>NC_086177.1:98245000-98870000 GCF_023053635.1 Elgaria multicarinata webbii
AGACCTAACAAGTGAATGAGATGCTAAGGCACCACAGCAATGAACTGTGTGTGTGTGTGTGTGTGTATGAAAAATAAAATCTTTTCAGGGATAGATCTGCAGCTCAGTTGTATGCATATTTACCTCTCCCTCATGTTGAATGGGACTTAGGGGGATTCTACACGTCGTACTGAGGGCGCTTCCATGCGCCCCCAGTGCGCCCCCAAAGTGATCGTGTAGCTTGCCTGTTCGAAGAGACGAGGAAGAGGCGTCGTTGCCACCGCTGCCGCCGCCACCCACCTACCTCCTTGCCGGCCGGGTCGGAGAGCTCGGCGGAAGAAGGCCGCCGAGCTCTCCGACCCGGCCGGCGAGGAGGTAGGTGGGTGGCGGCAGCGGCGGCGGCAAGGACGCATCTTCCTCGTCTCTTCCCAGGCAAGCTACATGATCACTTTGGGGGCGCACTGGGGGCGCATGGAAGCGCCCTCAGTACGACATGTGGAATCCCCCTTACTCTATAGAATAGTCTAAAGCTGTGAGTAAATTCAGTGGGTCTTACTTTGGAGTACTATGCACACGTTAAGATTGAACATAGGGCAAATATTGTTAAGTGTTCCAGGTAAGCAGTGTGCAATCTGAGATCAATACCCCAGGATCCTTTGCGTTGCCGAAGGGGATTCTGGGCTTCAGCTCTCTTTGACTACATCTGGTCATGAGCAACCAGAGTTTTATCATAGCATTCTTAGCAATGTTGCAAGGAATTCTGAAGTGCACCTCTCAGATGGGATGCCTCAGACACTCGGGTAGGGTGGCCATGCATCAAATAGAGGACAGCCCTCTATTTGAAAGCATTCCTCTATTTGAAGGGCTGTCCAGTCTAACTCCTATTTAAAGATGAAGAACCATGCATCTAAACATACAAATTAGCATGTACACAGTTTTACGCAAATCTGCATCCTTTCTTGTCTTCTTCAGTCCAAATGATGATGCATTCCTCTTTATTTGACAATGTCTAAGTGGCCACCCAACACTTCAAGATAGTACCTTAAGATAGCATCCTCACAGCAGTCCTACCTGTGCATCACAATCCCATGTCTGTTTTCTTCGAAGTAGGCCCCTCTAGATTCAGTAGGACTTAGGGCACAATCTTATGAGATGTGTCCTGGGTACTTTTACGCCTCCGAACTCAGAGGCTTATGTATATCCAATGCAGAATGATTTCACCTGTCTAGTCAAAGCTTTGGAGAAGGGTCGGGCAGAAGGCTCAGGATGGTTGGGGATAACTTACAGGCCCACATCCCTAGCCTTCCCCTCTTCCCCAGGAATGCCTCCTTTCCCCATCTCTGTGTTCCGTTTTGTGATCACAGAGAGGTAGCAAGCACAGTTCTCTCCATGCTGGCTACAAGGGGAAGGGTGCGGGTAGCACGGTTTCTTGGCTCCAAGCTCGGAGCATTGTCTACAATTTTGGGGCCAGGAAACCGAACAATCCTGTCTCCCCACATGCTGTCTAGGGGACACAGGATTGCCCCATCACTCTCTAATGCCAGAGTTTAGGATTGCAGCCTTGGAGTGTCATCACATGGGGGAAAATTGTATTTCCTTACCGTCTTTTCTCCATCCCCGCTATTGTCCTTCATTACTTCCTCTTTCTTCCCGGAGAGGAAAGAGGAAGTAAACGAAGACCACGTGGCCCATTCAGGGGCTGTTTTTATCATGCCGCTTTTCCTGCACACAGCAAGAGATGAAGGCACATTCAGTTTTGTTTTCTTTACAAAAAATTGGATTAAAAGGGGTCTACAGTATTTTGTGACTGAAAAATGAGCGGAAGGAGCAGAAGGTGTGCAGGAGGCGGACGTCATCGTCTAAAGGATGTATGGACATCTGAAAGTAGGCAGTCGTGAGCGTGCAATAAAATGCTCATCTGATGATGCCCTTAGTTTATCTCAGTATAGATATGAGACTTTTGCACTTGAGGCTATGCACACAATTGCACAGCCTTAAATGTAGCCCTGAACAGAAACCTCTGGCAGTGTTGAGTCAGATTGATCTTCTCTCTTTCTCTCTCTCTCTCTCTCTCTCTCTCTCCTTCTCTCCCCTTTCCCGTTATTCATATTTTCCTTGTATTTATCAATGTCTGCATGCACACTGATAATATTCAGCACTCACCATCTGTTGGCCACCTCTGATTTTGGAACTACACCCTCTGACATCATAGCTGTTTGAGGTCCATCCCTTTCAAAGGCTGGGAAAAAGAACTGCTACTTAACTCTAGCTATACAATGCACATTAGCTATTTACATCTCTGTCTGAAAACTTACAGCCTTCTGGGTAGGGATCGGGCAGGGGGTGGGGGGATACATCTTTTTTTAAAAATTCAGAAATGCAAAAACAGCTGCTCAATCCTGCAGAAAGCAAGCATAAAGCAGATCCAAGGGACAAGAATTACGAAAGGGGGAGAGGTTTCAGAGATCACAAGAATAGGGCGTTTTAAGAGGGGATGTAAATGTTTGCAAATATATGGCTTGAGAGAGAGATTTTTTTTTCAAAATTCTGTAATGGAGAAAATCTTAAAAGATCTCTAAACCTATTTCTGGCAGGATCCCCAGAGTCACTCCCTCAATTTGTGGCCAACAGTTTGAGGTTTAAAGGCTGTTCCTTACACATCCAGGTTTCTCACTTGGTTTCCCAGTGCCAGATGTCAAGCAGCCAAATGTGTGAACTGTCTCCAACGGGCTTGAGCGGTGAAGTGATAATTAAAGCTCTATCTTTTGGTGTTATGTATCTGCAATGGTTCATTCTCACACTACAATCCATCCAGATGTTCAGCAGGTTTAAGCAACTACGTATGGACTATCACCCATTGTGTGTTGTTTGTTACCGCTCTTACAATCCAGTAAATTATTTCTTAAAAAACAATAGAATTATCTTTCTAACCCCACCCCCCAAACAGAGCACCACAAGAAAACAACAACAACGGAAGGCTCATAGGGCAGTATTCAACACTACCGCTGCACAAGCAAGAACGATGGCTCCCGCAACTAGAAGCTAGAGCTTGTTAGGGCAACCAAGGAAACTAAGCAAAAAGACCAGTTCCGAAATGGGCCAAGGGCTCATCTACACCAAGCAGGATATTGCACTATGAAAGTGGTATATAAAAGGCAGGATCCAAACCAGGCAGGATATGGTGGTATAAAAGCAGTATATGGCCTGTGTCAATAGGCCCCAACAGTTGTCAGTGCACTTCAATACCGCTATAAAGCAGAAGTGTGGCTCCTGCCTTTTATGTACCGCTTTCATACCACTTTCATAGTGGAATATCCTGCTTGGTGTAGATGAACCCTAAGTCATCAGAGCTCATGGTAGGGAGCTTGACTGACTTGTCCCATTCCAGAAGCGCTAGTTTCTGCTAGTTTCGTGGGCTGTGCGAATAAGCCCTAACTTCCTGTTGTGCTAGCAGTCATTCCCACTAGTTTACAGCCTTCCTCAACCTGGGGCGCTCCAGATGTGTTGGACTACAACTCTCAGAATGCCCCAGCCTGGGGCATTCTGAGAGTTGTAGTCCAACACATCTGGAGCGCCCCAGGTTGAGGAAGGCTGCACTAGTACAATGTGGTTAGCACAGGCAAATTGCTAGCATTGGATACCGCCCATTATGACCTTGCTTTAGAACCCAGTTCAAAGAGAACGTAAGAAGTGCCACAAACCAAGGGCCCATCTAGTCCAGCAGTTTGTTCACCCAGCGGCCAATAAGCTGTCCAGAGGGAACCCGCAAGCAGGACGTGAGTGCCACAGCACCCTTCTGCCCATGTTCCCCAGCAACTGCTGTACATTGGCATACTGCCTCTGATACTGAAGATAGCAAATAGCCATCAGGAGGACTAGTAGCCATGGACAGCCTTCTCTGCCAGGAACCAGGTCTGCTGCCAAATCCTCATTAAACAATGGGGTGGCCGGGGGTCGGTGTCGGTGAACCGAATCCAGTGCAACTAAATGTGGCCGGCAGCAAGCAGGATCCAACATGGGTCGTGCTGATTCTGTATAAAGAAACTGAGAGAGCGCTTTAAACCACAAACCTGGACAGTCTGGAGGAGCAGCTGGACCCCACCCATGCTGTCCCCTTCCCAAACTGTTTGTTAACGTCATTTTCCCCATCTTGGAAAGAGTTACTTCTGATCATGGAGTCCCCCTTGGGGGAAAAGCAGCAGCTGAAGTTGCTGTTGGTGGGAGGGGGGAAGGGTTGAGCAGAAGAAGGGTTGCACCGCCGTTTTCTGGCTCATGCTATGTTTAAACCACCTCCATACCCAACTGTTTCATAGGGATTGACTGTAGACCTGATTCTACACGTATGCCTGTCTCCATCATCACGGTTTGGCTTTAAGGGGTCTCGGTTACTGTAGAGAATTGTTATGCTGCAAGTGTTTACATGATCTGCAAGGGAATATACTATCAACACTATTGCCACATTCTTGAGAGTGACTGGTTGCGTAAACTGTAAATGAGAATCGGGGAAAGGTCACGGTGTCCTCAGACTTCATGATCTGATATTAAGCTTAGAGGAACTGACTGATATTAACCCGAACACACCACGAAAGACTAAAGGATGGCCTTAAATCTGTGGCACTATGTAGAAAAGTCCATAGACATGAGAAGATCACAGGGCTGGGAAAGACTGCACTGTCTGAGATCTTGGAAAGTTGTCTTCTTAGATGGGCAGAAAAATCTGCCACCTAAACACATGTGCAGTGTGCACATGCAGAGATGGGGTTGTGTGGCAAAGAGAATGGGCACTTATGCTCCTTCTGCCATTTCTATTTTCGGAAAGTGCTCCAATCTCAGAAATCACATGGAGTGTTGGTTCAAGCAATACTTCTCTCTATGCCATCCTTACAGTCGAGGATGGTCAGGAGGGTGATATCGTGGATGCCAAATTACAGCCTGGGAAAACCACACAGTCCAGAGACACACTAAGGGCAGGTCCATACATACGTGCCTATCATTTGTTAATTGCAACATAGAGAGTTTGTGTGCATGTGTGAATAAGCCATTTCAGATTCAGCACTACAGACATACGAACATAAGAAGAGCCCTGCTGGATCAGACCAAGGCCAGATCTACACCAAACAGGATATAACACTATGACATTAGTTTGAAAATGGTACATGGAATTTGTCATGGGCCCCAAGAGTTGTCAGTGCACTTCAATACCATTATAAAGCAGTAGTGTAGATCCTGTCCAAGGGTTCATCTAGTCTGGCATTCTGTTTACACAGTGGCCAACCAGATGCCCATGGGAAATCCACGAACAGGACAGGAGTGCAACAGCACCCTCCCACCCACATTCCCTAGCAATACTGCCTCTGATCCTGGATGAAGCAGGTAGCCATCAGGACTAGTAGTCATTGATAGCTTTATCCTCTTCCATGTATTTGTCTAATCCTCCTTTTAAAGCCATCCAAATTGGTGGCCCTAACTTTCACATCCCCTATGATCACCCCAAATACAGTTGTCACTCAAGCCATCACACACCTTCAGCGTGCCTTTATTATTTATTTATTTATTTATTTAGCACCATCAGTGTACATGGTGCTGCACAGAGTAAAACAATAAAACAGCAAAACCCTTCATCAGTGTTGAATGGTAAAATGATATATATGTCTGTTTTTGAGCTCCATCACACAAGCGATTTATTGCACACTTGCCATTCCTGGTATGTGGATTTGCAGTGCGGTCGTCACATGATGTTGTCCCTGTCCTGCAGTCATCTTGCCCCTTCTCCCGCTTTGTTGCATTTTATTTTGGTGAGGGGAAAGTCTGGATTGTTTTCCCCTCTTGTTTTTCCTTTGTTGGGGATGTGTGCTAATGGAGTCTTGATGACAAAAGGGGAGGGCAGGGCGGTTCTCCTCCTCCAGCATGGTCGTCCTAGGGACTTGTTAGTAGGGATGTGCTCCGCTTCTAATCGGACCGGCGAATTAGAAGCGGAGCGGGGGGCTTCGCCTGCCCTTAAGGCGGAGGCAAAGAGGATTGGGGGGCTGGCGGAGCGTGGCGAAGAGGATCGAGGTGAAGGCGGATCCTTCGCCTCGATCCGGAGCTCCGCCGGAAAGGTAAGTGGGGTTTACCAGGCCCTGCCGCTGTCGCTGTCGCCCATGCGGCGACAGCGGCAGGGCCCGGTAACCCCCCCGCCCTCCTCTCCCTTACCTGCCTCCGTCCGCGGTCCGTCGGCGTCTTCAATTGAGCCCGCGGTTCAACCAGGAAGTCTGGGCCGCTTGCTGGTCCTGGTTGAACCACGGGCTCAATTGAAGACGCTGACGGACCGCGGACAGAGGCAGGTAAGGCCCCCCTCCCCCTTGGTCCCTTACCGGGCTCTGCTGCCGTCGCCGCACGGGCGGCGATGGTGGCAGGGCCCGGTAAACCTCCCGCGCTCCTCTCCCGGCCTTACCTGGCGCCACTCCCCTCCACTGCGGAGCTCCGATTCGGAGCCGGAGCTCTGCGGCGAAGAGGAGCGGAGTATGGGCGGAGCAGCGCAGAGCGGAGCGGGCTGACCTGAAATTTTTGGATCGGCCCGTGGGGCGGAGCGGGGGGTCCGTGCACACCCCTACTTGTTAGTTGGTTGAATGGACTTTTTAGTGCTCCAATAGCCCCCCATTGCCCACAGAAATGGAGCCCAGATGAAACCTTTAATTGCTAGATAAAGCCAGAGTGGGTTGGGGGTGGGGAAGAGCCCACACCCAACAGAGTACCACAACCAATGAACTGGAGAAGAAAGGAGAAGGGGCAGGGTGGAATGGAAGAGCAAACAAGCAAAAGCCCACGTGAAAGGGACCAGATGTGAGGGAGGCCTTGCAGCGTTTATGAAACGGAGGTAAAAAACTGTGAGGCAAACCAGAGGGGGGGGAAATAGGTGTGATGGAGCCCTTATTTGATCTCACATAGCACAGTACATATTGATGGTGCTAAAAGTAAGTGCCATAAAGAAGAGAAGGGCTTCCAAAAGCTGTGTGAGTTAAAGGGTTACTAGTTTGAGCCAAATGGTCATGTGAAAAAGTGGTGTAGCTGATTAAGACCATAGTTTCAGATGAATCAAACCAACCTGACAGATGTAATTTTGGCTGCCTTGAAGTCAGTGGGAGCTTTGCTACTTATTAAAACTGTGGGAATTTTTCCCCCCAGTAGGTTTTTTGTGTGTGTGTGTCAAACACTCAGATGGTTGGGACTTGATACGTGAGTTTAGGCAAAGCCTGTAGACTTTGCAACAATGTGATAATTAGGACATTCCTGTTGCTTATGGCCACCATGTAGTAACCATCCTGTACAAATTACTAAATGCAATTCTAATGCTGTCTATAATACACTACAGGGGGGGGGGAATGGCATATGTAGTACATTTACTACCAAAACATTTTTTGAAAGCACTCTGGTGTTCATGCATTTGACTAACTAACTAACTATCTAACTAACAAAGAAAATGTAGGATGCTCATATGAACATAGGAATTGACTTGTGGAGAATGTCTGTAGCTGCTTTGAAGACAAGGTCAGCCTTCAGTTTAAATCCGCCACGGCATCTCAATTTCACCCCTAGCTCCTGAGTGAGAGGAACTCCTAAGAGTAGGGTGACCCCTTATTGAATCGCCAAAAGGAAGAAATGCATCACAAGTGAAAAGAGGACAAAAGGGGGCACTGGTCTGCATAAAATTTGCATAGGCTAATTTATATGTATAGATGCAAATTTAGAAATAATTATTATAATTTAAATAGAAATACAGCATGTCTCTCTATGGCAGCCTTCCTCAACCTGGGGCGCTCCAGATGTGTTGGACTGCATCTCCCGGAATGCCCCAGCTGGCTGGGGCATTCTGGGAGTTGTAGTCCAACACATCTGGAGCGCCCCAGGTTGAGGAAGGCTGCTCTATGGTGTGGAAGACTGTGACCTGTGTGCTTTGCTTGTTCAGTCGGCTCTTCAGCTACAAATGGTTCATGGGCATCTTCAAGGCCCTGAGGCTCTCACTTGAAACTAGACTTGGGCAGGATCTACACTACTGCTTTAAAGCACTTTATAACAGTAGTGACAACAGTTGGGGCCCAGGACACACTCCATATACAGTTTTCAAAACATTTTCAAAGTGCTTTAAAGCAATAGTGTAGATCCACCCTTGGACTAGGCAACCCTCGAAATAGAGGACACCTTCAACATAGAGGATGGTCCTTTGGTTGCCCTTCAACTAGAGGGCTGTCCCCTGTAAAAGAGGACACATGGCCACCGTTTGGTGGGATGGGGGTGAGGTTGAAGCCTCCCCAACCACCTCAGCAATCTTGAGCAAGATCACTGGGATGGTGTGGGTGGGTGTGGGGAGTCAAAGCCTTCCACCCAGCCATTCTGAACCTCCACCTCTCCAACCTCAGTGTACAATATACCAGCACCATTTAGCTTAAGAAAGCTCTTCTTGGTGGTCATTAAACTTTAGGAGAGGCATTTCAACCTTTTGGAATTGGGGGGGGGGGGTGTTGCACAAAAGCCAGGAAACCCCCAAAGGATCAGTAGTTGGGAAAGAGAGAGTGTAGGGCCTGGGGGAGGAGATGTGGCCAACTGAGATCCCAGAAGATCCCTGGATTGAAGGTTCCTCTACCCCGATATAGATAGAAGAATAGAAAGCACATGTCTCCCCATTTCCCCCCTACCCCAGTAATGTAGGTTGACCATATGGAAAGGAGGACTGGTCTCCTGTATCTTTAACAGTTGAAGAGAAAAGGGAATTTCAGCAGGTGTCAATTGTATATATGGAGAACCTGGTGAAATTCCCTCTTCATCACAACAGTTAAAGCTGCAGGATCTATACTAGTGACTAGATACAAAAGTCAGCAGGGCTCCTTCAGCATTACGTGTTGTGATGAAGAGGGAATTTCACCAGGTGCTGCATGCATACAAATGACACCTGCTGAACTTCTCTTTTCTATACAGCTGTTAAAGATACAGGAGCCCTGTCCTCCTTTCCATAGGGTCACCCTACAGTAAGGTAACATCCAAAGCAAATCTTAGATGTGTTTACATTTACAGTATATGCAATAATTCAAACACATTATGCCAAACAATATTTATAAAGCACTTTCCAAATTGGCTCCACTGTTAAGATTCAGGTTGTCTAGGCTACAGTCCTGAACACTGTTGAAATCCTACTGAAGGTGATGAGGTTTAAGCAACCTAACCATGTGTAAGGTTGCAGCCATATCTAAAAAGTGAAACTTAATACGTGACGTTGTAACTGGACATTTAGCATTTGCTATCTGACCTCTGGAATTCGATAGTTAACAATCAGCACCGGATCACTGCTGCTGTTGCTGCTTGGCATTGTTCCTGCAACTGATCTGTTTGTTACAAATTTGATAAGCCTGCAGAAGGAAAGCAGTGATCACTGGGACCGTTCCAAACAGCAAGGAAATCCCACTTGTGGTCAAAACCAGCCACAACCAGGGAATTCCTTATTTGCTCATTAAGCTGATACAGGGTCTAACCTCCAACAAATTGGTACTGGTTCTAGTTTAAGTAACGCGTTCAAATCATGCATTATGGGGTGTGCATGTGTTTTGGGTCTGGATTTAAGTCAGGGGTGGAAAACTTGTGGCCCTCTAGATGTTGGACTGCAACTCCTGTTATACGACATTTATTTATTAATTTATTTATTACATTTTTATACCGCCCAATAGCCGAAGATCTCTGGGCGGTTCACAAAAATTGGGCGGTTCACATTGGCTAGGAGTGGTTTATGTTCATCCCAACAACATCTGGAGGAGCCCTGGTTTAAGTTCAAGTTTGTTTTGCCTTTGTATCCAACCTCAGAAGGGCATCAAAAGGGATTTCAGAAAACAACTTCAAGGGGTTGATTGGGGTGGGGGTGATAGTGAAGCGCCTCTTGGTTAAGTTCAGGCTGTCGCAGTTGCTGAAAGGGCCTCCTAAACCACATAGACTGGAATCATCCTATTGATTTCATAGACTCGTAGAACAATACAGGACTATAGCCCTGCCCAAAGATAGAAGTATCCATGTAAAATGGGATGAGTGGGTGGACTGCTTGTGGCCTACATCTCCCATCATCCATCACCATTGGCTATTCTGGGTAGAGCTAATGGGAGTTACAGGCCAAAACATCTGGAAGGCCACAAGTTGCCCACCCTGATATAAATGAATGAGTTTTCAAGCCCAGTCCCAATATGAACAGTCACATCATCACTTGGTACATCCCTACTCATGATCTCTGCTCCACTACATCTACAATTGCTTCTTCATCTCTTCCCAAACTTCTCCTGTCCTCTGGCACGACTCCTCCCATTCTCCCCTGATGGTGTTTCTTATTCTTGGAACACCTTCCACAGACTTCCTCCATGGTACAGCTCCTCTGGTCTTCCTTCAGATCCCTACCCAAAACAGATATCTTCCATGAGGCTTTAACCTTAGATTATTTTCCGTACTATGGAAACTAAGCCTAGCTATGAAACTAAGCCTTCTAGTCCTGTCACTGTTGTTTTCTTCTTGTCTCCTCCTCTCTAGGGCCAGATTAACACCAAGCAGGATATTGCATTATGAAAGTGGTATGAAAGCGGTATACGGTATGTGTCATGGGCCCCAACAGTTGTCAGTGCACTTCAATACCACTATCAAGCAGTAGAGACTCCTGCCTCTTATATACTGTTTCTATACTGCTTTCATAGTGCTATATCCTGCTTGGTGTAGATCTGGCCTGGGTTATCTTTCCCCATAAAGTGCTATAGGTACATCAGTACTGCTAAACCGTTAATGCAAGTTGGCCCTGCAACAAAACATTGCAGCATGGAGTGCTCCTGTGCAGGATTCGAGTCACCAGAGAGCCACTCATGCCTCTTTCCGGGATACTCCATTACATTCTTCTCACCACCGCCGCATTTTCCATTCCTCCCCAACAGCGAGTCAGCATTCTATGCCCAATGGGCATGCTCAATCTTCATAGACCTGTTTTGGGGTATCACCCTCCCCATGTACATTTCCCTCCAAATATATATATATATATATATATATATATATATTGCAATTCTACAAATCTTGGGGTTATTCCTCCCTCTTGTGTGTGGATGGCGCCGTTGTGACAATGTAAGGACTATGGAAGATAAGGTTGTCAATGTCTGCTCATCAATTTCTCATAATATATAGCTCATCAATGGCTGTATATTACCTCCAGTGTCAGGGGCAGTATGCCTCTGAAGAGCAGTTGCTAGGGGACACCAGCAGGGCGGTGCTCCTGTGCTCATGTCCTGCTTGCTTCCCACAGGAATCTGGAATCTGGATTGCTGCTATAGGAACAGAATCCTGGACTAGTTAGGCCAATGGTCTTTTCCAGCAGGGCTCTTCTTACGTTCTTAATGAGTTTGCTATTACTATTTAGGACTAGGTGCACAGGAATTTTGCCCTTCCCACAATGACCCTGTTCGGACGACACGCTAAGCCACGATGGTTAGGCATTTTGAGCCAAACGTTATGGCTTAGCATGTCGCGTCAACCATGACTTAGCATGTTGTCCGAAGAGGCCCAATCTGCTCACTTTGCCCCAGGAAACAGATTTGGTGCCAGTCGATCTACTTCAAAGAACGATGCAGCAAATTTCAGAGGATGGGAATCTACAGTACGTTCACACTTAGTATATTTGCACTTATACTGAACGCGGACACATGTAGATTAAACATTAGCTGATTGCTCTAAAGTGGCATCCCCATTTCTGGGAAGTTGGCTGAGACTCATTTTGGCAGCCGAATAAGTAAATCCATCTTTGAAGTACAAATGATTCCCAGCGTTCATTCATTATGAACATAAAATAGCTGTCAGCATTCCTCCCCTTCCAGTTTAACAGCCAACGGAGGGGAAACTGAACAGTTATGTTACATCTGTATGGCTTTACTGCTGCAACACAGTTGCCTTCGCCTCCTACTCATTTATCACTTCCAGATTTTACATGCCATTGATCTTCGCTGCAGGGTTCAGACAGAGCCGACGTCAGGTCCCTGTTTAAAGTGCAAATTAAAGAACAGGAGAGCCCAGACTTCAATAATGGCAAAAAAAATCAGCCCATTATAAACATGAAACCAGCTGTATGTTCTCATGCCATAGGATAGGCCCAATATGGGGTCTCTGAAGAGCATTGGATTAAAGGACGTGGGGCCCTATATTGAACTTTCCCCTCCCAGCCTCCACCCCCATTTCCCTTGCTTATATACCTTTTAGTCAAGGATGTGCCTCATTAAAAGGGGGGTCTCCCCACCTCTACCATGCAGTGTTGGTTGGCAAAATACAGATTCTATGTAATCTGTAGGGTGACACATGTGTGAGTTCCTATGAGAAGAGCCATGTAAGGAAGTGCTGAGGTGAGGGCAATGGAGATGATCAGGGGTCTGAAAACAAAGCCCTATGAGGAGAGACTGAAAGAACTGGGCATGGAGAAGAGAAGGCTGAGGAGACACATGATAGCACTCTCAAATACTTGAAAGGGTGACACTCAGAAGAGGGCCAGGATCTCTTCTTGATCATTCCAGAGTGCAGGCCATGGACTAATGGGCTCAAGTTGCAGGAAGCCAGATTCGAGCTGGATATCAGGAAAAACTTCCTGACTGTTAGAGCAGTATGACAATGGAACCAATTACCTAGGGAGGCTGTGGGCTCTCCCACACTAGAGGCATTTGAGAGGCAGTTGGACAGCCATAAGAACATAAGAAGAGCCCTGATGCTGGATCAGATCAAAGGGACCTCTAGTCCAGCACTGTTCACACAGTGGCCAACCAGCCATCAGCCAGGGACGAACAAGCAGGACATGGTGCAACAGCACCCTCCCACCCATGTTCCCCAGCATCTGGTGCACACAGGCTTAGTGCCTTGAATACTGGAGATAGCACACAACCATCAGGGCTAGTAGGTATTGATAGCCTTCATATTCAGGAATTCTTCCACCTCCCTTTTAAAGCCATCAAAATTGGTGGCCATCACTAAATGTTGTGGTAGTGAGTTCCATAATTTAACTATGTGCTCTGTGAAGAAGTACTTCATTTTATATGTCCTGAATCTCCCACCAATTAGCTTTATGGGATGAACCCTGGTTCATGAGATGACCCCATCTGTCAGGTATGCTTTAAGGTGGATTCCTCCATTGAGCAAGGGTTTGGACAATGGCCTTATTGGGCCCCTTCCAACTTTGCTATTCTATGATTCTATGAAAATGGTGAAAGATAGAAGTCTCTGTAATATTGGAAGGGATAAAGGTGAATCTAACAAAATCTCAGTAACTGGTTGCATAGAAGGGCTAAATGGCCATGTCTCACAACCTGTTGATTGTGTCAATGGCTGAAAGACCAACAAAAGTCAACAGAACTTTGCCCTTTAACAATGGTAGATAAGCACTCTATAATGCAAAACTGAGAACAATTATTTACAACATCAACCTCCTGGTCTTGCTACAGCAAAAAGCAAAAGGGTCTGTGAAATTACGTATTAAAATATCTCAAGTCAAACCAGCCTTAAGTCTCATTTTTCAAACCACTTAACTGTGAAATTGTGCTCAGATAAAATACGATCATCAAAGACTTCTAATGCAGCCTGTTTTCATTATCTAATACTAGCGAATGTATTGCATTTCCTTCACTTGTTTATCTCAGACAAAAGAAGTAAAGCAATTAGGAAAAACATTAGTGGCTCTCTCTCTCTCTCTGTGTGTGTAGAGATACTTCACCATTTCCTACTGTCCCAAGCTCTGGGGGAAATGAGATCTCAATTGGAGTGTTTCTCTTTTTAACATTAAAGTATTAAAATATGTTTTTGTTGTTCTGAAATCACTGAAATATCTCTCCCTAGCCCCATGCCAATATGGCAGCAAAATACACACATTTCTGAAGGGTAACATCCCTTCCTCATAGATAAAATGTTCTTAGCTCCAACCTACATCCACCAAAATGTCTCTCATATTGAATAGAAAAAATATTGCTTTAAAATAATAATAATAATAATAATAATAATAATAATAATAATGTCAGTTCAAATTTATTAGTTAATCAATAGACCTTAGAATTTCAAGAACATCCTGAAGCTATAAATGCACTCTGTGGAATTTGTAGGCATAGGCCCTAGGCCAGTCAAAGGCAAACTGAAGCATGTTTTATCATAAGACTACTGAACTCAATGCAACATACTCCCTAGTGAAGGTGCTTAGGTGTGCAGCTTCAATTGCTTGCTTTAAATTTCCTCCCACTGTGGGGGTGGGGTGGGGGGAGGAATCAATGGAATTTACAAATGCTTAACCTTGGTTGG
Organism: Elgaria multicarinata webbii; assembly: GCF_023053635.1. Taxonomy (NCBI): domain Eukaryota; kingdom Metazoa; phylum Chordata; class Lepidosauria; order Squamata; family Anguidae; genus Elgaria; species Elgaria multicarinata. Next base: position 98,259,287 of record NC_086177.1, read on the forward strand.
ATCTAGCTAACATGATTTTTACTACCTCCTCTGTATGATGACAATCTCTAAAGGTCTTGAAAGTTTGAACAAATTTTGTGATCTAATAAAAGTTATTACAACTATATGGAATTTGGGATTTTTCTTATGTCCAACAAAACGGCCTTTGACTTTTCTATTCAAATGTCTCAACCTCCTACTTTTTCTCCCAAACCTTTCTTGCATTAGCAAGAAAAGGAAGGAAGGAAGGAAGAAAGAACCCTCCCCACTAAAACTCATTTTCCAGACTCATCATTTTTCACTTCTGCCGGGAAACCTCTTTCAGATGACCCGAGCCAATCAGGAGAGGGTGCGGCGTCGCGTCACAAAAGGGAGGCGGGCGCTCCCACGCAGTGACCTCATCCTCGGCATTCCCAGCCTCCCCGCCCCCTTTCCCCCCCTTTTCTCTGGCTTTTGCCACGTGGGTTCCTAACCTGTAAGAAAGTTCGAACCTTTCGTTTTCCTCCTGCTTCTCCCTCTGCAGAAGAGAAGGCAACGGGAGAAGGGCGAGGAAAGGAAGCGACCGCCGCCCTCCAAAGACCACGTCGGGGATCTTGGTCACATAACCGACCCCCACCCCGCCTTCGAGGGAGCCCCGCTCTCCGGCTGGGGAAACTCTGCGAGGCCTTTGTAACCGGACACTTTCTCTTTCTTTTTGCATCGCTTCCTCAGCTTGGAAGGCAAAGACAGAACGAGCAGCCTTCCCAAAGCATCATGGCCCTGTCCCAACCTTCCCCAACCTGGCGTCCTGCAGACGCGTTGGACTACAACGCCCATAATCCCCGGCTGGGGAATGATGGGAGTTGTAGTGCAACACGTCTGGAAGGCGTCTAGTTGGGGAAGGCTGTCTCCTTTTCCTAGAGAAGCAGGAGGAGAGCAGAAGGCTGAACCCAGAGCGAAAAAATGGGTGGCCATCAAACAATGCGGTGGCTTCGGTCCAGGGCAGACAGATAGTCATCTTGGAGCCCGGTATTGGCAAGCAGGGGCTAGCTAGCCTCTCCCAAGCCTTGCTCCCTTTGTACTGCCCCATTAGGGAGGGAAGGGAGGTGGACGAGAAGACCCAGGCAAGCGTGGCTTGTGAGTTGCTGCTGCTGCCACGTAGGCCATTTCTTTCCCCCTGCCTTGTGACACTGATCCCACCCCGAGAGACCCACCCGTCGGAGCTGGGATTCCGGCCCCCAAAAGTCCTGAAGCTCTACATCGTGTTCCTTCTGAAGATCTGTAACAGAGCCAGCCTTTTGCATGTCTACTCAGAAATAAGTCCCATCAAGCTCAATGGGGAAATTTGTGGTCCCCTCTCTAGCAAAGGGACCCCCTATCCTCAGCCCCACCGCACAAGACAATGGGGCCAAGCCCCCCACATTGCACCTGCCCCCAGCCTTGTAACCTCTCTTGGGCAGCCTTCCTCCCAGGTGAGAGCTAGTGTGGCGATGTAATAGTTAAAGGGTTGGGCTGGTGCTCGGGAGATCCGGGTTCTAGTCCCCACTGGGCCATGAAGCTCACTGGGTGATTTTGCACCAGTCACTGACTCTCAGCCTAAACTACCTGGCAGGATTGTTGTGAGGATAAAATGGAGAGGAGGAAGATCATGTATGCTGCCTTGAGGCCCTAGCAAGAGGGAAAGAAACAGTGGGATATAAATTAAAATAAATAAATGGGTATAAGAATGCAGCCCAAGCTCTGCAGGGTGAGGTCTCCATCGCTACCTTCTCTCATGCAACGCCCAGCGCAGCCTCCCCCAATTTGGTACCTTCCAGATGTATTGGACTGCAACATCCATCATTCCCCAGCCAGGGGATTATGGGAGTTGTGTTGGGGATGTGTTGGGCTACCAGGTTAGGGAAGGCTGAGGGGGGATCAATGTGTTAATCATGTGGGCACCTCTTTCCATAGAAAACATTCCTAAATGGAAGGGTGGCCTTGCTGAAGTTGCTGAGGGTTGGCCCTCCCATGAAGCAGGGCGAAGCCTCAGCTCAGACAATGGATTGGGAGGAGTGGCAATTTCCATTGCTCCCCGCTGATCCTGCCACCAGGAATACCTGCTGTTGGGTGCTGCAGAGAGCCAAGTCAGCAGCAAGAGGATGGCTGGTGGGGCTCTCTGTAGCAGCCACCCTGTGAAGAGCTGCCTTGGCTGAGGAGGCAGCCAGTGTGACTCTTCAGAGGGCTCACCTGGCCGAAATGCCTGGCTCTGAGGGGGGGGGCATTCCTCAGAGTCAAGCACCGGAGGGGTGTCCTAGGAAATCACCTGTTCAGAAAGGAAGAGGAAGTGGGATAGCCATCTGGAAAGGGTGTGGGGAGTGCAACACGGTGGCAGGAAGGAGAAGGTGCCGTGAGGCAATATGGGGAAGGAGATTGGGGGATCACAATGAGGCAGCACGTGTACCTTTGTACCCTCCAGCAGCAGGAGAGCTTGGGCAGGGCTGGATCCAAAGCCTCCTCCTCCAATCAACCAAACAGATGCCTCCAGAGAGGTCTGGGCAACCTGGGGCTCTGTGAATGTAGTTGGGCTGCAACTCCCCTGACCATTTTATGTTGGCAATGGCTGATGGGAGTTGCCACAACATCTGGAGGGCCACATGTTGCCCACCCCTGCTCTGAATGTTGGGGTGGGAAACTTGTGGCCCTTTGCATGAATCTGGACTACAAAACCCATCATCCCTGAACATTCGCTATCCTGGCTGGGGCAGATGGGAGCTGGAATGCAATATCTACAGGAGCATAGTTTCCTCAACCTTCCTAGATTGCTTACAGCTCTGACATTTAGGGTGCCAGTTCTTTGTATGTCTAGACAGGAAAAGGTCCTACAATTCCCAGCATGGCTAGGTCATGCTAGAAACCAAAGGGCTTTTTTTCTGTCTAAACATGCATAGGATTGCGCCCTTAGATGCTTCTGCTCACGGAAGGTCCTTTAAACACCTATATCCACCATCCATTCATCCAATCCTTCTTTCTCTCTCTCTCTCTTTTTATAAGGCAATCGAGGGGATTCCCACCACGTCTTGCCGCAGGGAGTTCCGTACGTGAATGATGGATGCGGTGTGAACAAGGAGGTCCTTTCGTCTGCCAGGCCGTTTTATTGGGCGATGCCGGCCTCGTTTTGTTAAGCATCGCTCCGTCTCCCTCCCTCTCTTGAAATCGCTGGGAATCTGAGAGCCGAAGACCTCCTCCACCCCCCCCCTCCCCGTCAGCTCCTTCCCATGTCCCGTCTCCCCACGCCCACCCTCCCGAAACGGACAAGAGGGGAGGGCGTGGCGCAGTCACGTTTCGTGTTTTTACAAGTGTCTAAATAGCGACAGTGTCTGCAGTCCCTCCCCCGCGCCCCTCTGCCTTCCGGGGTATTATTTACCGCCTCTCAAAGCTGGATCCGGATCAAGGTTTTTTCAAATCTCCAAAGCACCTTTGTGACTCAGGTAGACGCACGTTATAACATTGTGTCCATCGGGACGGAGGAGAAATCAGATCGCCCCGTTCCGCAGGCGCGCAAGTCTCCCACATAAGACGCTTACTCGCGAGGAGCCCTATTCGGTTTCCATTGCGCACCCGCGAAGGGATGGGCAGGCGTAACCCGAGGCGTACATTTACTCTAGTGCAAGGGATGTGTTGGTACATTTACCAACACATTTTACAACACATTTACAGTACATTTACTTTGCTCTGCCTTTTGGGACGGAGCGCTGCGGTTGGATCCTCTCGCAAATCTTGGAAGAGTCGTTAGGATTACAGCTTTCGCGCATTCACAGAAGTTGGGGTAGAGAAGGGAGGGGCTTGGTCTGCGCGTTATATAGAAGGATAGAGAAAATGGGCAGGACCCGGCCAAAGGTACGCGCGCTCCTGTACCATTTATTTCAGTGGGAGAGGCGCCAGCCCCTCCTTCTGTCCATGCTTACTCAGCAGTAAATCCCACTGAGCTCCATGGGCATTACTCCCAATTAAGCGCGCCCAGGACCGCAGCCTTAAGAAATGGGGCTTGCGTCGGCTAGATCATGGAGAACAAATAGTCTCATCCATCTAAAGTTGGTACTGTCCTGTCTGTGCCCTGTGCCAAGGTAACATAGGTATATTCCTTAACCCAGCATCCCACCCCCACCCCCCACACCTCCATATAGAGTGTGATAAGGATATGGCATCATTTAGATAGCTTCTCTTAGGAAACACTTTCAATCAACTCTATCAGACCATCATCAGAGATAAGAACAGGCAATCATTTGTGATTGTTAAATAAGAATGTATATTCCTCGGGGCAGGGAGCCGCCGTCCCCTCGGTGAAAGCGAGGTGTTGCAGGCGCTACGGAAATAAAGTCCTGTGCATCTTACCGCACGCCCCCACCCCGAAACAAAATCCCACCCGCGAACTTCTCAACCCACCCCAAAATGATTCTCAACCCACCCACTCACCCCGCCGGCTGTCACCGTTCCAGGACTCAAAAGAAGCAGAAACGAAATTATGACCCATAACAACAAAAAAGCTCACCTTGTCGCCCTTCTGTTCCTTTGCTCATCCAAGATCTAATAAGAGGCCGGTTGTGAGGTTCTGGGGTTTTGTAGCCCTTTCCCCCCCAGATTGAGGTAACAGATCAACTTGTGCTCCCGGGAGAATTATTTTTGGAGGGGCTGGATACGAATGGCTTCAAAACCATGGAAAAGGACAGGCGGGGGCCATTCTTCCCACCTGGATCCCAGTCCCCTACGATTTCAAGTTCACACACCCCCACACACCCGCGCCTTCCTGGCTTTTAAAACAAAAAACAAAACTGGCTTCCAGATATATTAATCAGTGGGCTTGTTGCTGGCGATGGACTTCTCCGGGCGCCTGTGGCAGAAGTCCTTAAGAAAGTTGAGAGAGGAGCAGCAGCAGCAGCATCACACAGTAGGAAAAGTCTCTTTGGTCGGGACTGAATGGAGCTTCTATCTCAAAGCGTCTCAGCAGCAACGGCCAGCCTCAGCAGTTGGAGTAGTGGCTGGGTAATATTTTCCAGACGTCTCTTGACTTTCTCGCTCTCCTTTTCCCCTCCTTTTTCTCCCTCTTCTTCTTCTTCTCCTTCTCTTTTTTCTCTCTCTCTCCCTGCCTCCCTCTTTCCTTGGCTGCTGGTTTTTCTCTGCCTCCTCCAAGTTAAGGGGTCTTTTAACAAGTGAGACTTGGAGGTTGTTTTAATAGGGTGGAAAGGATGGGGAAAAGGGGAGGGAGGAGGGAGGGAACTCCTGCGAGTTGCGGGGCGGGTGGGGGGCGGGTGGGAAGAGAAGAAGAAGAAAAAGAAGAAGAGAGAGAACTGCCCATTCATGTAAGTTGGCTCCAGCACCAGTTCAAACTAGAGTGAATTCAATTAACTTAATTGCAAACATTTGCAAAGAAATGCAATACACACATGTTACCACCACCTGATTTCCTCTTCTTGTACAGGAAAGGAAAAGCTGGGCTTTTGAAATCCCTCCACTCTCCACCCCCACCCCCCAAACCATATTGTAGGTTTCGGTAAGTGAAGGATTTCTGGTCCACGTTGGGCAGAAAATCCAGGTTTCATATTCTCTTCCTCCCCTCCCCTCTCTTTTAAGTATGGGGGATTGCTTCTGATGATTTCTTAATTCATCGGAATTGCTTTACACTTCTCGGCTTTGCTTTCTTGATCCACCCGAGCTTTGTGAGATAATAAGGGATACGCTTGGAAGTGACTTCAGGCCCTTCGAAGGGAGAAATAACTTATTCACGGTGCCATGGCTTATGTGCCTGAAGTTGGAGAGAAAAAGAAAGAAAAACAGAAAGAAACATTTCAGTGGTTAGTTCTGAAACCCCCTTGCAAGTTCTGCAGAAAATGCATTTGCCCTGTTCAGCAAGGAGCAAAAGTTGACTTTTCTGCCTTTGCAGAGAATGGGGCTACGAATGTGCATTCACATCTGCAGTGCCATACTCACTCAAGCCCCACTGAATAGAGCAATCTTTTGACACTGCTTTCTCACACTACTTGTTGTGGCACAAGGGCAGCTGTGCACAATGAAACCTGGAACAGAAATTACATTATTATTTTTATTATTCACTTATAAAGTGCTTATAATTTTCTAATTCTGTGCAGTTATGAAAACACAAGACAATCTCTGTCTGCAGGCTTACAATCTAATAGACACGATACAAAAGGAAAAAGGCATGGGGAGGGAAGAGGAAAGCAAGAATTGCAAATAAGTTACCTTTCTGGCAGGGAGCTGCTCCATCATTGGCTGATGGATGGGACCAGGCTGTCTCCCCTCCCCCATCTTCTTTCTGCCTTAAGCCCCTGGTCAGCGGCAGAGTGTATGTTTCTGTTCTTCATTCCTTGGGCATCCTCCACATTGAAGCATTCAATTAATCCAGATATTATTATCATTTATTATTTAAATTTATATCCTGCCTTTCCACACCGTGGTGCCCAGAACACTGTATAAAGTGGATGGGAAATTAGATAAATCCTACTGCAAATTTTCCTACTGATGTCTGCTTGCAGAGCTATTATATTAGAAATTGAATTATTATTATTAATTTGTCCTCCTTATCACTGACTAGTCTTAACAAATAACTTCCCATTTACAGACATTTATTCACATGGGAATGGGGAACCATTCTGCATTCCCCCCACCCCCCCGTCTGTCTTCTACTGCAAATTTCAAAGAAAACTCACCACCAGGTGGCACTGTTTAGAAAATAATAAGCCATGACGTCCCTGTCTAGTCAAAGGTTATACAGCTTCCAATATTTCTGCTAATATATGCATATGGTAAACCCGAGTGAAAAGCATGTTTCAATCTGCCTCCCTTGAGGTTGGTCCAGCTCAAGTCAATGGCAAAAACTCCAACTAGCTATAATGCGTCAGGATTACCCCTCTTAACCATTGTTCACATTTATTTAGCATCTGGTTCTCTCTTAAATAAGTGTGAATCTCTTCCCTGACTTTTCCCCTTGTTAGTAAGTGGGCAAACTCCCCATAAGCTAGTCCAGAAAGAATCCTGGGTAAACTGTTTGTTTCCTGGACATCTGGTGGAGATCCAGAAAGTTTAGCCAGATGAGGGCTACAAGAAGCCTTCAGACAAAGAATCAAATCAGTATGTAAATTCACTTCCCCTTTTCTAATTGCCCCTTTAAGAATACTGCAGTAACAGCAGAAGGCACTTGTAAAATTACTCTCTTCTTAGGCAATGCTGAAGTTCAGCAGGCCTGATGGGGGGTGGAGCAGGGGTGGGCAACCTGCAGCCCAAGCACTGCGCCTGCCCGTTGGCCTAATTTCACGCAGGTGGGTGAAGCCCAGAGAGAGGGGGCTCATCTACACCAGGCAGGACATTCCACTATGAAAGTGATATGAAAGCGGTATATAAAAGGTAGGAAACACTCCTGCTTTATGGTGGTACTGAAGTGCACTGACAAGTGTTAGGCCCCATTGACACATACCATATACCACTGTCATAACGCTTTCATAGTGTTATATCCTGCTTGGTGCAGATGTGTCATGGGCCCCAACAGTTGTCAGGACACTTCAATACCACTATAAAGCAGGAGTGTAGATCCTGCAGTGCACTTCAATACCACTCTATAGCAGTAGTGTGGCTCCTGCCTTTCATATACCGCTTTCATAGTGGACTATCCTGCTTGATGTAGATGAGCCCAGAGAGAGAGAGAGAGAAATTGGATGGAAGGGGGGAGGAAATTGGGGGAAGCCAAAATGGACGGAGCAATGGAATGAAGGGTGAAAGCTCTCTGCAAGTGTTTGGTTTGGACCTCTGGCATTTTTTTATCTTGCACAGCAGCCTGCTGGCCAGGGAGGAAGAGAAGAGAAACAGAGAGAAGGGGGCAGACAGAGAAAGAAGGGATGACAAAGAGAGTGTGGGGGTTGGAAGAGAGAGAGAAGGGGTGACAGAGAGAGAGAAGAGAGAGAGAAGGGGTGGAAGAGAGAGAGAGAGAAAAGGGGTGGTAGAAAGAGAAAAGTATGGCCTTCATCTGGTCCTGTACACCACTGACAAGAAGTCCCTGACAGATTTCCCCTGAAGGAATGGGAATCCTCAGCAGAAACCCCCCCCCCCGGTCTCTGCTCTAGACCTAGCAACCCCGTTTCTTTCACATTTCACAATCACCAGCCCAGCAAACCTCCCTTGCTTGCCCACTTTCTCTCCCTGTCTCTCCCTCCCTTCAGCGTTCCTGATCCTGACTGTGTTGGGATCAACTAAAAGGACGGGCAGGGATGATTGTCTTTGTGTGCCTGCTTCCCCAGCCCAATTGTGCCACCTCAACAGAGGAGGGGGGATTGGGGCACATCTGGCACTTGCAGTGGGGTGTGGGATGCATAAATAGCCTCCAGGGGCTGCAAGCGAGCTGTGGGTCGTCCATTCCTAGTCCAAAATGAATCCTCTGGAGGTGGGCTCTTGAAATTCTGGCGTTCACCTGCAACTCCACTTAATGATACTCTAGAAATTATTCACTAGGCGAGGAGTGGGCAACTTGTGGACCCCCAAATGTTTTGGCTTACAACTCCTATCATGCTGTGCCATTAGTTATGCTGGCTAGGGATGATGGGAGTTGTAGGCCAAAGCATCTGGATAGCCACAAGACTAGGCTCCACTTCTGGTCTGCCAAGAAAGAGGACATGCATCACCAGAAAAACCAAAACACACACACGTACAGTACGAAAGAGGGCACCGATTTGCATAAAATGTGCATTTGCTAATTTGTATGTGTAGATGCAAATTTTGAAATAATTATTGTAATTTAAATAGAAATGCAGTACACCTCACCATGCTGTGGGAGACGGGGACCAGGGGACCAGGTGAGCCTTGCTCAGTCTGCTGTCCAGGTGCTATCAATGGGCAACCTCATTAGCTGTTTTTTCTAATGGTTCTTTATCTTTAAATCAGACTAAGCCTGGACAGTCCTTCAAATAGAGGATGCCTTCAAAACAGAAGACAGTCCTCTAGCAGCCCTTCAAATAGAGGACTGTCCTTCCTCTGTAAAAGAGGCCACCTGGCCACCCTATAGAATGCCTTTGTTGTTGATCAGTCCTGACTTGAGACCTGCATATCGCACGGTGTTACCGCTTCCGTTATACAGATGGCTGAAAGGCACATGGCCAAACTGGAACTGACGGGATTAGAGCACAGCCCTATATAATCAACCATCCGCTGGACCAAATCAACAGATGTTTGAACCTTGCCATAGCTGAGACATGATGAATATATTGTTGCAGCGGCAGAGTTGCTGCATCCCCATGGATCGATCCCACTCTGCTTTGGGGAAAAAATTGGGAAGAGGAAGAAGATGAGTGGATTCATAACTGCTGTAGTTACTTCTCAAGAAAAATTGTCAACCCTAATAAGGGAAACATGTTAGTCCCCTGCCCATGGTAAAGTTTACCAAACAATAAGAGCAGAGTTCAAAGGAGACTGTGGAGTTGCACATACTTTGAGAGCAAGGCGGCCGCTGATGAATCACCAAAAAGAGGAAATGCATCCCCCCGCAAAAAAGATTCCAATAGAAGCTACTGCATAAAATTTGTATATGCAAATTTAAACAATTAGATGCAAATTTAGAAATATTTATTTTAATTTTAATAGCTACGAAGTGCATCTCAGCATAGTGCAGAAGACTGCAGCCGGGTGATCTGTGGTGCCAGCATGTCCAGTCTGCTTCCTAAGTGGTAACAGTCTTCCCCAACCTGGTGCCCCCCAGATGTTTTGGACTTCGACTCCCATCGGCCCCAGCCAGCCCCAATCAGGAATCCGAGGAGTTGTCATTCAAAATATCTGGAAGGCTAATGGACAACAGTGCTTATGGTTCTATATCTTTAAACTGGAATTGAACAGGACAGCTCTTCAAATAGAGGGTGCCTCTAAAGCTCTGGGTGGTGGAGCCTGAGAGACATTTTGAGGAGGAAATGTTGTAATAAAGAAGAAAATCAGAGTAGAAGTAGGCCTTGTTAAATCAAAATTAAAGTTCTTGCTCTCTCCGTAATGTGTCTCCTTAGTCTTCGCTGACTTCCGGCCTTCCGGTTGTGTTGGACTGCAACTCCTATCATTCCCAACCAACATGGTCAAATTGATCAAGGGGATGGAGCAATTCCACTAGGAGGAAAGCTTGCAATGTCTGGGGCTGTTTAGCTGGGAGAAAAGCTAAGTATGGGGAGACATTATATAGGGTGACCATATGGAAAGGAGGACAGGGCTCCTGTATCTTTAACAGTTGTATGGAAAAGGGAATTTCAGCAGGTGTCATTTGTATCATACAGCACCTGGTGAAATTCCCTCTTCATCATTATTATTATTATTATTATTATTATTTATTTATATAGCACCATCAATGTACATGGTGCTGTACAGAGTAAAACAGTAAATAGCAAGACTCTGCCGCATAGGCTTACAATCTAATAAAATCATAGTAAAACAATAAGGAGGGGAAGAGAATGCCAACAGGTACAGGGAAGGGTAAGCAGGCACAGGGTAGGGAAAAACTAACAGTAGAAAGTAACAGTAGAAGTCTGCACAACATCAAGTTTTAAAAGCTTTAGGAAAAAGAAAAGTTTTTTGTATCTGGTCAAGAAGACAGGGCTCCTACAGCCTTAATTGTTGTGATGAAGAGGGAATTTCACCAGGTGCTGCATGCATACAAACGACACCTGCTGAAATGTGCTTTTCTCCACAACTATTAAAGGTACAGGAGCCCTGTCCTCCTTTCCATATGGCCACCCTATTGAGGTGTTTAAAACTCTGCACGCTCTGGAGAAAGGGGATAGGAAGAAGTTTTCTTCCCTCTTTCATGCTACCTGAACCTGGGGTCATCCCATGGAATGGAGGATCCATGGAATCATGGAGGAGAAGGCTATCAATGGCTGATAGTAACAAAAGGGTTTTTTGTTATCTCCGGTATCATAGGTGATATGCCTCTACATACCAGTTGCTGGGGCGGGAGCTTGCTGATGCACTCAGGTCTGTTTGGCCAGTTTGGGAACAGAATACTGGACTAGATGGAGCTTTGGCCTGATCCAGGACGAATCTCCTTTATGTTCTTAACTTTATACAATGGGTGGTGCAGGTATTGAATTTCCCATGTCTGTGTTTTCTGTTATTTTTTATTATTTAGTTGTCATTGTTTTGTGCAATGGTAATTTTGCTAGCTGCAATGAGTATGCCAGTGGAGAGGTAGAGTGTAATAACACATCAATATATAATTAAATAATAACTAGCAAACGGGGAAGAGTGCAGGAGTTGCACGAAGATGTATGGTATTTAAGATAGGCACTCTTTCTGTGAGATGGTCAAGGCTATATTTAGATTAGAGAGGATATCCAAAATTTGGTGAAGTTTAAACACAGTGAACATCTGAATATATATATATATATATATATATATATATTCTCCCAGCTAGAATGCTGACAGTTTATTTATTTATTTATTTTATTTATTTATTACATTTCTATACCGCCCAATAGCCGGAGCTCTCTGGGCGGTTCACAAAAATTAAAACCATTCAAAGTATAAAACAACAGTATAAAACCATAATATAAAATGCAATATATGTAGATGGCATGTAGATGGCCATCAATGGAACTCAGTAGCATTTTCCTGAGTTTTTAGACATTTGCAGAAGCCTTCTGGGAGGATTGCCAGGACTGACATGAGCATGTGACCATTCTCCAGATTGTTGGATATATATATATATATATATATATATATATATATATATTGCTTAAGATGAGAAATGTGAATATGCTTGGATTATGGGGGAAAAGCTTAAAGAAAAAGGACTTTAAAATAAATTAAAATGGGGGGAAACGGGCATGGTGATGGATGGTGGAGGAGAAATCAGAAGCAAAATGTGTGGAGCTGGAAAGGAAAGAGAAGAAGAAAATACAGCAAGGTATTCATATGCTGTTGTATACAAAAGCTTCACATTGTGCTTTCGGCATAGCAAATGCATAATCTAACCAGCTTCCCTGAAGTCCCTGAGAACTTCAAGTTCAACCGCAGCTTTTAAAGCTCAACTAAAAACTTTTCTTTTTCCTAAAGCTTTTAAAACTTGATGTTGTGCAGACTTCTGCTGTTACTTTCTACTGTTAGTTTTACCCTACCCTGTGCCTGCTTACCCTACCCTGTACCTGTTGGCATTCTCTTCCCCTCCTTATTGTTTTACTATGATTTTATTAGATTGTAAGCCTATGCGGCAGGGTCTTGCTATTTACTGTTTTACTCTGTACAGCACCATGTACATTGATGGTGCTATATATATAAATAAATAAATAATAATAATAATAATAATAATAATAATAATAATAAGTCTGTGATCTTGACGGATTCTAAAGCTGATTCAAGGATTCTTGTCATTAAATTCTCATTGATTTCAACAGGCGATTTCATTTTCAGTACGTGTTTCAATCTCTCTCTCTCTGAAATGAATGGGACTTAAAAGGGCTTCACTTTGGCTCCGCTGGGCCCCAATTGGTTTGCTCTCTGCGGAACTCCCAGGTCATATTTTACATGTTCTGAAGTGAGGTGTGCTGGGCCTATGCCATGTTGTGCTCTGTGACTTAGTGGTCACTAGCTTACCCATGTCGACAGAAGTTGGAAACGTCTTCTTAAGCCTCCCCCTTCCCAATATATACCGATCTGATGTGATCTAGCGCATGGAGAAATGCTCGTATGCCCTGCCTTTATCTGGCTCGCCCTGGAAAAGCTAGCTTAGTTGAGTTGCTCCGGACGTGACAAGCTATGCTATTCAAGATGCTGTTAAAATCAATTAAGGCTATCCAAGGTGCCAAGAGGAGAAGAGATACAGAGAAAGAGGCCGGTAAAGGTCAGGCTGCCTCTGATAGCCCAAGTAAATGACCCTCTAAACACTTGATTGGATTCAGCTACTGAGACTTTATTTTCTAGTTCAATATTTCTGGGAGTGATTCCTTCGATTGGCTTAAGTTAGGAAGGAATGGCAGATGGTCTTTGGGAGATCTCCTTGCTCAGGACAAAATGCTACAGTTTTCAATGTTTGGAGAGACCAGTGGTTGCTTCGGCAACTTTCTGCACAGAAATCATATGCTCTACATCTCTTTATACGGATTTGAAAACGTGCAAACTGCTTTACATTCTTGGTTGTAGGGTTGGGGAACCTGCGGCCCTCTAGATGGACTGGACTGTAGCTTCCATCATCCCCAACCATTGAACATGCTGGCTGGGGCTAATACAAGCTGTAGGCCAAGAACATCTGGAGGACCCGAGGTTCCCCACACTTGCTTTATTGGGTTCAGACTCACCACAGCCCTGTAATGTTGGCTGCTACTCCTCCCATTTTACAGATACAGATGTAAGGCTGTGAGACAGCAACTTCTCCATCATCATTCAATGAGGTGGGCCCATGGTCCAATGGTAGAGCACTTGCCTTACCTGCATAGGATTCGATCTCTTGTCAAAGACCATGAAGAGCTGTGGCTACTCCCAGTAGACAATACTGCATTCGATGGACTGATGGATCTGACAGCCTAACCCAGGTTTGTATGTTTTGATGGCAAAACTGGAACTTGAATCCAGAGCCAGGTGTCAGCTGCAGGGGAAGATAGCTCTAGTTAAGTCCAGCCCAAGTTAAGCCCCTTTTAAGTCTCATTGATTTCAATGGGAGATATACATTGACTTCACTTGCTTCATCAAAATCCACAGGGCTCAGAAGTGATTCTTTGCCTGTTGTTATCTCTCCTTTTGTCGCACTGTTGTCACCGCTGCCACTATCAATTTATTTGGACGTTGCCCTCAATATACCCAAGAGTTTTCAGCATAAGCGACAACAACAAAAATCCCTTCCTGAAGGCTTATAATTTAACTCTCCATTGACAGTTGGGATCAAATGTACCCTGACAGCACTGGAAAAAACCTTTAGAAAATGTGTCAGTTTTCCATAACTTCCTAGAATCATAGAATAGTAGAGTTGGAAGGGGCCTATAAGTCCATCGAGTCCAACCCCTTGCACAATGCGGGAATCCACCTTAAAGCATCTTTGACAGATGGCTGTCTACTTGCCACTTGAATGCCTCTAGTGTGGGAGAGCCCGCAACCTCCCCAAGTCATTGGTTCCATTGTCATACTGCTCTAACAGTCAGGAAGTTTTTCCTGATGTCCAGCTCGAATCTGGCTTCCTGTAAATTGGGCCCATTATTCCTTGTCCTGCACTCTGGGATGATCGAGAAGAGATCCTGTCCCTCCTCTGTGTGACAACCTTTCAAGTGCTTGAAGAGTGCTATCATGTCTCCCCTCAATCTTCTCTTCTCCAGGCTAAACATGCCCAGTTCTTCCAGTCTCTCCTGATAGGGCTTTGTTTCCAGACCCTTCATCATCCTCCCTGTTCTAAGAAGTTCTCAACCATGCCAGGGTAGGAATTGCTATGTGATGTTTCAGGGTTCTCCCTCTTTAATTTAGTGAAAAATGGATGGTTTTACTCTTATGACTTTGGGGATGAGTTGTACCCCTGTTGGAATCGCTGAGACAACTGAAAAATCATACACATAAAGTGCTAGGCAGGGGTCAAAGAGCTTTATCACACCAGCATTATACTGTGCAATCACTGCAAATTGCATGCAAAGGACTCAGAAGTTTTCCACCTTCTAATCTGCTTTGATTGTGAAGTACTCCCATGCATCCTGCCTTAATTGTGCAATAAAGCAAAAAGAATCACTGTATTTAGCCCTTACTTTTTGAGCGTATCTTCTGAGCTGCAGATGGGGCACAGGAGCAGGATTTTAAAGAAATGCTTACATCTGCATAAGCTTTAAAGATAAAGCCACCAAAATTGGCACAGTAATAGATATTAGGGAGAGCTTTAAGCATACCAAATTTAAACTAAATTGGGTCATCCATTGATTTTTTTAATGTTTTTTTTTCCATTTCCCCCCTTAAACTCACTTCCTGGTATGCAAAGGATCGCTGTCGCCCTGTAGCAAAAGCAACAACAACCGCGAAAGCTTAGTGCTACAGGGATAATCCAAACGAAGCAGGTATGTGGGAAGAAGCTTCAAGGGACCCTGCCAAATGCTGTTTAATGTGATTAATTACTGGTTTATTTCGTGTGAGAAAGGAACCCAATATTTTACCTTATTTTCATAATGAACAAATTATTTAGTTCCCTTAACACAGTTACTAATGGTATTGGGGGCAGCAGCACACAGGTTTACAACCCCGCCCTTTTGAAACTGGGATTTTCAAAACATTTGCGGGTTTTTTTTAGCCAAGGGTGGGCATCTTGTGACCCTCCAGTTGTTTTGGACAACAGCTGCCATCAGCCCTTGCCAACATAGCCAGCTTGTAAGCCAAAACAGCTGAAGGGCTACAACTTGCCCATCCTTGAGTTACAATCCTGCAAAACTGTTTCCCCCACCCATATCTTCCATTTTTCACAAAGCCTACTAATTTATTTCTAAGTCGTTTTGGCCCCAACTATGAGATTCTCCCACTTTGTACCATATAAGAAGGTCACAGCTGGTGCGATTCAGTGGAACGTGCCCAATAAGGCAGTATTTTAGGCCATCCAAACCCATGAATTCTGGCTTGTTTCTTCTAACCATTTGCTGTCAGCCTTCTAGTAACAGGTGAAAGGGTATCCAGAGCCCTCTGAGTTGTCAAATTGATACCCATCCTTCCCCTTACCTGTGGTACTGTGAGCTTTCCCCTCATCTCCTGGTTTTAGTATTCTTTTGGTGCTACTTTGTTTGTTGTTGTTGTTTTTAAAGGGGTTATATCTCCCATTAACAAAATTACATGTCCTTGGGCTTCATTGGTCTTGGGAACGAAGAGCACTCCTTTGATTTAAAAGTTGTCACTGTGATATTTGTATGTTACACTGAACACTAAATTGACGTATTTGCTCTAAGGGCAATGTAGGTTAGCAAGATAAATAGACAAATATACAGGTATTGTATTGCATACACTATCTGACATAATAATGGGCTCATGACTTCTGAAGATCACCTTATCGGCTTTGGATAAAATCTGCCTACTGTTTCAGGTTATCACTTCAGCTTTCTATCTGATACTATCACCATCGCCACAGCATAACACTGATTGCATTTTACTTGATTGATTGCGTTTTAATTGGTTATATTTCTTCTGCTGGTTATATAGTTTTATTGTTTGTTGCTGCTCCGTTTTATTGTCTATGATGGTTACTTGTATTTTAGAATATTGTATTTTTAGAATATTGTATTTACAATTTTGAAATTGTATGTACACTCGTTTCTACACTTGTACACTTACGTATGTTTCATCTATACTTTTTATTGTACACTGCCCTAGAATCAGGGGCGCTTAGAAATATTGAAAACAGAATATTCATTGAAGACACAAAACAGAATATTCATTGAAGACACAAGATAAAAAGCACCACCTATCACTCAATGCCTAACACAACTAATACCTGAAGATTAGCCTGGAGAAGAGAAGATTGAGGGGAGACATGATAGCACTCTTCACAGAGGAGGGCCAGGATCTCTTCTCAATCCACTTAGGCAGGATCTGCACTACTGCTTTAAAGCACTTTTTAACAGTTTAGACAACTGTTGGGGCCCAGGACACACTCCACATACAGTTGTCAAAACTGTTATAAAGCGCTTTAAAGCAGTAGTGTAGATCTGGCCCCAGAGTGCAGGGCATGGAATAACGGCCTGAAGTTACAGGAAGCCAGATTCCAGCTGGACATCAGGAAAAACTTCCTGACTGTTAGAGCAGTACGACAATGGAACCAGTTACCTAGGGAGGTCATGGGCTCTCCCACACTAGAGTCATTCAAGAGGCAGCTGGACAACCATCTGTCAGAGATGCTTTAGGGTGGATTCCTGAATTGAGCAGGGGGTTGGACTCGATGGCCTTATAGGTCCCTTCCAACTCTACTATTCTATGATTCTATGATTAAGGTGTGCCATTTTCCTTTTTTAGCATTGTAGGTACCACAAACTGAATACAGACAAATGTGTTATTTTATTTAGTGCACAATCCTATGCATGTTAAGATAGGAAAAAGCCCTACAACTCCCACTCCTTTTCAGTCAGACCTGCAGGCTGGAGAATGCTTGGAATTGTTATAGGTCACAGTCTTCTTCACCATGGTCAGATGTGCTGTATTTGTTTTTAAAAATATAATAATCACCCTGAAATTTGCATTTATAAGTATCAACATGTGCAGGTATTTTGCAATTCTGAATCGTCTTCCGCCCTCTGTTTTGGTGACGTGTTTCCTCTTTTTTGGGGGGGGGGCACTGCATAAGCAGCCACCCAGGAAAGGACTGTTTTTGCATGTGCCATGGATGTCACAACAGGTATAACTACAAGTCACCTGTCTCACAGCCGCATCATACATTACGTTCTTTAGCTGCGTACCTCTGGTGCTGTAAGTGTACAGATAAAAATGTACAATGTGATTGAGATGATATAAGGTTTCATGCAGATGGACTTGTCCTGGCACTGCCATTCACTGCAGCATGCTGTTGAGTGTACACACTTGATGGCCAACCCAGGGCCAGCTCTGTGCAATATGTGATACTTCAGATGTTGTTGGACTGCGACTCTCTTCAGCCCTAGCAAGCATAGCCAATGGTGAGTCATTCCATTGAAATCTGGAGGGCCACAAGTTGCCCACCTGTACTCTAAAATATCTGCCACTGGGCAAGCTCAAGTCATTGCTACCTGAGACAGAGCAGCAAATGGTGCTCCCCAGTCTGTATGCACAGTACCCAAGGCTAGGTCACGTTATTATTAGGGCTGTGCACCCCTTCCCCGAACCAATTTGGATCCCGATCCGGAACTTCCAGTTCGGGTCAATCTGGATCTCCCCCGATCCACTCCAGATATGGAGGTCCAGATTGATATCCAGACCCCATTTTGCCCCCCTTCCCCACTTACTTGCCTCCACGATAGACGGCAGAGGCAGGTAAGTGGGGAACGGGGGACAAAATGGATCCCAAATAAGCCCCCCTCCCCCTTACTTGGCTCTGCCATCTGCCGCCACATGGACCATGGTGGATGGCGGAGCCAGGTAAGTGAGGGGGAGGGCCTGGGCGTCAGTTGAAGCTGCTGCCTAGACTGCAATGGAGCCAGGTAAGCCCCCTTCCCCCCACACTTACCTGGGTCCAGAGCTTTGGAACAGTCTGAATCGCTTCAGACCATTCCAATCTGCTCCGCGCCAATCCAGACCTCCCCCGATCTGCTCCGGAACCAGGCTTCAGAGGTCCAGATCAGCCCGCTCCACTTTGGATCCGGGGATCCTTAACGCGGCAGTGCACAGCCCTAGTTATTGTGGACACCTGAGGCAGTAACATCCCACAAATGTCTCTCCCCTGCACCTGATCTAGCAGGAAAAATGCAACAACAACAACAACAAATTAAACAATTAACAATTTGCTGCTGCCCTCTAGTGGAGCTAGTGGAGGCAGCCGCCTCACTCTGCCTAACAGTAGGGCCAGCCCTGCGCAGCTGGAGAGTCAGAATGGCTCTTTACCATCAATACCGGGTCTAGATAGGATTGCTCTTGAACAGCGATTCCTCCACAAAGGGGACTACATGTTGGAGCACAGTCGGTTGCCTGTTTCAGAGAGAACAACAGTGTCTGGAAACACCCATTGGAGCCGATGGATAGGATTTCACAACCGATTTCACAACGGAAGTTATTTTTCAGTTCCAGCAAATCAGTGTTGTGACCCCTTTTATTTTTGCATACCCTGATTGTGTGTGGCCTCTTCCTGACCCACTAAGTCTACTCAGACGTAACTTCCTGCATAATGTTATCCTCTTTCCAGAAAACAGTCCATCTTCTTCCCTGGATTTCGGTGTGGGCGCGAAGGATTCTTTTCGTCCTTATTTTCTTGGGCTTTTCTTTTCTTTCTTAATTTCTTCAGATGCATTGTAATTTGCCCCTCCATTTACTGGGAGAAATCAAACTGTAAAAAATATATATATGTTGCTAATTGCTTGGTAAACACCAATCAGTTATGACTGGAGAATGAACTGACTGAGAAAATGTTTGGCTAAGGGTGTGTGAAGAGGGGTGGGGGGAGAAGTGACTCCAGAAAAATACTGGATGTAATATATAGCCATCATGATTAGTAGCCATTGATAGCCTTATCCATCATGAATTTGTCTGATCCCTTTTGACAGGTTAAAATAACGGTCTCGCCATGAACATAGTGAGTGGCTTTTCTCTCTCAGCTCTGCAATCTGCAAAATGGAGATAATATATTTAGCCTACAGAGTTGCTGTACTTATTGAGACAATGTGAAGTGCTTTGAATACTCAAAAGTGCTAAATGTAATTATTATTATTGTCATTATTATTATTATTATTTTGAAAGACTAATGAAGCTATGAGATGGCCTTTATAATAAGCCCTTCAGACTGCTAGATGGGAAAATAATTTATATTAGTTGTTTTCTCATATTGTTGTGAAGTTTTGAGGCCTACATAGGCAAAGTAAAAAGGTTTTCCTGTTGGGAGGGGATATCCCTGAGAGGAGTAGTTTCATTATTTCTCCAGTTAAGTTTCATTTCTTCAAGGTTCAAACAGTACTTTCTGTTTGGGGAAGAGGGTATAAAAAAAGAGGAGAAAGCCAGCCAGAGAGAGAACAGGAAAAGACAAGAGCATGAGAAAGAAGCAGCTCCAAAAGCTTAAATGCAGCTAGGGTAAAAGAGCTTGCTTTTTACAACTTTTATTTTCTTTTAATGCCTTTGTATCACTCATCTCTATTGACTTAATAACTTTCAATTGTAATTTGCTCATTTTAATATTTTAGTAAACTGTTGTGTTAAACCTGAAGAGTCTGGTGTGCCAATCACCCCAGCTAGGGCTGATGGGAGTTATAGGCCAAAATATCTGCTCATCCCTGGTGTACAGGCAACCAGAAAAACTCTCCATAGGTAAGAACAGTATAACCCTCCTCACCCCTTTACTGGGTAAACTTTCACATTACGTGGTGATTTGCAATATGATGGCCCTTTAATGACAAGGGTACGGTCTTCCAAGCCTCCTGCTGAAGTATCTAGCAGCTCATTCCTCTGCATGCACCTTTCTTGCATGTTTGTAGCAGTCAAGTTCTCTTCCTTGATTCCTCTCCAGCTTGTTTCCAATCTTCCTCTTAAAAGTGGGAGCAACATTCCGTTCACACCTCTATAGGATGGTTCACACATGCATATACGTCACTTCATCTACATTCACTCCTGAGTCAGCACAAGCACAGTCCTTGCTTGATTCCTAGACTCTTGTTTACTCAGCTGGATGTGTGAACTGACTACTTTGGAAAGCACTGCCTCTGGGGTGAGCTGAGGTGGTCCGAAAGTCCTTGGCTGGAGTGTTAAAACCAGTGGCGGCCCATTCACACATGTAAGTCATCACTAGATATTGCCTTCATCAGGTGATGAATGCATGAACTAGACTTTGATACCTCACAGCTAAATTAAGTTCATTGGTAATGAGGGCCAGATCTGGCCGGCATGACCCTGTGGTTCTTACACAAATGTTTTGAATGTGCAAGGGGCTTTAACTAAATCCCTTTCACATCAGGAAGCTCCAACACTCATTCTCCTCTGCCTTTAGTTTTTCTCTGCTAACTGCTTTCTAACAGGAAAGTATCAAAACTAATTAATTCCCATCAATCTCCACTGCTACCTAGGTGTTAGGATTCATCCCTACCAGGGGGAGTAAAAGCTAACTAATTCATCAACTAAATATTGCAGCCTTCGACCCAGATTTTGCAAACTGGATTTGAAAGACACAGGTTACACCCCAACTAAGGTTATCCATTGAAAGCAGTAGCGCTATCCAGGTAGGACTTTGGGTCAGAAACCTAGGGCTCTAAGCAGATTGAGCAGGTGAGCCTTAACACAGAGCAGGGCTGGCTTACCACATATTTGAAGTTAAGCGAAGTCATACATTTACCTATCGGCAACCACTGATTGAAAGCAATGGGATTTGCACTAGTCGTGACCAACTCATGACTAGTTGGTCATGAGTGATGTCAATTCATCACGAGCAGCTGGATCAAAGCCACAAATGGGTTGTGTTGGCAATGGTTTATTGGTGTGTATTTTTACATTCTCTCTCCCTTGCTCTTGCTCTAGGTCATTGGTTATTGGCATTTTCCCAACCCAGTAGCATCTTTTGCCTTTGTTGTAGAGTTTCAAGGAGAAAGACGAAATTGCTGAAATCTGAGCTGTGTGTCTGGATAGAGAAGAAGAGGACACAGGCGAGATGAGGTGGTAATTCGACCCTCCCCCATATTTATCCATCTGAAGGAAGTGTCTTTGAACAGCACTTCAGCCTGGGAGCTTTCCCTAGTTCAAAGCAAAACCCAAGGAAAGCTGGTGTAACTCTGGGGCCTTAATCTAATCACAATGTCCCCTTTGATTTAAAAGTCCACTTGGGAGGTAGAGAATACCCCTCCGGAGCCTCTGAAATTGGGTGGTATATGTTATTTCTGCTTGTTCTTGCTTATCACTGTCTTACTTGCTCAACATCAGCCCAGTGGTATAGGCATTGCTTCTCTGCCACGCAATCCTATGCAAGAGGAAAGTCCCACTAATGGGAGTTACTCCCAGCAAAGTCTACATAGGATTGCAGCCTTAGTAGCATGCTGCAACAGCCTTCCCCAACTGGTGCCCTCCAGCATGTTGGACCACAACTCCTATAACCCCCAGGGATTATGGGAATTGTGGTCCAGCACATCTGGAAGGCACCATATAGGGGAAGGATGTGCTACCACAAGGTTGCACCACATGACTGACCTCAGGGGAAAAGAATATTCATGTTCTACCAAGGCATTAAGAAATACACTCTGAATCTTTGCTTTAAACAATAGTGACTTGGTTTGCACAATGAAACAACAAGCAGGGGGTTGGACTCGATGGCCTTGTAGGCCCCTTCCAACTCTGCTATTCTATGATTCTATGATTAACCCAAAGTATTATCCATTGGGTTGTTCAGGAGTGAGCGAACATGCTGGCTCCCAACTGTTCACCTGCTTCCAGTGTGCTAAACAACCCAGGGATGCCATCCTTGGTTTGTTCTCCATGACATCTGAATCCAGAATTCTGGGTTGCTGGGGGAGAAACAACCCAGAGTTTTAATCTAAGAACAAAGCACAACAACCTAGATTTCAAGCTTCAGACACTTCAGAGAACCATCCAGGGACAGGACATTCCTGGGTTGTTTAGTGCACCAGAAGGGGTTGAGCAGTTGGGAGCCAGCATGCTCACCTGCTCTTGCTCATTCCCAAACTACCCATGGTTAACAAATCATGGATTGTTTCATCATGGAAACCAGGTCAGTGTAGACATGGTTTGTCAAGTTTGAGATAAACATAATCTATTCAATGGATATCTCAGTATTAGTCCTGAATATGCATCTCCACAGGGCATTCCTAGATTAATGAGAGGAGGCCAATTTTCAACCATAATGCAATTCCAAAGTGAATTCATATTGTGTGTCTGAAATGGAACTTTATTTATAATAAATAAAATAATTAAATTAATAGATTGAGTGCCTCATAAAATAAATTTTGACAAAAACGTAATAATACGAATAAAAACAACAATGTAGAAATATTAAATGTGCCAGTACAGCATAAAATACAATATCAAGTATAAGGTTATATCCAAATTAGATGCCGTTTTGGGGGGCTCCTTTTGTTCAAAAAAGATATATTGTAGTCTATCATGTGTTGACAATCCTGAGTATTGAATTTGCATTATATTCCCAGTGTTGGAAAGCAATCCTTTGGTCTCAGGGAGAGAGTCCCAGGGACAATAGGCTGTAGCAGATGTCCCCTCCTGAGGTCATACACACAGCTATAACCTTGGGAGGGGAAACCAAGCTATCATGGAAAGCACCATGGCAGCTTCTCTTCCAACAATGCAACAGCATCCCTAGAAGAGTGTGAAAAGAGAAGTGTGAAAAGAGGATGTTGTAGAGGGGACAGAGAGTTGTGGATCCACAAGGTCCTTGAGGCCCTCCATCTCCTAATGCGGTCCACAGGTGAGTGAGTGAACTGGATGGGTTCAGAGTAGGGATGTGCTCCACTTCTAATCGGACCGGCGAATTAGAAGCGGAGCGGGGGGCTTCACCTGCCCTTAAGGCGGAGGCAAAGAGGATTGGGGGGGCCGGCAGAGCGTGGCGAAGAGGATCGAGGTGAAGGCAGATCCTTCGCCACGATCCGGAGCTCCACCGGAAAGGTAAGTGGGGTTTACTGGGCCCTGCTGCTGTCGCTGTCGCCCATGCAGCGACGGCGGCAGGGCCCGGTAACTCCCCCGCCCTCCTCTCCCTTACCTGCCTCCGTCCGCGGTCCGTCAGCTTCTTCAATTGAGCCCGCGGTTCAACCAGGAAGTCTGGGCCGCTTGCTGGTCCTGGTTGAACCGCCCCCAAACCCCTTGGTCCCTTACTGGGCTCTGCCGCCGTCGCCGTCGGCTTGTACCTTGGCGTGCATGTGTATCCCTGATAAGCTATCATGGTGCCGAGTTTGAAGTTTCTAAAGTGCAAATTGACGGAGCTATCGAAAGGGGGGTGAATGGGGTGCCCGATTTTCATAAATTCCCAAAAAATCAGGGGATGATGGGACTGCCTTGAGTCTTGGCGTGCGTGTGTATCCCTGGATAAGCTATCATGGTGGTGAGTTTGAGGTTTTTAACGTGCACATTGACGGAGCTATCGAAAGGGGTGTGAATGGGGTGCCCGATTTTCATAAATTCCCCCAAAATCAGGGGATGATGGGACTGCCTTGAGTCTTGGCGTGCGTGTGTATACATCCATGAGGTGTCATGGTGCCAAACTTGAGGTTTCTAACTTTAACAGAAAAAAAGATGTATACTTATTTAGCTTAATGCAAGCCTATGGGGGGGGGAACGGAGCTCCGATCCGGATCCGGAGCTCCGCAGCGGAGCGGCACGGACATAGGCGGAGCGGGGGCGGGGTGGAGTGGCCCGATCCGCAAATCACGGATCTGGAAGAGAAGCAGAGCGGGGGGTCCGTGCACACCCCTAGTTCAGAGGCCCCTCTATCTTTAAATAACAGAATGGAGGAATGGGAAGCTATAAAAGCCTTTGCCACTCCTCCTGCTCTGGTTCGCAGAGTATAGAGCATCAATCCTTCTGTCTACAGAACAGTGGTCTTCAACCAGTGGGTCATGACCCAAAAGTGGGTCACGAGATCAGTGCAGATGGGTCGTGGCAAAGCTGTTGCTGCCATGTTAGGCAACTGTGAAATTGTGAAAGTGGGTCCCATGTTGCAGGTTGGGAATCTGAACTGGGTCTCAGGTCTGGTCCAGTTGAAGACCATTGCTATAGAATATCAATCCATTAAGATTGTGCTCTTGGTTAGTTAAAATTTAGAAGAGAATAAGCTCAAATTATACCCAGGGCTGTATATTGTGCATATATGATTCAGCATCTGGTATTTGTTTTGTTTTTTAGAAACTTAGGTAGGGTCACAAAGTTTGGCTGGCCTCTGAGTACTCTTGAATAAGTTAGAGGTAGAAGGGGAATCACTTACCACATGACCACCTACAACTGCAATAGTTGTTCCAGCTCACCTGATAACCATCTGCCAGGTACGCTTTAAGGTGGATTCCTGCATTGAGCAGGGGGTTGCACTCGATGGCCTTGTAGGCCTCTTCCAACTCTGCTATTTTATGATTCTATGATTCTATGTTTTTGGAACCCTGAGCATAGGAACACAGGAAGCTTATGCTGAGTCCTCCACCATCCATCACCATGCCCGTTTCCCCCATTTTAATTTATTTTAAAGTCCCTTTTCTTGTGTGTTGCAGAGCGGTAAAGCAGCAGTTTCTGCAGCTGAAACTCTCCCCACGGCCTGAGTTTGATCCCAGCGGAAGCTGGTTTCAGGCAGCCGGCTCGGGTCGACTCAGCCTTCCATCCTTCCGAGGTCGGTAAAATGAGTACCCAGTTAGCTGGGGGAAAGGTAATAACGGCCAGGGAAGGCAACGACAAACCACCCCGCTATAAGGCCTGCCAAGAAAACATCAGCGAAAGCTGGCCTCCCTCCAAGAGTCAGTAATGACTCAGTGCTTGCACGAGAGGTTCCTTTCCTTTCCCCCCTATCTCTGGGTAAGGAGAATGCCCTTCTAGAGACATGAACAGTAGTCTCCAGGTTGTGTGGGGGTACTTCACAAAGAAAAAGTGTAATGTATCAAATCCTGCTCTATCAAAATAGAGGCATGCCAAATGATCCCCCCCCCCGCCAACCTAGCTTCTTCTTCCAACTCATATAGCAAGAGAGGGTTTCCTGCATAGTACATCCCCTCAAAATGCTGGTTCTTCTTTTTGCACTACATTTCTGATCTACATGAAATGGCATGACATTCTGTATAGCTTTTTTTCTTATGAGTCCAGTGCATGGTTTTGCATGCTGTTACTTTTGTTTTAATCCATTTCTAAAGAACCATTTAGGCTGCAATCCTATACACACTTACTTGGGTGTAAACACCATTGAACACACCGGGGCTTACTTCTGAGTGGACACCTATAGGATTGCACAATAAGAAACCTTAAAGCTTATTTTTTTTTCTCCATCTATATAAATGGTACCTAAAACTGGTTGGATCATGCCGTTCATTAGGATAATGCTCCATTTCCCTGACCATTTTATTAACTATTTTCTATACTTTTTCCTTCTTCTTTTTTATTATAGTCTTCCTTCCTCAGTAAGGAGGACAATCAGAATTGCCCATATTGTCTTAAGTATAGACACATCCCCCATGGTATATTTTAGGGGTGTGCACGGACCCCCCGCTCCGCCCCGCGGGCCGATCTGAAAATTTCGGATCGGCCCGCTCTGTGCCGCTCCGCCCATACTCCGTTCCTCTTCGCCACGGAGCTCTGGCTCCGAATCGGAGCTCCGCAGTGGAGGGCAGTGGTGCCAGGTAAGGCCGGGAGAGGAGGGCAGGGGGGTTACCGGGCCCTGCCGCCATCGCCGCCCATGCAGCGACGGCGGCAGAGCCCGGTAAGGGACCAAGGGGGAGGGGAGCCTTATCTGCCTCCGTCTGCGGTCCATCGGCTTCTTGAATTGAACCAAGTGCGGCCTAGACTTCCTGATTGAACCGCGGGCTCAATTTATTTATTTATTTATTTATTACATTTTTATACCGCCCAATAGCCGACGCTCTCTGGGCAGTGGAAAATTGAAGAAGCCAACGGTAAACCCCACTTACCTTTCCGGCGGAGCTCCAGATCGAGGCGAAGGATCTGCCTTCACCTCGATCCTCTTCGCCACGCTCTGCATCCTCTAGCCGACGCTCTGCATCCTCTAGCCGACGCTCTCTGGGTGGTGGAAAATTGAAGAAGCCAACGGTAAACCCCACTTACCTTTCCGGCGGAGCTCCAGATCGAGGCGAAGGATCCGCCTTCACCTCAATCCTCTTCGCCTCCGCCTTAAGGGCAGGCAACCCCCCCCTGCTCCACTTCTAATTCGCCGGTCTGATTAGAAGCGGAGCACATCCCTAGTATATTTTACATAATGTTATTCTTGCTACTAGCATTTGAATTTTCCACCAGCGGCAAATCTGGCCATGCGAGCGACTACCAAATTCTGCACTTCAGTCTATTTTGAAGAAGGTCAGAGCTGATAGCAAAATAGGAATACGTTCCACTCTGGCAAATTACCAGTTGATTGAAGAATAACAGAAGCTACTTGGCAGGGATCCTCTCTGTGGTGTACCGAGGATGATGGTCAAGCAAGTCTTGAAAACTTGGCAGCCCAGCCTGTTTGACTGGCATCAAGGGCCACAAACCCTAAATCTGTGTCTGTGCATGTAACATGGGCTTGCTCAATAATATGTGTCCAGGTTTTTAAAATAATTGCTACTGTTTCTGGTAAACCAAAGGTTATTATGTAGAAATATATAATTTGCACAACTGCTAATCATGTTAAACAAAAATATTGAAGAAAGAGCACAAGCAGTCAAGGGGATCTCAAATCCCTCTGTGTGTTGGGTACTGGTCCATTTACAGAATAATTCCAGATTAGATGACCAATTTTATAACCTCAAATGACTGTGATTTATTCACCAAACCTCTGATTTCCGTTCACACAAGTCTAGTAAATAAATGGAGTTGAGTTATAAAAGCAACATGCAGGCCACATCTAAAATATCCTCACAAAATGACGGCCTCATTTTTCCAGGATGGGAATTTGGCTTAGTAGAAGGAGTCTGACCTATAACCCATATAAGATGGTGGATGTATGTTTAAGCTTATATCATTCTGTTGACTTCAACAACATGGGATTAGCTAAATTTCAAATATCTCAGTTTAACTGGGTTGCGGATTGCGCTTGTAGACACCACATCCAAATCTGTGGGTTGTATCATCTAAAATGACTTAACAAAACTG
Source organism: Elgaria multicarinata webbii (assembly GCF_023053635.1). Lineage (NCBI taxonomy): Eukaryota > Metazoa > Chordata > Lepidosauria > Squamata > Anguidae > Elgaria > Elgaria multicarinata. The sequence goes on from NC_086177.1 coordinate 98,286,659, forward strand.
TGATCAGCAATTCCAGCTCTTAAACATTCACTCTGCAATGTTTTGATGTGGGTTGCAGCTGTGGCTAGTGGTCAAAGAAAATTATAACTTTAGCTTTTTATTTTTACTAGCATAATATATTTTAATCGAAATAGTTATTTTTCAAGGAGAGAATTTCATTTTTCCCCCCTGCATGGATAGTAATGTATCTTATATCCTGCCCACCCTCGCAAGAGCTTATATAACAAAGGGCTATGCTCATTTTCACAGTTTGGAATCTGAAATAAATTGAATTACATTTCCCAAGCAAAATGATGAACTGATACCTTGTTCCTAGGAAGGGCAGAAAGCTTGGTGTGACTCCTTGATTTTTCCGAATCACCAGAAAGCTGGGTTTGCTGAAAGTAGTGTTTCCCAAGCTTTCTCTCCCACGTCTAAATTAAAATTGGATGCACACTGCACTCTCTCACCCCATCAAGTTTTTCTCTAAGAAAGAGAATGAATTACTTCCCTCCAAGGAGTCCACCCCTGCGTTTCTCCATGAGTAACTATTCTGAGCTGGTCTTCTGATTGGGGAAAACCAGCAACAAAAAAGGCAAATTCCACCTTAGGTATAGTTAGACAAGGAATTGAAAATGAAACTGCCAATATACTGCCCTTATGGTGTGACCACCCTTGGAATACTGTGTATAGGTCTGATCACCACACCTAAAAAAGGATATTATAGAGTTGGAAAACAAGCATAAAATGGTAACTAAAACAATCAAGGGGTGGAGCAACTGCCGGTTTAGCTTAGAAAAGAGGTAAGGGGAGTGATGATCGAGGTGTACAATATTATGCATGGTGTGGAAAATGTGGATATTGAGACATTTTCCACACTCTCTCATAATACTAGAACTGAATGGGATCATCTCATGAAGCTGATTGGTGGGAAATTCAGGACAGATAAAAGGAAGTACTTCTTCACATGGTGCATAGTTAAACTATGGAATTCACAGCCACAAGATGTAGTGATGGCCACCAATTTGGACAGCTTTAAAAGTACGATTGGCAGGGGTGTAGTGATAAAATTTGGAGTGCAGGCACTCATCATGATAGTCCCCATAGCCATGCCCCAAGGAGAGTTCAAAAATGCAGAGTGTCAACAAACCAATTCTCACAGTTTTATTTGTGCCAGGGCAGGAGCAGATCTTTTATAAAGTTCATCGACGTGATTCTGACAATGCCGGTCTTCTTCGGGATCTGGGGGTTGAATTCACTGAACTCCAAAGTCATTTGAATCTGGGTCAGATTTTTCAGATATCCCTAGAATGGGCCATGCTAGCTGCACAATGAATTTCAAGTTGTACCAAGGGCTACTGTAGCATGGCAAGAAATGCAGTTAACCCTTTGAAAATATAAATGCCAGCAGTAATTTAAATCCACCTCTGGTGCTAGCTGGAACGGGGGTGGTGGAAGCAGAAGGTAGATCGCAATTGGCTGGTAAACCTACAGGTGATTTGAAGTAGACTAGCAAGACTTTCTGACTCCTAAATGTTTAACTCTCCTTCCACCTGAAATGAAGAGAGTTGTGTATGTGAAATTTAGAAGTGCTTCTAGACAAAGTGGCCCGTCCGCTAATAACTAGAAGATGTTGTGAAGCTGTTCTTTCTTTTCTTAACAGTTTTTTCAGGTTATAAAAAGATGGAAGAAGCAGCAGGACAGTGTGGTGTAGTGGCTAAAGTGTTGGACTGGGAGTCAGGAAATCTGAGTTCTGGCCCCCACTTGGCCATAGAAACTCGCTGGGTGACTTTGGGCCAGACACAGACTCTCAGCCCAGCATACCACACAGGGTGGTGGTTGTTGTGAGGATAAAATGGAGAGGAGGAAGATTATGTACGCCGCCTTGGATTCCTTGGAGAGAAAAAAGGTGGGATATAAATGCAATAATAAATAAACAAACACGGCAGTACTACAAATGAAAAACAGTGTCATCTGGAACTCCCCATAAAATTCTGTGAATGAGGTAGTGTGATTGCACAAAAAAGGCCTCATCTGGAAGCACTCCAGGAGGGGATTTTTGTGTGGAAGGGAAGGACTGTGAGTTTATTTCATTTCTGGTACTTAAAAATATTTTGAGCTAAAACACACCTATCTCTTGGAAGCCGGGGAGGAGAAGTAAAGAAAAACATAGTACTAGCCAGTGGAGGCAATCACAACCAGCCAGAACTCCAAAGGTGCTATCCAAGGTGCTGGAGCCTAAACCCAAAATGGGTTCAGCACCTTGGATAGCTCCTTTAGATTTCTGGCTGAAACGCAGAGCCCCACCTAAATTAGAGCCACCCATAGAATCATAGAATCAAAGAATAGTTGAGTTGGAAGGAGCCTATAAGGCCATCGAGTCCAACCCCCCGCTCAATGCAGGAATCCACCCTAAAGCATACCTGACAGATGGTTGTCCAGCTGCCTCTTGAATGCTTCTAGTGTGGGAAAGCCCACAACCTCCCTAGGCAACTGGTTCCATTGTCGTATGTCCAGCCGGAATCTGGCTTTCTGTAACTTGAGCCCATTATTCCGTGTCCTGCACTCTGGGATGATCGAGAAGAGATCCTGGCCCTCCTCCGTGTGACAACCTTTCAAGTATTTGAAGAGTGCTATCATGTCTCCCCTCAATCTTCTCTTCTCCAGACTAAACATGCCCAGTTGTTTCAGTCTCTCTTCATAGGGCTTTGTTTCCAGACCCCTGATCATCTTGGTTGCCCTTCTCTAAACACGCTCCAGCTTGTCTGCATCCTTCTTGAATTGTGGAGCCCAGAACTGGACGCAATACTCTAGATGAGGCCTAACCAGGGCCGAATAGAGAGGAACCAGTACCTCACGTGATTTGAAAGCTATACTTCTATTAATGCAGCCCCAAATAGCATTTGCCTTTCTTGCAGCCACATCGCACTGTTGGCTCATATTCAGCTTGTGATCTACAACAATTCCAAGATCCTTTTTGTTGGTAGTATTGCTGAGCCAAGTATCCCCCATCTTGTAACTGTGCATTTGGTTTCTATTTCCTAGATGTAGAACTTGGCATTTATCCCTATTAAATTTCATTCTGTTGTTTTCAGCCCAGCACTCCAGCCTATCAAGATCACTTTGAAGTTTGTTTCTGTCTTCCAGGGTATTAGCTATCCCACCCACTTCCACTGGTAATAGGCCTTATATTAGCAAAGCTGGATATGGTAGTACACCTTAGCATCTTTACAAGATCAAGTGTTTCAGAATTCAGCCCAGTTGGTGGCAACATTATAGACTACTTTATTTCTTGACAACTATAGAGCCAGTGTGCATTCTTTCTTACACAGAATCACTGGAGGAAGTTGCGGGTTTTCCCCCTTCATTATATTATTATCTTAATCCCAGCTGCTGGACTTTGTCATAGACGGTGCTGATAATTATCACATCATTTCACTGTCTGGGAGTTTGGAAGTCAGTTTCTCTCCCCCCGCCCAACATTCCAAAAACGATAAGCATCATCCTTATTGCACGGAAGACACTTCCTTTCTTTATGGACCGTCAATTGCCAAACGCTTTAGTCATCCTTGTGCACCCACACTCCCACACAGCTTTCCATTGGCTTCAAAGAGCTAGCTTGCGTGTTGTGGGGTTCATGCACGACAGTGAGATTTACACTGTCTGACCCCATTGTCCATTGACGGAGGGTGGATTCCTTCTAGAAGCTTGGTGAAGCCGGTCGTTAAAAGCAAGCTGATATGGTGATTAACAACCAGCTTCATAGCTGATTAACAGAGTAACATAGCTCCCCCCACAAAAAAAGACACAACATATTGTGGGCTTCAGATGCATTTTGTAGGAAAAGGATGCTAATTCATAAACTGTTCCAGCCACGTTTTTGATGATTACATAGCAATGGACAGTATTGCTTCTCATGCAATTATTTCTCTGTTTGGAAATGGGGATTCATTTACCAACTGTATGGTTGTGCAATAAACGAAGAATTATCCCTTGTATGGAAAATGGACTCTGGAGGGTCATCACTTTGCCACTGCTGCTTGTGATAAAGAAGATGTCCTAGGACTATGGAAACTCTGGATTTCTGAATACAAACACAGAAGGGATTCTACAGCTTGTTCCTTTCGGTTGCAAGCTTTCTGCCATTGAAAGACACCATTTGAGGAACTGTTCAGACAGATAATTGAAATGCACGCATGCACACACACATAGTCGTGAAGGCTGCAAATCTACACACATTGACTTGGCAGTAAATCCGATTGAACTCAGCAGGACTTGCATATAGGATTATGCAGTCTATGTCTCTTCTCTCTGCCATACACACTGCAGTTGCTGTTGATTGCTCCGTCTCTATTTCTAAATTTTCCTGCTGGGTGCAAAGGCAAATGCCAGTATCTGTAGAAATGCTCTTACAAGCATGAATGGATAGGCAACATTTGCCATGTTGTAGTTACAGGAAGGGCTTATTGGTCTTCTCTTACTTGTCCATTCCATTGACCAAGCAGCACCAACACTGCCCTACTTAGTTCTTTTCCAGTCTTCTCCCTCCAAATCCCTCATGGAAACGAAGAACATAAGAACAGCCTTGCTGGATCAGACCAATGGTCCATCTAGTCCAGCACTCTGTTCACACAGTAGCCAACTAGCTGTGGACCAAGGACCAACAAAGCAGGACATGGTGCAACAGCACCCTCCTACCCATGTTCCCCAGCAACTGGTGCACACAGACTTATTGCCTCGAATACTGGAGGTAGCACATAACCATCGGGGCTAGTAGCCATTGATAGCTACTCCTCCAGGAATTTATCCAACCACCTTTTAAAGCCATCCAAATTGGTGGCCATCACTACATCTTGTGGTAGTGAGTTCCCTAAATTAAATATGCACTGTGTGAAGAAGTAATTCCTTTTATTTGTCCAGAATCTTCCACCAATCAGCTTCATGGGATGACTCCGGGTTCTACTATTTTGAGGGAGGGAGAAAAATGTCTCCCTATCCACATTCTCCATATCATGCATAATTTCGTACACCTCTTTCATGTCTCCCCTTAGCCTCCTTTTCCCCAAGCTAAACAATTTCAGCTGTTGTAAACTTACCTCATAGGGGAGATGCTCCAGCCCCTAAATTATTTTAGTTGCCCTTTTCTGCACTTTTTCCATCTCTATAATATCCTTTTTTAGGTGTGGTGACCAGAACTGTACACAGTATTCTAAGTGTGGTCGCACCATAGATTTGTATAAGCGTAGTATGACCCTGGCAATTTTATTCTCAATTCCTTTTCTTGCCTAACATGGAGTTTGCCTTCTTTACAGCTGCCGCACACTGGGTTGACATTTTCATTGAACTGTCCACCACAACCCCAAGATCTCTTTCTTGTTCGGTCACCACCAGCTCAGATACCATCAGATTATACTTGAAGTTTGGGGTTTTTGCCCCAACATGCATCACCTTACACTTGCTTACATTGAACCGCACCTGCCATTTGGATGCCCGCTCTCCCAACTTGGAGAGATCCCTTTGGAGCTCTTCACAATCCCTTTGTGTTTTAACAACCTTAAATAATTTGGTGTCATTGGCAAACTTGGCCACTTCACTGCTTGCTCCAAATTGTTGCTTTTAACGCTACCAATAAGGCTTGGTGTACTTAAGCAGCACAAGGAGGTCGAAGAGTTCTGAAGGGGTAAAATGGACTGTACTTCTTCAGGCTTTATTTTGTGGAGGGGGATGTTTTTAAATGTTCAAGTGTAAAATGAATAACAAAACTATCTGCAAGTAGAAAAATATGACGATGCAAATGGGGGTAGAATCTTTCTCCCTGGTGTGCTAGCAAAGGGATAGTCCAGTGTACCACTTCTTATAACATCATTCAGCTGAATATGAAGCCCAGGCTTTCCTTATGGGACTCTCTATAAGACATCTGTTGCATCTCTCTAGGATCTCAGTCAAATGTCATTTGAAACTCTTTCAGCTAGGATCTTATGTAACTGGACATACCTAAGAACAAATCTTGACCATCCGTATGCAACACATAAGCACTACAACTGAAGTATGGATCCTCAAAATGTTCTTCCTAGGGCAAGTGTTCCAAACTGGAGGAGAAGGCTATCAATGGCTACTAGCCCTGATGGTTATGTGCTATCTCCAGTATCTGAGGCAGTAAGCCTGTGTGCACCAGTTGCTGGGGAACATGGGTGGAATGGTGCTTGTGGGTCCCCAGTTGACAGCTGGTTGGCCACTGTGTAAACAAAGTGCTAGACTAGATGGACCCTTGGTCTGATCCAGCATGGCACTTCTTATATTCTTAACCCTCCGTTTTTTACTTTTGCTTCCCTTTTTTTGTACCTTTCTCATTTGTATTGTCTTCCTTTGGGATGAGACAACAATGTAAATCCATCCTTCTCCCATTTTACAAGTTCCAGGCAGTGGAGCTCAGTGGTAGAATGCCTGCTTTGTGTGCAGAAGTCCCAGGTTTGATCCCCGGTATCTCCAGGTAGGGGTGGAAACCTTGAAAGCTGTAGCCAGACAGTGGGGTTGTTCATACATCACGCTAATCCACACTCAGTGGTTGAGTGTGGGTTGTTGTTGTTGAACCATGGTTCTGAACCTTGGACATTTTCCACAAGGTGTCTTGTTAATCACGTAGAGTGGCTTGTTAACTATCTTGGACAATCCAACAACAAACTATGGGTTCTCAAGATGGTTTGCTCAAGAAAAACAAGTCACATTGTATGGTTAATGAGCCACCCTGCGGAAAATGCTCTAGGTTCAGAACACTCTAACCCATGGTTCAACACACAACCTGCAGCAACAAAAAAACGACACTCAACCACTGAGTGTGGGTTAGCATATTGTATGAACGCAGTCAGTGTAAATTGTACTGAGTTAGATGGACCAATGGCCTGACTCTTTATAAGGCAGATTCCTGTTGCCCCTAAGAGAAAGTTCTGACACAAATAGATCCTGGTGTTAAGTAGTATCATGAGTCTCGTTATTGGCAAAGGAGTGGGGGTTGGGGGTTGAATTTCCAGTTTGGTGATAAAAAGGCTGAACTGAGATTAGAAAGAGAAAGCCTGCCATAAGATATGTACTTCTGTTGAAAAGTCGGGGAAGTGTTTGGTGATGCATTAACAAGTCTGGACAAGAAAGCTACATTTATTACTTCATCATCATCCATGCCACTTACGTTAGTCTATTTTAACTCCTGGACATATTTTTTAAACTGTAAACTGCTGTTTCCAGTAATCCGATTCACTGAAGGGACATCATCGTCAATGCTTTTAAGATCATAGATAAACTCAACAGGCCCTGAAGGGCTCTAGGATCTATTTAAAGGTGGAAGAAAGACTGAGTTGTGAATAGGAGAAAGGAAGAGTCCCTAGGATTATTGACAGGAAGTGTATCCGGTGTGATTCATGACTACAAATAGGCCTTAAAAATATCCTAAGGAGGAAAGGAGGGCCATAATATTGGAGAAAATGAGTACACTGCCATACCTCAAACCACCACCAGCAGCCACTTCAGCAGGCTGTGTTGAGGGAGAAGAAAAGGAAAGCACGGCCATTCTAGCCCTGCTGAAAGGCCTACTGCGTGAAGGTTCCTCCTCCCTCATCTGTAACCTTCAGAAGCCATTCCAGCAGGCTGTGCTGAGGGAGAAGAGAGAGTGGGAATAGGACCATTCCTCCAATCCTGCTGAAAGACTTAATTCCACCCCGCTCTTCACTTGCTATTTTTTTTTTCTTGTGTGCCGTTCCTTTTTGATTGCAAGCCTGTGGGAAGGGAGTGTCCTCCTTTACCAATTATTTCTAAGCCACTCCGGGAGACTTTTTTGGGGCGAGGAGTGTGATAAAACTACTTTAAATACATAAATAAAATAATAAATACAATTAATGGACACAAGCCAACCCTTTCTGTGCATAATGTTCATATACCTGCACAAGAAAGGGATCTTCATATCACCTTCGTTTATGTCACTAGCCATGGGGAGGAACAGAAGCTCAGGAGAGAGATGGAAATGGCCTCCAATTGGAAGCAATGGGCCATACATTGTGGTGCACTCAGCACTACCTGCACTTGGCCAAGGGCAAGGAGAGGAAAGGATCTTTTATTGTAGTAGCCACAATTGTGACTTTAATTGATAAGGTGATCAGTAAAATAAGGGTTCTGAAAAGTTAACGGGAAATCAGGGCATTGGGTTGTTCTAACTTCAATAAAATCAAAAGCATTTCATCAATCTTCCAGAAAATTACACATGCCAAAAAGAAGTGACTATTTTACATAACATGAACATTTTAGGGAGATTAGTTAAACATTGAGGGAGAAAGAGCAGTTAACAGGGGGAAAACTTGATCATACAAAAGTGTTCCTGAAAACATGTGTTGGCAACCTTTTTTGCTCATCAGTTGTAAAAACAGTATAGGCGCCATATTTTAAAGATTGCTCTTTTCCTATTCCATTTCTATTGTGGTTGAAGGAATGGGATTCTTTTTTTTTTAATATATATACTTCAGAGTTGAGAGTTAGTTGTTCATACCTTTTTGATTGCCTTTCTGCTGAACAATTCTCATGACACACACTTAATTGGAAAGTTCTTGACATGCAGATTCCATGAATAAAAACGATTTTCACTATAATTCAAAGTTGGTAGTTTATATCCATAAAGTGCTCTCACTCTCTCTTTTAAGGAATTAGGCTATCTTCTATAGCAATGTATTGTAAAGTTTTATTTTTTAAATATAAAAGGTCAAGTATAATTAAAAAACATAATTACATTCAAATTGGAGAAAAATGAAATATGAAGACAAAAATATAAACACAGGTGCAGGCCAAAGTACAATGATATGTCAGTAACATACAGCCAGTAAACAAATCAGGGACAGACAGTGGTTCAAGTTGGCATCTATCTCCCTACACCGGTCTTCTGCGATGGACAACTCTATGGCTGTGTTCAGAAGACACCTTAAACTACAGCTTTAACCAGAGTGAAAAAGGCAAAAAGCCTTATTCACCGTGGTTAAAGCCATGGTTTAAAGTGTCTTCTGAACAGGACCTATGTTACCATAAGTCGTTTGCACTCATTGGCAAACCTCAAGATTCAAGTCACTGATGGACCAGAACAAGGATGTTACAGTGGCAGCCCTGGAGTTTACACCAAGAGCATTGTATTTAAGGAAGTTTTGTAAAGATAAAATACGTAACACTTCAATAAACACAATTAACTTAAATCTTTCATTAGATTTGATTTTTCTCTGTGAACTGTGTTCATGGGTAACCAGCTGTTTCTGTTATACTTGATTAAGATCCCTCTCATGCACACAGGAAGGGAAGTATCATGTCATTTGTTTGCATAATTCATTCACGCATGTAGTTCTTCGACAGAGGGGTGTTTAGTTATTTCTTTAAATTTACAGCCTATCTCATCCAAGAGGTTTGGCTCATGTAACAACAAGGGTATAAAAACAACTTACAAATATCTGTTTAAACACCAATTAAAATAGGGATGTAAAAACCTACAGGAAAACCCTGTGTTCAGATTAAGGATGGACAAATCTCTCAAGTCTGTTACCTCTATTATCAGAGGCAGTATACTTATGTACATTTGTTGCTGGGGAACATGAGTGGGAGCATGCTATTGAGCATGTCCTACTTGTGGGCTTCCCACAGGTAAGCTGGTTGGCCACTGCGTGAACAGAATGCTGGACTAGATGGGCCTTTGATCTGATCCAGCATGGCTCTTCTTATGTCCTTAAGTCTATTTTTTACAGACTTCTTCATTTTCCCACCTCCAAGGGCTCATCTACACCAAGCAGGATATTCCACCATGTAAGCAGTATGAAAGTGGTATATAAAAGGCGGTAGCCACACCACTGCTTTATAGTGGTACTGAAGTACACTGACAACTGTCGGGGCCCATGACACATCTACACCAAGCAGGATAAACGACTATGGAAGCGGTATATGGTATGCGTCAATGGACCCCAATAGCTGTCAGTGCACTTCAATACCACTATAAAGCAGTAGTGTGGCTCCTGCCTTTTATATACCACTTTCATAATGCAATATCCTGCTTGGTGTAAATGAGCCCAAGGGAACACCAAGCAGGATATTCCACTATGAAAGCGGTATATAAAAGGTAGGAGCCACACTACTGCTTTATAGCGGTATTGAAGTGTATTGACAACTGTTGGGGCCCATTGACACATACTGTCTACCACTTTCATACCGCTGTATCCTGCTTGGTGTGGCTCCTGCCTTTTATATACCACTTTCATAGTGTAATATCCTGCTTGGTGTAGATGAGCCCTAGGTCTCTTCCGTGCCAGTTCTGTGTGGATATATATACTTATTTTATATTTAAAAACCTTTAAAAGTAAACTGAGTAAATTTGTAATTATTGTCTGAATGCATTAGAACTATATTAAATCACTGCTGCAACATCAGAAACACAGGACTCTATAGAACAAAACTCAAACAGTCAAAAATGCACATTTACTGTCAAAAATACACAATGGTGAGTCTATTTACATGTTGGAAAACTCAGCATAAATGTCTATCAGTAAATTATACTTTAGATTTATTTATTTATTTTATTATTGCATTTATATCCTGCCTTTTTTCTTCCAAGGAACCCAAGGCGGCGTACATAATCCTCCTCCTCTCCATTTTATCCTCACTACAACAACCCTGTGAGATGGTTTGGGCTAAGAGTGTCTGACTGGCCCAAAGTTACCCAGTGGGTTTCCATGACTGAGTGGGGACTAGAACCCAGATCTCCCGACTCCCAGTCCAACACTTTAGCCACTACACCACACTGGATCAATAATTTTAATAAGGACTGAAAGAAATAACTATGCTGGGAATCTTACAGAGAGGATTAAAAAACATTTTCCCCCATGGCTTCATTATTTCCAGACTTTTTACATCTCTAATTGTTCTATAAATGTGCTCATATTACATAGCGTTTAGAAATCATTTTTTGGAGGAAATAAAGGCTGGGTAACAGAATATAAATACTTTGTCTTACATTCTAAAAGAAAATATTTCATAATTGAAAGCTGCTAATTTCCCCCCCAATATTTGGGCGGGGGGAGGGAAACAGTCCTGGGGTGGGCGGAACAGAACCCCACCTGATTTCCCCCCCCTTCATTTCCCCCCAAGCCTTCACATCTCTGTGTGTAACACACACAGCTCTATCTTGCACACTCTATCTTGCACAGCTCTATCTGTGACGCACACAGCTCTATTTCTCATTCACTCCTCTGCCTGGCTCCTGCTCACTACCCACTCAAACAAACATAATGTACACATGATAGTGCCAACATGTCTCCTGAAGCGCATGACCTGGGCTGGCTGCTGCCTCACTTGGTCAGGGCCTTCCCCTCCCTCAAACATTCTTCATTCGATTTTGAAAGTAATTGAAACAATACACATAAAGTAGTAGAACTCAACACTAACATGTAACCATAAACATACACCAGAACATGTTAGAATAAAGTTATTTTGCCCTATTCAGATCTAGTCAGAAATTAATTTTTTTGATCACATGTAGGATAATAGCATGCATGTGAGAAAGTCAGATTAAAGAATCTCTCCAAAATGAATGTTGTATATTTGGTTGGCATGGGTAGAAGGTAGGGTGACCATATGAAAAGGAGGACAGGGCTCCTGTATCTTTAAGAGTTGCATGGGAAAGGGAATTTCAGCAGGTGTCATTTGTATATATGGAGAACCTGGTGAAATTCCCTCTTCATCACAACAGTTAAAGCTGCAGGTGCCCTGCCCTCTTTTAAATCTGGTCACTCTAGTATAGCTCCTGCACCTAAAATGTTGAAATCCCATTTTCTATGCAATTCTTAAAGATACAGGAGCCCTGTCCTCCTTTTCATATGGTCACCCTATAGAAGGCAAATAGATGAACAAATCAGCCAGGCTAGCAAGAAGCAGAAATCAGTACCACCAGTGTACTGGTTCAGTTGGGTAGAGGTGGCTGGCGTGGGACTCAAGAGGAGTGGTCAGGGGCCTGACAGCACCTCCGAGTATCCACTTCCTGATGTAGCTGCCTTATTCTGCCAAATGGTAGGGCTGGCCCTTCTTACATACTTTGAAGGAGGATGTCACTGAAAAAACAGGCCTGCTGCTCTTCCAAAGAGAATAGATCTTCGTATCCCAGAACTCTGATATACTTCTTTGCAAACAGACACTTTTCATCAGCTCTGGGCCCATAAATTGCTTATTTATGGATATCAGGAATTTAACCAGCATTATGAATTTATTTATATATTTATTTTATTTATTACATTTATATATCACCCCACAGCCGAAGTTCTCTGGATGGTTTACAACAGTTAAAAATGGTAAACATTAAAAAGTATGCAAAATTTAAAAACCATCAGAAACATAAAAAGAACAGTATATAAAAAAACAGTATCCTGCATATGTTTGTTCCTGCATGTGTTTCCCAGAGACATTCCTTTCCCTAACACTTCTGCTATAACTTTGTTTGAACTGAACAATTTATAATGTTTTCTAAACACATATTAATTCATCTTCAGGTCATACATGTGAATAAAATTATGTCTATCATCAACTGCTTAAATCACACATTAACGATCTTAGATAAGAAGAATAGTGCCCCGAAGCCCCACATTCCAGTTCCCTATGCCACTTAAGGTTGTTTTAAATTTCACTTTTTAAAATTAGCTCAACAGCAAAACTTTACAGTGCATATCAGCTTTGGAATCAAATTTTAAACCTACTTCTCGCAAACAGGAGATGAAACGTTAAGACTGTTTCTGGAGTCTACTTATGTGGACTGCAGATAGAGCTGATATGGAGGAATGCTACCCTATGGGTGGAGAAAGTATTCCTATGTAAAGCAATGCCCTATTGTATTCTACATAGGATAAACAGAGCAGTATCTACACAGAAGAATAAGTAGATGCAAAGTTGACATCAGAAATGGCAATATTAAACACACACACACACAAACAAACAATGGGGGAACTCAACCTCCCCGGAGACTGTTTTCACTGACTTTAAGATGGCCATTCTTGAACGAATGAACTTCAGGAACAAATATCAACGCAAAACAACTGAACAAGAATTCTTCCTGAGGTCTTCCAAGAATATCTCCTGTGACTTGAATGGGGATAAAGGCTTTTTATCGCACTACATGTGCTAATAAGCTCATCAGTGTAAGGATAACTGTGATACCACCCAACAATTGTTTTGTTAATGGCCACTGCTAAGGTAATTATCACTGTCTGTACTTCTTGCATCACAGTTCTTTCTGACCTCACTGTTTTCAACTCCCTCCATGCCCACCAACCATGTATATATATATATATATATATATATATATATATATATATATTCCCGCCAATTGAGGACAGCACTTCACGAATCTTATGAAGTGGATTGAGTCCCCAAAAAGCTGACACCAGCCTTCCACAAATTGGGGCCCTCCAGATGTTTTGCACTACAACTCCCAGAATTCCTGCCATAATAATGTTATTAGTTTATAAGGTGGCACAAGATTCTTTGTGTTTTTTGCTAGAACAGACAAACATGGCGATCACTCTAGGGGCGGGAGGGAACTAGATAAGGACTTTTTCTCCTGGCAATGGAAAGGAAAACATAAAATGTCCTGCTTCATTGGAGGGAAAAGAATAGAACACAATCAGTCTCCTTTTTGCCCTGGCAAGTGCAAACTGTAAATAAGGCAGTTGCTCACTTTGTTGCTCACCTGGGCCCAGACTCACTTAGAGTTTCTCTGCCATATAGCACTACACCTAAGTCTTAGAAATCCTTACAACAGCTCTGGAATGTAGGCCAGCATCATTACTGTGCTCTGTTTTAGCTTTGCATATGGCCAGTGATTAGCTGTGGTAGCCCAAGCCAAGCTTAATAAAGAATAAAGGGAGAGAATATGAATTCAGTAAATACCAAGTGTCTCAGACAAAGTCTAAAACCTAAAAGCAACAAAACATGAGATGGGGATAGCCAACTGTCTGTGCCCAAAACATTATTATTATAAACAGTTGAGTATTCGAAAATAAATAACTAGAGTTTCCTCTGGTGCCTAGCTTCATCAACAAAGATGTAATAATGGTCTGTGTTGAGCAGAGACAGTTTCAACTTCTAAAACACCACCTTTTGATCCATCCAGGTCCTCAGGTCGGGCACCAAGTTGTTTAGGGTTAACATCTCTATGCCGGTCTTGTTTTTATTTATGTTTTTATTGTGCTCTTATTGCTCTGAATATCATGCTGCTTTTATGTATGATATTGCTGTATACTTAGGAGGGCTTCTGCCTTGAAAGGTAGCCAAAAAAAGATTTTAAGTAATAATAATTGTGACCCTTTCTCTCAGAGCAAGGCCTGGGAGCCTGGCTCACAACCAATCCAGTATTTTTTTTAAAAAAAAAACACTGAGGGAGCATTTTCTTCCTCAATTAAAACAACGCCTTGTGACACCTTAAAGACAAACACATTTATTACAGCATAGGATTTCGTTACCCCACTGTATCATCACTCAGCTAATACAGACAAACAATTGACAGGGTGAGCCCAGGGTAGCTTGGGTGTCTTTTGCAAATGGTAAAGGGAATTTTATCTTACACCGAGTGCTGATTATGTCTGGTAAAAGATTTGATGGATTGTGTGGTAAAACAGTTGTCTGACAGAACAGTGGTGGTCCTCTTGCCCTGGGATGCACTATTCCCAGATACATCATGGCCTGTTGTTTCTTAGGTGAGTTTTAATGATCGTGAGTGAGGAGTAAAATGAGACAGGGGTATGATTTTGTGAAATATTTGGGGAAACTGAAGCAAATGGTGTCAGCTGTGGTATACTACCGATGATGAAGATGAATGTACTGCTTTATTTGCTAAAAAGCCATCAAGATGGTTTACAACAATTCAAAACAATGAAACAGTAACACAGTAAAAACAACAGGCAAGAACATTAAAAACAGTAAAATATTAAAACAGCTACATAGGGTTCATCTACACCAAGCAGGATATTCCACTATGAAAGTGGTATGAAAACAGTATAGAAAAGGCAGGATCCACACTACTGCTTTATAGTGGTATTGAGATACACTGCAGGATCTACACTACTTCTTTATAGTGGTACTGAAGTGCACTGACAACTGTTGGGGACCATGACACATCTACACCAAGCAGGATATTCCACTATGAAAGTGGTATGAAAACAGTATAGAAAAGGCAGGATCCACACTACTGCTTTATAGTGGTATTGAGATACACTGCAGGATCTACACTACTTCTTTATAGTGGTACTGAAGTGCACTGACAACTGTTGGGGACCATGACACATCTACACCAAGCAGGATATAACACTATGAAAGCAGTATGAAAGCTGTATATGGTCTGTGTCAATGGGCCCCAACAGTTGTCAGTGCACTTCAATACCACTATAAAGCAGTAGTGTGGCTCCTGCCTTTTATATTCCGCTTTCATACCACTTTCATAGTGGAATATCCTTCCTGGTGTAGATGAGCCCATGGTGTCTACAGTATTTGAAGTGTGAAGTGCTCAGTAACATTGCCTCAAAGGAAAGCTAAGTTCCACTCATTTTACCTAGAGCGAATGTCATCAAAGTGGAAGTTGAAAAAGAAGCACACTCTAAAGCTAAGTGAAGGAAGATCATTTTCATAGTTAGTACCTAAGCAACCTGTACAACCTTAAGACAAAAAGGGTTCAGACACTCTTTGCTCATGGTAGACAGTACATTCAATGACACAGCCACTGAGCTCAGGTTAGGGTGCCCCTTGCCCCAGCTCAGCTTGGCACCCTGGGTGACTGCCAAGCTTGTCACCCCTAAGGCCAGCCCTGCCCATAATTCTAGGGTGACCCTATGAAAAGGAGGACAGGGCTCCTGTATCTTTAACAGTTGCATGGAAAAGGAAATTTCAGCAGGTGTCATTTGTATATATGGGGAACCTGGTGAAATTCCCTCTTCATCACAACAGTTAAAGCTGCAGGTGCCCTGCCCTCTTTTAAATCTGGTCACTCTAGTATAGCTCCTGCAGCATTAACTTCTTATTATTATTATTATTATTATTATTATTATTATTATTATTTTCCCGCCTCTCCATTCCAATCGAGGCGGGGAACAACAACAAACGATAAAATACATAAAACTGAATTAAAACATAATATACATTGTTAAAAACATCCTAAAAAGCATCCTAAAAACATTCTAAAAACAACTTCCTCTTGCGATGAAGAGGAAATTTCACCAGGTTCCCCACATATACAAATGACACCTGCTGAAATTCCCTTTTCTATGCAGCTGTTAAAGATACAGGAGCCCTGTCCTCCTTTTCATATGGTCACCTTACATAATTCAGTCCTCTGTTTGTGGAGCTGTCCCAGTCCAGCTAAAGGGAAAATCCATCAGAAGGGAAAGCATGGGCCTTGATGCTTCTCATCGTCAATTTGCATAGCTTTCATTACGGTTTCATAAAGCAAGTCACTATTAGCAAACAGCCAATATGTTTAACCCTAGTTAAGCCAATTGACAATCTCAATATTTTGGACACAATTTTGCCACAGCTACTGTGAAAGAGGTCACCTTTACAGTTATTTCTTTAATTCTAACTGCAAGTAAAAGATTCCCTTTCTGGGCTAGAAATTAGCTCCAGCGAATAGCTGGGCTAAATAATTGGTCTTCTACTGATTGAAAAATCGAATGTGTGTGTGTGTGTGTGTGTGTGTGTGTGTGTGTGTGTGAATCTTCCACCACTCGGAATGTTTCAGTCTTATTAACGTCCCTGCTGCTTTATGCCTGAGAAGAAGGAAAACTTTCCTTAGTGGGTATTTCCCGACAAACATTTAATTGCCTATTTAATTGAATTGCAAGACTCAATGCAGGAGTCTTGCAAATACAGTTTTGCTGAAAGTTGACCATCCAGCTTCTGTCCAAATACCTCCAGCAAAGGAAAAGCCATGAACTCTGAAAAATAAGAAAATCACAAAATCTGTTCACTGCTAGGGAATCCACACGGATCTCCAAAATCAGCTTACTGCAAACAACAACAACTTTCGTGAACTGCCCAGAGAACATCAGTTATTGGGCGGTATAGAAAGGCAATAAATAAATAAATAATAAATAATAAAAATTAACTTAGCTGAAAATAGTAATGCAGTTGCACCCTGAGTTTGACCATAACCAGCAGAATTGAAATAACATGGCAAATGCATGTTTTTGATCCAAGTGGGACTAGAAGTGACTGGAAGTCCTCGGAAAGGGACTTTTCCCAGGAGATTTCTTCCCCAGATAACTGGGCCAGAGGCCTCTCTTACTTTGTGAATTTACAAGGCACCTTTTAGCACCCTTTGATGTAATCCCTTTGCATCCTGTTACACAGAAGAAGAACTACCCCCAACAATTCTTGCTCTCTTCATTGTATCTATGCAAATTACAGTTATTTGATCAACATAAACTCACCTAAGCCTATCCTTTGAACTTCTAACACCTGGGAGAAGAGATCCAAGTAGGCCTTAAAGCTGGGGAATTAGAGTTTGTTTGTCTGGAAGATACTTTATTATCTGTTGCTTAGCAGACTCTCAAGACAAAGCATTAAGCAATGGAAGAGGAGTGCTTTGCTTTGAAAGCAATGTAAATCAGGAAAGGGAGTTAAAGTTCAAACTATGTCCTTTGCTGCTCTTCATTTTCTTTTCTTTTTTCTTTTTTAAATGCAATTGTGTTTTTTGGAGGGGGAGGTTGTCTTCACGCACTGAGGTGATCACACACACTACATTTGTCACAGCCTTTAAACAAATGACTTAAGAATGAAGTTTCTAGCTTTAGCTGGAGAGAGACTGTTTTTTGTGTTTGTGGATTCAAAGCCGTCCCTTAATGATACCTGAGCGTAATTACTGTTTGCTTTTGCTGGGTGCTGTCTTCTTAAATAAAGGAGGGAAGATGAAAGCTGAGGATAAACAAACTTCGTGGAGACCCGGGCGGCTTCAAAAGCCAAACTGTGCCCACCCCAGAGTCCAAACACAGCTCCTCTCCTCATATCATCTTCTCTCAACTACTGGCCTAAGTTAGGTTATTTCCTTGGTGCTCTTTAGTCTTCTTGCTCTAACTACTTGGCGTCATATCGTCCACTCACAGGAAGCAGTGCCCACGTTGCTTCCTGCAGGAGGCATGTGACTCCCTACCCATCAGTAGCTGAGTAACTGTTTTGCTCAGTTACTGAAAAAAACAACACATTCTGCTTTGTTCAGTTATGGAATATTATTCCTGTTATATCATATTTATGAACTTTCTCATGTATATTTGTTTTGGGATTTATATATATGCTTATTATGTAATTCTATACATTATAAGTATGGTATTATAAAAATATGTGTACCCCTTTTTTCTGACATTGCTTAGATCTTCTAGCAATCGTGTGCTGTTTAGCATTATCCCGCTTTGGTATTCCCGACTGCTGCCTTCTGTATTGTGATTCCTGATCTGGATTCCACCCTTCCCACAACTGCAAATACACTTAAGTAAACAAAATCCAAGCATTCAATGGACAAATCACTTCTTTATTAATTTCTTATTTATTTAAAATTGCTTGTAGGCCACCTTTAAGGGTAAAACCCCACTTGTAGTAATTTACAAAATAATAAAAACACAAGTAATACAAAACTAAACTCAAATTAGCAACTTCATAAGAGTCAACAGTAGAATTAAAGTCAGCCAAATTCAAACAGGAAAATCAAAAGCAAAGCAATTTCCATTCAGTAGTCCATAAAACGCTTAAAAGAAAGCCATTGAGAGTTTTTTTCTACATGAGGCTGTTTAATCTTCTGGATCTGCTTTTGGTTTCGTCACATAATCAAGATCCTGTCCTGCTTTACCTCTACATAACTCCTAGGTGGCACTGTGGTATAGAGGAATAGAAAAATACACAAGTGAAAAAAGAAACTTGTTTTGCTTCCACAATTAAACGCTGCATTTTCCCTGATCTAAAATAACCTGCTGAAAGTGCTGTTTACAAACAGAAAAACTGGAGGATCAGGTCGTCATCATCTAAAGAACCCATAAACAACCAAGCGTAGGGAATGAGGAGTGCATGTTAAATGCTTCGTGAAGAATAATGCTGAGAGCAGATAAGCCATGGCTTTCTTTCTTACTGTCATGTCTACTTTGGCCCCAAGTTCAATAGAATTTACTCCCTGGTAAATCTGAATAGGATCGCTCTGGTCCCATTCCCCCATCCCCATCAAGACTAGATAGCAACAGTTCTTTTTTACTTTAACCTCTTCAGACCTTACTCCCTCCCTTTCCTCCCTTTTATGCCATCATTCCCTTTAGCAAAGCTTTTGCAATGTTTGTGTGCCTTAAAAGCTGTAGTTGGATTTCTTTTCTTTGTCACTTTAGGCATAGGGCCAATTGAAAACAGACTAAACAGAGGATATTAATTTCACATTCACGCGCACAGGCATGAATTGCACAAAACCAGCAGTGCAGAAGGGCTTACGTTCCAAAATGCCAATTATACAGTTTTGTACAATCTTTGAAATATCAGTGTAGGCATCATGGCCATTAGAAAGTGGCTTTTAAAAAAGCAAGATGTTATGAACAAGGAGATTATGAGGATAATCCCATGCTTTGTTTTGTATACCAGTTTGCTGGGGTTGAATCCAGATTTAGAACAACTCTACATTAGGGGGAAATTGCGCTGCCTTACCTGGGCTGCTCCTTTGTGCGATTGTGATGGGCTCCATTAGATGGGCGGAGAAAGGCGACTAAGTGGTTTGAATTGCCGACCACGTGGCTTGCAATTGGAAAATCTGAACAGTCCTCAGATCTCTGTGCAATATTTCAGGAATTATTATTTCATCAGTTAAGGAATCAGAGGACCAGCCCAAGATACTTTGCTGCCTGAGATGTAAGCTAAGGGAAAATTCTAACACTGTTTTACAACTGGAGCAATATTCCGAGAAGTGAATCCACTGAGGGATAAGTCAACCCAGACTGCGGAGTGAGAAAAGGAAAAGTAATAATCAGCACGTTCCAGAAGCTTTAAAGTTTTGGAATTTTCATGCAGTCGAAGTTGACTGGCTGTGCTTTGGTCAAGGCAGGTTTTGGCACAAGGGAAAGTGAAAGGGAAGGTAGCTGGCTCCAGCCATTGAGAGTGTTCCTGTAGCAGCTGCTATTATTATTATTATTATTATTATTATTATTATTATTATTATTATTATTATTATTATTATTGCTGTAGCAGCACCTCTTTTTGATATGGGAGCCTTCTCAAAGAGTGGTCATGTGGAAGATGGAGTAGACTTGTTCTGTGTTGCCCCAGAGAGCAAGACCAGAACCATTGGATGGAAATGGGAGGAAAGCACGGTTTGGATAAACATTAGGAGAATACCTAATGTTAATAGCTATTTTGGCAATGGAACAGGCTGTCTTGGGAGCTGATGGCTTTTCCTTTGCTGGAAGTATTTGGACAGAAGCTGGATGGCCAACTTTCAGCAAAACTGTATTTGCAAGACTCCTGCATTGAGCAGGAAGTCAGGCTTGCGTGCTGCCTATATGACTTATTTGTCCCATGGTGGCTATACTGTGGTACTGCGTTGGTTATACAACGCAGCTGTCAACCAGCAGCCACCACAGGGCTTTCCCCCGAAGCTGCACATTTAAGAAGTCGGGGCCTTATCCCACCTTTTTCCCTTGAAGGTCACCATGGTCTTTCAACAGTGTGACCTTACTTCGGCATTGAGCTGGGGGCATTCTGGGGCAGATGGTGACTGCTGATAGGTCACTGGAAGAGAGGCAGAGGGCAGGTCTGATGAGCCAAATGGCCACTGGAAAGCCTATGTTTCCTGCTTCCATGGGGATTTCCCACCCCTATCCTGCAGCAGCAATACTGTGGGATTATACTCTGAAGGAGCAGCAAAGCAGAGCCATGAAGACACATCCTAGATGACCTCCCCAAGATGCCTTGACCTTTAATGGTCAATGATTCTATGGCCACAGCTAGACCTAAGGTTTATCCAGGGATCATCCAGGGTTCACCCCTGCCTGAGCACTGGATCTCCTGTGTGTCACCTAGATGAACAGGTTTGACCCCTGGATGATCCAGGCATAAACCTTAGATCTAGCTATGGCCTATGACTACAGACTGAGTGCTGGGATTCCCAGGAAGTTGGCTTCTGCACCCCAGACTTAACTTGGTGTTTTTCTGCTCTTGAACAAAAATTACGGTTTAATGCAGACCTCTCTGCTAGTAATCCATAACGCCCCTCACTGCCTCCCCAAAGTACAGTGATGCCCTAGGATTAGAAGGTGGACCTGTCACTTATTCAACTGAACTCCTTCCCTCCATCTTCCACCCACTCATCAGTGTTTTAGAGGAACAAAACCCAAAGGCACTATTTGGAGAGGAGTCCCAGGCCATAGCTAGACCTAAGGTTTATCCCTGGATCGTCCAGGGGTCAAACCTGTTCATCTAGATGACACACAGGGGATCCAGTGCTCAGGCAGGGGCGAACCATGGATGATCCCAGAATAAACCTTAGGTCTAGCTGTGGCCCCAATGTCAGCATCTCTTTTGATAACAAAGCCTTGTTCTGACCAACTTCTCTTCTGGTGGCCTCCTTCACCTCGGGAAGCAGCAGAAATAGTCTGAAGGGAGCCGATTCTGCTTGGCTTCATCCAAATCCAATGCACATCCCTGCGAATAATCCAAAGGCATTGTGAATCTCTTCCATGTTTTGTTCTTAACAGATTTCCCACTGTAAGAAAAAAAGATGTTAGAAGCAGTAGGCTTTTCTATGAAAAATATATATCCTAAGCTGGTTTTCAGTCAGTATAACTCCCTAGCTCCCACACCTATCCATCTGAAACTTTGCAGGTTTCTTGCCTGGGGAAACCTCTATCATGTGTCCTATTTTCATAAAAATTGCCCAAAGCATCCAGGGGTGAAAGGAAGGGGAAGTGAATCACTCCACCCCCCAAAATTGGAGGACTCCCCTTTCACATGAACTGCTGCATCTATCCTTCTTAATCTTTGCAGGTTCGTTATGTAGGAACACCTCAAAGCTGGCTATCATTTTCGGTATGATGGTCCACAAGGAACATGATCAGGTAAGTGCATCTTCTTTAGGATATCCTCAAAATGCCAATGCTATTCTTACATGAAAACCCTTATGCCTATTCATCTGAAATGTGGAAGGCTTAATCCCCTCAGAAGAGGCAACCATCTCTGCAAATGTAATCGAATTCCACCAAGAAATAAAACATGTTATTGGTAGTTTCCTTAAAAAAGAAGAAGTCAAAATATAAAAACGTGTAGCACAAAAATGCCTGCACTTATTTTTCTGACTTTTGTCAGGTGTACTCTCCTCCCAAGGGGCTACTATGCCTGCAAATGTCACCCGATTTTGGATTTCCCATGATGGTCACTGGGAAACACACAGCCTTGGATTTCTGAATCACGATTTGGAGCAGTCCGAATCAGTGTCAGTCCGAGCAAAATTGGCCCATTCTCTGAAGAGCTGAATTGGGGTCTGAGTCAAATCTTGGAGTCATTTTACACTTACAATGCACAGTTCTTTAGATGCTTAACATGCAATAAATATTATAATTCTATCATTCCTATAAGACAGTGTGCTCAGATTCTGGTGAGATGTGGAAGAGGGCCTCTGAAGAAGAATGTGAGGTTCAGTCAGGCTGGTGAGGTAGAAGGTAGTCCTTCAAGTGCCCGGGTCCCAAGCCATTTTTTTAAGTGTGAGCCTCACCATTTTGAATTGTGCCTAGAAATGGATCGACATCATAGAATCATAAAATAGTAGATTGGAAGAGGCCTATAAGGCCATCGAGTTCAACCCCCTGCTCAGTGCAGGAATCCATCTTAAAGCATACCTGACAGATGGCTGTCCAGCTGCCTCTTGAATGACTGTAGTGTGGGAGAGCCCATGACCTCCCTAGGTCATTGGTTCCATTGCCATACTGCTCTAACAGTCAGGAAGTTTTTCCTGATGTCTAGCTGCATTCTGGCTTCCTGTAACTTAAGCCCATTATTCTGTGTCCTGCACTCTGAGATGATCAAGAAGAGATCCTGGCCCTTCTCTGTGTGACATCCTTTCAGATATTTGAAGAGTGCTATCATGTCTCCCCTCAGTCTTCTCTTCTCAAGGCTAAACATGCCCAGTTCTTTCGGTCTCTCGTCACAGTGCTTTGATTCTAGACCTCTGATAATTCTTGTTGCCCTCCTCTGAACCTCCTACAACTTGTCTGCACCCTTTTTGAAGTGTGTTGCCAATAATTGGATGCAACACTCAAGATGAGGCCTAACCAGTGCTGAATAGGGCGGAACCAGTATCTCATGCAATTTGGAAGCTATACTACTTTTAATGCAGCCCAAAATAGCATTTGCTTTTTTTGCAGCCACATCACACTGTTGGCTCATATTCAGCTTGTGATCTACAACAATTCCAAGATCCTTCTAGTTTGTAGTATTGCTGAGCGAAGTATCCCCCATCTTGTAACTGTGCATTTGGTTTCTTTTTCCTAGGTGTAGAACTTGGCATTTATCTCTGTTAAATTTCATTCTGTTGTTTTCAGCCCAGCACTCCAGCCTATCAAGATCACTTTGAAGTTTGTTTCTGTCTTCCAGGGTATTAACTATCCCACCCAATTTTGTGTCATCTGCAAATCTGATAAGCGTTCCCTGCACCTCCTCATCCAAATCATAAATGAAAATGTTGAAGAGCACTGAGCCAAGTGTTCCCTGGCGAGATACAGTCTCTGTAGCCAGTAAATTGATGAATTGTATGCTGATTTGGGGGGCTATACAGTTGGAACATGGTGCAAAAATATTGTAAACCAATCTTTCCCAACCTGCTGCTGTCCAGATGTGTTGGACTGCAACTTCCATCATCCCCGGCTGAGGTCCAACACATCTGGAGACCGCCAGGTTGGAGAAGGCTGTTTTAAATTCAGTTATACTCTCCACAT
Organism: Elgaria multicarinata webbii; assembly: GCF_023053635.1. Classification (NCBI taxonomy): domain Eukaryota; kingdom Metazoa; phylum Chordata; class Lepidosauria; order Squamata; family Anguidae; genus Elgaria; species Elgaria multicarinata. The sequence goes on from NC_086177.1 coordinate 98,310,625, forward strand.
CCTGGACGGTGGCCTAAGTCCAACGCTATACAACTTGATGCTATAATCCCGCAGAAAGCGTGGTGCTTTTAAGGTTTGCGCGAATTATGTTTTAACCATATATATAATTGTTCTGTTATTGTATTGAATTTCACATTCGGATCATATCCTGGCATATATGCATGAAGTGTTTATTCAAACCCCATGCTGTTTCCATGAGAATCAGATGTCTGGATAACTTCAACACCACAGTTACATTCACATCTGGCAGATACCTAGCAAGGCAATAAGAAGATGCTCACCTCAACCAGCTGTTGTTGTGGACAAATGAAATGATGGTGGTTAATGAATAAGTTTCACTCACACTTTCACTACATGTTTATAGTTTGGATCCTGACTCAGTCATAGTCAGGGTAGACCCATTGAGAGGTTAGTTGGTCATAACTCACTTAAGTCCCATTGATTTCAGTGGACGATTGCTCTAAATACTAACTAAAGCAAAAAGCCTTATTCACCGTAGTTAAAGCTGTGGTTTAAAGTGTGTTCTGAACACAGCCTGGCTTTCTGGCTTAACCACCATGGTTAAAGCCATGGTTTAAGGTGTCTTCTGAAAGGGCCCAGTGGCATCTACTACTACTTCTTTACACCAGGGCTAGATCTACACTACTGCTTTATAGTGGTATTGAAGTGCACTGATTACTGTTGGGGCAGAATCCACGTTCCATATACCATTTTCATAGTGTTATATCCTGCTTTTTATTCCACATTTGTAATGATTTGACACAAGGTGTACATCTGGCCCAGGCCTATTCAGACAACATGCTAAGCCATGGTTAGTCTGCTAACCCTTTTGCAGCAAGTTGTTAGTGAGCCTGTACACACGCCATGCTAAGCCATAATGTTTAGCTCAAAATGCTTAACCACCATGGCTTAGTGTGTTGACTGAACAGGTTCTTTCTTTCTTTTTTAAAGCAAAAGCTGTAAAGTAAACACCTGCCCCCATCAATGGAGAAATTTCACCATCATATTTGTATACGCCAGGGAGAGAGAAAGGTGAACAAGCAGGCTGCTATGGGAAAGACAAGGAGCAGGTCTATGAGGCTGTTGTCAATAGGTCCCCTACAGGGTTATTTCACCTTGACAGGTGCCTAACCATACTAACCCTTGATGCTGGCCCTTCCTTAGAAGGCAGTTAGGATATAGATCCAGCCAACAAACTCTTTCTCAAAATGGCCAGTATTCTCCCCGGTCTATGGCAATCTGCCAAAGTTCTGCTACCCCCTACAGCAAATCAAGAGCTATCATGAGCAGGTAACAGCTTGCAGACACAACTCACTGACTGGAAAATGTTCCTGACAGCAACAAGGAAGCTCACATTATCCATCCCTCATATCCGTGAAAAAAGCTTAAATCAAGTATGCCACAGAGCCGGGTTGCTGATCAAAGCAAATTCATTCCAGACAAAAACAGAAACGAGGCTCAACTATTTCCTAGTAGGGCTTAATGGGCTGCAATTGAGGAGAAGCATTTTTTTTTCTGAATTAAGGGGGTTGAGTTATGGTGATCAATGAGGTGCCAATCAAAGAGCCCTTCCTTACATGCAGGTGATGAGGCTTGCCTGCTACGGTGCAGCTGAAACCACATGAAATGACCTTGACTCTAGTTAGCAACTGGAAGGATGCCAAGTCAGTCATATTCCGTATTAGCACTGCAGATGTGAGGGTGCTGTTCCCTTGGAGCCTAATTATTGGCACAGCATGCCATCGGTATTGCTAGTGCAGCCCATCTATGGGTACCTTAATTAAGGGGTATTATTAATTCCCACCGAAATGGCCCCTAATGTTGCAGAATCGGCACTTCCCCATATTGGAACATGGAACATATAGCACCATGTACATTGATGGTGCTATATAAATAAATAAATAAATAAATAATAATAATAATAATAATAATAATAATAATGATTCGGTAAAGGATGACTCATTTTCAGTGTGCAACGAGGATCATGTCTGCTTTATGCATAAAAGGTTTACTGTGTCCTGTTCTTGGCAACACGCTTTCAGAAAACCATGCATGGAGTGGAGAATGTGGACAGGGAGACATTTTTCTCCTTCTCCCATAATACTAGAACCCGGGATCATCTCATGAAGCTGATTGGTGGGAGATTCAGGATAGACGAAAGGAAGTACATTAAACTATGGAATTTGCTACCACAAGATGTGGTGACAATCACCAATTTGGATGGCTTTAAAAGAGGGTATAAATTCCTGGAGGAGAAGTCTATCAATGGCTACTAGCCATGATGGCCATGTGCTACCTCCAGTATCAGAGGCAGTAAGCCTATATACACCAGTTGTTGGGGAACATGGGTGGGAGAGTTCTGTTGCATTGTGTCCTGCTTGTGGGTCCCTGGTCGATAGCTGGTTGGCTACTGTGTGAACAGAATGCTGCATTAGATGGTCCCTTGGGCCTAATCTACACCAAGTAGGCTATAGCACTATGAAAGTGGTATGAAAGTGGTAGATAGTATGTGTCAATGGGCCCCAACAGTTGTCAGTGCCCTTCAATACTGCTGTAAAGCAGTAGGGTGGCTCCTGCCTTTTATATACCGCGTCCATACTGCAATATCCTGCTTGGTGTAGAAAATGAGTGTTATGAGCAGTGATGTTGTGGTAAATTTTGAAGTGCTGATGCTCATCCTGACAATCCCTGTAGTCACAACCCAAAGGGGTATCCAAAAATACAGGTAGCTGTGTTGATCAATCCATCTCTCTCTCTCTCTCTCTCTCTCTCTCTCTGTGTGTGTGTGTGTGTGTGTGTGTGCCTCTGTCTGTCTTTCTGATATATGTCTTTTGTAGAGCTTGTGGACGTTAATGACTCATTTAAGATTAACGATGCCTGAGCATGTTGATCCCTCCCTTTTCATCCCATCCTGCACCTTCAGAGTAAGCAGCTCCAGCAGGAATGATGGATCAGTCGTTCAGTGGTAAATTTCCTAATTGAACCTCCTTGTTCTCTGATGGTGGCAGCCACAGTTTCCTGGTTGAGGAACCCAGAGCAGGTGCAGCCTACAGTCAGTGACTTTTGCTTTGAATAGTTTGCTTCTCCTTTTCAAGAGATATTTCAACTGAACTGGAGAGGGGGAAACAATTAAACTAATCTTAGGAATAACCGTTAGTAAACATCAAACATTTGTGTGTAAAAATGCATCTGTATTCCAATTGTGTGTGATGTACTAGTCAACTAATATCTTCTATTAAATTTTGTGTGTGTGTGTGTGTGTGTGTGTGTGTGTGTGTGTAACACAAGCACCGCTTGTGTTTTGGTCGTATTTTTTTCCATGTGAAAAAGAAAACCCACAGAGAAAGTGAGGGAGCCGGGGAGTATCCTTAAAATGAATAATTCATCAAGGCCCATGTCTGCATTTCTTGGCTCTGTCCAGCATAAGGCAGCTGGCCTTTAATGGCCTTTTAATGGTGTCATAATACAGCGCTTCTTTTAGGTGTGTCAAGTAGTAATACTTCATCACGCTTGTATTTTTGGCAGGTAGAGTACTAGCATGGCCAACGGGGGTTTTCTATAAGTAATCATATCTGCATCCAAGTACACTTTCAAAGTCTTTATAACCAAAGTTTCCCAGAGGACACACACACAAAAAAAGAGAGGGGAAGAACATATATTTGTTCCTCTCTTTTTCCACAGTAGTGTGTTCTCTTACTTCTGGTTCTAACTTTATGCAATTTAGGCTGCTGTTTAAGGCAGTTTATTGCAAGAAGAAATTCATTTATCTATTATGTCTTTAACTCACCACTTCCACCTCCAAGGAGTGCAGGATGATGCACGTGGTCTTCTGCTCACCCAACCCTAGTGAGGTAGGTTAAACTGGGAAACAGTGATTGGATGGAGGTCAACTAAATCATTGTACTGTGATTTTGAGGAGATTTAGGCCTTAGCTAGACCTAAGGTTTATCCCGGGCTCATCCCAGCGTCGTCCCTGCCTGCTCCCGGGATCCCCTGTGTGTCATTTAGATGGGTGGGAACCATCTCAAAGGAGGTTCTGGTTAGCCTGGGCCAAAGGAGGTTTCAGCCCTGCCTGATCCCAGGATCCCCTGTGCGTCATCTAGACACACAGGGGGCGGCCCGGGGCTTGTACCAGGCTACCCCGTCATCTAGCAAGGCCCTAAGTCATCCCTATTAGTCAACGTCAAGTCAAGGATTGCTGATCCTCTAGTTACTTCCTCAACTTCGGCTATTGGGTGGTATAAAAAATGTAATAAATAAATAAACAAACTTTCTGTAGGAGAACGTTATCACCCACACATGCCGCTAGTGCAGTAATGGTGGGAGTTTGGCCCATAGGGGTGTCCAGGGGTCAAACATTGTCCCTGGACCCCTAAACTTGCCCACCCCTAAGGCAAAGGCAAGCATAGTGCTCACCCCTGTTCCATGTACAGAAGGTGACTGGATTGGCAGTTCAATCATCCTTCAACACTACTGATGGGACAGCAGTGTCGAAGTAAGCATCCTCCTCCTCCACACCTGAAGGCAACAAGTCCCCTTAAAGGGCACAGAGAATTCACAGTTCTAGGGTGACCATATGAAAAGGAAGACAGGGCTCCTGTATCTTTAACAGTGGTATAGAAAAGGGAATTTCAGCAGCTGCAGGAGCCTTGCCCTCTAGTATAGCTCCTGCAGTTTTAACTGTTGGGATGAAGAGGGGATTTCACCAGGTGCCCTATGCAAAATTATGACACCGGCTGAAATTCCCTTTTTTTAATACAACTATTAAAGATACAGAAGCACTGTCCTCCTTTTCATATGGTCACCCTACAAAGTTCTGTTCTCCAACACTGCTCACTCATTGCTACACCTAGCATCTGATCCCTTGGCAAATGCTGCAATGCGTCAGCACCAGCAAGTGTCCTGTGATGGGAGCAGAGCAATGCATGCGCATGGTCAATGCCTTCCAGAGTGTGTGGCCTCAGGTGGCTGCCTCATTTGAATGGGTGGCGTGCAGGCTGGCTGCCACTGCCCTTCTTAGGATCCTTCACCTGAGGCAGCCATCTCATTCTACCTAATGGTAGGGCCGGCCCTTCTAGGAAAGTGTTTTGTATGGAGGCACATTCAACAGTGTGAGTCCTCCTCCTCACTTGAAATCGTAAGTGATACAGGTCAGACACAGCTATACCACCGCAATGAGAACTGAGAACTGACAGTGGCTGGATTCATGCATGCAGTTTCTGGGACTGCAAGCTTTAACCTACTAATTAAAATGATTAATCAGCTAAAGTTTATTCAGTTAATTAGTGGAACTGAGAGATGAAGGGTACGCTTGCTTTATTTTTCGAGTCTGTTTTCTCTCTGGTATGTCAATATCGCAGGGAGTAAAAAAAAATAGAATAAAGTTGATGGTCACAATCCAATGGAGGGCTAGGCTGTAGTCTTGCACCCACTTACCTGGGAGTAAAGCTTATTGAACTCAATTGGACTTACCTGAGTAGACATGTATAGAAGACTTATTTTCAATGGGATTATACATGCTTGGCTTTGTGCTACTTCGTGGTATTTTAATTAAATTGTACAGTTTTTAATTAAATTTATCCCTCCTTCACGATGTCAAAAAGTCACCCCGCTTGAGGTTTTTGTAATGTGAATATTTATTTGACTGTTAATTGGTTAAAATTTGAGTTGCAGAGGATCACTCTGCCTCCCCAATAAAAAGAAATTAAGAAATTCTCAAATCAGTTGACAGCCCATACAGTTTCCACCCTAATCTTAATAGAACTTAAGCTTTGCCAAAAATGAAGAGGAAGTGGTTTACATCCTGCCTTTTGATACTGGGGGGGGAGGGGGAGGCTGTTAAAAATGTATATAATCTGAAACCAGGGGGTCACTGCAGGTTGCTCTCCAGGAACACTGACAGAGCCATGCGGCGAAATTAATGCCTGCCTTGAAACAGTTCCACTAATATAGGTTTCCTCCTAGCCCTGTATAAAATCAAGCGGATAGCCTAGTGTCTCATTTCCATTGAAATGTGTTTTCAATTTAGAATTTCTTTTCTCTCGCTACTCCCTGCCGTCCCCACCCCCGCCCAAATCCAGCCACTCATATCCAAGGGAGCCAAATGCTGTCCTGACAAAATGTCCCTCTATAGTTCATGGGTAATGAAATACAGACTAAGTAGCCATCCATCGAAGCAAAGCATTATGGTTTCCAAACCGACGAATGCACAAGCGAGTGGAAGACCGTGGGCCACTTGGGAAAGCCAAACAAAACTGCAGAGACTGTAATGCCAGGACAAGGCAGGCCAGGCAAGCCAAAACACAAGAGTGCTCACCCTTGGTTTCGGCAGGAATTGGATGCTGCCGCTCTGATGTAGCAAATACGTGCTGGACAAAATTTGAAGGCTTGGAATGAGAAAGTTGGCCGTTTACGGGCGAAAGCAGTTGAAATGATCAGCGTGTAGCAAAATACATTGTCAAATGTATTTTGCTTGATCGGTATGATTGTGTTTCCCTATGCTGCCAGGGCCACTGGCGGGACTGAGAAACTGAAACAACTGGGCATGAAGAGAAGATTGAAGGGAGACCTGATAATACTCTTCAAATACTTAAAAGGTTGTCACACAGAGGAGGGCCAGGATCTCTTCTCGATCATCCCAGAGTGCAAAATAATGGGCTCAAGTTACAGGAAGTCAGATTCCGGCTGGACATCAGGAAAAACTTCCCGACTGTTAGAGCAGTACGACAATGGAACCAGTTACCTAGGGAGGTTGTGGTCTCTTCCACACTAGAGGCATTCAAGAGGCAGCTGGACAACCATCTGTCAAGAATGCTGTAGGGTGGATTCCTGCATTGAGCAAGGGGTTGGACTCGATGGCGTTTTTTGTCCCCATCCAACTCTACTATTCTATGATTCTATGATCCGAAGCAATGAGAAATGAGCTAAAGCGCTCATTTCTAGAAAAGAGCAGAGCAGCAGAGCTCATAGAAGGGAGCTCCAGGGATTTGTCCTATTCTGGAAATGAGCGGAGATGCAGGGGAATGAATGTGGGATCTTCTGCAGGCAAAGAATGAGCTGAACTATGTTCAGGCCTAAGGCCTTTCCCCACATTGTCTGCACACATTTCAGAATTGTCTTAGCCTTCAGGGACACCATCTACTTATTAGGGATGCCATGAGCACCTAATTGGGTCCAGGAGTCCAGGTGTCCGGTGGACACACACACCCCGCCCCCACGTCCAGCCCCTGGATCCAGTTGGGCGCTCCCGGCACAAGCAATTTAGCCCGGTGCTTGTGTTCACTGAGGTACCTTCCAGGAAGCAACCGGGAGTTACCTAATTTTGTGACTCCTGACCTGCAGTCAAACACTGACTCAAATCCTGATGTGTCAGATCCACAGAATTGCATATATATATATGCCCCTGTTGATCCATCTGCCTCATATTATGTCCTCATTTATTACGAAGTGTGGTTTTCAAAGGGGATTCATTAGAGAGACACTGCCCACTGCACAACGAAGTGACTGTTTTTCTTCCCACCGCTCTCGACTTCCCTCCTCTTCTCAAGTTTCTCCTTCCCTCCATGTGATGGCAGGGATATTAAATGCTGGTGGGACAATATTTTTGATTCCACACCAGTTAATCTTTCCTGGACAATTAATGTGGGTAGTGAACAAAACCTGACTTTTTTTTTGTTTTTTTTGTTTTTGGGTTGCTTAAACCATGATAAGTGGTTAATTTATTTTCTGCAGCCTGTCTCTCGTTTAACGAGGTGTCAGACCTCATTCAGTCTAGAGATTCTGGTTTCCTCCTAAGAGAAATGTATATCCCTGTGCAGAGAGAAAATAAATACATTTCTTCTCATAGAAGAAATAATTTTAATCATAAAGGCAAATATATATATATATATATATATATATATATATATATATATATATATATATATATATATGGTGTAGTGGCTAAAGTGTCGGACTGGGAGTCAGGAGATCCGGGTTCTAGTCCCCACTCGGCTATGGAAACCCACTGGGTGACTTTGGGCCAGTCACAGACTATCAGCCCAACCTACCTCACAGGGTTGTTGTTGTGAGGATAAAATGGAGAGGAGGAGGATTATGTATGCTGCCTTGCATTCCTTGGAGGAAAAAAGGCAGGATATAAATGCAAAAATAAATACATAAATCAGAGAGCCAGTGTGGTGTTGTGGTTAAAATGATGGACTGGGACTCATGACATTCGGGTTCTAGATTCCACTCAGCCATGAAGCTCACTGGGGGGGCGGGTGTCTAGATGCTCTATTAACCCTGTAGCGCTGCATTGTTTAAATGATACAGCCACGAACTCACAACCACACCGGGATCCCCCTCTTGAAACTACGCACTTTCAAACTCTCAATTTACTGTGATTTTTACCTTTGCTCAGAGATCACCCCATTGTATCCCGGCTTACCCAAGCTATGCCCATAGGCGTGGCTTGGGTAAGCAAGGGAACGCAGGGCAGGGGGCGAACTTGACAACGAAATGACTGCTGTTGTGCTGCAGTTTTTCCAGATGGATAGCCTACACTCCCTCCTAACCCCTCTAGCTTTTTCGATCTAGCCTCACAGCAGCAATGCTGTGGGCTTCTGAGATGATCCCCTTCCAATGCAGCATCATATTGACACCCTCTGGGTGTCTTTGGGCCAGCCTCAGACTCTCAGCCTAATCCACCTTGCTGTGAAGATAAAAGTAGTGAGGACGAGGACTGTGTAAGCTGCCTTGGGTTCACTGGAGATAAAAATGTAATAAATACATCATTTTACTAGAAATACTGTACATCTCCTGAATCGACTCCGTGGGATGGGCATTGGAGGCAATGTGTTACAGTGATTCTAGTCCTACCCGCTGGGAAGATTTCAGTGAGTGACATAGGTTGATCTTGCCAATTGAGCTATGGGGTTCTGAAGGGAACTATCCTGTCCCCAATGTTGCTTAACATCTATATGAAGCTGCTGGTAGTGGTCATTAGGGGATTTGGAGCCAAGCGCCATCAGTATATTGATGACACACAGCTCTATCTCCCTGGGACATCTGAATCAGGTTAGGCTGTGCAAACTCTGGATCAGTGCATAGTCTCAGTAACAGGCTGGATGAGGGCCAATAAACTGAAGCTGAATACTGGCAAGACAGAAGCCCTGTGGGTGAGTGGTTCCCGGGTCAGGGAGATAGGCTCATTGCCTGTTCTGGATGGGGTTGCACTCCCTCTGAAAGATCAGGTTTGTAGTCTGGGGTTATTCCATGATCCATCACTGTCGCCGGAGACCCAAATGGCCATGGCGTCTCAGAGTGCCTTTGATCAGCTTCAGTTGGTTCTCCAGCTATGGCCTCTCCCAGACAGGGAGATTACAGTGGTTAGAATGTCAGACTGAGACTGAAGAGACCCAGGCCCAAATCTCACCTGAGCCATGAAGCTCCCTGGATTACCTTGGGCCAGACACACTCTCTCAGCATAACCTACCTTGCAGGGTTGTTATGAGGATAACATGGGTTGAGCAGTGTATGCTGCCTCTAGAAGAGAGGTAGGATAAAAATCAGAGAAATTACATACGCAGATTGTAGAATTCAATTTTTCTTGGCACCAAATGTTAATTCCACTCCCTGCCTGTGACTTCATACAGCTCTAGTCACAGAGCACGTTTGCATTTCGTCTATCAAGAAAACCGCAGATGCAACCTCTTAACTTTAAGGAATTTTGAGGCAATCCAGTGATTTGCTTAATATGAGTAAAACAGGGGCTGAGGCAACTTACGACTCAGCTCCAAAAAAGGACCTTTCGGGAAACGTTCTGTTTCTTCCCAGCTCCTCTTGAGCTTGGCAGAGTCAGTGCTGTACTGAAGAAATTTCTTGTCGGTGCCTGAAGTAGATTTAACAGGACACTGACACGGCCTGGCCCCTGAGCTGTCACCTGAAGTTGTGATGGCAAATGCTTTCTTCTGACATGGGGTCATAAATTGCAACTCCCTTCTGAAGAAGTCCCTGAGATTGCAACTCCCTTCTGAAGAAGTCCCTGACAGGTTAAGGGCTAATGATATCAAAAACAAGGCTGTCTGGTTTATTGTAAGCCTATTTGCTTTAGAACAAGCTCATTGATAATGAACAAAACCCCACTCCAGTCCTGGGAAAAGAAATGTTTTCATTTAAAAGTGAATTAGCAGGCTACATCTCCCCTGCCCAAAAGGGGCAGGAAATGTAGGAAGGAATATGTTTTGCAAACATGCCTGTCTCCCTTGTGTGGTTTAAGGTGCAATGCTATGCATGTTCAGATGGAAAAAAAAGTCTTACAATTCCCAGCGTGCTCCAGGCCTTAATTGGTTCTGCCATTAATTCTTCAAATGCTGAAAAGGGACACCCATAATGGACTTTTCTACATGAAGCTTTTAACCCACATCTTTACTATTTGGTCTGCTTTTCTTGAAACTTATGCATACCACCCCCATTTCTAGATTGTTGTACTTGATGGAATATTGATATTTCAGTGCATGTAATCTCCTGTTCTTTTGGGGGGGATTTTCACGATTTGTTTTATATTTTGTTTTGTTAAATTCAGAATAAAAGGGGAAAAGATTAATTTAAAAAACAACAACCCAAAGAGGACACATGTCCACCTTATCTGACCAATGAGTTTGCAAAAAACTAAACGGTCCATCAAAGCACTGTCTTTCTGTCTCTCCCCAGGAACGTCATTGAAAACTACCCTGTCCTGTCCAGTTCAGAGGAAAACAAAAATCTAAAACAGTGATTCCCAAAGTGAGCGGTACTGCCCCCTTGGGGGCGGTGGGATTGCATAGGGGGGCGTTAAGAGGCAGAGGGGCAGCAGGGGGCGCTAAGAGGCAAAGGGGCGGCAGGGGGTCGCTCGAGGTGGTCTTTTCCGAGAACTTCCTCTCCAGAACGTCTTAAAACCCAGGGACATTTTTATGGGAGAAGGTAGTTTGGTCCCAAGCCATATAGGGGAAGAATCCACACATGCATTAATACCGTTTAAGAAGAGTCCTGTTAACGGTGAATTGAAATGTTTCAAAAGCACAAAAATGCTAATGAAGAGACATACCTGCTTGGTGTGCCCTGCTATACTGCACTATAGAGAGTGGTTCAGAAGCTCCTGGTTGCATTTCCAACATCATATTTGGTGGAATGTGGTTTTAGTGTGGTCTGCCTACTTCTCTCCAAGCAAAGAAATCGACTCCAGATTACTAAACACGGTGATTTAAGACTCATGTTAAGTGACTTTAAACCAGACATTATCAAGCCCATCCATCACATTAAGAATTTACAGAATAGTGAGGTACTCTACCCTAGTTACTAAATGTGATATCCAATATTCTTGCTAAATTACTATCAGACTTTGAAAAGATGATATCACTGGATCAAGTTAAATTGAATAAACTAAAAAAATGTAATTAGATTTTGAATAAATATTCAATTAATTGTTACTGGTTTGAATGTTATTGTTATTATCTTCCTTAGTGGGTCATTGAAAACCACTGTTCTGAATAATGATTTTTATAGGGTAGGGTAGGGGCCACTGGGCATGAGTTTGTGGAACCAAGGGCAGTTACCTGAAAAAGTTTGGGAACCACTGATCTAAAGCTTTGATAGAACAATATTTTACATGTGGCATTGACTAATCCCCTCACAATTCTATCCCTTTAACAATCCTGGCTTTCCTATATCCATTAGAGGTTTTTATGGATGTTTTACCAGATTCTCTGTAATGTGGGTTGCCAAATAGTTAGATACACCTGTGACAATGGCTTTATAATCTCTTTTTGGTAAACGCATATGCACACATCCTCTCCCAAAGCTTCGATCATTTTATTGCACTTCTCTAAAATCCTTTCAATTTCTGTCATTTTTCCTCGTATATAGAAGTATATGCACAATATGAAGCAGCAGCAAAGACTAGTCATTGATTCAACATCTGTGGGATGGATAAAATAGGGAATATAATCTGTATCCCATAGATGTAAAAGAGTTCTTTAGAAAGGATGTTTTTTGTCTTTATCCCCACAACTTTGAAAGAAGATCTCCCCATATCACACTACAACTCTGCCCTGCCATGCAAAATAGAATAGGAGTTGGAAGATGGTAAGGGTTGCCAACTTTTTTTTTTTGGCCAGGCCTCTGCTCCTGTGCCTCTAACAACAGTGTGTTCTGCAGATATTATTATTATTATTATTATTATTATTATTATTATTATTATTATTATTTATTTATTTATATAGCACTATCAGATATGGTCATCTTTATCTCCATACCACTATGAAACACATTGCTCTGTGCTGTTGTAAGGAGAATGCAAGTTTGATTATCAGAAAATATCTTGTTCAACACTGATGTTTGATCAATTAAAAACCTAACCAGATTTTAATGAAATATGTCCAAACATGTCTGTGCAGACCAATGTCATTTTTAAAAGTAAGGTGGCCAGGTGGCCTACTTTACAGAAGGTGATCCTCTATTTGAAGAGCTCTCAGAGGACAGTCCTCTATCTGAAGGACTCTCCAGTCCTGGAAAAAAAGGACAATTGGGGCAGATCAAAGTCTCTCTGTGTATGGCCTCTTGTGCTCACTAAGCCTTGGAGCATACAAGGTGAATTACGGAAGCACGCAAGAGGTGTCCTTGAGCTGTCTGCCATCATTATAAGTTCTGTAAATAATCAGGATATGAAGAAGCAGTGATGCCACTGTCCCCTCATGGGATCAGATCCCTTGGAACATGAACCAAGAGTCACCCTAGCCTCTCTGCAAATTCCTGGAGTAGACTGCAGAATCCATTCTGGATTCTTTAATCCACTCCAGTGGGTGGAGTGGAAAGCATTCATTCTACTGTTCCAAGATGTTCTCCTCCTCCTTCTTCTAGACCTTACAAGCCAGTTAGCATATGGGATGAATTTTGCTGCATCCTTTATTACCCGCTGATAGAATTAAGACATAGGTTTCTCTGAGTTGAGTGGACCATTGGATCTAGCATTTCTGGTTGTAACAAAGTGTGTTTTCTTTTTCTTTTTCTATTAAATGCATGGAAAGGGTAATCAAGAGGAAAACACCCATTATTGAGACAGGGAGAAGAAGACCTTATCATTTAGGATTTAAATATGAGTATCCTGCTAATCTGTACAGTACTCCTGTTGCATTTAGTTTTATCTTTTCAACAACTCTGACGTTATTCGTGATGGCATTGTTTCCCCAGGCAAGCAGTTCATTCCGTTTCGTCTTATAGATACTGCATGTAATCAGTGGATTGAACCATGTATAATCAATCAGAGTGGAAAACAACCTTGATTATTTTATTACCGTTCCTTTAATGTCTTTCAGATCTGACATCTTGCCCGTAAGGACAGGCTTAGAACTACGTGCCATGTTACACATGCCATAATGGGGCTCTCCGAATTTTGCATCAAGGACCACAATTGGGATGGCAAGAACAAAGTAATGTGCATTTCGGTTTGTTTACGTTTGGGGCCTAAGCCATTCCGCTTTCCAAGATTCAGGCTTTTAAGCAACCGGGGATTGTTTGACAAGGAGTGGGGTGGCTGTGGGAAACAAAGAAGAAAAAAATGCATTGAAATGGCAAATCCACCAACATTTGGCAGAGGAATCTAGGTACACAACCAGTGCAAGCAGGTGGCCCCAATTTCAGTAGGGCTGTGAATCCATTCTGGGTTTCAGTCACAAGCAGCAAAGCTCTAAAGGAGCTATCCAGGGTGCTGAACCCCCATCTCCAAACTATTTTCAGAACCTTGCATAGTTCCTTTAGAGTTCTTGCTGGTTCTGACTGACACCCAGAATGGATTTACAAGCCCCACCATAGTTGGAGCCACCAGCCTGCACTGTACACAACCTGAATGCTAAGCCAGAGTATTCCAAATATTCTGCCTTCAGGGAACCCTGATGCTGCTGCCTTATCTGTTGAGGAACATACGAACACAAGAAGAGCCATGATGGATCAGACCCAAGACCTATCTACTCCAGTGTTCCGTTCCTACAATGACCAACCAGCTCTGAGTGGAAAACCCAAAAGTTGGACATGAGTGCAGTAGGACCCTCCCACTCATGTTCCCTGCAACTGGTATTAGGGTGGTCAACTTTACAGGGGGCAGTCCTCTATTTGGAGAACTGTCAGAGGATAGTCCTCTGCTTGAAAATCTTCCCAGTTCAGGTCTAGTTTCAGGGTAAAGGGCCATCAGAAAGGAGAACAGGAGCCTTGAAATTGCTCATATACAGTTAATATATGGGCAGCAGACAAGTGGCAGTCTTTCCCACTATGCTGAGATGTACTGTATATCTATTTAAAGCATAGTCAGTGTGACAAAAGAGGGCAGGGCTCCTGCAGCTTTAACTGTTGTGATGAAGAGGGAATTTCACCAGGTGCTGCATGCATTCAAATGGCACCTGCTGAAATTCCCGTTTCTATGCAACTGTTAAAGATGCAGGAGCCCTGTCCTCCTTTCCATAGAGCCACCTTACACATGGCCAAAGGGTGAATGTGGCCCTACACTACTCTCAGACTCGATGTGGCCCCCACTGCCCATGCCACCTAATTGGGCAGTGGCAGAAAAAAAAGAGAGAAGAAGTTGTTGTTTTTAAAGGCATTTCAACAATGATGAAAAGCTGAACGGATCAAATTTAGCCTGAGAACAATCTAAACTGAACCCTTTCAGCAGCACGGACAGCTATGAAGTGGTTTGCCGCTGAATTTCAGCAGCAAACCACCAATTTCTCTCCCCCCCCCCCCGATATTTTTCCTGGCTCTGCACAACTGTGTGGCAAAATGTGACCTGTGGGGAAGAGATCAGGGGTGGGGGGAGAGAAAGTGATCCCAAGGTTGCCTATACTGCTGATCTGTAGTATAGGTCCAAAGAAGCAGAGTGTTCCAGGAGAAGCCTTTGTGTGACAACTTAAAAGATTGAGGGCCACAGAGGAGGGCCAGGATCTCTTCTCAATCATCCCAGAGTGCAGGACACGGAATAACGCCTCAAGTTACAGGAAGCCAGATTTTAGCTGGACAGCAGGAAAAACTTCCTGACTGTTAGAGCAGTACGACAGTGGAATCAGTTACCTAGGGAGGTTGTGGGCTCTCCCACACTAGAGGCCTTCAAGAGGCAGCTGGACAACCTTCTGTCAGGTATGCTCTAGGGTGGATTCCTGCATTGAGCAGGGGGTTGGACTCGATGGCCTCATAGGACCCTCCAACTCTACTATTTTATGATTCTATGAATTACAAGTACCTCCACCTGAGCAAGATCACTGCTTCACTGGGGAGAACTGTGGCTGGTGAAATAATATTGATTTGTCATAGGAACCCTGGCCAGGTATGTATATATACTTCTTTGGTCCCAAACTATTTCCATAGCAACCTAGCTGTTGCTAACGTAACAAAGGAGACACATTGCAGAGTCTTTCCATTCTCCCGACACCTGATTATATATGTTATCTGCCAGTGGGTAGATTTGAAAAGGAACCGCAAGGAAGAGGCTTCACACAAGCTGTAGCAGGAATGAAGGCAGGGATATGCTATCATAAGGACTGGTGATGGATGAGCCCAAATTGGGAGCTTTTACGCGTACACTCCCCCTCCCCAAAGAATAATGCTGTTAATGTATCAGGAGGTCCTTGACCACAGAACCACAGTTGTTAAATGATACACAGTATGTCTGCTGCCTCCCTGTTCGCATTTCTTTCCTTTTCAATATCCTGAAAGAAATCTATCATGACTCAAACAAACATCCAGATGAGATGGAAAGATAGACAAGTCCTGAGATTTAATGGTACTCCTTTTTGACTGTTTTATTATGCTGTCTTAACCTGTGTATCCCCCGGCATATTACTCTGGAAGGGTGATATAAAAGCCAATAAATATTATTAAGAACATGAGAGTCTTGTTGGATTGGACCCAAGGTTCTTCATGGCCACCATTGAGCTGCTATCTGTAGCCAACCCCATGTCCCCAGGAAGCCCATAAGCTTTCTGTGAAGACAACTGCCCCAACGTCTGGGTTTCAGAGGTATGCAACCACTGAACAAGGAAGTTCTCTTCAGCTAGCTTGGCTTTTTAACATTTGGGATGCCCATGCTGCAGAATTCCTGGGTCCAGCTCCAGCTGAGAGCCCCCTCCCTCCTGCTGTCACCTGTAACTGCTGAACTTTCCAACTAAGATTGTAGTGCCTGAATTTGCTTTCCTTTCCCCCCTCCTCCTCCTCCCTCCCAATCCCCTTTCCTTTTGTGTCATGTCTTTTAGATTGTAAGCCTGTGGGCAGGGACTGTCATCGTGGGGGCCATTAATCGTGGGGGATGCAAAAAAGGCTGGGGGTGGGGTACATGTGGTCCACTTCTGCCCTAGATGCTGCACACCATGGCATCAGAACCATAGATGTTGCAGTCATAAAAATGGGTTAGCTAAAATCCTGGTGATCAAGCTGTTTTTTAGTTCGCCATTGTTCTCTGTAATCTTTAGCACAGAGTTCCAATTCAGCAGTGCTATGGTTACCTGGATGCTCTCCCACGCCCCAATCCAGTATGGATAAGAAGTGTATTTTCCTACCAGTTGTACCAAATTCCTTTTAAATGCTCCACACTTTTGGACTACTGTCATATTTACTGAGTTAGCAAATGCATTGACATGTCCAAAACACAACTACTCAGCACACTCTGGGAGAGGGGGCTGGGAGATGGGGAGTTTCTAGAAAAGTGTGGAGTCATAATCACAGTATGAAATGAACAGCCTTCCCAAGATTGGTTTAATGTGCCAGTACCCTAGAAAAGCCCATTTTTGCTGACTTCACCACGCTGGAGAAAACCAAGGGTATGCAGCACAAGCAAAAAGCAGCATTCAGCTGCCACGTTGTATCAGAGTGATGTGTCATTGAGAACCAAAGGTGGCTGTGTGTGAATGAAATCAGCCTCCGCCGTCAGTGCTCTCTGAGCCAATGAGAAGGGGAAAGGCGTTCTGATCGTTTTCACATGGGCTTCTTTGCGAAGGAAACCTCTTTTCACTGTAACCACAGATTTATGTCCATTTCCCTTCCTGTCTGGTTCTAGTGAAAAAGGGAAAGCTGGCCTTGGAAAAATAAAAACTGAATTGGAGCATGTGCAGCCTAGATGGCCATAGCAGAAGAGTTGCCTCTACCAGGGATATAACCGTCTTCCTTCCTGACATGCAGAAGTTCCTGCCTTCTCGTACACTGCATGCCTGCTGCCTTCTCAAAGATGAAAAAGACTTCCACCATTACAAATAAATACATCCCAAAGCCACAAAGATAAATAAACTTGTGATTAGTTTTTTCCCCTTGCTCATTAATCAGTCGCTCTTTCCTCATCTCACCCATTCCTTCCCCCCTTCTGTTCCTCAAAGATATATAAAACCTGGATGGATCTATCAGATGCTCTAATTAGGAGAAGAGTGTGCATTATATAATGGAACATTGTTGCCTTTCAGACATTGTGGCTTTGGCTTGCCCTATCGTGGCATGCTTGGGAGACCAATTATTCCTCCACTCTTGCTATCTTGCTCCTCTTGGGCCAGATAAAAGTCCCTGAAGGAAGCCAGATCATTTGAAAGCCTCCACCCAATGTCTACAAATAAGGAAAAGGCTTCACCCTCAGTTTAGTTAGTCTTGCCCTCCTCATGTAGAACCTATAAATAAATTACCGTCCCTTTTGTCAGGTGGTAACAGCTCCTCTCCGATTGGAACCTATCACTGTCTCTATTTCTGAAGTGATGGCCATGTGTCCTCTTTTACAGAGGACAATCCTCTATTTCAAGCACGGCAAGAGGACCGTACTTGGTTTTGAAGGCTATTTGAAGTGCTGTCCAGTCCAAGTGTGGTTTAAAGAGAAAGAACCATCAGAAGGGAGCAGTGGAGGCTGGTGACTCCAGTGTTACTGTGGCAGTGAATGTGCTCTGAGTTTCATTCAGAACCAGTCAGAACTCTAAAGGAGTTACCCAAGGAGCTTTATAACTTGGATAGCTCCTTTAGAGTTATGATGCCTTCTTACTGAAATCTGGAGAGGATTTCTTGCCCCACTGACATCAGAGCCATCAGCCTCCACTGGAAGGAATAGATATTATTATTATTATTATTATTATTATTATTATTATTATTAATTTATATAGCACCATCAATGTACATGGTGCTGTACAGAGTAAAACAGTAAATAGCAAGACCCTGCCGCATAGGCTTACAATCTAATAAAATCATAGTAAAACAATAAGGAGGGGAAGAGAATGCAAACAGGTACAGGGTAGGGTAAGCAGGCACAGGGTAGGGTAAAACTAACAGTAGAAAGTAACAGTAGAAGTCTGCACAACATCAAGTTTTAAAAGCTTTAGGAAAAAGAAAAGTTTTTAGTTGAGCTTTAAAAGCTGCGGTTGAACTTGTAGTTCTCAAATGTTCTGGAAGAGCGTTCCAGGCGTAAGGGGCAGCAGACGAAAATGGACGAAGCCGAGCAAGGGAAGTAGAGGCCCTTGGGCAGGCGAGAAACATGGCATCAGAGGAGCGAAGAGCACGAACGGGGCAATAGTGTGAGATGAGAGAGGAGAGATAGGAAGGAGCTAGACCGTGAAAAGCTTTGAAGGTTAACAGGAGAAGTTTATATTGGATTCTGAAGTGAATTGGAAGCCAATGAAGAGATTTCAGAAGCGGAGTAACATGGTCGGAGCGGCGAGCCAAGAAGATGATGTTTGCGGCAGAGTGGTGAACAGAAACCAACGGACTGATGTGAGAAGAAGGAAGGCCAGAGAGAAGAAGGTTGCAGTAGTCCAACCGTGAAATAACCAGTGCATGAACAAGCGTCTTGGCAGAAGAGACAGACAAAAATGATCGAATCCTGGCAATATTATACAGGAAAAATCAACAAGATTTAGCTACTGCCTCAATATGAGGAATAAAGGAGAGCGAGGAGTCGAAGATAAAGCCAAGGCTACGAGCTTCCTTGACCGGAGATATGCCTTGAAGTCACAGCACCTGGATTGCAGACTGAGCAGTCACACAGGCCATGGTCTTCCACACTATGTTGAGAAGCATGGTATTATAATTTATTATAATAAATTATAATAATTATCTCAAAATTTACATATATTAGCATATGCAAAAAAAAACCATTTATTTATTTATTACATTTATATACCACCCCATAGCCAAAGCTCTCTTGGTGGTTTACAAAGGTTATGCAAACCAGTGCCCTCTTTTTTGGTGGTGTGTGTCCTCTTTTAAGATGATTCACAACTGGCCACCCTACCTCCCATGAAGCCAAAATGGCACCGTCCATGCACAAGAGGAATGGGGTACTATCAGCAGCCTTGGAGGAACCCCCAGGTTTGCAGAAGTCCAAAAATTACCTAGAAAGAAAAAAACCTCCACAGTTGTGGGGGGCAAAACAGCCCAGGTGTACTGAGCAGCCATGCATTCTGAGTGTTGGAAGGGAGAAAATGAAAAATCCTGTTGGTCCTATTGCAGGAAACACCCTGCTCTTACGTTCTGAAGACTATATCTCCCAAAGCCAAGAGACCTGGAGCAGAGACATTTTACCCAGTCTTAATGGGCAGTAGTAAGTGATGGTGGGGTGGTCATCAGGCATGGCTCTCAAAAACCAGAACCCAAGCAAACTATGCAGGCCCAGGTCCTATGGGGTTTAATGATCAAGAGAAGTACCTTGAATGGGGCCTAGAAATCAATTGGTAGCTAGTGCGATTGTTGCAGCATAGATTCCTTACGTCCACGCCTTCCTACTAGGGTAGCCACTTACACATTACCCAAATGAGGACAACCCAGTTTTGCATAAAATGTGCTAATTTGCATGTATAGATGCAAATTATGAAAGAAATACTGCAATTTAAATAGGAATATAATATATTTCACCGTATTGGGGAAGACTGCCATCAAGTGATCTGTTTGTCTGCTGAGTCTCCTGTCCAGATGCTTACTGTTGATGGGCGACTTCATGGTCCCTGAACTTCCCCTCTTGTGGACCCTTTTGGACTGGGCATCCCATTAAGTAGAGGACTGTCCTCTGTAAAATAGGACACATGGCCACCCTTCTCACCACACCTACCAAGATACAAGCAATCACGCAGCACACAGATTACAGTTTGTGGGTCATGCTCCAAAGTAACCCTAACAGAGCAAAGGTAGAGGTGATCTTGATCTATGGTAGGGACACCTCTATTTTATGCCCATGGATCCCAATGAAGTTGGCTAGGCAGGATCATTCATTATAAAAAAAGAGCTGAACAATGGTTGAATAGCATTCCAGGCAGCTCATCAGCAAAAGCCTGTTTCAATTTAGGAAAAGTAATTATGTTGACAATAGGATTTTTATTGCTTCCTGCACTTCCTCTCTGTTTGCTTCTGTCTTCCCAGCCTATATTGTATATGGAGAAGTAGTAAGGCATGAGATGACCGAGAAAAGGATCTTGTTTCTTTGGGTCAGAGTTCCCAGCCTTTTTTGATTCAGTGGGAACTTTTGGAATTTTGAAAGTATTGTGAGCCCCTCTCATAGAGTGGCCATATGGAAAGGAGGACAGGGCTCCTGCATCTTTAACAGGTGCATAGAAAAGCGAATTTCAGCAGGTACTATTTGCATGCATGCAGCACTGGGTGAACTTCCCTCTTCATCACAACTGTTAAAGCTGCAGTAGCCCTGCCCTCTTTGTATCTGGTCACTCTAGCTAAAGAGGGCAGGGCTCCTTCAGCTTTAACTGTTGTGATGAAGAAGGAATTTCTCCAGGTGCTGCATGCATACAAATGGCACCTGCTGAAATTCCCTTTTCTATGCAACTGCTAAAGATATAGGAGCCCTGTCCTCCTTTTCATATGGTCACCTTACCATCTCACAAATGGGTGCTATGGTGTGTGTGTGTGTGTGTGTGTGTGTGTGTGTGTGTGTGTGTGACCCATTCATAAAATAGCTGCCATGGTGAGCATGGCTGGTCACAAAACTCTAAAAGAAACGTAACTAGGAATGGTGGAGAAATCTGCAACTGAACCAAATAAGTTCAGATTTTTATGAATCTGACAGGTAGATTCCTTAGTAAACAGGCTTCCACGCCCCCTGTTGGGTGCATTCTACAGACTTGCGGACCTTTTCCCTAACCTTCAGGAATTTTGCACAAACATTTTGTAGAAAAACATGCAAAAATAAAAATGGCCAAAAATATACATTTCCCCCATAGGCTAAAGAGGGAAACTGCACATTTTGGGGTGAATTTGCACATATTTGGGGTGAATTTGCATATTTGGGGTGAATTTGCACAGATTCACACATATACAAATTCAGAAATGAAAAAAAAAGTCCAGTTCCGTAGATGGGCAGATGACAGAACAAAAGGCATCTGACAATTTGCAAAACACGATTCATGCAGTACATCCCTTCCCAAAACCTCAGGACATAGCAGAGAAAGCTCCAAAACACAAAACCACCCTTATGCATCAAATAAAGATGGTGCTGCTGGAGGGCAGCCCTTTGCTCTGCAGCACGCTGGCCTCCCAGTTAAAAACAAATAATAAAAAAAAAGATGCCAAGAAATTAAATAAAAATCAGGAAGGCAGCGAGTGTGATTAAATAAAAATCATTAAGGCACATTGGTATGAATGGAAACCACAATGGGTTTGGATAATCATCCTTGAAGCACAACAGCAATTGGATCAAGATGCAGTGAATTATGGGAAAACTTGAAGGAGCAAGTCCATAGTTTGGGGGTACTCCTGGACCCATCTTTGTCACTGGAGACCCAGGTCGACTTGGTGACCTGGAGCGCCCATTATCAACTTCGGACAGGGATAGCCTAGCCGTGGTCATTCATGCACTGGTAACCTCACAATTAAACTATGGTAATGCACTCTGTGTGGGGCTACGCAAGTATGTGGTTCGGAAGCTGCAACCAGTGCAGAACGCAGCAGCTAGGGTGCTCACTGGGACGCCTACCTCTGCCCACATAAAACCAGTGTTAAAAGAACTGCACTGGCTGACTGTTAGCTACAGAGCCATGTACAAGGTCATGCTATTATCTTACAAAGCCCTAAACAACTTGGGACCAGGATACCTAGCAGACCACCTTCCCTTATATACACCCAGGTGACATTTATGATCTTCAGAGGAGGCCCTGCTCGTCATCCCAGCACAGAAAGAACATCGCCATGAAGAACCTTGATGGTGGACCTTCTCTGTACCCTCTGGAAAACCCTCCCTCATGCAGTTCAGGAGGCGGAAAATGAAATATCTTTTAAACGCCTCCTAAAAACATATCTTTTTAGACAAGCCTTCCCTGGACTGTAACTTATTCTGGTTTTATGCGATTTTTAAAGTTCTAAGTTTTTATCTGGATTATTGTTTTATGGTTTTAGTTGTATACTGCCCAGAGTGCCTAGCCTGTTGGGCAGTATAAATATGTAATAAATATATAAAATAAATGTAGAACTCTGCAGCGGCGACTGATGGGCTTTGAGGTCAGCGGGGCTCTCAGGGGTGGGTGTGCACGTTAAACATTTGCTCCTAATTTGTGTGCAAGTACAATGCACCCATGCATTTGTGTGTGCACACGGGCACCTTTTGAACATGTCCCTCTTCTTCCCAGTGAATAATCACAACTATCCTTACCACCTTGCCTCTGCTTTCAAAGTGGACTCCTACTGTCCTGCATAGTGTGATTAGTTCTTCTTCTTCTTCTTCTTCTTCTTCTTCTTCTTCTTCTTCTTCTTCTTCTTCTTCTTCTTCTTCTTCTTCTTCTTCTTCTCTTCTTCTTCTCCTTCTCCTTCTCCTCCTCCTCCTCCTCCTCCTCCTCCACCACCACCACCACCACCACCACCGGCTGGCCCCTCTTCAGCAACCTCCTCTGCTCTCAGTAGACAGCATGAGAGTGAATATGAAACTGCATTACTCACATGAAAATTGAATAAAATATTTTATATTTAAAAATCGTGGGGGGGGGGAACACAATAGCCCTAAAATCATGCAAAAGTGAAAATCTAATATTGGGCATACTTTGACTGATAAAGGATATGTTGTTCACATATTGATGCTAAAATTCAGTACGTTGGGGAGTGGGAGAAATCACAAATGTTTAAGACACTACTGTGGAATCCTTGTTTCCTGTCCGAGATGACTTAAAGGGTCAGCAGCAAACACCAAGGACAGCAGATTTGCCCAGATTTTATGACTCCAGCTGAGATCATTCCCGTGGTGTGTCTTTTCTGCTCAGCTTTCTATCTCGGAGAAGATCAGCACCTTTATCTCCTATGTTATAAGCGCGTCTACGGGATCCGGCCGAAAGGGGCCATCTGCACTGGGGAAGGCCAGACCGAGCAGCAGATGTGCGTTCGAGGGACAACGGAGCCTGCAGCTTTAAATAATAATAGATCAAAGGAGGCAAAGGAAATAGGAACTGTCCCTTTCAGGTTGCGGCTTTCATGCCTTCACCGTACAAACAGCTCTCAACTAATCCCTATCTAGGGGTTGGTTCACTTGGAGTGCGCACAAATTCTAAAAAGAGAGCTTGAATCGTGTCTGTGGTGCCGTAATCGCTTTATATGTGTCTCCATCCAAAATTTACCAGCAAGCTGGACCTTGGTGTATCTTCTTAGCCCTTCCCCACCAGCTATCTGGTTTCACTGCTGCTGCTGCTGCTACCTCCTTCTCTGCCTTCTCCTTTTGAGGTATGGGGTGCCCTGTGGTAGCACTGCTTCCCTCCCCAGTGCTCAGCTGCAGGGCACTTTCCTTCCTCTTTCGTTTGTCCAACCCCTTGCTGCTGCTGCTGCTGCTGCTGCTATTATTATTATTATTATTATTATTATTATTATTATTATTATTTTATTTATATCCCGCCTTTTTCCCAGTGCTAGGACTGGTGGCTCTGATGTCAGTGGGGCAGTGAATCTGCTCCAGGTTTTAGTCAGAACCAGCCAGAACTCCAAAGGAGCTATCCAAGATGCGCAGAGCAGATTTACCACCCCACTGGCATCAGAGCCGCCAGCGTCCCCTGTTACTATCACTACTGCCACCACCACTTCCTCTTCCTGCTAGGAAAGAAATCACCCTGTAGTCTGAGAGAGAGGGGAGGGGGCATAGTTCAGTGGTGGAACACCTGTTTTTCAGAAGATCCTGGAAAGGGTGGCTTCTTTTACTGAGGACAGACCACTGTTTGAAGGGCTGACTGAGGACTGTCCTCTACTTGAAGACATTCTCTATTTGAAGGGCTGGCCTCTCTAAATCCAGATTAAAGAAAAAGAACTCTAGGAACTGTTGCCCATCCTCACCAGTTAGCACCTGGACAGCAGATTGAACAGGCAGGCACCCAGTTCACCTGGCCACCACCTTTCACACAGTGTTGAGATGTTCTATATTTCTATTTACATTATAATGATTATGTCTAAATATGCATCTATACACATAAATCAGCACACACGTGTTTTTTATGTAAATCCCTGACCGGTTTTGTCCCAGCTTCAATTCCCGGCACCCAACATCTCCAATTAAAAGGATGCACATTTAGGATCGGGTGGTGGGAAAGACCTAGAGAGCCACCACCAGTCAGAACATATCACCTTTCCCCAACCTGGTGACTTCCAGATGCTTTTGACCACAACTCCCAGCATTCCTGACCATCGGCTGGCTGGGGCTGATGGGAATTGACATCCAAACATCTGGATGACACAAGGTTAGGAAAGGCTGGAAGAGATAGTAATAGACAATCATGTCCTAACTGGACCAATGGTTGGCTTCAGTATAAGGCAGCTTCATAGGTTCGAAATGCCCCAGAGCTTGAGTGCCTTAGATGGAAGCCGAGATACCAACCCCTGGCTCAGGCCACACCTCCCCTTTCCCAAGAGGAAGGAAACCAGAAGAAGCCTGGGCAGCAACTGGAGAGGTCCTGCTAGCCCTTTCAACATGTACACCCCCTTCACACAATTAAAGAGGGCTACTGAGATGACTTGTATGGCAGGAGTAGGCAACCTGGTCTAATCCTTCGCCTACAACTCTCATCACGGTCAATGGTCAGAAATGCTGGGAGTTCTTTATCTTTAAGCCAGAGTTGGACTAGGCAGGCCTTCAAATACAGAATACCTTCTAACAGAGGACTGTCCATTGACTAGGGTGACCATATGGAAAGGAAGACAGGGCTCCCGTATCTTTAACAGTTGCATAGAAAAGGGAATTTCAGCAGATGTCATTTGTATGCATGCAGGCAGCACCTGGTGAAATTCCCTCTCCATCACAAGAGTTAAAACTCAAGGAGACCTGCCCTCTTTTGCATCTGGTCAGAGGACAAGGCTCCTGCAGCTTTAACTGTTGTGATGAAGAGGGAATTTCACCAGGTGCTGCATGCATACAAATGACAGCTCCTGAGATTCCCTTTTCTAGACAACTTTTAAAGATACAGGAGCCCTGTCCTCCTTTCCATATCCTCACCCTAAGTTTGAACAGATATTTCTGGTTTTAGATGCATTAGTTAGACAAACAATGATGAAACTTTGACAGATTTAAGTGTCTGCATTTATCTGCAGAGGGAAGACTGAACTCTCAGAAGCTGTAGTTTTATGGAAACAACACCTATTTTCTCCCCCTTTGCTCTGTTTGAGACAGTCGATAGTCAGACTTCCCCCTAAATTCACATCAAAACTTGTTTTCCAACCCCAATGGACATATTAATGGAAAATCTTGTATTTCTTCTAAAACTTCTACAGAGACAGCATGTAACAATTTGCCTCTTGAGGCTTAGTAACAGGCCTTCATAGGATTATCCGTACTGGTGTACTTGGCGTTCCCTCATAACTTCCCCCCAACGTCTCAGTCTGCAAAAAAAATCCCATTTTCGCTGCTGCATTGTGGTTTGGGTTTGCCTACAAAAATCCCTGCTCTTTCCTTCTCTCTGCCTCAGGTGTGAAAAGGAAAATCAGATTGAAGAATGAGAAAATGTGGGATGAAAGACTGTGTACTTGGTTGTTTAGGAATTATATGAAGAGGTTGGTTCTGCAATCAGAGGTAATTCAATCCGCTCTATCTTTTTAATAGTCATTTTAACAGTTATTATTAATTATTATTATTATTATTATTATTATTATTATTTCCACCCTTTTTCCCAGTACTGGGACTCAAGGTGGTTTACAAGATTAAAACTTGTACAATAAAACATATAAATATAAATTACAAAAGTTAAAATAGAATTAAACCTACAGTAAAATCAAAAACATGTTACAATTTTTTTAAAACTGTAACAGGTTAAAAAAAGGGGGGATCCAATACATTAGCACAGGTCCCGTATAGTTCCAAAAGCCTGCTGAAACAAAAATGTTTTTGCCTGCCTCCAAAACTGTAGAACAGAGGAGGCCAGCCTGGCCTCCCTGAGAAGGGACTTCCAGAGCCTTGGAACAGCCACCGAGAAGGCCTTCTCCAGCATACCCATCAGGCATGCCTGGGATATTGGTGGGACTGAGAGAAAGGCCTCTCCAGAAGATCTCAGAGCACGGGCAGGCTCATATGGGAGAATACAGTCTTTCAGATAACCTGGACCAGAGCGGTAGAAAAACTTCCGGTTAAGAAAAGATTTAGGGCTCTAAAAAGGATAGAAATTGTTCAGTTAAACCTTCAACCTTAGGATGAGAAATGTTTGGCCTTCCAGATGTTGTTGCACTTTGGGAGGTTGTGAGTGCCCAGTTGGGTCCAGAGGCTAACGGACTTCCCCAGGCCTGTCCCCCCTCCCCAGTCCTTGCCTGCTGAGCCAGGAGAGGTTTGCAGGCACAGTCACTGAGTGCCTTGCAGATTGGAAAGCACCTGAGGGAGCAGGCCACCCCTTGCCTAGGGTGATCATATGGAAAGGAGGACAGGGCTCTTGTATCTTCAACAGTTGTCTAGAAAAGGGAATTTCAGCAGGTGTCATTTGTATATATGCAGCACCTGGTGAGATCCCCTCTTCATCACAACAGTTCAAGCTACAGGAGTTATACTAGAGTGACCAGATGCAAAAGAGGGCAGGGCTCCTGCAGCTTTAACTGTTGTGATAAGGAGGGGATCTCACCAGGTGCTGCATGCATAGAAATGACACCTACTGAAATTCTCTTTTCTATGCAACTTTTAAAGATACAGGAATCCTGTCTTCCTTTTCATACTCTTACTGAGCTGCCATTCTTGTGCAAAATGGCAACTTGGGCATTTCCGCGAATGTCATGTTGCATAAATGGAGCATTCATGCCTGCAATTTTGCATAAATGGCCACTTTGCAGCCTACATTTATGCAACATGACCTTACCAGAAATGCCCAAGCTGCCCAGTATTGGGCAAAAGGTGGGATACAAATAATAATAATAATAATAATAATAATAATAATAATAATAATAATAAGCACAAGACAACCTTCCCAGCAAGGCCTGAGCTGCCCTTTTTGCACAACAATAGTGCCTTGCAATGGGGTGGACCTGTGACCTTGTCAGGCACTCAATGGGGCCAGAAGAATCTTGTGCAGCACCACGACTGGAACAGGCAGCCGCAGTGGCTCACCGAGAGACTACCGAGACCGAATCCAGGGGAGTTTGCCCATCCCTGGTTTCACAACAGTTCCCATCAGCCCTAACACTACTAATGGTGATGGATGATAGGAGTTGCAGTCCAAAACATCCAGTAGAGCCTGGTGGCTCCTCTATCAGTGGGGCAGTGGATCCACTCTAGGTTTCAGTCAGAACTGGTCAGACCATTAAAGCAGCTATCCAAGGAGCCGAACTCATTTTGGGGGTAGGGTTTAGCACTTTGGAGAGCTAGAGGTCTGACCAGCTTGGATTGAAACCCAGAGCGGATACACTGCCCCGCTGACATAGGAGCCACCAGCCTCCACTGAAGACATCTAGAAGGCTGCATGTTCCCCACCCCAGCTATAAAGGCATTGTATGGTTTCATGGATTAAAACTTTAAGCAGCCACACTTTGCCTTGCTCTGACGGTAGGGTGGCACAGGGGCCAAATCCGGCCCTTGTGGGGTCCCAATCCAGCCCTCCAAGATTTCCCAGATAGCCCCACCCCTTCTATTGGCCCCACCTCCTTTCCCCAACTGTTAGATCAATGTTCTTTTCACCCAAGGACGAAATCCAAAAATGGAGAGACTTCTCTAACATTTCCCCCCCTTTTAAAGCAATACAAAACTTAAGCTTGCTAGCTTCTTTTAGATCATCTATGGCTTAGGCTTCATAATGCAAATACATTTGCTGGTGGATTACAGATTTTGCAAGATTTTTCACAAAATACAAAATACAGGGAAGACAAAAAGCAAGGATAAACAAAAATGGAGAGACTTCTCTAACACAACCACCAAGTCTTTAATGGTTTCCAATCTTTTGAAGTCTGTCCCCCCACCATTCTAAAAGTTGGAAATGCCTCTCTTAAAGTTTAATTACTGGCAGTAACTCCCGTAAAGTAACTAGGGGTGGGTGAACTCACCTACACTCACCACAGCGGGCACTTGTTCCACCACCGCATCCACCTGCCCTTGCTTGCCAAGCCACACGAGTCCCAGAAGAGGCTCGCCCAGCAGCAGCCTGCCCATGTGCTGAAATTGCGCATTTCCCCTTTCTGCATCCATGGTGGCCGCCATCGATGCAGGGGGGAAATTGCACAATTTCCGGAGCCTCCGTAAATGACACACTCCCCCCTCCCACCATGCCAATGGCAGCCTTAAAGTGCTCGGGACCTTTCAAATGGTCGGGTGGGGGGTCTGCACCCATATTGGGAGTGCCTGATTGGGTTTGGGAGGCGGACGCAGGGAGTGTGCAGGACTCCTAGACCCAGTCGCCACTCACAGCATTCCGAACAGTAACTTCCTTTAACATTATTCTTTATCAGTAGTCTAAACTGGCTCCTAAAGAGAAAAGGCTGTTGTTCTTCTCCTCTGGAAGATGGTAGAATTCCAAAGAGCCATCTGCAATCTCTTAATCTGAAGGAAGTCATGGTGTGTGTGTGTGTGTGTGTGTGTGCGTGCAGAGGAGAGAGAATGATTTTGCAGGGGAGATCCAGTAGGAAAGTGAAGGGCAAATCAAGCCTATCCTCAACCTGGTGCTCTCCAGATTCTGGCTGGGGGGTTATGTGAGCTGTAGTCCAACACATTCGGAAGTCACCAGGTTAGTGAAGACTTCCACTGCCCAACCATTGTAGATACCCCCCCACACGGCAGCTGCCATCATTTGGTCATGAGCAAAATATAGGGTTTAGAAGTCCATGCTTTCCTGCTAAGGTGTCATTCCTCCTTGAGCCAGGTAAATGGAGAATCTGGCAACCTATCGCTTCATCATGTGTCCCGTTTGCAGTATATGTAAGACATTGCCTTGAAAGACTTCTAAGTAGACTCAGGGTTGCACCTTCAGTGAGCTTTCTGGGGGGTTGTTAAGAAACAGATGGAGCACATTCAAAACTCAGATTGAGATACGTGTTACTGTTCCCCTGTGAGGCCTCAGTTTAAAACAATAAGTACAGACCCATGACAAAAATGTTGTGGGGGAGGATGAGAAGAGAACGCAGAAGAATTCTTTCTTCTTTTATCTTCTGTCTCCACCCTCCATCGCCCTTCTAGGCTCCATGGAGCCAACGGCAAGTACAGCCGGGGACGACCCTTGACCAAATGGTTCAGAAGCGAGGAGCGACTTTGATGCTCCCCCTCCATTTATTCAGCTTTTAAATACCTTTTACTGGCTTTGTAGCTCATTTCACAGCATCTTCGATGCACCAGCAGCATGCCCGATTTACCCTTGTCGTGTAAGGTATTGTACATTTTCCCAACCTGGTGCGCTACATATGTTTTGGACTTCAGCTCCCATCAGCCTCAGCCAGTATGGCCAATGGTCAGGAATGTTGGGAGTGATAGTATAAAACATCTGGAAGGCACCAGGTTGGGGAAGGCTGATTGCAAAAAAACCAAGACCAAATATTACTACAACACCAGTTGCCAAGTGAAGATGAACTGTTCAGATGACGTGTTTCAGTTGAGGCAGATGAGTAGATAGCTTGTGACAGCCGCCTTCCAAGTCTGGCACCCTAGGCTAGGGGTGTAAAACCCAGTGGAGGTTGGTGGCTCTGATTTCGGTGGTGCTCTGAATCCCTTTGGCCCTTCAGTCAGAACCAGCAAGGACTCTAAAGGAGCTATCCAAGGTGATGAACCTATTTTGGAGATCGGGCTCAGCACCTTGGATAGCTCTTTTCCGACCAAAACCCAGAATGGATTCACAGCCCTATTTTACAGAAGACAGCCACTTATTTGATGAGCTGTCCTCTCCAGTTCTCGTTCAAAGAAAAAGAAGGTGAGGAACTGCTGCCCATCAACAGGTAGCACCTGGAGAACACATGGAACAGCTAGGCACACAGGTCACCTCGCCACACTTTCCACAGCATGGTGAGATATATCTTTATTTAAATTACAAGAATGTTGTTTAAATTTGGATCTATGCAAATAAATCAGCCTATGCAAACGTTATGTAAGTCACTGTCCTCTTTTGTTCATTTTTGGATCTTCTGCTTTGGGGTAGTTCACAAGTGGCCATTCTTCTTCTTCTTCTTCTTCTTCTTCTTCTTCTTCTTCTTCTTCTTCTTCTTCTTCTTCTTCTTCTTCTTCTTCTTCTTCTTCTTCTTCTTCTTCTTCTTCTTCTTCTTCTTCTTCTTCTTCTTCTGGAGTTTCTGCCTCAGGTGTCAAAATAACTCGGCTGACTCGGGGAAAGATGGCACCCTTTGCTGTTCTGCCTCAGGCAATGAAATATATTGCAACCTCAGCAGCCAAGCTGTCTGGGAATGGTAGGCATTGTAGTCCAGCACATCTGGAAGGCTGCTGTACATAATACAGAAAGACTAGTTATTTCGGAAGCGTGCTACCTTTTTAGTATTTTTTAAAATAGCAGTAATTATTACAAAAACTAAGCAATCAAGAAGAAAAAGAAAACCTTCAAGCTGGCATAAACAGGGAAAAGGCACATGTTAGTTCCGTTTGCCGAGGTATAAACTTGCACCTGAGAGTTCATGACAGCTCATGAAATTCCATCCGTACTGCAAGGCATAAAAAGAGCCATGCTGGATCAGACCACTACATCAATGCAATCACCAGCCTTCCCCAACCTGGTGACCTCCAGGTGAGTTGGACTGCAACTCCCTTCATTGCCCAACAGCATGCCAATTGGGCTGTGGATGGTGGGAATTGTACTCTGGTACACCTGGAGGGCAACAGGAGAGGAGGGTGGCTGTACACCTTTACAGCAGCAGAGTGCAGAGCAGGAAACAGAAGGCTGAATCAGTTTGTCTTCTAAGCTTCCTTATGAGGGAGGAAAGCATTCCCGTCTTCTGCTGAATGAATTCCACCCAGGGAGCAATTCTAGAACATCTTGAATGGATAAATATTGCTAGTTGGAAGTACTGTCCCAACCTAGATCTCATTTGTTGATATAATATACTCCTCACCTCCACCCACCCATCCCGCTTCAAAAAGAAAAGAAAAAAGATTTCTCGGGGCATTTAGTAGAAAGAAAGGGGGGAAATGCCATAAATTACCACAAGTCATATTTGTCACGGTCAGCGCCTGCCTTAGATATTCTTTACACCATAAGTTATATCCCATAGTGAGATATACAGATATTGGGAATGAGATGGAAGTAAGAAGATATTAAAGTTATTTTTCAATTTGTTATAAGTACGGGTGGGTGGGCAGAAGGCTGCTTGCCCCAAAATGAATTGGGTCGTCTAAAATGGCCCAATTGAGCCCACTATTGGGGTGTGCATGTTTGACTTGGCTGCTCAAGGCTCTCAAGGTGACTCCCCATCTACCTTCCAGCCCATTCCAGAACCCAAGGAGAGAAAAGCTTACTTTGTGGACCAAGACAAGGCAGCAGTCCTACAGCTCAACCAGGGCTGGCCCTAACACTAAGCAGAGGGAAGTGGTCGCCTCAGGTGGCAGATGTTGGGAAGCGGCAGGAAGACATTGGAGGAGAAAACTGTGTACCATGTGGCCTGTTCGGCACACCCCTACGTTAGCCTTCTGCTTTCAGGTGTAGTGGAGAATGCTCTCCCATCACCCGTGCTGAAGAAAGGTTCATCTGCCAGTCCAATTGACTTTTATCAGTTGAATGGGAGGAGGCGCCATTTTGTTCTTTGCTTCAGGTAGCAAAAGGTCTTTGTCCAGCCCTACTTCAACCTCCAGTCCTTGTGGCATCAGTACAGTTCAAGCAACTCTTTGAGCTGGAGGTGGGGGGAGAAGGTGGGATTGACTTGGGTGAACTTCTCCAGTTCAAGGAAGAGTCGCCATTCCACCAGAGCCACTGTGGCCTGCTATCCCATCCTGGCCTCCAAGGTAACCTTTTCTCCATTGGGACTGGGGGAAGCTGGTGGGTGGTGGTGGGGTGTATATGTTCAAAAGCAGAATTTGGATGGACAGCCCACTCAAGGTGTGCTGTAAGTAGGGATGCGCAATTGCCCACTGGGTCCAGGAGTCTAGTGGCCTCCCCCTGCTCCTGGCCTCCCAGACCCTGCTCAGCAAGCCCCCACCCCCACTCATTGAGCTAATCCGTGCAAGCCCCCAGTTCTTACCAGACCCGTCCGTGAGTGCCTGGTAGCCATCCACCCTTCCAGCGAGTTGCCATTTTGCATAATGATGACCTCATGTTTTTTCCATATATCAAATCTTACACAAGTGGCAGCTGTAAAGCAGCCATTTATGCAGCGTTACAGGCATAACTGGACCATTTACCCCTGTAATATTTCATAAATGGCTACTTTACATAAGGCCTATTTTATGGAAAAACACGAGTCGCCATTTTCATGCAAAATGACCACTCGTCAAAGGAGTACATGGCTGCCTGGTGCTTGCAGATGGGTCCAGTAAGGGCTAGGGGCTCGTGAGTGTGTCTGGGGTGGGGTGGGGGCAGCAGCTTGCTGAGCACCCAGAGAAACCAGATGGAGGTGAGTCCGTCCATCCCTAGCTGGAAGCTGCTGCCTGCCCTGATTCTGCTGGCAGAACTCAAGCAGCGGTGTTCCCCCCTACTCAATTTAATCTTCACTCAATTTCTCCCGCCACCCTTGTCTTAAGGCACTCCGAAGACCTGGCCTTCAAAAAGTGTGACATGCATTTAATTAACGTGATCTTGGCAGAGCATAAGGGAAGGGAGGGTTTAATTTGTTTTGTTTTGTGCGTCTAACTCTAACGACCGCTGCCTTTTCAGACCCCCATGCTGGCTACATCCTGCCAGAGAACACGATTTTACTGGTCAGGCAAGCCTCACA
Source organism: Elgaria multicarinata webbii (assembly GCF_023053635.1). NCBI lineage: Eukaryota > Metazoa > Chordata > Lepidosauria > Squamata > Anguidae > Elgaria > Elgaria multicarinata. Next base: position 98,343,865 of record NC_086177.1, read on the forward strand.
ACATCCAGTTGGCAACTGTAATTGCCATGTGCAAGGGAGATCATGTGCGTCTCGGCCTTGAGTGTTTCCAGAGAGATTTCCTTTGACTTTATGACCTGTCTCTTTGAATCCTCTTCCCTTTGGTGCGCGAAGATCTCAGAAACGCCGTGTTCCTCTCCCATCATAAACATTGTGATCCTCCTCGCCCAAATTGCGGCCACCCCTTTCTCTCTCTCTCTCTCTCTTTCTGAAGCTCTCTCCCCCAACTCAGACACTTGTACACTTTGGTATTTTGGAGGCGGCCAAGTTTCTTCTGTGGATTACGTCACCTTTCTTCGACGAACACATCTGCTTCCACTTCCACAGTCTCAGGGCTCCTTTGCTTTCCCTGAATGTAAAAAAAAAGGGGGCTTTCCTTGAGAAGTGTTCTTAAAAGCATTATGTGGCCTCCCTCCACCATTTCCTCCCAATCTGGGGCAAGGAGTCTATTGCAAAGCATTCCTTTTGATGGATTGGTTAAAAATATTATGCCCTGCCTTTTCATTGATTTATTTTATTTTAATTCTTTTATTTTAAAAGAAATCTCCTGCTCAGGCAGGGGATCAGCTCCCCCCTCCCACACGGGGAGGCCCCCCACAGGCACTGCTGCTGCATCAGCCTCACTGGTCCACTGCAGCAGATGCCACCATTTTGCATCTTCCACAACACCCTGGACCCAGTGCTATTCCAGAACACTATGGGGAGAACATGGCAGCCACCTCCAAAATAATAATGAAAAAAAAAAAAGACTCTCAGAAATTTGCTCAGAAAAATAATAACCTTCTGATAAATTTAAGTTTGGTTCTGCCAAACTCTGTTCCCACTTATCACAATCGTATGTTGCGAGTTCAATCAGAATCACTCCAGAATTCATCAAACGCCAATTAAAAGAGTCACCTGTGAACTCAGTGCTAGTTGAGTGAAACATTGTCACATTTTCATTTAGACAGCTCTTCAGTTTCCCCCTTTCTCTTTTTTTCCTCATTCGAAGCTACTGATATGATTTTTTAAAAATTATTATCGTTGGGTGGGGCTGGAGAGAAATATTGATGTCATTTCTGTGACACGTTACGGCTGCAGCTTCAGCGAGCCTAACGTTTACTCTGTGCAAACAATTGGCCGTCTCAATAGGGACTTTTTGTGGCCCTTGCACTAAAGCTCAAAAGTAAAGAAAAAAGAAAAAGAAAAAAATCAGTTCCAGCAAGCTGCAAACTACTGCCAAGGGTCTGGAACCTGAAGTAATCAACCCTCCCTGAGAATTCCCATGATGTTTTCTTGAAAATATCACTCTGGGTTGAGTCCGCCTTCTGTCAGATGAGTCCACAGGCAAATTGAGACCCTCAGTTTTGTTATGCCTTGGGAAAGCAGCCTTTCACAAATCAAAACAAAAGCCGTATTTGCTTTATCTAGACCAGGGGTGAGGAACTCTCATGGCTGACCTTCTGAGGTGTGCATGCCAATGGTGGTTGAGGGCAGGGTCTCCTTGGCCCTGAATCCATTTCTCAAGGCCCCAAATGTATTCCTCAGAGCACCAAGTGTCCACTGAATGCCAATGGATGTGTTTCATTTTTTGTTTTTCTGTTCATAGGTTAATTATCACACAGGGAGCAACTTTCAAGGAGGATTTCAGTGGGGGAGGGAAGGGACATTTCCTTCCACATATGCTACAATGCCCCAGTACCACCCTGAATGGGAGTTAAGGTTAGGGGAAAAAATCTTCCCATGGATGCCACTGGGAGGTGTTTCCTCCCCACACAGCTAATTTTAGTTTCCACAGGTGTGTAATGTGCATGTGTGGGGGGGAAGGTGGATTTCCAGAGGGAACACAGTTGGCGCTCTGTCCCCCACCCCCACAAAAAAATTCCCCCATCTGCATGGCAGTGAAATTTAGAAGAAGACCTTCCATTGATGGCAATGGAAAGATTGGGCCCCAAATAGTTTAAGGGCCCAGCAACATCCCTGGGCAGGGTCAAAGCAAAAGTGGGTGGAGTCAAAGCAAAAAGGAAGAATCCCTGAAACTCTCTCTCATAGATATATACTCACTAGGGATCTCCATCCTGGTGAAATCCAGCTGGTTGGGGACTCAACGGACACCCCCTGAATGCCTGACTCCCCTCACATCTGCAGGCTGACTCATGGGCTTCTGTATGAATGTAAAAGTGTGCACATTTCAGCCAAAATTTGAGCAAATTATGCAAATAATGATCCAGATTTGCATAAATTACACAAACCGCAGCTAAAATTTGTACACATTTCTATTTCTGCAACTACTACTACTACTACTACTACTAATACTAATAATAATAATAATAAATGGAAAATCCACAAACTGGCCCAACTCAAAGCAGATTCAGTCGAGCCAGCTTGTGTCTCATGTCCAGGGCTGGGGGAGTGAGAGCCGATGAAAGCTCAGTGAGCTACATCTCCTGGATGGATTCCTCCAACATCCCTAACACACACACACACACACACACACACACACACACACACACACTTATCCACATATAAAATACACAGACATCCATTCACACATACATACATACATACATACACACAATCCATTCACACACACAATCCATTTACACCTCCCCATTTGCACACACACACACACACACACACACCCATTTGCACACATACACACAAGCATTTGCACACACATCCACTTGCGTAAGTGCATGTACACCCCCCCACAGAATCCATTCACACATACACATGCACACAGATCCATTTGCACATTCACAGCCATTCACACACACACAAGCAAAACCCATTTGCCCACACACATTTGCACACATACATCCATTCTCCCTCTCACACACATCCATTTGTGTGTGTGCATACACACACAAACACACACACGTGAAATAGCACCCCCCTGTTCATGTTTCACAGCATAGTTTCACAGATAGAGGTGTACAAAATTATGCATGGTGTGGAGAACGTGGATAGGGAGACATCTTTCTCCCTCTCTCAAAGCAGGGCTTCACTAGCCAAGGAGTATTTCTTAAAAGTCTAAAAGCTGCCTTGTCTTAACACAACTGGAGCTAATTGCATGAGAAAGTTCACACTTATAGGTATACTCCAGTGCAGGCTGGTGGCTCTGATTGCAGTGGGGCTGCGAATTCACTCTGAATTTCAGTCAGAGACAGAAAGAACTCTAAAGGAACTGTCCAAGGTGCTGAACCTAATTTGGGGGTCACGTTCAGCACCTCAGATAGCTCCTTTAGAATTCTGGCTGGCTCTGGCCAAAACCCAGAATGGATTCACAACCACACTGAAATTAATGCCACCAGCCTCCACTGGTATTCGTCTGTGATCTATTCCTTCCATATTATTTTCAGCAAAGCAAGTATACAGAGATGCAGGCCTCTCTCTATGCCAGGGGTGGACAACTTTTAGACAACACAGACAAATTTTAGGGTCCATCCTGGACCCTACTGAGGGTCACATCCCTGGCCCTGTGATGCCAAATTTGTCACCAAAATTGGGCAGTGCAGCAGCAACAACAGGAAGGGGGGGGAAAGTACCCCTTATAAAGGGAAATGTGCAGTATGCTGCTGAATTTTGGTGGCATAGCAGCAGTTGGGGAAGGGGAATACTTTGCTTTAAAACAGTCCTTTTTTGTCATTGACACACCAGTGATATTTGGCGGCAAATCACAGCTTTTCCCTCTTAAAAGGAGCCTTTTTCCTTGTCTATGCCACAGTGCATGGGGACTCTCTCTTTTTTATAGATCTATGGCCGCTAACTATTGCAGACGTAAAGAGCCATTTCCCAGTTTGTGATCTTTGATCTATAAAAAAGAGAGAGCCCCCCCCCCCATCTTACCTTTAAATCGCAGCTCTAATGGAGAATGGCAAAAATAAGTCCCATGGGTGGCAGTGGCAGCTCTGGGTTCAGGCAGGGAGGGAGGTGAGCAGGTTGGCCTTGTGCCTGGTATTCCAGGGTGCCTGCCACACAACTGTGTGGTGGTTACCCATGAACCTGCAAAGGCTGACCTGATTTGAGGGGTGGGAGAATTTTGCTTTGTTTTCCATTCCAAAGTGAATTAGCCTAGCCCCGAAGCCTCCCTGAGTCGAACCAGGGCCATTTTGGAGACCCCAAAACAACCTCTGAGATGAGTTGGGTGTGTGTGTGTGCATAGTTCTAACACATAGCTACATAATATGTATCCATTGCAAATTATGGCCAGGATCTCTTCTTGATCCTCCCAGAGTGCAGGACACAGAATAATGGACTCAAGTTAAAGGAAGCCAGATTCCAGCTGGACATCAGGAAAAACTTCCTGACTGTTAGAGCAGTGCGACAATGGAATCAGTTACCTAGGGAGGTTGTGGGCTCTCCCACACTAGAGGCCTTCAAGGGGCAGCTGGACAAACATCTGTCAGGGATGCTTTAGGGTGGATTCCTGCATTGAGCAGGGGGTTGGACTCGATGGCCTTGTAGGCCTCTTCCAACTCTGCTATTCTATGATTCTATGATTCTATTCCATAATCCAGTCCTGCACACAAGTGCACCCATGGAAAAATGTATGAAGCATCATGTGTATTTAGTTCTGGGCAGGCGGACATATTTCCCTCATGTATGTACAACTGAGTAAAACATGTTTCGTAGCTGAATTTTTTATCGTTGGAAGAAAAACATCACTTGATGAACTGTCAAAGTGTCCACCAAAACTCTCCTTCCTTTGGTCGGCCGTTCATGATGACTTGAAAGGACTTCCACTCTGCCCTTTGCTATGTATGTTTGTCTTTTCTATTACTTTCATCTCTTCTCCCTAAATCCCACTCTGTCTCGTCATCCTTGATGTTTTTAATTTGTACCTCTCTATTAGTCAGGGGGGTTACTTTCTTTTTATGCCTTGTGTGCTATTTTTTTAAAAAATGATCTTTGAGTCATTTCAGTATGAATCACAGAGGCTTCATTCATAGGAAGTACAGATCTATCACAAAAGAAAACCTGCACGTTACTGATTGAAAATAAAAGGGAAAGTGTGTGTGTATATTGCTCTGTAGACGTTTTGAGCTTTTCCTAATATGAAACACATGACTGGTTGAAGCTCGGCTTTCCCCTTATCTAGTGTTTTGCTTCCATAAAATTACTAATGATGATCTACTGCTGTGCTTTATAATGTTTGTATAGTACCAACACTGAGATAGGTGCTGCACAGACTATTCCCACAAATGACACAATCCTGGCCCCGGGATTTATCAGCTGCATTATGCAAACAACGATGGGGGAGGATCGGGGATTGGGTTGAGATGAAGGAGGCTGCTGGTTTTCAAACATTTCTTAAGGCAGCATTTACAAAAACAAAGAGCACACCAACCCAATGGGCAAATGTTACATTTCTGGACATTGTTCTTATAAATTTTAGCAGACCTATTCAAAATGCAATGTTTATTTTAATTAGTTTAAAGTAGAAACTTGTTTTAAATGCATCCATAAAATTAATGGAACAATATCACCTAGTAATATTTGATGAATTAAAAGTAGTTGTCTGTTTTTGCTGTCATTGTTATCACAAGTTACGAACTCTGTGCCAATGATTTTATAGTAGGCCTATTCAGATGACATTTTAGGGGCTGGGTTTAGTGAAACTGTGGTTCTCTGGGTTTAGCACTAACCACAAGTTGTGTTGTCACATAAGCCACCATAAACTCTGCCCGTTTCCCGGTTTCCTAAACCACACACTGACCACAAACTTTTCTGCTGAGCTAGGGTGACCATATTTCGGAAACCAAAAAGGAAGACAATATGGCTGCCCCAAGGGGGCGTGTCCAACAACATGCCCAAGCCCCAAGGGGGCATTCCCACCCAAACATGGCCTTGGTCACATGTCTGATTTCACAGCACACAATTAAGACAAACCTGTTCAACATAACATCTTAATGTTAAAATCACTGGAATAAAGAACAAGTGAGACATTCAATGTATCTGAAATTAACTGCAGTCATTCCTAATTTTGTAGCTTTTGCTGCACTTTGAATCTTTTGCTATATTCTGTGTGATACAGTCTCCCCTTCCCCAAAATATCTTTTCTGACTGCAAATCCTTCACTGGATAACCATAGTCTAACCTTTCCTAACATTTAACACTCTTTCCCCTTTCGCCTTTCTCATATCCATACTCATAGTTTCATCATACTGCTACCACTGAACAAATGAAGCAGTTGACAAGTGCAGAAAAATCTGGTACAATGAACAAGCAAACTAGCATATAAAATACTATTACCCCACAAACATTAACCATGGAACAGCCATGGATCAGTATAAAATACTATTACCACGCAAACATTAGCCATGGAACAAAATGGACTAAAAGGCTTGCTGCAGTCACTTCTCACTAGCACCCCTTTCAACTTCTGGTTTATCAGTGAGAAACTAATCTAAAAATTTGTCAATGTGCCTCTGGCTCATTAGCCATATTTATCCAAATATCTCCTGAATTTACACTGACTCAGTGTGCAGAGAACAGAAATCCCAATCAGGGACCCAAAGAAAAGACAGAAACAAGTCCCATTGATTTCAATAAAAGAGGAAAATATACACCACTGGCTATGGAAATTAAAGAACTGTAGCAGCAGGAAAAAGTCACAATTATTCCATTAGTCACATCAGTCACCAGCATCACATTATTATCAAGTCCCATTGATTTCAATAAAGCTTACTCCCAGATAAATGAATATAGGATTGCATTTTAGGTCCACTTCTTCCCTCCTCAGCCATTCATTTTATGCTGAGTGTTTTGAAGCTGATAATCACCACCGCCATCACCAGAGAGGACACTCACCGTTTAGGAATATGCATTCTTCCCCATCTCTCACTGGCCAGGATAGTCGCGGGCAGATTCAAAACCATTTGTGGCACAGCGGTGCTCTCCTGTTCACACTGCCATTTTGAGAGGGACACCCACTATACTTTATGCTGGCAGCCATTTTGAGCGGCCATATTAGCATGGTAACTATTGGCAGCGGAGATCAAGCTTGCCAGCTAGAGTGGCCTAGGCGATGTAGGCTGCTCTTGCCTGCGAGTTGTTTGATTCCAGCCCTTTAACCCTGGAGGGATTGCATAAGGCCCTTTAAGCCAGGGTTAGCAGTCCAAATGTGGTTACAAAGTGACCAGGGTTTAGCAAAATGCATCACAAAATGCATGTCCATGCACACCTGGTTGTTGTTGTTGTTGTTCTGTGTACTTAGGAAATCCCCCAAGTTATTTATTTAAATTTATATACCACCTAATAGCCAAAGCTCTGTGGGCAGTACACAAAAATTAGTACACAAAAGTTATGTAGCAACAAGACCCTTATTTTGGGGTGGCTCTGTTTCACTTCCAAAGTGATCGCCATTCAATTTACCTGAGTTCACTATTAGTGGGAAGTATTTACATATAAACACACATGCTCCTTGAAAACTCAAACTATATAATAATGTATTGTTCCTTCCCAGATTTGGACAAAGTATTGGGCATATTTTTTTTGTCATGCTTGCAAAACATGCTTAAGACATGAGTCTTAAGCATGTTTAACATAAGTTTGCTTATCATAATATCAGCCTCACGTCAAAGGATTTATTGACTGGACAAGGTCCTGTCGCACAGTAAGTTAAAGAAGTAAATGAAGTCATTGTTAGCAGATTATTTATGCCAGCAGAGAACAGCTCAGCTTGGCTGCCACCAACGAAGAGCACCAGATGAATAGAATCTGGGATTAATTAGGGGAGTGTGAACTCCTAACTAGATTGGAGGGGGAGATCTCTAAAACCTCTTCCTACCTTTTTTACTCAGGAGGCGAGATATATTAAACTGTCTAACACCCATAGCTCACGTAAAGTAGTAATAGTGACCAGTGGAGGCTGGTGGAGCAATAAAAGTGGAGCAGCGAATCTGCTCCGGGTTTCAGTCAGTACTCTAAAGGAGCTATCCAAGCTGTGAAGCTGGTTCTGGCTGGTCTTAACTGAAACCTGGAGTGGATTCACTGCTCCACTGACATTGGGACCACCAGCCCCTGCTGATACTGGCTGAGAATGTCAGGAACTCTGCAGGATGAATACTACCTGATGTCCTTTTAATCAGAGGTTAAAAGGACATCTCTTGGAAACTTAGGCAGTAAGTATTTTCTCTACCTTCAAGTAAAGCACCTATATGATATACTCTAGTATTTTCTACACTGGATGGCAGTGACATTTTAGGTCAAGGAGGTAATGTGCATTGAAACTGGGATTAGGGAGAACCAGCAATTATGGAACTTGCCTAAATTCACTGAAAATGACTTAGAAAGTCTTTTCAACACCTTCCCATTTTAGTTTTTGACCCGTTTTTCAGCTTATTCAAATGGATATTGACTAAAGTGTGAAAATGCATATTTCTTCAAAACTGTGCATTTCAAAGTTTGCATTTTTTTAAAAGACACTTTTTAAATGCAATTGCAAATTGGGAATTTGAGAACACTTTGCATCAAAAAATGCTCTTGCTTAGGATGACCATATGGAAAAGTGGACAGGGCTCCTGTATCTTTAACAGTTGGGTAGAAAAGGGAATTTCAGCAGGTGTCATTTGAATGCATACAGCACCGGGTGAAACTCCCCTCTTCCTCACAACAGTTAAAGCTGCAGGAACCCTGCCTTCTTTAGTATCTGGTCACTCTAATATAGCTAGTGCAGCTTTAACTGTTGTGATGAAGAGGGCATTTCACCAGGTGCTGCAGGCATACAAAATGACACCTGCTGAAATTCCATTTTCTATACAACTATTAAAGATACAGGAGCCCTGTCCTCCTTTCCATATGGTCACCCTACTCCTGCTTGCATCTGAGCTCAGGATTGCAAATGGGACATGTTTACATTATATGCAAATAGAATTAAAACCTGGGACCACCTTATGCATGTGAAGCATATGTGCTGCCAATAAGTGGTCTCTCCTCCATCCATATCTACATAAATCTGTTCTTCATGATCCCTCTTCCTCTATGCTGCACATCAATATCCATCATAATTCTGATGTAAAATCATCCCATCCCCCTCCCACCGCTACCACCACCACCATGTCTCTAAAGATTTTAGCATCACTCTCAGTTTTGAGAACCCCCAATGCATCTCAATGGCAGCTGTATCCATGTGGACCCTAGAACTTAACCCTATGACGCTGTGATCCAGTAAGAAGGAACGGATATGTTCCTTTGGGTTGTCAGGCAACCACAGTATTTAGTCATCAGTTTTTCAAGTCGGGATGGTTAGGAACTGTGTCCTGTTGTTTGCCTGACAACCAAAAGATACTGATGCTCTCTTGTTAGTAAGCTGACAAAGTGGTCCATCTGGATCTTTGGAACCTACACTAGCAGCATGCATATGTCAGCCTTTCCCAATGTGATGTCCTCCAGATGTGATGGCTATCAATGATGGGAGTTCCAGTCCAACAAATCTAGAGGGTACCAAGTTGGGGAAGGCTGATATGAGTGAACCTGATGGTATTCACACCATTGGGTGGAGGGACATGAATGAAGCCAGGATGGGGAGGAGGAAACAAATGTGGGTTTTTTTCCTGGTTGTGCTTTTTATATTGTATTTTGTATTTGGTTTTTTAGATTGTTGGATATTTTATTATGTTCTTAATGGTTTTAATTTTTGTGAACCACCCAGAGAGCTTCAGCTATAGGGCAGTATAAAAATGAAATAAATAAATAAATAAATAATGCCTGGGAAGGTGGTGGTCCCAAAAGAAGGGACCTCCCCAGAAGATCTTGAGAACCAGGCAGGCTTGTATGGGAGAAGACAGTCTTTCAGGTAGCCCGGTTCCAAGCCACATAGGACTTTATGGGTCATAACTGTGTGGAGCAGTGGCTAAAGTGTTTCTACTCCCCACTCAGCCATGGAAACCCACTCTCAGCCCACTCACAGACTCTGAGCCCAGCCTACCTCACAGGGTTGTTGTGAGGATAAAAACGGAGAGGAGGAGGATTACGTATGCCGCCTTGGTTTCCTTGGAGGTAAAAAGGTGGGATATAAATGCAATAATAAATAAAAATAAATAAATAACTGGCACTCAATGCTGCCTGGAAAGCCTGGTAACCAGTGAAGGTATAACAAGTGAATTGTGTGCTCTCTGAAACCAGCCCCTGTCAACAATCTGGATGCAGCATTCTGGACCACCTGAACAGTTATCAACAGCAGCGCCATGTGGAGTGTGTTACAATGCAAGTGTGACTGTGGCCCAATCAGACATCTCTAGGAAGCCAGCGCAGCTGGCTCACCAGCTTCATTGGTGCAAATGCATTCCTGGCTGCCAGGGCATATTCTTCCCACTTCCATTTTATACATGATATTAAAAGACCATATTTCCCCTTATGTACCTACTCAAATCTTAAGATCCTTAGATTTGAGGGAGGGGCCGTAGCTCAGGACATACTTTGCTTGCTGAAGGCACCAAGTTCAAACCCCAACATCTCCAGCAAAAACTCCTGCCCCAACCCTGGAGAGCCATTGCTGCCAGTCAGTGTCAAGAACACTGTGCTAGATGGACCCATGGTCTGATGAGGCAGCTTCATATGTTTTTCAGGAGCCCTGTTCTGAGTGCTCGCTTCCCCCCACCCCCACCACCTGCCAAATGAGGTATGCTGGGCGACTGTTAGTGAGAGTTCCTTTTTGGTGGTGGCACCTTAGTTATGGAACAGCCTTCCCAAAGAGTCTCACCTGGCATCATCATCATCATCACCATCATCATTATTATTATTTACATTTCTATACTGCCCCATAGCCAAGCTCTCTGGGCAGTTTACAAAGCTTAAAAGACTGAACTTTAAAAATCAATGTACACAAATTAAAACCATAAAAACAGCTAATATTTGAAACAATTTTTAAACACTCAGCCAGGCCAAAGCCAGTTAAAAGTCAACATATGCTGTTAAATGCCTGGGAGAAAAGAGAAGTCTTGACTTGGTGCCAAAAAGATAACAATGTTGGTGCCAGGTGGGCCTCATTCGGGAGATCATCCCATAATTGGAGGGGGGCACCACAGAAAACGCCTTCTCCCTTGTTGCCGTCCTCCGACCTTCCCTCGGAGTAGGCACCCAAAGGAGGATCTTTATGGCCTTTTCCATGCCAGGTGAAGACCTTTTATACAAACCTGTTCAGACGACACGCTAAGCCACAGTGGTTAAGCATTTTGAGCTAAACATTATGGCTTAGGGTGTCATGTAAACCATTCCTAACCACGGTGGCAACATAAAAAGTTTAAGGAAAGAAGGAAAGGCACCTCTCGTGCAAGCACTGAGTCATTACTGACCCTTGGAGGGATGCCAGCTTTCGCTGACGTTTTCTTGGCAGGCCTTATAGCGGGGTGGTTTGCCGTTGCCTTCCCCGGCCGTGATTACCTTTCCCCCAGCTAACTGGGTACTCATTTTACCGACCTTGGGAGGATGGAAGGCTGAGTCGACCCGAGCCAGCTGCCTGAAACCAGCTTCCGCTGGGATCGAACTCAGGCCGTGGGGAGAGTTTCGGCTGCAGGAACTGCTGCTTTACCACTCTGCGCCACACAAGGCTCAAAAAGTTTAAACACACTCACTAATCATTTGCTGCAGAAGGGTGAGCAGTTTAACCACGGCTTTCGTGTGTTGTCTGAACAGTCCCAATGTATCTTAGTCTGGGCCATCAATTAAAACGTGTCTTGCAATTTTAATAGCTTTTATTGTTTTAGACACATTTATTCATGCATGCATTGTATTCTTATACATTTTACGTTGCATTTGTTTGTGAGATGCCTAGAAAAGTTGTGTTAAGGGGGAAGCTATACTGTACAAATTCAGTAAATACATACACACATACATACCAGAGTCCTTAGAAAACAAGCCAAGGCAATTATGCTGCTATTTGGCTCATATGTCAATTGCATTTGTTCTTCTTTTCTCTCCCTCCCCCCCCCCCCCCGCCCCACCATATGCAATAAAAGAAGTGTGCTATGCATGAGGCACTGCTTCCTACTCCATTCAGAAATCCATGCTTAGGGAAAGCTCCATGGAGTTGCTGAGTAGAAACACGTGAGGAAGGAAGCGGACGTCCCTTGAGGCCCACCCAGCCACTGGGCTTGGTAGATTAAGGGTCCCATCCAAGCTTGCCCGTGAAAAATTGAGCTCAAACAACTGTCGGGATCACAAAAGCCAAGAGACAGATGGAAAACACCATGATGGATGTCACAGGAAATTGTTCCACTCGAACCGGTTGGCAGGTCTCTTGTTTAGACACTGAACGGTGGGTTGTCAGGTAAAGAAAGGAAAACAAAGCGAAGCTGAGGGAGGTCATTCTGGAGCATTCAAAAGCAGCAAGAATTTTTAAAGTACTTGTTAGGGCCATTTCTCACATACCCCCCCCCCCTCCAATGAGTATTAAGCCCAGAGAAGAGTCTAAGACCCTTTCCTGACACATGGTGTTGTATGTGTTGAAAGTACTAAAAAGAGTTGAGGTGGGTGAAGGTATGACCTTGGATTCAGACTTAGTCCTACTTAGAGTAGACCCATTGAACTCAATGGAACTTAAGTTAGTTTTATAAGTTGTGTTCAGCAAAGTAAAGATCAGCATCCCTGTAGTGAGTTTTCCATGTACAAACACTGTTAATATGTAGGTATGTACGGAGTTTGTTAAATCCATTTTGTCTGTCTTTTGCAGATCATTAGACATCTTTTGTTCCATCATTCGCTCATTCATGGAGAGGGATGCTGCAAACCCCCAACCGGGTCCAGGAATCTGTCGGACCCCCTGTGTCTGCCCCCCCCCAGACCCAGTCAGGCACAAAAGTAAAGGGGAAGTGCATGAAAGTTCATAAAATCCACCCCCACCCCCCAATTTTTTAAAAAATACATGTTCTGTAAGTCTGTGGAATCTGCATGATTTGGAAAAAGCCAGTCCACTGTGGAATTTGCAGGTCAGATTCATAGGCCTAATCTACACCAAGGAGGATATTGCACTCTGAAAGCGGTATAAAGTGGTATATAAAAGGCAGGAACAACACTACTGTTTTATAGCGGTATTGAAGTGCACTGACAACAGTTGGGGCCCATTGACACATCCCATATACCACTTTCATAGTGCTATATCCTGCTTGGTGTGGCTCCTGCCTTTTATATACTGCTTTCATACCGTTTTCATAGTGCAATATCCTGCTTGGTGTAGGTTAGGCCATAGAAAACCGAACTGATTTAAATCTGTTGCAGATTATTCTGACATCCCTAACTAGTGGCATCATGTCTGAATTTGCGCAAATCACAGCCAAATTTGTGCAACTTGTTCAGATATTTGTGAAAATGGCTTAGACAGTTGTGCAAATAGTGGAACCTCGGGGAGGGGGGAATGTGCAAAATGCCTGGAAAATCTGCAAACTGGTCCAAGTCGCGGCAGATCAAGTTGGGCGCCGCAGCAGGAACTGAACCAAACTCCAGGGGGGACAAACCTAGGGAAACTTGTTGACCCCCAGATGGATTTCTCCAACATCCCTGCCCTTATGTGTAGACCCTGAGATCACAGGGGCAGTGGGCAAGTTTAGCCTTCCACTTCAGTAGTTCCCCTAAGTGAAACCATTTATTTTCTCCCCTTATAGCAAAGATGGACAATACTGTAGTAGGAAAACAATCCATCCACTACCCTAGTGGTGAGTAGCCCATCCTCCAATGACTGGGACCATGAATCAGGGCCTCTTTTAGGACGATGGTCCACCCTCCACACATACACCACCTGTCATTGTGCAAGTAATCCCTTGAGTAGCTCTTATAGTGCAAACACACACAGTTTGGTTTAGATTGTGTAAATTGAACTGCTAAGTTTTGGTGATGTTCTTGCCCTTAGGCAGATAGTTGAAGCAGATGGCTTTTAAGAACAAAAGAACATAACATAAGCTGTGCTGGATCAGATCAAAGGCCTATCTAGTCCAGCATTCTGTTTGCACAGTGGTCAGAGAGATGCCCATGGGAAGCCCATAAGTAGGACACAAGTGCAACAAGACCATCCTGCTTAAGTTCTCAGCAACTGTTCCCAGCAACTGTCATTGAGAGGCATATTGTCCATGACACTGGAGATAGATAGATAGATAGATAGATAGATAGATAGATAGAGATTAGCAGTCATTCATAGCCATCACTACAAATTCAAAAGTTTTCTGTTCCTTCCAATTCTGTGATTCCGAGATATTACCTCCTTTTTGTGAGAATGACCCAACAATGGCTACAATAATGAGACAACACCCTCCAGTTTCGTATGTACCCGGGCAATTCTCAACACTGGAACAACTATTACCTCCAAGGGATTGAAATTGCTATTGCAAAATCTTTGTTTTCCATGTGGCACAGTGTGTTCAGCAAAAGTATATAAGCCTTAGCCTCCAAAGAGATATTTTCCTCTTTTACAAGGTTTTCAATTTAGGACTATCTGGAAGCATGTCCATTTGAAAATGTATATCCAACTCAAAGTAATATATAGACACCTATGTGTTTTGCAATTTCAGATGCTGACATGTTCAAAACCAAAACAGTGATTGTTAGGCTGACCTGTCTGATTGCTTGTTTCAATATAATCTCTAGAGAAACTTGTTTTCTTTCAAAATTTATTCCAATAATATTGTGATGCTTGATACAGATTAAGAGAAATTCACTTCCTGAGCAGGGTATATAGTCAATAAACAGAAACTAAACACTGCCTTGAGGCCCAGCATTGGGCAAAAGGTGGGATAATGATAATAGTAATAACAACAACCACAACAACAACCAAACACTGCTAGTGATGGGAGGACACATCATTCTTTGGGCTCATCTACACCAAACAGGATATTGCACTATGAAAGCGGTATGGAAGACGTATATAGAAGGCAGGAACCACACTACTGCTTTATAGTGGTATTGAAGTGCACTGCAGGATCTACACTACTGCTTTAAGGTGGTACTGAAGTGCACTGACAACTGTTGGGGCCCATGTCACATACCATATAGCACTTTCATACCATTTTCATACTACGATATCCTGCTTGGCGTGGCTCCTGCCTTTTTATATACCGCTTTCATATCACTTCCATAGTGCAATATCCTGTTTGGTGTAGATGAGCCCCTAATCTCAACTGCCACTCTTCAGTTTTAAAACCACTATAATAAAACAGAAATACAGCATATTTTGAAGGCACAATTGGATATAAATAAACTAGACTACAGAATTACAGTGAACAGTCAGAACATCTAAGAAGCACACCAGTTTAGCAGGAGAATTTGGATGTGAATTGATTTAGCTTCCCCGCACCCCACAGCCTCCCTGTGACTTCTCTCATATTGCCATGGTAACATCAGGAACCATGGAGGAAGGTCCTGTTGCTCCCACTGACTGGGTGGGAAGGACCCACATGAATGCCCCCCCCCATATGGTCCTGAGCTTCCAAATATTGAGATGAAGACATTGTATGAAAAATATCCACAGGGAGGCTGCTCACACAACACTCAGATAATAAAATTAAGTAGCCTTGAATCTCATTTCAATGAGATGAATCAAGATGGAACACTCTGATTTAAATTGGCTTACGGCAGACATACAGATGAACAGGGAATGCCCAACTCCAGGTGCGCTGCCAATGTGCAATGTGGACGTAGGGATGTCACAAGCGCCCAACTGAGTCTGGGGGAGGTGAGCAGCGCAGTGAGCAGGGTCCCAAAATCCAGGAGCAAGATGGCCATTTGTGAATTCCCAGAAAAGAGGACATGCCTCACCAAAAAGGGTGACACCTGTTTGCATAAAAATTGCATATGCTGATTTATACATTTGGATGGAAATTTAGAAGTAATTATTATAATTTAAATAGAAATACAGTACATGTCACTTATAAAGATTGCTTAAGTGACCTGTGTGCCTTGCATAGCCTGCTGTCCAGGTGTTAACTGTAGATGGGCAACTTCGAATCCTCTGAGCTCTATCTTCTCTTATAGTTCTTGATATTTAAATGGGATGTGGACAAAGCAGCCCTTCAAATAGAGGACTGCCCTCTGTAAATAGGGCATATGGCCACCTAGGAGATCTTGATTAATTGATGTCCAGTGGATCAGTGTCCAGTGGATTGATATCCAGTGGGTTATAGCATTATTCTGCTGAGCTGAATTATGGATCAAACTGGCAGGAGATGACCCTTCCCAGTCCTAACTGGTTGAGTAAATGTCAAAACCAAGTGAGTACTACAATGTGTTCACCCTGTTTTCCCTCATCCAAGCCCTATTGCCTTTTAGCTTCCATATTGGGGGCCTTACCTGCACCTGTTGTTTCAACCTTTCAAAAAAAAATTTTAAAAAAAAATTAGCAATAGCTGCAGCAAAATAATCATCTGCAGAAGATTATAACAACTATATTCTGTTTCCAAGAGGTTGCAGCTGTTCTGCTCCCTTGGGGGGTGGGGGTGTACTGCGGTCTTTCTGTGCCAAGTCTCAGCCCAGATTGCATTTTAATGGCCGAGAGTTGTAAAGCTTTTCAAACAGAATTTTACACAACCAAGTTCTGACCTAGTGAAGGTTGTGATCAGGTCTCCTAAAGTAACCTTAGAAGGACGCTGCCAATGTTATTTCCAAGATGATATGCTCCCATGGAAGATGTCTCGGGCAGATATTACATATCACAGTGCACTTGCTGTACTAAACAATAGATTGTATCAGTGAACGCATCTTGTATTCAATTCATCTAGCACAGTATCTGGTTTCTTGCATGAGCCAACAGCTGATGCTTGAGAGAAGGTTCAAGCCTTCTACACCAGGCACATGAAAAATAACATGCTCTTTATCAACAGCAGCGTTCCACAGAAGTTGTGTGTGTTGTTGTTTCTAAGTCTCATTGATTTTAGTGTGAGAGAGGTGCAGCTCAACACCATTTATTCATTTAAATGATATTTATGAATAACTTAACAGTAAGGGCATTCTAAGCTAAGTACAAAAACAAGTCTGGCTGTTGGGGAAAGTATATTAGGTGCCAGGTTGGCATTGCCTATTTGTAGCGGTAGTTCCAGAGAGTTGGTGCCACGACACAAAAGGCCCTGTTCTGAGCCACAGAATCATAGAATCATAGAATAGCAGAGTTGGAAGGGGCCTACAAGGCCATCGAGTCCAACCCCCTGCTCAATGCAGGAATCCACCCTAAAGCATCCCTGACAGATGGTTGTCCAGCTGCCTCTTGAATGCCTCTAGTGTGGGAGAGCCCACAACCTCACTAGGTAGCTGATTCCACCATCACACTGCTCTAACAGTCAGGAAGTTTTTTCTGATGTCCAGCTGGAATCTGGCTTCCTTTAACTTGAGCCCGTTATTCCGTGTCCTGCACTCTGGGAGGATCGAGAAGAGATCCTGGCCCTCCTCTGTGTGACAACCTTTTAAGTATTTGAAGAGTGCTATCATGTCTCCCCTCAATCTTCTCTTCTCCAGGCTAAACATGCCCAGTTCTTTCAGTCTCTCTTCATAGATGGGTGGCCATGATGGACTGGACCTCTGAAATCCTTGGTACCACCAGGAGGGTGTCTTCTGAAGAATGCAGCAACCAAACAAGCCTGTTCGCACCATATTACAACTAGTTGTTGTTTAGGAATTTGTAAACAAGTATCAAAACTGACTGGAAGCATATAGAAAGCCAGTACAGTTCCTTCAGCATAGCAATAAGCCATTGCTGTTACTAAGCCGGTTGCAGCACTTCACACCAACTACAACTTCTGGACCAACCTTAAGGGGAAGCCCCACATAAAAGACATTGCAACAATCTAATTTCAAAGTTACCGATGCATTGACCAGAGTGGTTAAGCTATACCTGTCCGAGAATGGCTGTATCTGTCTTACCCAGCAGAGCTGGTAAAAGGCATTCCTAGTTAGTGAAGACACCTGTGTCTCCAGTGACAGTAATGGATCATTACAGGCTGCTCTCATAAGAAGTGCCCTGATGCTGGATCAGACCGAGGGTCCATCTAGACCAGCACTCTGTTCACACAGTGGCCAACCAGCTGCCGGCCAGGGACCAACGAAGCAGGACACGGTGCAACAGCACCCTCCCACATGTGGTCCCACTGGCATATATAGGCTTACTGCCTCGGATACTGGAGGTAGCACATAGCCATCAGGGCTAGTAGCCATTGATAGCCTTCTCCTCTCCCCCTTGCCATAACGTTTATCCTAGAGAGGGCAGGGAAGGGGTTTGCCCCTCCTAGTGTTGGCCCTTGGTTGTGTGGTGAATGGAACTACCAGGGACCTGTCAATTGGAGTTGTGCAATTGACCCGTGCTTCCGGGCAAAACCATGTGGATATCGTGATGTCAGGCTTGCCCGGGAGCTTCCTGAAGGCGACATCAAAGTAGTGAAAAGCAGTCATCTGTGGTTTTGTCCTGCCAACTTGCTTTCCTGCATCTGAACAGCAACATAGTCACCAGTTCCATTGTTGTTGTTATTATTATTATTATTATTATTATTATTATTATTATTATTAAGATTGGGAGGTTCCAAAGTTGTCCAGATGCAGCTGTTCTATTGGGAGAATCATGTGTTACTTACATGAATGGAAGGTCCTTCCTGTAAGGAATCAGAGACTTTAAAAAACAAACTTAATTATGTTATATAAAAAGAAGAAGAAAGCTTAGAGCTCCACCATCCCAGCTTGTTCGACATCAAAGAATGGCGGCTTCCCTT
The DNA here is from genome assembly GCF_023053635.1 of Elgaria multicarinata webbii. NCBI lineage: Eukaryota > Metazoa > Chordata > Lepidosauria > Squamata > Anguidae > Elgaria > Elgaria multicarinata. The sequence goes on from NC_086177.1 coordinate 98,362,539, forward strand.
TCCTTGCACCAGGACCCTTGCACATAGGGAATTGACAAAGGTTTTATTTAGAAATGGAACAAGGACTCCAACAGATCAAGGTTTGCAGAAGCCCAAGCGGCTGACACTTTTGATTTCCCTGCTTCTGGGAATAACATGTAAAGCAAGGATTCCAGAGGTCACCCGGAGTTCACAGGTCTCGAAGCACATGAAATCAAAAGCAAGGACCCTTAGTACATGTCACTCAGATATCTGCATGTTGAAGTTTGGCATCTGATGTATCATCCAAGTAGTATCAAGAAGCTTTGACAGTCTAGGGAACGGAAGAATGTAAGAGTAAGCCTAGTGAATCAGACCAAACGACTTAGGGTGGCCATATGTCCTAATTTATAGTCTTCTGTTTTTAAATGGGCCTTAAAAAGCTGGATGTTTCCACCACTTTTAATTAAGTTTGGTCTATTTTCTATATTTTACATCTTCTGATTATAGCTGTCACTGATATTTTCATTTTTAAAAAATTTAGATTGTAAGCCTTTGCGGCAGGGCCTTGCTATTTACTGTTTTACTCTGTACAGCACCATGTACATTGATGGTGCTATATAAATAAATAAATAAATAAATAATAATAATAATAATAATAATAATAATAATAATAATAGTATTTTAAATCTGCTAAATTACTTAATTGTATTTTCTATTGCTTCATGCTTTTATCCTATGAACCACCTTGAGATGATTTCTTTTTTAAACTTTTTAAAACTTTTATCCAGGATCCGCCTCCCATGGATGGTAGGGCTCTGCTCAAAGAAGGTGCTTCTGCCCAATTTGGGGGGGGGGGATTCCCCTTTGTGTAGCATTGTCCGCGCCTTGGTGGGGATGTAGGGTGACCATGTGGAAAGGAGAACAGGGCTTCTGTATCTTTAACAGTTGCATTGAAAAGGGAATTTCAGCAGGTGTCATTTGTATGCATGCAGCACCTGGTGAAATTCCCTCTTCATCACAACAGATAAAGCTGCAGGAGCTGTACTAGACTGACCAGATTGTCACTAATTGCTGGATGTCACCAATTCGTAACAGGGACCAGAAGGTTCGAACATATAAGACCGACTCTGGCCTGCTTGCACTGGCTGCCTGTACGTTTCCAAGCCCAATTCAAGGTGCTGGTTTTAACCTATAAAGCCTTACGCAGCTTGGGACCACAATACCCAATGAAATGCCTCTTCCGACATGAACCTACCTGTACGCTACAGCCAACATCTAAGGTCCTCCTCTGGTGCCTGCTCTGAGGGAAGCTTGGAGGATGGCAACAAGGGAGAGGGCCTTTTCTGTGATAACCCCCCAATTATGGAACCATCTCCCTGATGAGGCCCACTGGGCACCAACATTGTTTTCTTTTCAGTGCCAGGTTAAGACTTTCCTTTTCTCCTAGGCATTTAACAGCATATGTTGAATTTTAAATGACTCCAAAATGAGCTTTGGCCTGGCTGAGTATTCAAAAATGGTTTTAAATGTTAGCTGTTTTAATGCTTTTGTTTTTAAATTTTGTATATTGATTTTTAATCTTCAGTCTTTTTAATCTAATCTTTTTAATCTTTGTAAACCGCCCAGAGAGCTTTGGCTATGGGGAGTATTTAATTGTAACAAATTAATAATAATAATAATAATAATAATAATAATAATAATAATAATAATAATAATAATAGCTCAGCTCCTTCCTCACCATTGCTACTAGGGATGTGCTCCGCTCCGATTAGGAGCGTAGAAGCAGTAGCGGATTGGCCTGCTCCGCCTTACCCAGAGGCGGAGTAGGAGTGGACCGCGGACCCCCTAGAAGCAAGGCGAAGAGAAGCGACCATTTTTCGGAGCTCCGAGTTCAGTCGGAGCGCTCCGGTCGCCATCTTGAAAACATTTCGCCATAGGATTGCATTGTGGCAAATAATCGCGCATAACTACGTTGTTTTTGAAGCTATCGTTCTGGAAATTCTTGTGCACAGAGAGTCGTGGATGGGGGTCATTTTGAGACCACTCTCAACTTTCTGCATCGTACGGGTCGCGGGCTATATTTTTGTGAAAATCGGGTCAACCGCGCGGCTCAAACTGCCTTTTCGGCTTTTCGCCCATAGGATTGCATTGAGGGAAAGAATCGGGGATAACTGGGGGGGGTTAAGCTATCATTCTGGAAATTCTTGTGCACAGAGAGTCGTGGATGGGGGTCATTTTGAGACCACTCTCAACTTTCTGCATCGTACGGGTCGCGGGCTAGACGTTTTTAAAAAATCGGCGGGAAAAATACCTTTTTCAAAGGGCTGAGGGGCAGAGTCAGCTCCCGGTCATGATGATCCCAAAGTTGGAGGAGGGCATAGGCAAAACAGGTAACTTGGGATTCTGGGAAACTTCTCTTTCTTCATCTGAACGGGCTTTTCCCCGTGTTTTTTAACACAGTAGCCCCACCAAATGCACAAACACAACCTGAAATCATATACTAAGCCAAGAATAAGAGATAGAAAAACACAGCACTGCTCCCCACCCTAACCTTGGGGAACAACTGAATCGATGTGGTGCAAGGGGATGAGCTCCCCTAGGGCATCTCATCATGGACGTGCCCCCACTCTCTCCTGCACTGGAAGGCCATTAGAGCCTTCCAAAGAGAGTAAAACGGTGGAGCAAATGCCTATCATGAGTTGAAGTGAATGGTCACTTTTCAGTGGTGGAGCAATGCCTGTTCTGAGTCGAAGTGAGCGTTTTACTTCTTCTCAGAGCTGTGGCTGTCAGTGTCTTGAACTGGCAGCTACTTCCCCCTCCCCCGGGCACGTCCCCCTATTGCTGGTAAAAGACAGATATAGCCTTTTAAAAAAAGTTCTTCTTGTTGTTTATTGAGCAACACTGCTGCTTTTAATTCCACCCCTCCTTTGTTTATTGATTGATTTATTCCATTTTCTATGCATTACTGGCTTATCCTTGGCTCACTTCCTTATGCCCCCAGAAATGCCAGCTGCATGCCTGCCTGCCTTCCCTCCCTCCTCCCCTGCCCACCTCGCAGGGATGGTGTGTGTGGGGTGCCCGATTTTCAAAAATTCGCCAAAAATCAGGGGATGATGGGATTGCTTTGAAACTTGGCATGCGTGTGTATATCCCCATGAGGTGTCATGGTGCCAAACATGAGGTTTCTAACTTGAACAGAAAAAAAGTTGTATAATTTTTTAGCTTTCAATGCAAGCCTATGGGGGGGGAAACGGAGCTCCGGATCCGGATCCGGAGCTCCGGGCGGAGCAGAGCGGAAGTGGGCGGAGCGGGGGCGGGGCGGAGCGGCCCGATCCGGAAAATGGCGGATCTGCAAGTGAAGCGGAGCGGGGGGTCTGTGCACACCCCTAATTGCTACTGCTTGCTTGCTTGACAAGCAGAGTGCTAGTAAGCAAGTAGACCATGGCATCTGCGGCTGCTCCTTCTCACTACCACTGTTGTCTGGGACAGAGCAAGAGGCAGGGCAGCAAGCAGTTTAGATATGAACAGGAAGCCCCACCACAAGCTCTCTTGCCACCGAAGGAACACGCATTTCCGTGTCACACCCCTTCCATCTACTACATGGAATGAGCTTCCTAAGGAGGTTCACCTGGCACCTACACTAGTTAAAGGTGATGGGATTGTAGGCCAAAACATTCTAGTTGGTCACAAGTTGCCTATTCCTGATTTAAATGATTGTAATTATTTCTAAATTTGCATATATGTACTATCTACATCATGCCACATCACGCCAGTCCTTTTCCAACTTCACTGGCTGCCAGTCTAGGTCCGGCGCTGCCATAGAGGCGAGTCAGGTGGCCGCCTAGAGCAGCAAGGTAAAGGGGGCGCCGAACGCCATGCCCGGAAGTCGCCCTCCCACTCCCAGAGCTGCTCTGGCCGAGCGAGGGCAGCTTCTGGGCGCGCTGTTCCGAGCCAAAGGAATAAGCCAAGCCAGGGACACTGGGGTGGGGGGTGGAAGGGCGGCTTCGGAACAGTGCGAACGGACGGCTCCATGTTCTGGTGTCCGGGCACGCCAGACATCAGAATGTGGAACCGCTGCCCGCCCCACTGTAGCGTCCCGCCCAGCCGAAGCCAAGCCAGGACGCACGTCCTGAGTTCGGGCGGGGGAAAGGTAATGCGGCCTCCATCCCCGCCTGTCTCCACCTACCTGGGGGGGTACAGTGGGGGGGTACGCTGGGGGGTGGGGGGTGAAAGCAGCTCACCTTGCCTAGGGCGCAAAATAGCCTGGCACCGGGCCTGCTCAGAGGCCTTCCTCCGGGAGCCCCTACCCAAAGAAACTAGGCAGGTGACCACAAAACAGAGTGCTTTCCCCATGGTGCAATGAATGCCCCAAAGAGGCTTGCCGTATGCCTACGTTTATCTTTTCAGCACCACCAGGCAAAGGACATTCTTTTCTCCCAGGCATTTTAGAGCCTGGTTCTACCTTATTATGGCTGTTTTATCCATTCCTGCGCTTTTTATTGTTTTGCCTAAAATTGCATTTCCCCCCTTTTAAATATTTGTATTGTATTACACATTTTGAATTGTGTTTAGAAACGGCACTTTCGTTTTTGACCTGGTTCGAATCGGCCCAGAGAACATCAGTGATTGGGCAGATAGAAATGTATGAAATAAATAAACAAACAAATTTAATATAAATACTACAATCAGCAACCGGCGAAAGCCCTGTCCTACTTGTTAGGTATGGGATCCTTCTTCAGCTGTGAATGTGCGAGCCAAGTGTTTGCACTGCTCTGGAGAAAACTGATGAAACGAGTCAAGCTGCAGGTCAACAGGACTTTCCTCTTGAGTTTAGTGGGTTTGGTTCACCACAGAGATAGGGTTGGAAGCTGTCTTCTCCACACCCATCCCTGGAGATAGCAGCCTTTAAGGCTGGGCTCTGAGCTGTTTCCATGCATGCTGCCATGTCTGGAGGCCTTCAGGAACCCATTGGCCCACAGCAGAGGCATTGGAGGCTCATTTTCCTGCCTGAGAAGCATTAACATCTCAACATCGCCATCAATTTGACTTTGCAAAGCTCCCTCTTTCTCTGTCAGAAAAGCAGGGGGAAAACTTCCAAGACGTTCCTTAGTGGAGGAGGGAGCCTAAGAGGGGGAGATGTTGTGACTCATCTCCATAGCAACCCCAAACTGATGATGTGAGCAGTGCAAGATGTTACGCATGTTTAGCAACAACTGGACAACATGAGTGCAGATTCAGTAATCTGAAGAATCCTGGGACAATAATGACTTTCCCACCACTGGTTTTACACTCACCAAAACCACCAAGTTGATTGTAGCATACATATAAATATAATAATAATACCTCCGTTTATGTATTGGACTTTTAAAAAATTGTTATTTGTATTTTAAACGTTTTAACATTGAAGCACATTTAATTATGTTTTTAACTTTTGCATATTTCTATTTATATGTTTTAATTTTGTAATGCTGCCTTGAGGCCCAGTATTGGGAAAAAGGCGGGATACAAATAAATATCATCTTCATTATCATCATCATCAGGCATACCCAGCATTTTCCGTGACCTACTTTTTGGGATTAAATATAAGGGGCAGAAACAGAACTGCGCAGAAATCAACATTTACAAGGTATGTCCTATGCAATGCCTTCTTTATACTGCAGCTTAAACCACTACGATTTTGTGCAAGCACAGAAAAATCACAGAAATTGGTATTGATCTTAATTATGGCATTCAGTATTCTGAGAACCTGCTTTTTTCATTTTTTAAAAGCAAACTTCCATTTTATGGGGGCCCAGTATAAACTTGCTCTCACACATATACATATGGGGCTCATCTACACCAAGCAGGATATTCCACTAAGAAAATGGTATGAAAGTGGTATATAAAAGGCAGCAGCCACACTTCTGCTTTATAGCGATATTGAAGTGCACTGCAGGATCTACACTACTGTTTTATAGTGGTAATGAAGTGCACTGAAACTGTTGGGGCCCATGACACATCTACCCTAAGTAGGATATAACACTATGAAAATGGTATGAAAGCAGTATATGGTATATATCATGGGCCCCAGCAGTTGTCAGTGCACTTCAATATCTCTATACAGCAGCAGAGTGGCTCCTATACCGCTTTCATACAGCTTTCATAGTGGAATATCCTGCTTGGTGTAGATGAGTCCACAATCTCTGTCATGCATCATGAAAGACAAGTTTCTATGGCTTTATATTTGATTCCTCGCTCTCCTTTATTCCTCATATTGAGACAGTAGCTAAATCCTGTCGTTTTTTCCTGTATAATATTGCCAGGATTCGATCATTTTTGTCTGTCTCTTCTGCCAAGACTCTTGTTCATGCATTGGTTATTTCTCGGTTGGACTACTGCAACCTTCTTCTCACTGGCCTTCCTTCTTTTCACATCAATCCATTGGTTTCTGTTCACCACTCTGCTGCTAAGATCATCTTCTTGGCTCGCCGCTCTGACCATGTAACTCCACTTCTGAAATCTCTTCATTGGCTTCCAATTCACTTCAGAATCCAATATAAACTTCTCCTGTTGACCTACAAAGCTTTTCACGGTCTAGCTCCTTCCTATCTCTCCTCTCTCATCTCACACTATCGCCCTGCTCGTGTTCTTCGCTCCTCTGATGCCATGTTTCTCGCCTGCCCAAGGGTCTCTACTTCCCTTGCTCGGCTTTGTCCATTTTCTTCTGCTGCCCCTTATGCCTGGAACGTTCTTCCAGAACATTTGAGAACTACAAGTTCAACCTCAGCTTTTAAAGCTCAGCTAAAAACTTTTCTTTTTCCTAAAGCTTTTAAAACCTGATTTTGTTCTGACTTTATACTGTTAGTTTTACCCTACCCAGTGCCTGTTTACCCTACCCTGTGCCTGTTTGCATTCTCTTCCCCTCCTTATTGTTTTATTATGATTTTATTAGAATGTAAGCCTATGCGGCAGGGTCTTGCTATTTACTGTTTTACTCTGTACAGCACCATGTACATTGATGGTGCTATATAAATAATAATAATAATAATAATAATAATAATAATTCGTAAATGACGTTTTCTGCATTTCTAAAATTATCAAGTATTGAATATAGAGTTGCTTGTACTCCTGTATAAATTTGTGTAGGATTGCAGCCTAAATATTATTTCATCCTAAAATCTGCTATTTTTAACATGTGTTTTTAATAGGGCAGTGCTCCGCTTCTCCTCGGACTGGAGAAGCAGAAGTGGATCGGGGTGCTTCGCCTCCCCTTAAGGCAGAGGTGAAGAGGATCGGGGGAGCAGCAGAGCATCGCGGAGCGGATCAAGGTGAAGGCGGATCCTTCGCCTCGATCCGGAGCTCCGCAAAAATGGTAAGGGTTTTTTACTTGGCCCTGCCGCTGCCGCCCATGTAGCGACAGTGGCAGAGCCAGGTAAGGGGGCAAGGGGGGTCTTACCTGCGTCCATCGCAGCCTGTCACCGGCTTCACTAGAGCCCGCGCCTCAACCCGGAAGCGGGGCCTACAGTTCCTGGTTGAGCCGCGGGCTCTAGTGAAGCTGGCGGCGGGCTGGGATGGAAGCAGGTAAGGGGGAGGAGGGAGGGGGGCCTTACCTGGCGCCGCCCCCCCCCCGCCACTGCGGAGCTCTGATTCAGAGCTGGAGCTCCACAGCAGAATGGAGCGGACCCTAGGTGGATCAAGGTGGGGCGGAGCATGCCCGATCCGCAATTTGCGGATTGGGAACGGAACGGAGCGGGGGGTCCGTGCACAGCCCTAGTTTTTAATACACTTTTTGCAGCATTTGGAGAACAGTGAAATCCAAAGCATAAGTGTGTCCAATTGTTACATGAGTTTGGAGGTGAGGATCTGGTCAGTGCATATCAGAATGTACAAAGAACAAATTTCTCAAACAACTCTATACTCAGTGCTTGATAATTTTCACTTGAATGTTTGAATTGTCTCCATGGCAAAGCATTATGTCTGAGTTGGTTTCAGCTAATCTGAAAGTGCTATCTGTGATGGTTGATTCACACATGGAAGTTGTCACTTTATGCTGTGATCAATGCACAATGAACACAGTGGTCCTGCTGGCCATTCCGAAATGAACGGAATGTCACCATGAAGAACTTTGCTGGTGGGCCTTCTCTGTAGCGGCACCCACCCTCTGGAAACAACCCCCCCCCGTGCGGTTCGGGAGGTGTAAAATGTAACATCTTCAAATACTTAAAAGGTTGTCACACAGAGGAGGGCCAGGATCTCTTCTTGATCATCCCAGAGTGCAGGACATGAAATAATAGGCTCAAGTTACAGGATGGCAGATTCCGGCTGGACATCAGGAAAAACTTCCTGACTGTTAGAGCAGTATGACAATGAAACCAATGACCTAGGGAGGTTGTGGGATCTCCCACACTAGAGGCATTCAAGAGGCAGCTGGACAACCAGATTTGCTCTAAGATGGATTCCTGCATTGAGCGGGGGAGTGGACTCGATGGCCTTATAGGCCCCTTCCAAGTCTACTATTCTATGATTCTATGACATCTTTTAAATGCCTCCTAAAAATGTACCTCTTCACACAGGCTTTCCCTGGGCTGTAATTTATCTGATTTTATATTGCATTCTTAAACTTTTAATGTTTTAAATTTATTGTATACCTACTGTATTTTCTGGTTTTAATTGTGCACTGCCTGGAGAGCCTCAGCTATTGGGCAGTATAAAATGTAATAAATAAATAAATAAATGTGTGTGTGTGAACTAGCATAATCAAGGAGTGGGGCTCTCCAACAAAAATATGATTTTTAGAGTAAAAACCTAAATCTCTCAGTATTTCACTTTATTTTCTGAAGTCGATCTACGGAAGGAAGAACTTACCGAAATGCCTTCACCCAAAGGAATACATGTTGCTAAAACACCCAACTTTAATCATGACTGAGCGATGTCTCTGTGATATACAGGCCTGTAGGGGAAAGGGAGTGAAAAGCAGGATGACATATGTAACGGGTTAAAATAAGTTGTTTTAGGTGGACTCCCTACAACCTAGGGAGTCTTTTGTCGATGTTTTGACTACAAGAGAGAACATCTGTTGTTATTCAGCCTGGTGCTATAGCTGTCTATGCTTCCATGCAGACACGGTCATAAACCTCTGAATAGATACTGTTGCTGGAGGGTCTGTCAAGAGGCCTTGAAGGGGAAGGGGGGAATCCACCATCTTATTTGTTATTTATGATACTCCTGGCAAGGACCACCACCTTCTTTCCAGTGGTGGGCCCCATTTTGTTAAACATTGTCCAGGAACTAAGCCGGCAATGGTCATGGCCTCCACATTCCAGAAGAGTACCTACGCTGCCTTGTTGCAACAATAAAGACTCTTCTAGCATTGTAAAGATGAGGGCTAGAATCCAGATTCAGGCTAGATCTACACTTCTGCTTTATAGCAATATTGAAGTGCACTGATAACTGTTGGGGCACAATCCACACTCCATATACCGCTTCCATAGTGTTTTCTCCTGGTTTTTATTCCACATTCGTAATAATTTGACACAAGGTGTAGATGTGGCCTTAGTCAAACTTCGAGTAGATTCATCGGAATCAATGGGACTTAAGTCAGTCATGAATAACTTACTGGATCTACTCTGACTAAGTTCGTATCCAACCTGAGGTTTGAAGGCCTGTACTCACATACCTGGAAGTAACTGCCATTGAACTCAATGGAGCTTATTTCTGAGTAGACGTGTATAGGATTACTGTGAACCACATTTATTGTGGCTGTTATGTAATAATAATAATAATAATAATAATAATAATAATAATAATAAACAATTTCCCACAAAGTTTCACAATGATGAATATATAGTATCATACTATCAAAACAACAATAAAATATAACAATAAAACTAGACAGTAATCTAAATACTAATTAGCAATATAACTGCATACTGCTCTGTGCACTAGAGACCACTGGCTGGGTCCCACTTCATGAAAACCCTGAGTGGTGATGGATTTTGAGGAGACATCTAAATGTCATAACGGTGAGGGCCTGTCTAATGACAGTGGGTAATGTGTTTCAATGGGTGGATACAACAACACTAAATGCCCTACTGCAACTAGTCATAATTAGAGTAGACCTATTAGAACCAACAGGACTTAAGTTAGGCATGACTAGCAAGTCACATTTATTTCAATGGGTCCAACCTTATATATATATATATATATATATATATATATATATATACACATTGGGGTTGTTCACACATCACGGCAAACCACTCTCAGTGGTTGAGTGTGGGTTGTTGAATTGTGGGTTGTTTGTTGTACTGTGGGTTAGCGTGTTGTCTGAACCCAGGACATTTTCCAAAGGCTGGGTTGTTAGCCACCCTAAACAAGCCAACAACAAACCATGTGTTCTCAAGGTGGCTTGTTTGAGAAAAATAGGTCACACTGCATGTTTAACAAGCCACCCTGTGGAAAATGTCCTGGGGTTAGACAACACACTAACCTACCGTTCAGCAAACATCCTATGGTTCAATAACAACTCACACTCAACCACTTAGGCCTTAGCTAGACCTAAGGTTTATCCCAGGATAGTCCCGGGGTCATCCCTGTTCATGTAAATGACACACAGGGGATCCCTGGAGCAGGCCAGGACGATCCCGGGATAAACCTTTGGTCTAGCTAGGGCCTTAGTGTGGGTTAGTGTGCTGTGTGAACCCAGTCATTGGCTGGGAAAGAGGGATTGTAATGTAAATCAAAATGAAACCTGGTGCACTCCAGATGTTGTGGACCTCAACTCCCAGAATTCTTGTCTGTTGGCCAAGTTCACAGGGGTTGATATATCCAAACTTGAAAAATGATATACATCAAGAATAGGTGTCTTCTATTTTATGGGGAGGGGTCCGCTCTATTTTCTAGGCATTAGTTGGGGGCGTGGCAGGCTGAGTGCCATGCAATCCAACTCTCTCACTGAGGGTTCTGGCTTTATAATAACTGTTGTATAGATTAAACAATCCTGTCACAAAATAATTTGTTGTTTATTCGTTCAGTCATTTCCGACACTTCGTGACTTCATGGACCAGCCCACGCCAGAGCTTTCTGTCGGCCGTTGCCACCCCTAGCTCCCCCAAGGTCAAGTCTGTCACCTCCAGAATATCATCCATCCATCTTGCCCTTGGTCGGCCCCTCTTCCTTTTGCCTTCCACTTTCCCTAGCATCAGCATCTTCTCCAGGGTATCCTGTCTTCTCATTATGTGGCCAAAGTACTTCAGTTTTGCCTTTAATACCATTCCCTCAAGTGAGCAGTCTGGCTTTATTTCCTGGAGTATGGACTGGTTTGATCTCACAAAATAATAGTATATGCAAATTGTAGGCATAAAGGGCTAGAAGTAAATGTAATGAACCAGTGAAAAAGATGGAGGTGCTTTAATGCTAATTTACAAGAGAACATCTTGAATGATATAAGGAAAAAGTGTATTCATATACCATCATACATCTTGTGATATTCACATTTATAATGAACCTGCTGCTCATTTTGACCTCAGCCTTCTTGGTGTGAATACATTTAGCACAATGGAAGCACAATGAATTCCAAGTTCAGATGAAAATACAAATGGGGCCACAGATACTATCTTTTGTTACACACAGGGCCTTGCTAGACCTACCTGATAATCCGGAGGAGAGGAGGGGAGATCTCGTGTTAGGAATAACGCGAGATTTTTCCCTTATTCAGATGGGAATCGTGACGAGCTCTGGAGGGGAGTTGGCACGGCCACCATTTAAAAAAAAAGGGGGGGGCAGCAGCAGCGCAGGAGCCAGGACAGGTAGGTAGGTGTTTGTTTGTTGTTTTTTTTAAAGAAGTCTCCTTCTCCCCTCCCCGGCCCATTCTCCTTCCCCCCACCCCCCGCGATGTCTAGTCCCCCAGCCCGTTCTCCTTCCCCCCACCCCCCGCGATGTCCAGTCCCCCGGCCCGTTCTCCTTCCCCCCCGCCCCCCCACGATGCCCAGTCCCCCGGCCCGTTCTCCTTCCCCCCGCCCCCCATGATGCCCAGTCCCCCGGCCTGTTCTCCTTCCCCTCTGCCCCCCTGCGATGTCCAGTCCCCCAGCTGCAATTCCCCCCCCCATATCCCCGGCCTCTGTTTCCTGCCCCCCCATGTCCCCGACCTGTGATGGCCAGCACTGCCATGTCCCCCGGCCAGGGACTCGGCGGCAGAGGCCATCACAGGCCGGGGACATGGGGGGGCGGGAAGTGGATGCCAGGGACTCAGCGGTGGCGGGAGCGCTGCGGCCCATCTGCCGCTTTTCCCAGCTACTCGTACATAAGTGCGGTAGCCGGGAAAAGCAGTGGACCAGTCCACACGCCCGCGGTCTCAGCCTCAGCCCGACCTGAGGCCGGGACCGCGGGAAGAACCGCGCTACAAGCGGTTCCTGTTAGCGCAGTGCCAGGGCGGCTCGCACCGCACTAACCCGTGGTCTAGCAATGGCCACAGTCTCTTGTGTGCTCATGCTCTTGTAGACCTGAAGGACTTTCTGACAAGTTGAAAATGAGCTAATAATCTCATTTCATTCTTTAAAAACAACCACCACAAACCCACCTTTCAGTTAAAACTTTCCAAGGCAGCATACACTATTGATATGAATGATGCCAAAAAATATGGTTGGCAAGTCATTCAAGAAGGAGCCAATGAGCTGAGAGGTATTTCTTGGGAGTGCACATTTCCTCCACATAGGCTAAAGTATGAAAGTGGAGATATATATATATATATATATATATATATATAAAATATATATTGTGTTCATTGTTTGGAAACAAACACAAGTTCAAAAACACGCAAGCTCTTTCCAAAAAAGAAAACGAAAAAGTACTTGCATTCATGTTAGAACAGGGCAAATTCGAGCAAAAGATGAAGCTAAATGAAAAACTTCCTGTTAGAGCAGTAGGTCACAATCTTCCCCACTAGGATTAGATGTCTTGCATTTCTATTTAAACTACAGTAATTGTGTTTAAATATGTATCTATGCATATACACATTTGACACACGGGGAAGCCTTTAACTAGAAAAGCCAAGGATTGAACACGCAAAGCATGTGCATTACCACCTCTTTGGTCTACGAGGATGGTCAGTTACGTGCCACCAGAAAAGAGGAAATGCATCACATAAAAAGTGGATAGAAGTGATTTGCATAAAATTGGCATATGCTGATTGATATGCATAGATGCAAATTAGGAAATGACTATGGTAAAATAAAAAAGAATGGCCATCCCCTTTTGGGCAAGGCTGTGACCAGGTGATCTGTGGGCAGCCCAGTTTGCTGTCCAGTTAATAAGTCAACTGTGGATGGGCAACTTCAAGGCCCTGGTCTCCCTTCTGATCGTTCTTTATCTTTAAACTAGACTTGGACCAGGCAGCCCTTGGACAACCCTTCAAATAGAGGACTGTCTTCTATAAAGTAGTACGGAAGCCATATTCTGGCTGGACATCAGGAAAAACTTCCTGAATGTTAGAGCAGTACGTCAATGGAACCAGTTACCTAGGGAGGTTGTGGGCTCTCCCACACTAGAGGCAGCAAGAGGCAGTTGGACAGCCATCTGTCAGGTATGCTTTAAGGTGGATTCCTGCAATGAGCAGGGGATTGGACTCGATGGCCTTATAGGCCCCTTCCAACTCTACTATTCTATGATTCTATGAAATTCTTGTACATTTCCATTATAGTAACTGTCCAGTAATAAAGAAACAAATAAAAACACAGCCTTGAAACTGGTGAATATGAAACTTTTTTTGTCATTGATTTGTGCCAGAGTATCTCTCAATAAATGCACATACACCAAAGCTTCTTTCCTAAATGCATTACTGTCTGAAATGAAATCACATTGAATTCAGTAGGACTTATTTCCAAGTGAAAACTCATAGGGTCCAGCTCCCAATCAGCTCAATAAAGAAGCTGGCTCTCTACTGATGTTTCTAAGCTTTAGTCATCAAAGAAAAAGAAAAAGAAAACCAAGAAGCACCCAGAAGTATATTTTTAATGATCATTCAGCCAGAACAGAGTAATTACTCTGAGACTTTGATTCCTTAGTATGAATGAAAACCAGCCAAATCTTTGGGAGGAGTGAGGCATATGTTAGTGTCTGTAGTCGTTTCATTTCTCTTTTAACCTTCCTCTTCTTAAAGCTGTCATACTCATGAGCCTTGATGCAGACAAGCAGCCTAAAGCAATTGGTGGGAAGTCTGAGCCTCCAACACACTGTGGAGTATCTAAAAAAGTGTGTGACAAATTGAAATGACAGGATTGGAGCTTCATGTAAAGAAGTGGAAACTGTTTTACTATCCAAGATCCAGGCAAGGAGAAAGATGAAACAGGGATCCGGGTCAAACCACCCCATTTAGAACATTTTAATTTCGACTCAGATTTAAATAAAGTCTGCGAGAACTACAGATTCATAACGGTGTGTTTGAAATTCAAAATAAAAAATTGGCTGAAAATCTAGGAATCCAACCGTAAAATTTCAGATCTTTGTACCTGGGGAGTGGGGACGATTATATTTCAATGCCTTTAAATTTCCTTGCTATGCCTAAAAAGGGGCAGAAACACCAGAAGATCTTAGGCAAGATCAAATATATTTCTTAAGCAAGGTATAAGTTCAAGGGTTATTAGCCATGACTGCCAAGAACAGTTTTGACAGTGGTGCTCCTAAAAGGACCAATTTAGCTTGCAAAAAAACTAAATTTGGCTGTTTGAGTGCTCCATAGCTTCTATCAATGCTCTCTGGTGTGTGTGTAGGGGGGAATTGGTGGGCAGGGGCACAATGGGGGTGTGTGTGCTGGGGGCGGCATGAAGTTTCCAGGCTGCAAAGTTGCCCACCCCCTCTGTACAGTTTTGTGCATGCTGTATTTTTGGTTGCGGTTGCACTGTCCACCGATTCTGTAATTTTACAGTCCTGGAATATGTGTCTTCGAACACATGTGTTTTTCATGCAAGCATGGTGGTGACTTGGCATGGACAGGTCAAAGTAATTTGTAAATATAAATGGCTTGGTCAAAAAGTTTAACATGTTACAAGAATGGCGGCTTGGTGGTTGATAGCTAATCATTGGAGAGATGGCAAAGGACTCCATATTGATAATTGGTACCAAAGAGTGTGGCAGATGGTCCTCCTAGAAAAGTTGATGCAAAAACTGAGGAAAGCACGAGGACAACTAAGGCCATAGCTAGACCTAAGGTTTATCCCTGGATCGTCCAGGGGTCAAACCTGTTCATGTAGGTGACACACAGGGGATCCAGTGCTCAGGCAGGGGCGAACCCTGGATGATCCCAGGATAAACCTTAGGTCTAGCTGTGGCCTGAGTGAAGGTAAATTTGAGGGGGTATGGAGGAAATTTATTGATCATGTGAACAAAGAAGATGGGGGAACATCACCTTCGGCATATATAGAGTTATGGAAAGTATAAGTGGATGGGTAAAGAGACTAATTTCCGAGGTCCACTAAATTATAATAATTAAATTAATTAATGTTAATCAACCTCAAACCCAGACGGGAACATGTATTTATATTTGTAAGGACTCTCTCTCTCTCTCTCTCTCTCTCTCTCTCTCTCTCGTATATATATTGTATTGCTTGACCTTTGTAACCAATGGAACCAGTTACCTAGGGAGGTTGTGGGCTCTCCCACACTAGAGGCATTCAAGAGAGGCATTTATGACAACTATAAAAAAACAAAAACTATTTAAAAAACATTACAAGAATACCTATGTCTTAGCGCAAAATGTTTCCTCTATATTGAGAACGTGGCTAATGCACAAACATATCACACTTTTTTTATGTCAGCATGATCTATAACTGGATGCATCAAAAGCAGATGTCGAAACGGGCACCCTCTTTTTGTGACCAGGATTCAGAGGCAACAGAACCATAGCATTTGACCTCAATCCTGCTTTCTCCCATGAACGTAAGCAGCAGCTCCGGCTTCAGCAGCAGGGACCCACGCCACTAATGGTGCAGCTGTGGCTGGCCCAGAGCACGGGGACTTAACGTTGCAGGTGGGCTGCAGGGTTGTAGCCATCTAACACGTTTTGAATTAACAGACAGAAACGCCGTTGCCAGGAGTGCGGCAATGACGGTACAATATACACGAGAAGGTCAATGATATTGGCGTAGAGGCAACAAACAAAAGCGTATTGAGGCTGGGTTTGTTTTTGTAAGATTATCTCGAATGCAGACTTTCTATGACCGCATCAGTTCTTTTGTTTATTTGTGTAACCAAACTTCCCTTGTAAAGCTGCAGCAGATAAAAAAAAATTTAAAAAAAAGAAGCAGAGAGCTCTTCCAGATGTGTGAAGAAAGGCAGTTGCTTTGGTCAGACTTTATATATCATGGTGCTTGCCCTTCAAAAAAATAAAAACACCTAGCAATTTTAACCCGCTCATCATTGCTTGGAAAGTCTGGAGTTCCCTTTGTAAACCAACAGGAAAAGAGATATGGAACAGAGAAACCCTCTCGATTATGCAACCTAAATCTTCGTGCCAAATTAATAGGGATGGATGAATCTGTTAATTTCAGTTTCTCATGTTTGGTTCATGTTGAACTTTGAGACTTTCTCCAGGCTTAAGTTTGGTTCATCCAGAACCTTGAGATTATTTTTTTTTAACAGTTTGCATGAACACATTATTGCACATATATTTTCTAATGCATTGATTTTTGTATGCATTCCCCCAATTTCGTAATTAGATTTATATTCCTTCAAGAAACTCGAAGTGGTGTGCATGATTTCCCTCCCACATCCCATCTTTGTCTTCACAGCGACCCTGTGAGGTAGATTAGGCAGAATGATAGTGACTGGGCCAGGATCACCCAGTGAGTTTCATGGTTGAGTGAGGGCTCGTCTACACCATGCAGGATATTCCACTATGAAAGCAGTATATAAAAGGCAGGAGTCACACCAAGCAGGATATAGTGGTATGAAAGCGTTATATGGCATGTGTCAGTAGGCCCCAACAGTGTTCAGTGCACTTCAATACCACTATAAAGCAGTAGTGTGGCTCCTGCCTTTTATATTCCACTTTCATAGTGGAATATCCTGCTTGGTGTAGATGAGCCCTGAGTTTCATGGCTGAGAGGGGATTTGAACCTGGGCCGCCCTGATCCTAGTCCAACACTCTAACCCATCCTTCTCCAATATGCTGCCTTCCATGTGTCTTGGACTGCAGTCCCCATCATTCCCACCCAGAAATAGTTGTGCTGACTGGGAATGATGGAATTTGCAGTCCAATAGATTTGAAGGGCACCAGATTGGGGAAGTTTGCTCTAACTACTACATCTTTGCCAACACCTTCATACAGTCCATTACAGAGTTCAAGCAATCATTTGTGGGTTGTGGGGATGGGCACTGATATAGATGCCAGAACTGATGTAGATGGAGAACAAGAGCCATGAATGGCACCATGCTCCACATGCATGGATGACCTCACCCAGTGTTTTCATGTAGAGCGGGGGTGTCAAATGTTTTTCAGCCCAGGGGAAAGCTCTTGGGGACCACATTCCCATAGGGGGCACAGCTGAATGCAAAAGGAAGCAAGGCCAAAGGGCTGAAAGCAAATACCGAAAGTGCCGGCATCCCATTATCAAGAGCCCCCAGATGTGTTCGGCCTCTTCACCACTGCAACCTCTTACGCTACTTGTGAAGAAGGAGGAACAGGAGATCCCACTGCCCACTGCACAATGCCCTCTGTCAAGGGCATTGGTTCCTCCTCCCCAGGCAGTGGTGACAAACTGGCACTGAAGTTCTGCCCGTAAAATGCCAATCGTGGTAATTTTCTAAAGAAACAAAAACTGGCCTTGTTTCTGGCAATGACCCTAGAAAGCAGTGAAAATTCAGAAAAACGACCACCTTCTGAGATCCTCAAAGAATTTGCTCTTTAGCAGGATGTCTAACCAATGCCTATGAGCACTGACCTCTGAGCTTGTAACTCAGGCAGGTTGAAGACTCTTGTGTTCCCTTAAAAAAGGCTTTTTTGATTCAAGGTCCTTGGGTTCCTTTTCTCTCCACCCCCCCACCACCACCACCACTTCCCTTTGAAGCAAGGCTACTGATGTTGAATTGACATGGTCAGACCTCACTAGCCAGAAAAGGGCAGCGCCAGGAAATTGTGGATTTAGCAAAAGCTCGCAAGGAACCAAAACAGCTGATGTGGCCGTGCATTTTGCGTCGTTCATTAACAACACTTAATGGGACTTTAAATTGAATTACTTGCATAATCAAACAAAGGCTTTCCAGTCTCTCGGAGTCTTGCAACATGTTAAGGGGAAGAGCACATATTGTGGGAGTGTGAACATCCCACTTCCGACCTCCTGGACATCTTGGGTTTTCAAGGCAGCCACATTTCCAATTTCATTTCCTCCTGGATGTGAAACTGGAAATCATCAAAAGATCCTGTCCAACAATTCAGTATTTGCTGGTGCTATTAGAAAACAAGGAGGAAGGGTCTTACTGGAGATGATGGAAATGCCCACAGCATCTGCTGTTCAAGAAGAACACGAGGACTTCGCCAACTTCAGGTCAAGCCGATTCATTGTAGTTGGAAATGATTACAGCATGAGAGAGTTTGCAGAGGTTTCCGCTATGGCTTACCTTACCCTGGTCTCAAAATTGTAGAGATTCTCCTGGGCAGTTTCCAATGCTGCTTGCTTACCAGCAGGACCTGCCACTAATGAAATGGGGAGCTAGCGGTCCTTAAAGCAACTGGAAACCAACGAAAATGTTTGTTTCTGGAACAGGGCAAGTCAACGGAGCTCACAAAAGGGAGATACGCTGACTTGTCCTGAAAGCACAAATAATATAACATGTAGGTTGGACCTTCCATCTAACAGTTAAGTATGCTGCCTCCAAATTTCTGTGAATTCCTTCCTGCCCCAAGAACTTGTACTGTGCTGATAGTTTTTTTAAAAAAAAAACTCCTGAGAAGTTGGAATATTCATAAACATTCCATAACACCTTGGCAACTGAGCCAAAGCCTAAGGAGCACTCATCATTTCAATTAACAGCTTAGCCTGTTTTCAAAGAATACAACCCATGTTTATCTCCCCCTACCATTTGTTTGACTTTTGTTGAATATATCTCATGAGGAAGCAAATTAGCAACTCCCAATTTTATTTTATTTTAAAGTAGCTCTAGCTATATTAGAGTGACCAGATACAGAAGAAGGCAAGGCTCCTGCAGCTTTAGCTGTTGTGATGAAGAGGGAATTTCACCAGGTGCTGCATGCATGCAAAGGACAGCTGCTGAAATTCCCTTTTCCACACAACTGTTAAAGATACAGGAGCCTTGTCCTCCTTTACATATGGTCACCCTAGCAGTGCACCTACATTTCCCAAACCCTGGATACAGCCTCACATACTTACAGCAGTATATAGGACCTATATCCTGTGGGTTTACTGTAGCCTTCTCCAACAATAGGGTGGCCATGTGTCCTCTTTATAGAAGACAGTGCTCTGTTTGAAGGGCTGCCCGAGGACAGTCTTCTGTTTTGAAGGCAGCTTCTATTTGAAGGGCTTCAAGATAAAGAACCATGAGAAGGAAGAGCCGGGCCTTGAAGTTGCCCATCAATAGTACCTGGACACAAGTCACCTCAACACTGTCTCCCACACTATGGTGAGAGGTACTGCATTTCCATTTCAATTCTATAATTATTCCTAAATGTGCATCTCTTTGCATACATTAGCATAGGCAAATTCAATGCAAATCGACACCCTCTTTTTGGTGATGCATTTCCATTTTGGGGGGCAATGCATAAATCACCCTAATGTAGATGATTTGAACTACAATTCCCATCAGTCTCAGCTAGCATGGCCAATAATTAGGGATTATGGGAGCTATATTCCAGGTCAGGGAAAGCTGCCCCATTTCATTTCTACCAAACATTTTCTTAAAACAACAATAACAACGTATCCATTGACATCTGTAAAATTGTAGTTGCATACCTGCTATGCGGTGTACCCTTGAACCTTAGGACAATCGAATGCCATGAAAAGTAGCCTCTTTATGTAATTAATCTCCCCTGTGTGGATGAGGTTTCCTCATTCGGCAAATTGTTTCCACTTGAAGGAAGGAAGAGCATAATGTAGCCCATATGGCTACTTCTTAGAAGACCACGTCTATGCCATGGACATTAAGGCCATAGCTAGACCTAAGGTTTATCCCAGGATCATCCCAGGTTCGTCCCTGCCTGAGCGCTGGATGCTCTGTGTGGCACTTAGATGAACAGGTTTGACCCCAGGACAATCCTGGGATAAATCTTAGGTCTAGCTACGGCCTAGGGGCCTTGCTAGACCTGCCGGCTTATGCCGGCAGGGAGGCGGGGCCGAGGCGGGGCCGAAGCCCTGCGTCGTCCGCCATTTTTTTGTTTGTTTGTTTAAAGGGGCTGCGTTTGGCCCGAAGACTCTGGAGACGGTAAGTGGCTTTTTGACTTTTTTTTAAAGGGGGGGGGCGAAGGATGGGAGGGTGGGTGGCACGGGGGGAGGGCGGGTGCGATCGCGCTGCCGCCGCCCGAGCAAGCAGGCGAGTGGAGCTTGCCTGGGCAATGCCTGGGATGGGGTGGCATTGCCCAGGCAAGCGCCACTCGCCTGCTTGCTCGGGTGGCAGCGGCGTGATCGCACCCGCCCTCCCCCCGTGCCACCCACCCTCCCATCCTTGCCCCGCCATCCTTCGCCCCCCCACCGATGAGCGCTGTGCCAGGTCCGCGGCTTTTCGCGGCTCCTCGCGAGTAAGCGAGGAGCCGCGAAAAGCTGCGGAAGTCTCCACACTTTCCCCAGCCCCGGCCTGAGGCTGGAGCTGGGGAAAAAGCGCGCCATAAGCGCATTGGCTTATGGCGCATAAGACAAGGCCTCAGCGCGGCCTGCCTCCGGATTCCCCTGTGCGTCATCTGGACGCGCAGCAGGGAAGCCGGGTCGGAAGGCGCGCTAAGGCCTCGTCTAGGAAGGGTCTAGGTCACAAGGCTTTGTGGTTGTAGCTCTGCTGACAATTACGCAAGGCTCTTTCTTAGAGGGAAAAAGAAGGAAAAAGAGGTGCTGGCAGTAGAATTGCTGTTGTGCAGACAGGAATGAGTTAGAAATGGTATGTGGAGCAAGGAGAGGGTCGAAGTAGTTGGGGCAGAGGGCTTTGGATACTTTGAAGTTGACATGGATCGTGATATTGGCCAACAGTCAGTATGCAAGGAATAAATGGGATAATATAACAAATACAGAATAAATAGAAGTGGGACCTGCAACAAAAAAGTGCACAGCTCCTGCTCAGGATACTCCATTCCATTTCCCTTCCCTCCTGGTTTTCCATCCCCCAATCACACAATCACACACACCCCACACACACACAAAAAAACCAGTCAGCATTCTGCAGCTATTGAGCATGCTCAAACTTCATTGAGTTGTTTTGGGGGTTGCCCCACACATTCTTCAATATTTCCCCTCTACTTCTTCAAGCCTTGTGGTTTCCCTGAGCCTGCCTAATGGCACTCGCCTCTGATCATCGGAAATAAAGGGTGTGAGACACCATGCCTGTTGTGCTGTTTCAACGTTGATAGGGCTGAGTAGTGATGGGTGGGCCAATTTGGAACTGATCTGGAAAATAAGTTTGGAAAGAAGGACTTCAAAACAGAGCAAACAAAAGGGGACCTCCAAAACCCAACAAGCAAATCCAGCTGCAGCATGGATCCACCCTGTCGCTAGTCCTGAAGCGTGTTCATCCATGTGCCATGTTTGAGCCTCTAGCACATGATTTCATTATTTAGATCTGTTGGTGCCGAACATTTCCTGTCCCCTGAATCTTGATCTCAGAAGAAATCTTCGTACACAGATTTTTTCAAAGGCAAAACGACAAGGACAGGAACACCATTGGTTTCAGAAGTCAAAACAATCACACTCTGGGTGTAGTAAAAGCAAATACCCTGCCCAAGAAAATAAGCAAATGGGTCTAAGTACAATGTGGGATCTAAAGGGCAGTCAAGTCTTCATTGAACAGACAAAATCTATCAGCAAATGCTATAACACATTATTATTATTATTATTATTATTATTATTATTATTATTATTATTATTCCAACTTTTGCCCAATGCTGGGCCTCAAGGTGGCATTACAAAATTGAAAACATATACATTAAAAACCTATAGAGATATACAAAAGTGAAAAGTATATTAAACATATTACAATATTAAAACATTTAAACATTTAAAATGACAATTTTAAAAGTTCTAGGCACAGACAGAGGTCCAGATCATTCACCAAAGGAGTGCTGGAGAAAAAAGGTATTTGCCTGCCTCCTAAAACACATCAGGGAGGGAGCCAGTCTAGCCTTGCTGGGAAAACAGTTCCAGAGAACTGGAGCAGCCACTGAGAAGGCCCTCTCCCGCGTTCTCACCAGGCTACAGATGAGTGTCAGAGGATCTCTTCATGTAGCTCTTTCATAAGAATGGACAGATGCAAGTTGAATGCTCTTGGCTGCACGGTGCACTAAGCATCCAGTCGCTTTATCAGGTATCTAGGTTTGAAGATATTTCACTAGTCAAGGGAGATTGTTTAATGAATTTACAGATGAACTAGTAAACTGAGGAACGTTAAGCATGTCTGTACATTACCATTCAACTGACTCAGGATAGGTGAAATGTGTTTGTTCCACCTTTAACACAGATCCAAAGACCATGGCTCAAGAAATTCTGATGCATCTGATGAAGTGGACTGTAGCCCATGAAAGTGTATGCCATAACATATTGGTTAGTCTTTAAGGTGCCACAAGTTCCTTCTTTGTTGTTTTTGCTGTAGCAGATGAAAACTGTGTCCCCACTTGAAACTGTTACAAGAATTTTGAGGGTGCTTCCAGATAAGGCTTTTATTGCCTCATTCACCACATTTTCCAGCCCTTCGACTCCTGGGGAGCTGCACTCCTTTGCTGCACTGCCTACAGCAGCAAAAAAACCGGTGATCATGTGCAGTAAGAGACTCAAAATGGCCACACCTATCTGGAGAATGAGCTATATTTGGCACTTTTGAGTCTCCATAACAGTTTGCTGCCAAATTCCGGCAGCAAACCCTAGATTCTTTTGCCTCTGCACTGCCCACTGTGAGGGCAGCAGCAGGGGGTGTTGGAGGCTGCACTTAAGGACATGGGGGGGGCACCCATTGCCCACCCATGATTTAGATCCATGCCCATTCATGTATACTGCAAAGTCCTAAGACATGTGGGCCGTTGATTCTTCGGAAATGGGCCCTTGTCTCTGGAGTGCACGAGGGTCTCTTAACTGGGGACAGAGTCCTTCAGTGCTGTTTTTGGCTGCTTTTTTTTCCCCTTTTCCTTTCCTTTTTTACACCCAGCTGGGAAATGAGCCAGATAAGCTGGGAAACATTTCTTCTCTCCTTTGAACTGAAATGAAGCAGGGGCAAAGCCAGCAACACCAGTAGACGGCAGCAAGGATGGGTGTGCTTCTGGGAAACCAATTGAATAATGAGCCCTCTCCAAAGCAGGTTAAAGGCAACTTCAGAGAGGGGAAGACAAAGTGCCTAATCTAAGTTGTGTGAGGCCTTAAAGAGCCCGTGTGTCTCTCCACTCCTTTGTTCTGAGAAATTTCCCATGTAACCATTTGGGTGGGGTGAGATGGTGGGGGACCGCGGCTCGCTATTTTTTTGTATACCCAGAAGCGGCGGAGTTCACCGTCGAGAAAAGAGACATTTGAGGAACGAATGACCCTTGTAACAGGATAGCTGAGTCCCCCCAACACTCACACTCACTCACACACACACACCAAAGCAGTGCATTCACTTGGGCACATGACAGGGAAGCTTTGCATATAGTCAGGGGTGGGGGGAGGAATTGGTCCAGGACCCAATTTTGGAGAGAAAACGCCCATAATCTGGAGAGAGACAAAGGTGAGTCAAAGGTACGGATGCTTCCCGGGCCCACGGCCAATGGCTTTAGCCTTGAAATTACAAGACATCAAAGGTAATCCCAACCCAGCAGCTGATCTGCAGCCCAGAAGAGGAGTGTGTGTATTTGGCTCACCCGGTTGCCACATTTTGTGTTTAGCCTTAACCACTGAAGGTGCTGCAATGGAAAGAAAACACAACCTGCAAACCACTAATGGATGCAGCGTGGGAATTTAGAGGTGGTGTGTGTGTATGTTGTGGGGGATGTTGGCCCTTTTCCCTTTAATATTTTGGATAAAAAAAGAACAGTGAAATCTGTAATGCAGGGTGCATTGGAAATCTCTTAATGGTAATAACCTCTCAGGACTTCCAGTAATGACGTAAATGGAAGGGAGCTTTCTGGTTTGGGGATGGTGTTACTGTTATCCCAATACACATCCTGTAATGTGTGTGACACTAGTATGTAAGTGTGTTACTGTTGTTTGTTATTATGTTATGTGTTATTCTGTAAGTGTGTTACTGTTATGTGGTAGGGGTGTCATACTGCAACAGTGTGCGCCTTATGTGTTCTTATGTGTGGTTGTGGTGGTGGTGGTGATGGTGATGGTGATATAAGGGCTCAATCCTGTGCATATCTACTGGGGGGGAGGCACCAGCAGTAACAACTTGGTTGCTATGTTGACAGATATATGTACAAAATATTTAGTACATTGAAAGATTTAAAAACGTGAATATACCCGGTCACTACGTTCAACATCTAAGGTCCTCATCCGAGTGCCTACTCCAAGAGAGGCTCAGAGTGTGCCAACGAGGGACAGGGCCTTTTCGGTGGTGGCCCGCAGACTATGGAACGATTTCCCTGACGAGGCTCGCCTGGCGCCAACACTGCTATGTTTCCGGCGCCAGGTTAAGACTTTCCTCTTTGCCCAGGCATATGGCGGCACATCTTAATCACCCACATGTTTAGTTTTTTAATGGTTTTTAATGCTTTATGTGTGTATGTTCTGTGTTTTAACATTTTAAATTTTGTATACTTGTTTTTATCTCAATTTTAGAATTTCTGTAAACCGCCCAGAGAGCTCTGGCTATGGGGGCGGTATATAAGTGTAATAAAATAAATAAATAAATAAATAAATAAATAAATAAATAAAACCACAAAGAGGCCAAATGTGTTTTCACAATTCCATCTTCCTCAGTGGCCCTTTTTGTTTAAGCCTTGATTTAAATGGAAGATGAGTATTGTAATTGTTTGCTTGGCCATTCTCTGTGAATGATATAAATTTAAGATACCTACGTTGGGAATTTACTTCCACACTGGACATCAGATACTGCTACCAAACTCTCCATCGAAAAGCTGTACATAGACATAACAGTTCCCAGCATGCCCCAGACAGCCATGCTCGGAGTTGTAGGACTTTTTTTTCTGTCTAAACATGCATAGAATTGTGCCCTAAGTGTGTTACTCTTATGGGGGACAGTTAAGATTTCAAGCAAGAGGGAAACGTTTGGCGGATGAGGTGTCATATGCTCATCCCAGTGAGAGTGGAGGGAATGAGCTTGCAAAGAGATATTGTTTGGGGGGCAGAGAGGGGAACCCTATGGGAGGGAGTCAAAGAAGCAGGGGAAAGATGGACCTAATTGACAATAGGGGAGGATGTGTTTGGAGAAGTCCTGAAGCACTGGGATAGAGGTAGGGATGTCATGAATGTCCGTGTAGGGGGTGGAGTCCAATATACTCCCCGTGCCCATCCCAGTGGACCCTGTTCGCCGAGCACGGGGCACTCATGGGCTAGGTGAGCACCTGGCAGCTACCGGCCCTCATTGCAAGCTGCTGTTTTGCGCAACAATGGTGGCTTGGAAAGTCCTGTCGCCATCTGCCAACCACACTTCAAGAAGGATGCAGACAAGCTGGAGCGTGTTCAGAGGAGGGCAACCAGGGTGATCAGGGGTCTGGAAACAAAGCCCTATGAAGAGGGACTGAAAGAACTGGGCATGTTTAGCCTGGAGAAGAGAAGGCTGAGGGGAGACATGATAGCACTCTTCAAATACTTTAAAGGTTGTCACACAGAGGAGGGCCAGGATCTCTTCTCGATCATCCCAGAGTGCGGGACACGGAATAACAGGTTCAAGTTACAGGAAGCCAGATTCTGACTGGACATCAGGAAAAACTTCCTGACTGTTAGAGTAGTAAGACAATAGAACCAGTTACCTATGGAAGTTGTGGGCTCTCCCACACTAGAAGCATTCAAGAGGCAGCTGGACAACCAGGTATGCTTTAAGATGGATTCCTGCATTGAGCAGGGGATTGGACTCGATGGCCTTATAGGCCCCTTCCAACGCTACTATTCTATGATTCTATGATTCTGTGAACCAGTAATTTTCTCCTCCTTGCAAAGAGAGAATGAGCAGTTGGCAGGCTCCAACTCCTCATGGTCTCCTTGCAAGGAAGGGGACTATGAGGGGTTGACAGTTGACAGGGGAAGGAGTCCTCTCACTACCCGCCAAATCCTCGTTTTCTCCTCCTTGCAAGGAATAGAGAATGAGAGGGTCAGGTGACCGGGATTCTGGCAGGTGCCATTTTGCACAAAGTGGTGGCTTGGGGGTTTTACAGGAAAATATTGTTGCGTAAATGAACCCTACACAGCCACCATTTACACAACATTCCCTTCTGATAGAATGCATTGGCCATAGCTAGCTTTAGAATCTCTCTAGCCCTGTAGTGTGGTTCCTCCTTCCTGTTCTTCCTCTCCATCCCTCTCTTTTCTTGATCTCTATGAGCACATGGCTTGCTCTTTCTCACGCCTGCCAGTGTTATAGAACAAAAAGAAATGGAGTGAACAAGCACTGCCTGACACTGTATGCTGTATCTTTGTATGCAAGAATACCTGTGAGTAAACCATTTTGCTTTCCTTATTTATTTATTGCATTTTTATACTGCCCAATAGCTGAAGCTCTCTTCCTTCACTAAAGAAAAAGTGTGGTCTCTCTGGGGGATTCTACATGCCGTACTGAGGGTGCTTCCATGCACCCCCAGTGCGGCCCCAAAGCGATCGTGTAACTTGCCTGGAGAAGCGACGAGGAAGAGGCGTCCTTGCCGCCGCCGCCACCCACCTACTTCCTCGCCAGCCGGGACGGAGAGCTCGGCGGAAGAAGGTGGGGTTCTTCCGCCGAGCTCTCCGACCCGGCTGGGTCGGAGGTAGGTGGGTGGCGGCGGCGGCGGCAAGGATGCCTCTTCCTCGTCGCTTCTCCAATCAAGTTACACGATTGCTTTGGGGCTGCACCGGGGGCGCATGGAAGCGCCCTCAGTATGGCGTGTAGAATCCCCCCCTCTCTCTCCCCCCTTTTGTGTGCATGTGGGACTGGTAAAAGCTCATTTTGTTCTGGCTTTTGTTCGTTTTTTCTGCTAACTGCCTTTTTAACCCGTGCACCTACTCTAGAGTAACAATGAGTTTGAAATCTTCTGACATTCACAGGGGAGGGGGGAATGAAATGTTCAGTAGGGACTCAAGCCCTGGAATCCGAATTTTCATTAAAGATTTGCAAACCACTGGAGGAAACACCTGATTTGAAATGAAAAAGCAGTAGACGGGAGGGGTGCTTAACCCTTCCACCATCTACTGGCCCTTCTGCCACCGCACTGCAACTACAAGATACTTTCCCCCACAGTCAGGGATATGTTGTTTCCTACTTTGTGGGGCAAAACAGCTGGCGAGAGGAAGCTGCAGGAGAAAAGCATCAGCTAGAAGGGTTAAGCACGCCCCTTCCACCACCATTTCTCTATCTCAAATTGTGCTCTTCCTCCGCCACTTTGCAGCTGTTTGGCAGAGACCCAAATTCTCATACTGCCTCCCCTAAACATCTACAGTTGCTGTTGGGGGAGGATTCAATTGTATCCTCAGAACAAGTTGGCTCTAGCAAACAGAGAGAGAAAAAGCCAAGATTTTAATTCAACAAAAATGTTTTTTTTCCCTGACTGTTTTTTTTTGTAATGACCAGCTTCATGCAAACTTGTGGCAACAATAACATTTCCGTTAGGCCAATTCACAAAAAGCTAGCAGCCCCCCCACGGAGAAACGTGTTCTGAGCATCCCATTGAAAGAGAGGTGTTTTCTAACAGTACGAAGCGCCCTACACATTTCAAGTTCATGACCCGGTTAATTCCTTAGGAAATGTCAAGCAACACTACCTAAGGTACGTTTCTCATCTCCAGTCAATTTGTGCACGGGCGGAACGCAAAGCACCACTAATATCGATAGCAAAGAGTAGAGGCAGTGGTGAGAGGTAAAACTGCAGCCCAAGCAGATGCCCTCTTTGTGTGTTGCCGGGGGCGGGGGGAGGTCACCTTATGGGGTCACAAGCAATGCATGACTTACCATCTCAGGTTGCAGAAAAATGTTGGCTCCTTAAAAGGAAGTACACAGAGAAGGAGACAAGTCTCAGGACCGCATAGAAAGGTTTATTATACAAAAGCTTCTGTCTAATAAACCTTTCTATAGCATCCTGAGAATTCTCTCCTGTTTTGTGTACATCTTTAAAAGGAAGCCCATCTGAAATCAAAGGGCAGAGGGGGTTCACTTACACCAAGCAGGATATTCCACTATGAAAGTGGTATGGAAGTGGTATATAACAGGCAGGAGCCACACTACTGCTTTATAATGGTTCTGAAGTGCGCTGACAACTGTTGGGGCCCATTGACACATACCATATACCACTTTCATAGTGTTATATCCTGCCTGGTGTAGATGTGTCATGGGCCCCAACAGTTGTGAATGCACTTCAGTACTGCTATAAAGCAGTAGTGTAGATCCTGCAGTGTGCTTCAATACCGCTATAAAGCAGTAGTGTGGCTCCTGCCTTTTATATACTGCTTTCATAGTGGAATATCCTGCTTGGTGTAGATGAGCCCAGGGGCAACAAACAGTCCCTCTCACCATAATTCACAGCAGTGGCAGCAAAAGATACATGCCACGGACTTGCTGCCCAAAATGGCTGATTTGCCACTGAAAATCAGTGGGAAAATGGGCTATTGTAGCATTCCGTATAGGCCCGCAAACTTCTAATCGGACCGGCGAATTAGAAGCGGAGTGGGGTGCTTCGCCTCCCCTTAAAGCGGAGGCGAAGAGGATTGGGGGCCGGCGGAGCGTTGCGAAGAGGATCGAGGTGAAGGCGGATCCTTCGCCTCGATCCGGAGCTCCACAAGAAAGGTAAGTGGGGTTTACCAGGCCCTGCCGCTGTCACTGTCGCCCATGCGGCAGTGCGGCCCAGACTTCCTGATTGAGCCACGGGCTCGATTGAAGAAGCCGAGGGACCGCGGACGGACGCAGGTAAGGGAGAGGAGGGAGGGGGGTTACCTGGCGCCACTCCCCTCCACTGCGGAGCTCCGATTCGGAGCCGGAGCTCCGTGGCAAAGAGGAGCGGACTATGGGCGGAGCGGCGCAGAGCGGGCCGATCCGAAATTTTTGGATCGGCCCGCGTGGCAGGACGGGGGGTCCGTGCACACCCCTAATTCCATAGCAGTTTGCCATCATAGCAGTTTGCCACCAAAAATGATTTTAAAAAAAAGCAAAACAAAACAAAACACAGGGATGGTGATATAAGTAGTGGTGGGTTCTCATGTTTGCTGTACCATGCTGGTGTCTGCCATGCCTGAAAAAGACAGAGGTGTAGGAACATTAGGAGCAGTACACCACAGACCTTAGCTCTCGGCCGAGGAGAGCAGAAAAAAGGAAAATCTAATAATGTTTCCCTCTTGCCGAAAGGGAGTACTTCCTCAGCAGCGATGGGAGTGGGGAAAAGGATTCCCTCCTTTTTATATCTATACCAGTCATTTATATTTTTATAACCCGAAATAAAGCGAACCCAATTGTTTTCTTTTCCCAACAGATCAAAGATGGCTTGAGAAGCTTCCCCGTCACTTCTGTCTTTTGCCTTCTTCTCCTGCAGCATTAAAAAGCCCGGCTCGCTTCCTTACTTGACTGAAGGCCAAGTCATAAATGCAGAAATAATTTCTGTGTCGGATGGTACTAACAAGTATTTCTAAGTTTGCAGGAAGAGAGATGGGGAGCTCTTGCTTCACAGTTCATGGGTGCTGTTGGATTGGAATGGTGCCCTCCCCACCCCTTTGGGCAAACTAGTGGCTTCTGGAAATGATGAGGCAATGGCAGGCTTGAGCTCTGATATTGTAGGTGGATTCTTTGGGTGGAAGAGTCGAGTGACACGCCCTAGAGCACCAACTTTCTGGGAAATTGTTAGGGTGCAAGCCTAGACAGAAAATAGACCTACAACTCCCAGCGTGCCCCAGCTAGCCATGTTGACTGGGGAATGCTGGGAGTTGTGGGACTTTTTTTCTGTCTAAATATGGTCGAATTTCTTCAGCCAATGAAAGGGATGACCTAGAAGCTTGTCCATGTAAACACAGATGCTGCCAGGTTTAAGGATAATGAGGATAAGGATGATATTTATTTATTTATTTATTTATTTATTTATTTATTTGTTTATTTATTACCCACCTCTCCCTCTGGATCAAGGCAGGGAACAACACCAAATACAAAACACATAAAAATCATAAAACTGATTAAAAACATATAAAACCAATACATTATTAAAACGGCATCTTAAAATTCAACTGGGTAGGCCTGCCGGAAGAGATCAGTCTTTATGGCTTCCTTAAATTCGGGAAGACTGTTAAGTTGATTCTTTCCCAAATTTGTATATATGTGTAGATCCGCATTACTGGATTTATCAAATCGAACTGCACATTTGTTTGAGATTTATTCTGGGTTGTTTTGGGTTGTTTTTGGTTTTTTGAAAAACCCAAATAAAGTAAAAAAAAAATCACTTGCCTTGTTATTTCTTGAGATTTCATTGCTACTTGCGTTTCCTTGCACAGGAAACAGATGTAAATCGAAACGCTTCTTTAGCAGCTGACATGCTGTTTCCCTCCTACCGTCTCTCTCTCCGTCCCCCCCCCCCCACCCGCCTTCAACACAGACGCACTCTTTCTGATGGCTTGCATTTCCAACCTCCCTGCTGCAAGGCCCATATGCTTTTGAGAAAGTTAAAAAGCACCTTTCTTTGTCTCCAAAATGGCTCTTTTCATTTCAGGTAATCTAGTGGGACAAACAGCCATCAGTCAGAAAGGTTTGCTATGAAAAGTTCCAAGTGTCAAGATGGGTCAAGTGGAGAAACTGGTTTTGGTTAAGCAAACAGCCAAAGGGAATGATATTATTCTTATACTTTTTGGCACTAGTTGCTGGAAGATGCATGCTCTATGACTTTTGATGACTGATTGCTAATAGCTACTAGGAACCCTCCCCTCTTTCCCCCCCCCCCACAAATACTTGGTTGGGTTGGGATTCTGGAGAGAAACACTTTGGAAATGTTGACTATATAGCCGGTGAACTAGTGGGGCGTCAGGCACATGCTATTTGCTTTTGTTGAACCTATAATACATCTTCACAAGCATGGGAGGAATCATAGAATAGCAGAGTTGGAAGGGGCCTACAAGGCCATCGAGTCCAACCCCCTGCTCAATGCAGGAATCCACCCTAAAGCAACCCCGACATTCTTGTTGTTCTCCTCAGAATGCCGAAATCAGCTCTGCTCTGTCAGTGTAACATGGCGGAGCCATCCTTCCCTAAATACCAGCTTTTCAGTGCCAGAAAAACCATATTTCCAGGCAGCGGGTGGTGGTGTGGTGGAGTAGAACCAACATCATCAAAGAGAGAGGCTCAGGCCTTATCTAGACCTAAGGTTTATGCCAGGATCATCCCGGGGTCATCCCTGTTCATGTAAATGACACATAGGATATCCCGGGAGCAGGCAGGGACGACCCCGGGACAATCCCGGGATAACCCTTAGGTCTAGCTAAGGCCTCACTACCAGTCTTTCTTCAGGCTCCCCCCCCACTGCAGTTTTATGAATGGGAATGGGGAGTAAATAGCCCGCAAACTGCTTCCCCATGAGAGCAGCCCACTGGCACAAATAAGCCTCACTCCAAAAAGGATCACACCAGCCCCAGTATTGCAGTTAACACTACTTCCGAGAACCGAATTAATGCAGCTCCCAATTCTGGAAATGCGAAGCTTTGGAGCTAACATCACATCAGAGAACTGAATTAACGCAGCTTCAAACTTTGGAAATGCTAAACTTTGGAGCAAACAATACATCAGAGAACTGAATTAACGCAGCTCCCTGTTCACAACCATGGAGGTGCACAGCTTCACAGTTAACACTACATCAGAGAAATGAATTAACGCAGCAAGAAGGAAGTGCATAAACATCTCTCAATATGAACTCTAGGAAAAAGAGCGAATGGGGGAAGGGGCAACCCATGTCACAAGCAGGTCACATGCACACCCAGGATTTAATGCAAACCAATGTGCACAGGGGCACATTGCAGACCAAGCGCCTGGGAGCTGCTTTAACCAAAAAGAATGGCGTGAAAGGACTCTATCATACTGAGGTTTTTCTAGGTTGAAGCAGCTGGTTGGGAGCGCACTGGCCACTATGTCATGTGCCACAAATGACCTCACAATTCACCCAACCCCATGTAGACAGTCCCTTTGTGTTTCCACACTAGGGATAACTGAGGATTTTGTTTGGTCTGCGTTTTTACGTAAACCAACTTGATTCGCACATCCCAGAATAATATAGAGATCAAAATGCAGTTATCCTTTGTTTTTTGCACTTCTCTGAATTTTGTGGCCCAATTGGTGGCAAATACATGTCTTTGATGGTAAAATGCATTCTGAAACCCATAGTTCAAGATAAAAGACATGCAAAACAGGGGGGCTTCCACACACAGTCTTTGGGGCACCCCGAAAGTGCTTCAGGGCGCCCCGAAACTCCTAGTGTAGCTACCTGGTCAGAAGAGACGGAGGAAGAGGCGGCGGCGGCGAAAAGTTCCCAGGGCTCAGCGGCTTCCTTGCCGCCGAGCCCAACTCCCCGCTGGCCTCCTCCTGCTGCCGGCGAAAGAGCCACCCGGGTTGGAGAGCTCGGCGGAAGAGCCCGCTTCTTCCGCCAACATGGGCCAAACATAGGCTGCTCCGTCCATCGCATTTCTATGCTGATCTGCTCCTTTATGTTCAGCATATATGATTGCAAATGAACATATGGTACAAAAACATCATATAAAATTCCGGTATTTTCTTCTCACAACTGTAATGGCTTCCGTTGAAGCTTAACATTCTTTGGAGGGAAGTACTATTGCGTTGTCTTTTTAACTGTCTACCATATTTTCTTTTTTTATTGACAAGGTTACTTCAGGTTAAGGGTTTATGAAAATGATAGAATTTACCTCAGGTATTCACATGAACCACTGCTGTGCCTTGCTAGTCCACAGAGCTGCTTCTGAAGATTTGCTTTCCGGGAAGCTTCATACCTCCTGCTTTTCACATGCATATCTGAAACTGCAACGTGTACATGAGTGTGCATGCTCTGCCTTGGAGTTTGCCCATATGGCTGTGGGTTCTTGCCTTTGGTACATATCATAATAAACACACATTTTATGCCACAGAGTATGTGAAGTGGTTTTTGGTTTTGGCAGGAAAAGAATAGAAGGCAGTAGTGGGAAATGGTTCCACACCTGCATGGGACCTCCATTGTGTAGTCCTTCAGGTTTTTATCTTACTCTCCTGGTTAACACTCAAGGATGTGTAAATGGGATAAAGCCAAGTGAAGTCCTACTCAGAGTAGAACCATTGATAGTAATGGGACTTAAGTACCATTTTATTGATGGTCTACTCTAAGTTGGGCTTCTGTTGGATTTTACCCAATATTTGGAATGAAGTGCCATGTGTATCAAAACTCTTTGTTGTTGTAATGTATATACTTGGCAAAAATGAATGTCTTAGGAGAAATATGCACAAAAATGCTGATGAATTTTCATGCAATTTTTTTTCTTTTAAAAAAATGGGGTATGAACTGAATTTAAGATTAGAGAAATTCTCAAAGTTTGAGATGAGCCAAATTTAAGATTGGGAAAGAGAAATGTGCACAAAAATACTGATGAATTTTCATGCATAGTTTCCCCCCCCCTTTTTTTAAAAAAAAGAACTGGTGTATGAATTGAATTTAAGATTAGAGAAATTCACAAAGTTTGAGATGAATCGAATTTAAGTTAGGAAACTGAGAGAAACTGAAGCTGATAGATTCACCCCCTGCCTAGGAGTCCTCTAGATAAATTTGCCCATGCCTCCCTCCAGATATACTCCACCCATCACGATGACATGCATTTTGGTAGTACGTAAGTAAAATAAACTTTAAGCATTTCATATCCCCCTTGGGGTATGTTTCACTGCCAATAATAAAGATATACATTTTACAAGTACCAAGTTGGGAAAACACGTTCAAATTTCATCTGCTTTGAATACCAGCCAGCAACGCTTGGCTCCAATTATTTGGAATAAATATTTCTTTACGATGTTGTTTTCCCCCTTAGAAACTGCTTGTATTCTGTTTTCCTCTTTGCAATGGGATTGTGCAGTAGGCCACAACAGATGTTAACAAATGAATCTCTGTTAGCATCAGGTCTACTGTGAACCTCTCTCTGAGATTGTTGAGTGACTATCATGAGGTGGATCCCAGTAAAGACCATGGCTGGTCAGTCGAGGAACACTTCCTGAAAGAAAGATATTTTCAGGAGGCACCGGAAATCACAAAATGCTGGCTCCTGCCTAACCTCCAGAAACAAGGAGTTCCATAGAAAGGGAGCTAAAGTGCACTTCTCTGAATTTTGCAATGGAGTCCTCCATTTATTTATCTGATTTGCACAATCAAACAATGTGTGCAAGAAATGTATATAGTAGGGACATTTGCACACAAAAATATTCATTTTAGTTAAAGTAACATGAAAATGCTAGGGGTGTGCACGGACCCCCCGCTCCGCTTCACTTGCAGATCCGCCATTTTTCGGAGCGGGTCGCTCCGCCCCGCCCCCGCTCCGCCCACTTCCGCTCCGCTCCGCTCGGAGCTCCGGATCCGGATCCGGAGCTCCGTTTTTGCCCCCCCATAGGGTTGCATTGAAAGCTAAAAAAGTAAACAACTTTTTTTCCGTTGAAGTTAGAAACCTCACGTTTGGCACCATGACACCTCATGGGCGTATACACACACACGCCAAGTTTCAAGGCAATCCCATCATCCCCTGATTTTTGGCGAATTTTTGAAAATCGGGCACCCCATTCACACCCCTTGGGATAGCTCCGTCAATTTGCATGTTAGAAACCTCAAACTCGGCACCAGGGCAGCTTATCCATGTGTCCACATGCACGCCAAGTTGCAAGCAAATCCCATCATCCCCTGATTTTTGGCGCGGCTCTACCCTCTAACGCACCTCCCATAACCCTAATTCACACCCCTTTAGATAGCTCCGTCAATTTGCACGTTAGAAACCTCAAACTCAGCACCATGATAGCTTATCCATGTGTCCACATGCACGCCAAGTTTCAAGGCAATCCCATCATCCCCTGATTTTTGGGGAATTTATGAAAATCGGGCACCCCATTCACACCCCTTGGGATAGCTCCGTCAATTTGCATGTTAGAAACCTCAAACTCGGCACCATGAGAGCTTATCCATGTGTCCACATGCACGCCAAGTTGCAAGCAAATCCCATCATCCCCTGATTTTTGGCATGGCTTAACTCACCCCAAATTGTCCCATTCTACAACTACGTCAATTTGCATGTTTGAAACCCCAAAGTCGGCACCATGATAGCTTATCCACGTGTCCACATGGACGCCAAGTTGCAAGGCAATCCCATCATCCCCTGACTTTTGGGGAATTTATGAAAATCGGGCACCCCATTCACACCCCTTGGGATAGCTCCGTCAATTTGCATGTTAGAAACCTCAAACTCGGCACCATGAGAGCTTATCCATGTGTCCACATGCACGCCAAGTTGCAAGCAAATCCCATCATCCCCTGATTTTTGGCGCGGCTTAAACTTTTTAACTCACCCCAAATCAAGTCCCATTCTACAACTACGTCAATTTGCACGTTAGAAACCTATCCTTTGGTCCCATGACAGCTTACCCATGTGTCCCCATGGACACCAAGTTTCAAGGCAATCCCATCATCCCCTGATGTTAGGGGAACTTTTGAAATTTGAACACTCCAGTATGTCAGGGATTTAAAGTTGCAATTGCAGACAGCTCAATGGGGCCAGTTCCAAGGCAATCCCAACATGCCACGAGATAACCCTAAATCTTCTGGCACATTTGAAAAAGGGATTATTGAATTTGATAAAGTCTAAGTGAGCGCAGGAAGGACTTCTCCCCTTAGTCAAAGCAAGACACATACACCATCGCTGCAAGGCGGGAAGGGGAGAAGGGAGGGAAAGCAGGCAGGCAGCATGCATTGTAGTGCCGCAAGGATGGCTTGAGCACTAACGCATAGCAAACCAACCCATAAGTGGGCGCAAAGTGAGGCAAAGATGGCTGGTTGTTTCTTTCTAAGCCAGCAGTTACGCCTTGAGGGGCACAGAGGAGGACGATTGGGAGCAAACCAGGCACCAGGCGGGCAGAGAGGCAGGCAGAGTAGGCGAGGAGTCAGTCCTGGCAGATGCCCCACCACAGCAGCACCCCGGGGGAGGCGGGCAGGCAGGCAGGCAGGCAGGCTGCGGGCATTTCTGGGGGCACAAGGAAGTGATGGCTGGTTTCTAAGCCAGCATTGCAGTTAGTCACGCATTGCAAACGCAAACCATCCCAGCGAGTCGGTCACCGAGGAGGACAGGCTAGCAGAGGGGCAGGCAGAGTGACATGTCATAGATCTAGTATTGGGGAGGAGTCAGTCCCGGCAGATGCCCCAACACAGTAGCACCCTGGGTGGGCATTGGAAAACGCCATCTTGTGGGTCAATACTTCCCCCACCCCATGTCCTGCAGGGTTGCCTGCCTAACCCTTGTGGGGATGGGAGATGGAGAGCTTAGAGTGGCAGTGCCAGCAGCAGCCTTCGGCTTTCCCCTGGAACCAGTCGCCTTGCCCGCCTCTTTCCCCAGCAAGACCGACTGGTGCTGCCTATGAAGATGCATCTTCATGCTGCTGGTTCCATAATGCCCTGTCGATGAACCCCTGCTTAGGCTGAGTTTGCAGTGGCGACAGACAGCAAAGCGGGGATCCGCTCCCAACTCAAAGTGGTCCCACACGATGCTTGTCTTTCGTTTCCGTGGTGACACCACCAATTGCCCGCCTGAGCTCTCTGGTGTTGCCACAGAAACAGGGGTGTGGGATGAGACTGGGGAGAGAGCCTCGGCCTGCTGCTGCTCCTCCTCAGCCCCCACATCCTGGAGGCCCACCGCCTCCTCCTCCTCCCCCCCCTCCACTGTGCTGAGGACCTCGTCTAGGTCCATCAGCGGGCTCGTGGGCTGAAAGGAGAATGAAGGAGTTGGGGATACTCCTCCTCCTCTAATGGCACTGCTGCCACGTGCCTCTTGCAAACGGGCACTTTTCCCATTCCCACCCTCAAAAAGAGAACGCCGGGCACAAGTTGCAGAAGAGAGTGGCTCTGCCTGCTGCTTGTCCTGCTTCTGTTTTGGAGCAGTCAGCCAAGGAGTTGCCCGTTTGAGTTTCACAGGAGGAGAGGAAGCCTGCTTACTGCTGGCAGACTGAGCCTTGCTGCTTTCAGCACGCCTGCTTCCTCTTTTCATGATGACTAACAAAATATTAATACTACTAATACTATGTATAAGGTACTACTAAGAATATGTATAAGAAGATATAATATGTTTAAATGTAGGGAAATGGGACAAGAACAATAAAATATACTACTACTAATATGTATGAGAATACTAAGAATATCTACAAGAATATAATAATATGTTTTAGAATATTACTAATAAATGTAGGGAAATGGGACAAGAAATGGGACAACCACTACTATAAGAAGAACAAAATATGAATACTACTACTAATATGTATGAGAATGTATACTAATAGACTACTAAGACTATGTCAAAGAATATAATAATAATATGTTTAAGAATAGGGAAATGGTGTGCATATGCTTTCCCCAAAATGCTCAATCTGTGGCTGCCTGTTGAACTTGACAAAAGCAGCCCACTCCGTCGAAGTTACACAGAGAAGAAAAAGAGAATCCAATTTTTTTGGTATATTTGGTATATAGAAGATAGAAGGAAACACAATCAGGATTTAAGAGAGGGGAGGGGGGAAAAGAACCAACCACTACTATAAGAAGAACAAAATATGAATACTACTACTAATATGTATGAGAATGTATACTAATAGACTACTAAGACTATGTCAAAGAATATAATAATAATATGTTTAAGAATAGGGAAATGGTGTGCGTATGCTTTCCCCAAAATGCTCAATCTGTGGCTGCCTGTTGAACTTGACAAAAGCAGCCCACTCCGTCGAAGTTACACAGAGAAGAAAAAGAGAATCCAATTTTTTTGGTATATTTGGTATATAGAAGATAGAAGGAAACACAATCAGGATTTAAGAGAGGGGAGGGGGAAAAAGAACCAACCACTACTATAAGAAGAACAAAATATGAATACTAATATAATATGTATGAGAATATATACTAATGGACTATGTGAAAGAATATAATAAAATATGTTTAAGAATATAAATGTAGGGAAATGGGACAAAAAGTGTGTGTATGCTTTCAAAAGAAAGCTTTCACAAAAGCAGAACAGTCAGGCTTTAATACAGGGAAGGGGGGGGCAACCAACCCAACCACACACTCCAAAATTCAAAAATAAAGTTTATATTAAATCAAAGTAAGGGGAAAACACAGGGCAAACTAAGCTACAAGTCAGAAAGAAGCAAACAAACACACACACGCGCCAAACTAAACCTATCCTAATCTATCTCCAAAGTCCAAAGCAGGAGCACTAACTAACTAAGTGTTCCCTCCACGAACGCCAACCCACAAAGAGACACAAAACAGAAAGTTCTCAGGGTGGGTCTGCCTTAGTCCCCCCTCCAACGCTGGGATTGGAGGAGGATGCTTTCTGAGGAGATCAATTCTCATCAGGATTGGGAGTTGAATGTGCCTGTCATCGCTTCCAAAAAAATAAAAAAATAAATAAAAAAAACCCAAACCCCGATTTTTTAAAAAATATTGCACGTGAACCACAGCACGCAGAAAGTTGAGAGTGGTCTCAAAATGACCCCCATCCACGACTCTC
The DNA here is from genome assembly GCF_023053635.1 of Elgaria multicarinata webbii. NCBI lineage: Eukaryota > Metazoa > Chordata > Lepidosauria > Squamata > Anguidae > Elgaria > Elgaria multicarinata. Next base: position 98,401,522 of record NC_086177.1, read on the forward strand.
TGTGCACAAGAATTTTCAGAACGATAGCTTAAACCCCCCCCAGTTATCCCCGATTCTTTCCCTCAATGCAATCCTATGGGCGAAAAGCCGAAACGCAGTTTGAGCCCCGCGGTTGACCCGATTTTTAAAAAAATATTGCACGTGAACCACAGCACGCAGAAAGTTGAGAGTGGTCTCAAAATGACCCCCATCCACGACTCTCTGTGCACAAGAATTTTCAGAACGATAGCTTAAACCCCCCCCCCAGTTATCCCCGATTCTTTCCCTCAATGCAATCCTATGGGCGAAAAGCCGAAACGCAGTTTGAGCCGCGCGGTTGACCCGATTTTTTAAAAAATATTGCACGTGAACCACAGCACGCAGAGAGGTGAGAGTGGTCTCAAAATGACCCCCATCCACGACTCTCTGTGCACAAGAATTTCCAGAACGATAGCTTCAAAAACAACGTAGTTATGCGCGATTATTTGCCGCAATGCAATCCTATGGCGAAATGTTTTCAAGATGGCGACCGGAGCGCTCCGACTGAACTCGGAGCTCCGAAAAATGGTCGCTTCTCTTCGCCTTGCTTCTAGGGGGTCCGCGGTCCGCTCCTACTCCGCCTCTGGGTAAGGCGGAGCAGGCCAATCCGCTACTGCTTCTACGCTCCTAATCGGAGCGGAGCACATCCCTAGAAAATGCTTTATGTTAGGAAAATTGCTTGCTGATATGTGTATATCAAGCAAACATTGCATACAGAAGGACATGTGTTAGGAGAAATAGATACAGAAATGAGGGCTCCCACACACTAGAGAGGGTGACCATATGAAAAGGAGGACAGGGCTCCTGTATCTTTAGCAGTTGTATTTCAACTGGGAATTTAACTGTTGTGATGAAGAGGAAATTTCACCAGGTGTGACATGCATACAAATGACACCTGCTGAAACTCCCTTTTCTATGCAACTGTTAAAGATACAGGAGCCCTGTCCTCTTTTTCATATGTTCACCCTAACACTACAGGCATTCAAGAGGCAGCTGAACAACCATTTGTCAGGACTGCCTTAGAGTGGATTCCTGCATTGAGCAGGGGGTTGGACTCGATGGCCTTATAGGCCCCTTCCAACTCTACTATTCTATGAAAGGCATATGAATATCAAACTTTGAAAAAACCTCACATTCTCAAAATGTGAGATGAACCGAATTTGAGATTGCAACAGCGAGAGACTGAGAGAAACCACGATTGAATTGCCCATCGCTACACCATGTATGGTGAATAAGATTAGCCACTATAGCTGCCCAGCCCCTTGGGAAGTGCATCACCTGTACGATTGCTAACCCTGATATCAGAGAGGTCCATGTGGAAAGCAATCTTTAGGTGTTCTCCAACCAGTGTTGGAGCAATTGCAGGACCTGCAGCAACAATGTACAGAACATGTAAACGTGATCATGGAGCGGGAGTGGGGATGTATGTGAAATTTGTTTCAGTTCATTTTTGATGAGGATTTAGCCAGTTCTCACCTTCCAGATTAAACAGAGATGTATATACAATCTGCAGTTGAAGACCATACATTTCTGATCTTGCAATGCGATTTGCAAAAAAAAAAAACCCAAAAAATTGTGTTTGACAGCATGCATGCATTTGAAGAACGTGCATGAAAATGTGCACTTTTGAAAAACTTGTACAAATATGCTTGAATCAATGGGAGAGGAATGCATACCATTCAAAGATTTGCACGATTGATGCATACATTTGGAGAATACGCACAACAATATGCATGCAGTTCCATGGAAGAAGAAGAAAAAGCTCACAATCTAATACAGACTTGAGTGGGAGCAAACTTTGAGATGTAATTCATAAAAAGTTTTGCGTATTCGCAGATCGCTAGGCTGGTGAGAGCTGTTTGCCATATCATCAACTGAAGAGCCAAGGGCATGTTCTACCGGGAAGTTCTTCTGTGCAGCCCCCATGTCCCTTTCCAAGCTCCCAGACATATGGAGATAGTTACAGCCCCAATAAAAAGTGAGTCAGGAATTGAGCCACTGGACAGTTCAGCTGCCAGAGAACTTGAGCTGCTGGAAGCCTGGGATAGAAGAGTATTGCCGAAACCATCAGGGAATGTTCCCAAGGAGATCACTGTGTCATAGGTTTATGTGGATTGTTCTTGGTGTGTTTATATGCACAAGGCTTGTCCATCAAGCCAGAGCTAGGAGCTTGGAGAGAGAGAGCAGGGAAAGCATCTGTTTGAGCAATACAAAGACGGGGATCCTAAAGAAGGAGGTCCTTACTCAAGTAAAATGGATGGCAGAAGGAGAAAGGATCATGCCGTGCTCCCTCCCAGGCAGCATTTGCCAATGAAACGCAAGACACAATTCAGCTTTCTTGAGTCTCTCTTGTTAGTGAGCCTTGGAGGATGCTTTAGACATCTGCAGGTTTTAAAAGCTCAAAGAAGGGCGAGTCATGCTAGGAGGTGTCACCGAGAAAGGAAGTCAGGACCAGGGCTTTGTGCTCACCATGCTAAACAAATTAAAACTCCACCTGGAAGCAATCCAAATTCGGCAGCTGAATTCTGCAGTGATGCAAATGGACAAAATTGGTATAGTGTCTCTCTCCTCCCGTAACTGGTTCTGCCATTTTTGTTCCTTCATAGAATTTATTCCAGTTTTGCTGATCATGGGAGGGGCATGGGAAGGCCCTCCCCACAACACCACTGAAAGTATTATTCAGCCACCACTCTGGCATTTGAGATCTCACCAGACGTTGTACACATTCATTCCAAGTACATCTTTGCAGCTATAAGGGTTAGAAATTGGCATGATAAAAAGTGAATGTCAGATTCTACTGCATTCTGTACCTTTATTGAGCTCTCAACGAATAGCAGAGCACAATAGGACCTGTGCATTTTCACCGAAGTAACAGTAAGGGGCTTGAAGTCAAAGCTTGCATTGACAGCAGGTAGATCTTTTAATCTGGAGGTAAGCATTCCCTGTCCGCTACCATCTGGGTCTCATCCAGCAAGGCCTTTCTTATGCTCTTGCTCTATCCTTGTGTGTGTGTGTGGGGGGGGGGAAATGACCCCTTAAAAGAATTGAATCTCTGTCTCCTTCCACTGGAGACTTGTAGTTCTGATTTCAATGGGGCTGTGAATGCATTCTGGGTTTCAGTCAGAACCAGCCAGAACTTTAAAGAAGCTATCCAAGGTGCCCAATCCTACCCCCAAATAAGTGCAGCACTTTGTATAGTTCCTTCAGATAGGATAACCATGCAAAAAGGAGGACAGGGCTCCTGTATCTTTAACAGTTGCATAGAAAAGGGAATTTCAGCAGGTGTCACTTGTATATATGGAGAACCTAGTGAAATTCCCTCTTTATCACAATAGTTAAAGCTGCAGGTGCCCTGCCCTCTTTTCAACCTGGTCACTCTAGTATAGCGCTTGCACCTTTAACTGTTGTGATGAAGAGGGAATTTCACCAGGTTCTCCATATATACAAATGGCACCTGCTGAAACTCCCTTTTCAATACAACTGTTCAAGATACAGGAGCCCTGTCCTCCTTTTCATATGGTCACCCTACTTTAGAGTTCTGGCTGGTTCCCACTGAAACCCAGAATGGGTTAACAGTCCCACAAAACTTGGAGCCAGTAGCCTCCACTGCCTCGTGTGTGTGTGTGTGTGTGTGTGTAAAATAAAAATGAGTAGTGTTTGAACTAGGTGGACTTCCTTTGGTACACTTTTTCAGGTTTTTAGTATCACAGCTGAAATGGTGTGGTTACCCAATCACCATATCTTTATAGTGTGCAAGCACCGCCTTCAGAAACAACAACAGAGTTCTCAGATAGGTTTATAGTGGGGGGGCGGGGGAACAACCATGTTATCAAAGATCCACATTGTCAGATTTAGTTCATCTACAAGTAGAAGGTGCCTACAGCGATGGAGTTCTCCAACTAAAAGATATGTACAAAAATGTGTAGGAGAGGGGAAAGTGTGCAGAAATGAGCGAAGTTCGTGAAAACCGCTTGCAAAACTGTATATTATGCAAAATTGCATACAAGAATTCATGCGTCAAAAGAAATGCACACAAAAATGCCTACACATTTTCAAGCAAAGGTGGTTTTAAAAAAAAACCTCAAAGTTCAGGATGAACCAAACTTAATCTTCAAAAACTTCTCAAGGTTTGAGATTAACTGAATGTAAGATTGAAAAAATGGTGAACTGAGAAACTGAAATTGATGGATTAGGCCATCCCTTGGGTAGTAATAGCAAAAACCCAAAATTCCAGTTTTTTTAAAATTATTATTCTAAGGGTGGATCATGGGGGCACAGAGTATATCCCACAAATGTTGGAATTTTCCAATCATTGGGAGGGGGAAATGATCAAACTTCACATTGGGAGGGTTTTAACCTGGGAGATGATTTGGGGGGGAGAAAACCCATTTTTTAGTGCTATTATGTAGGGTGACCATATGAAAAGGAGGACAGGGCTGCTGTATCTTTAACAGTTGCATAGAAAAGGGAATTTCAGCAGGTGTCATTTGTATATATGGAGGACCTGGTGAAATTCCCTCTTCATCACCCCAGTTAAAGCTGCAGGAGCTATACTAGAGTGACCAGATTTAAAAGAGGGCAGGGCACCTGCAGCTTTAATTATTGTGATGAGAAATTTCCCCAGGTTCCCCATATATACAAATGACACCTGCTGAATTTCCTTTTCGATAGAACTGTTAAAGATACAGGAGCCCTGTCCTCCTTTTCATATGGTCACCCTATATTATGCTCCCTCTTTCCCCTCCTGCCCTGATGCGGAAAGGGTTGGTTTTCATCAAACTTCACAATGTCAGTTGTTCACAATGTCGATGTGGATACAAACTCTTTCCGAGAGACTGCTGGCAACATGTGGTTTCTGTAGCAGTAGAAAAGACAGGGCCACCAGGGGAGCTGGTCTAAATGAAATGGATGATTCATGGCACTTCAACAAGGGGACTTGCATTCCACTCAGCCGTACCACAAAAGCACAAAGAAAATGTTTGGCAGCACGAGAATCCAAAAATATATATAAGTTTTATTTCCCGCTCCACCTTCACTTTACTTCTTTAAGAGCTTTTGAACTGGACTCTTGCCTAAGCAACCTGGTTCTCCTCATCCCCAATCATAAGAAAATCTCTTTGCACAACAGCATTTGCTCATAGAATCATAGAGTTGGCAGTCATCAAGCCCAACCCCATGCTCTGTGCAGGAAATTTAGAGTGAGAACATCCCGAAATGAGGGCTGTCCAGCCTCGACTTGAAAATCTCCAATGAGAGAGAGATCCACCTTGCCTCTTAGTAAGTGGCTCCACTGTCAAACTGCTCTTATGGTCAGGACTTCCTTCTCATTGTTCAATAGAAATCTATTCTCCTGCAGCCCTTCAAACATCCTCTGTTTGAAGGGCTGTCCAGTCCAAGTCCAATTTAAGACTTGAACTGGACAGAAATGGACTTCATTGAGTTTTTTAAATGGATTAGGTGGGTGTCCACAGGGGAGAGGGCCTTCTAAGCAATGGCTCCACACTTGAGGAACAAACTCCCATCAGAGGTCCACCATGCACTATCCTTGAAGGGTTTTAAGAAGGCTTTTAAAACATTTTATGTTTTACCGTGGCCTTCTCATGATGAATACTGTTTTGCTGCTTTTGCCATTGTTGTTCTAAAGGATTCTAACGTTAGTTTTTATTGTTCTAACTGCTATTTTACTGTGTATGTTTTTATTGCCTTTAATGTTTTAAACTGTTTTTATGTATTTTATTGTTGTAAGCTGCCTTGGGAGGGCTTCTGCCCTGAAAGTTGGCCAAGAAATGTTTTAAATAAAATAAAATAATAAATAAATGGATCTACCCAATTCAGACCTCCCAGATTCAAATGTGGACCCAAGCGGAAATCCACACACCATTTGCAGTCAGATATCTGTACATTCTCCAAATGATGATGTATGTTTGAGAACATGTACACATTGGGAAAATGCACAACAAAAAAGTGTACACATTTCCAAAATGTGCACAAAGAAGATTTTGTCAATGGGTGCATGCATCCCAAACATATGCCTTTAAAGATTTACTCAAGATTATTATTATTATTATTATTATTATTTATTTATTTATTTATTTATATAGCACCATCAATGTACATAGTGCTGTACAGAGTAAAACAGTAAATAGCAAGACCCTGCCGCACAGGCTTACATTCTAATAAAATCATAATAAAACAATAAGGAGGGGAAGAGAAAGCAAACAGGCACAGGGTAGGGTAAACAGGCACTGGGTAGAGTAAAACTAACAGTATAAAGTCAGAACAAAATCAAGTTTTAAAAGCTTTAGGAAAAAGAAAAGTTTTTAGCTGAGCTTTAAAAGCTGCGGTTGAACTTGTAGTTCTCAAATGTTCTGGAAGAGCGTTCCAAGCATAAGGGGCAGCAGAAGAAAATGGACGAAGCCAAGCAAGGGAAGTAGAGACCCTTGGGCAGGCGAGAAACATGGCATCAGAGGAGCGAAGAGCACGAGCGGGGCAATAGTGTGAGATGAGAGAGGAGAGATAGGCAGGAGCTAGACAGTGAAAAGCTTTGTAGGTCAACAGGAGAAGTTTATATTGGATTCTGAAGTGAATTGGAAGCCAATTAAGAGATTTCAGAAGTGGAGTTACATGGTCAGAGCGGCAAGCCAAGAAGATGATCTTAGCAGCAGAGTTGTGAACAGAAACCAACGGACTGATGTAAGAAGAAGGAAGGCCAGTGAGAAGAAGGTTGCAATAGTCCAACCGAGAAATAACCAATGCATGAACAAGAGTCTTGGCAGAAGAGACAGACAAAAATGATCGAATCCTGGCAATATTATACAGGAAAAAACGACAGGATTTAGCTACTGCCTCAATATGAATACAAGAATGAACACATTGATACCTACCTTACAAAAATCCATATGAATTGCTGTACAGTGGTTTGTTTTTTTAAGAAAGCTCATGTGGAAAGAGAATGGGATGAACTTGACCTCAAAAAACTGACAGTCTCAGTGAGATCAAGATGGACAAGTCTTTCGATCCCTAACTGAGCCTTATAGTTGCCCACCTACAGGTAACACCTCAACAGCATGCTGAGCAGGCAAACTAGGTCACAATCTTCCCCACTAGGATTAGATGTCTTGCATTTCTACTTAAACTACAGTAATTGTGTTTAAATATGTATCTGTGCATCTAAATTAGCATATACACATTTGACGCACGGGGAAGCCTTTAACTAGAAAAGCCAAGGATTGAACACGCAAAGCATGTGCATTACCACCACTTTGGTCTACAAGGATGGCCAGTTACACGCCACCAGAAAAGAGGAAATGCATCACATAAAAAGTGGATAGAAGTGATTTGCATAAAATTGGAATATGCTGATTGATATGCATAGATGCAAATTAGGAAATGAGTACTGCAAAGTAAAAAAGAATGGCCATCCTCTTTTGGGGAAGACTGTGACCAGGTGATCTGTGTGCCTGCCCAGTCTGCTGTCCAGTTAATAAGTCAACTGTGGATGGGCAACTTCAAGGCTCAGGTCTCCTTTCTGATAGTTTATCTTTAAACTAGACTTGAACCAGGCAGTCCTTGGACAACCCTTCAAATAGAGGACTGTCTTCTGTAAAGTAGGATGGAAGCCATATTCTGGCTGGACATCAGGAAAAACTTGCTGACTGTTAGAGAAGTATGACAATGGAACCAGTTACCTAAGGAGGTTGTGGGCTCTCCCACACTAGAGGCAATCAAGAGGCAGCTGGACAACCATCTGTCAGGGATGCTTTAGGGTGGATTCCTGCATTGAGCAGGGGGTTGGACTCGATGGCCTTATAGGCCCCTTCCAACTCTACTATTCTATGATTCTATGATTCTATAAAGTAGGACACATGACCCCCTAAATCTATACCAGCCTTCTCCAATGTGGTGCCTTCTAGATGTTTTGGACCACATCTCCCAGCATTCCTGACCATTGGCCATGCTGGCTAGGGTTGATGGGAGTTGATATCCAAAATATCTGGAAGGCCCCCAGTTGGGGAAAGCTGGTCTACATGTGGAGCTCTTGGCATCTACAAAATGGTGGTTGCCTTTCAGCAAGCACTTTCTGATGCTACAGTGAAGAACTGCCAAAGAGGCCTGTCGTTTTCATGCTTGTCACCGTACGTTTCCCAGTGCTGGGAGCTCCTCACCACACAGGAAGTCTCCTTGCAGCATGGAGACTCAAATATTGTATGCCTCTTTCATGTTCTCCAACTGCATGGCTTGTTGCCTGCTGGAATCAGACAGTAGGCCGGGTAATATTGCAAACTCAAGCCTTTAATCTGAATTCTTATTAACTTTAAAAGCCCTTTAGAAGTTCAAACGCATCTCAGATACCACTGCAGATACTGAGGATAGATGCTGAGCACATTTTCAGATTAGTCATTTTATTTTTATATTTAAAGAAATTTCCAGTTGCATATAAAATCAGACTACTTCCTTATCTGGAACATCAAGCACTGGGGATGTAATTTTCTAAATAAGAAACCACATTATATATAGCAGCTCTTCTTAATAACTTTTGCAGCTGACACGAAACAACGTTCCAGTTGAACACAGGATACTGAGCAAAGAGTAACAAAATAGAAAAGGAAAGGGGGGGAACCTTCTTTCTTTGGCTCAAAATGTTCTAGGCTTTTGAAATGCAAATTGATGTTGATGATGATGTTGATGATAAGTTTTCCAAATCAAATCAATTGTAAAACACACAAATCAAAATAGCAGAAGTAGCAGAAAAGGTAGGTTAGACACATTCATTTATAGCAGTTGTGTGTTAAGATGAAAGAGGTTGTGCCAGGTTTGCAGTCCTCATGCTACATCACAACATTCTCAGGTTTAAATCAGGGCTCTTGTATGGGCAGGAGAGAAAAGTAAAGATTTAGAGCTTCATCCCACGTACTTGCTTCCCTCGGATTATCCCCGTAGCGCTAAGGTTTTGCCATTGTTGTTGTTTTTGCTACCAGGCGACAGCGATCCTTTGCATACCAGGAAGTGAGTTTAAGGGGAGAAATATTATTATTATTATTATTTATTTATATAGCACAAATATAAAAAAATAATTAAAAATCAACGGATGACCTAATTCAATTCAAATTTAGTATGCTTAAATCTCTCCCTAATATCCATTACTGTGCCAATTTTGGTGTCTTTAAAGCTTACGCAGATGTAAGCATTTCTTTAAAATCCTGCTCCTGCGCTCCAGCAGCTGCTCGGAATATACACTCAAAAAGTAGGGGCTAAATACGGTGAATCTTTTGGCTTTATAGCACAATTAAGGCATGGGAGTACTTCACAATCCAAGCAGATTATAAAGTGGAAAACTTCTGAGTCCTTTGCATGCAATTTGTAGTGATTGCATGGTATAATGCTGGTGTGATAAAGGGCTTAGCCTCCTCCTACACCCCTTTCCCAGGGCTGGCCCTATCATTAGGCAGAGTGAGGCAGTTGTCTTAGGCAGCAGATGCTGGGAGGTGGCAGTGAGGTGTTGGAAGAGAGAACTGTGGTGGCCATGTCGCCTGTCCTGTATCCCATAAGCTAGTCTGCTGCCTTCTGGTGTGATGGAGGCTGCCACCCCACTGCCAATGCCGGAAAAAGCATCAACTAAGTCCAGTTGGCTTTTGTACATGGAATGGGAGTAGCCACCATCTTGTTCTTTGGCTCAGGCAGTACAAAGTGCTGCCCATTCTTTCTTGTCTCACAGCAGTAAGACAAGACTTCTATGTCCCAGGAGTGAATGGCAAAAGCAGGAATTCTCTCCACTCTTGATTGCACCGTAGTGGCAGCCATTGATTCTAACTAGCAAATGACTTCGTCCATCATGGTTGCTTGGAAGAGCACAGCTGCCCCCATGCCTCAATCATTCCCCTTTCTGATGCCTGGGAGCAGCAGCCCAAAGCATACTATCCACTATCTCAAGGGTTGACCCAACCCATAGGCTGCCTCAGGTGGCAGGTACCGGGGGGCAGCAGTAGTCTCACTCTAAGGATATGCAAAGCAACAAAACCCAAGCTTCTTGCAAGCCGCTACTTCAAGAAACCACCTCACACCTCCTCTCAACTTCGCTCTTTTCACCCTGTGGTGGACTCTGCAATCTGTCAACTCCAATGTCCCTTCCTCTGCAGACAGAGGCTGAGTTCCTAGGAGGGAGGGATGGTCTCTGGGCTGTCTGCATTCTCACAGATAATCTACTGGGAAGATTCATCCTTGACTCTTGAAGAGTTTTGGAGAATCTCCTCTCCCACTTCCTGAATTGGCTGGTAAATTATTTCTTCTTCTTCTTCTTCTTCTTCTTCTTCTTCTTCTTCTTCTTCTTCTTCTTCTTCTTCTTCAGATTCTAAGTCTGATTGACCCACCACAACCTCTTCCCCCACACTAGGGAGAACAGGGCTGATCCTGTCAAAAAGGGAGAATAGTCTCAGGATGCCATAAACAAATTTATTGGAGAAAACCCTGACACATTTCTGCCTCTTAGGCCTTGTTCAAGGGGCTGTAACAATGCATATAAAACATGAATGAGACAACACAGAACTAAAATAATTTTCAATTAGAAAAGCACATAGCAAGCATGGCCTGTGCATACAGGTAAACAATAACACAATTTCAATATTACACATCATAGGACCCATTGCAAGAAAGGCCTGTAGATATATTTAAATAGTCTAAAACCGTTAAAATATTACATACTCACTTGTAACAATGTCTGCTGAAATTATTTACAACAGATAGAATTGCTATAAACACTGGTGACTGGATGGGATGTGCTGAAGGGTATGTTTTTTATACTGTTAGACCGTTTATTTTTCTTTAAGTCTCCTCCAGGTTGTACCATGACTCAGGGCCTTCTCATATCTGGACTGAGCTACAAACACCAGGGAATGTCTCAAAACTAATGGAAGGTGCATACAATACAGTGAGAGGAAAACCACAGACACTTTCCCCTGAGAACCTTGGAGGACAGGCAGGATATTAATATAATAATAAAATATAATAATATATACATAAGGAGTATGTATGCAACCAATACAGGTGAGATTCTTCATGTCTTCCCCCACACTCTGCCGCCTGTTATTGTATCACACTTCACCTTGCAGGCTGGAGATTTTGACAGACATTAGGTAATCTGCACTCCCAGAGTGCAGGACACGGAATAACGGGCTCAAGTTAAAGGAAGCCAGATTCCAGCTGGACATCAGGAAAAACTTCCTGACTGTTAGAGCAGTGTGACAATGGAATCAGTTACCTAGGGAGGTTGTGGGCTCTCCCACACTAGAGGCCTTCAAGAGGCAGCTGGACAAGCAACTTTCGGGGATGCTTTAGGGTGGATTCCTGCATTGAGCAGGGGGTTGGACTCGATGGCCTTGTAGGCCCCTTCCAACTCTGCTATTCTATGATTCTATGCACATGCAACACAGCACCCCATACTATTATGCTTTTCTCTTCAGGTATGAGACCCTGAAAGGCTTTGGTTTTTCATCACCTGGATATTAAAACACCATTCCATCATGTTCTGTGTCCAGTTTTGGGTGGCACATTTTAAAAAGGGGTGGAGCATGTCTGGAGAAACTGCACCAGGTCTAGAGGAGGGCAACCAAGAGGGTGAAGGGTCTGAAAAACAAGTCATACGAGAGTGTTTGAAAAAGCTGGATGTATTTCTTCATTTAAACTACTCATATACCATTTGATATCTTAAGATTTATAAGACTTTTACATAAAATACATTATAAAAGCCAATATCAAAACATAAATAATAAAAACATTAAAATGTTACCAAAACAATAAAGCAGAGCAGTGCAATTGCATATCAGAGAAAGCATGAGTAAACAGGTGTGACTTCAAGAGGCATCTAAAGTCCACCACAGTTTCTGCCTGTCGGACCAGATAAGAGAGAGTGTTCCACAGGCTGGGTACCACTACTAAGAAGGCCTGCTGATGTGCCATTACTTGACAATATGGTGTTGGCTATGGGAGAAGAGAAGATTAAAGGGGAGAGATCGTAGTGATCTTCAAATATCTGAAGATATGGAGTGGGGAATCTGAAAATGAAAACCAGGAGGCACAGGGAGCCTGGCCAGTACCAAGGGACGTGTCCACAGGCACCATATTGGAGATCTCAGACCAAGTCGGAGATCATGATCCCAGATGGGCATAATAGCTGGGGAAGACGAGAGTTGGGGCTCATCTTCACCAAGCAGCATATTCCACTATGAAAGTGGTATATAAAAGGCAGGAGCCACACTACTGCTTTATAGCGGTATTGAAGTGCACTGACCACTATTGGGGCCCTTTGACACATACCATATACCACTTTCATACCGCTATATCCTGCTTGGTGTGGCTCCTGCCTTTTATATACTGCTTTCATAGTGGTATATCTAGCTTGGTGTAGATGGGCCCTTGGTCTAAGACACCGGAAGGCTCCAGGTTGGGGACCAACATAATGAGATACATATTAAAACTGAACTGGGTGAAGCAAGAATACCATATTGCATCCTCATTGCTGAAAGTATTTATTTTCCCCTGTTAGAAGTAAGAGAGACAGAATATCACCATATACAATTTCTCCCATATGAACTCTGATTTGCATATTAGTACATCCACAGAGAGCTTCCAAAATTTATTGCTTGCATCTGACAATGGATCATTCTTCTTCTTTTCACTTGCGGTTCCTTCCAACCATCTGGTAAGATAATAGCTTTGCAAGGGATGTCATCTTTGCTGCGGCTGGCTGCAGCCAGCTGAGCACAAAAAGAATAGTCACCATTGTAAAGCAGAATCCTGACCATACATTTCCACCCATCTGATGCGATTATTGTCATATCCTATACAATGGGAAACAAAGTCGAATTGCTGTCTGTTTCATGTGTGTGTGTGTGTATGTGTGTCCCTGCATGCTTGCAAGATAGGTTTGTTGGGTGGTGGGTTGTTGTTGTCGTCGTTGTTTTGTCAGTAACAACCTAAGATTTGGTATATTGTGCTCTGGATAATTTCTGGCATATCGAGGAAATGTTTGCAATTCCCAAGGTGCACTAACGGGACAACAGGAACCTTGTAGACAGATTAACCGGTTGCAGGAAATGAATGCTGGCAACAGGGTAACACAAGGAGCTCAGTGTCTTTCACTTCCGGGACACAGTTTGAAGTCAGCCCACAACTTCCAAACCTGCAGCCGTAAAACACTCATTAAGTAGACTTACAATTGCAGTATTTGAAGAGCACCTCTCAATGTCAAATGTTCAAAAGGGACTGTTCAACATTGAGTAAGTCCGGTTTGCATAATCATTTGGCTAAACTATAGGTTTCACTGATTCCCTTATTATATTTGTAGCACTCCTTTCTTCCAAGGGATTTAGAACAGCGTCCATGGGGTTGTTATCCCATTTTATCCTCAAAACTGCTCTGTATGGTAGGTTAGGCTGAGAGATGAGGAATGTCCACAGTCACCGTGGGCAAACTGCAGTAGCGTTTTATCCACTGGAGGCTGGTGGCTCTGATTTTGTTGGGGCTATGAATCCATTCTGGGTTTCATTCAGAACCAGCCAAGACTAGCCCCACTGAAACTGGAGCCACCAGCCTCCACTGGTTTTATCGCTATATAGCTTTCCCCAAACTGGGGCCTTCCAGATGGGTTGGACTGCAACTCTCATAATTCCTAGACCCATAACTCCCATAATTCCTTACCCAATTAGAAACGTGAAAAGATGCTGCCTACGTGAACTGATAAAATTGTTATGAATGGAATATTGAATGAGGGAATAGCTGTTAGGAGGACCTATGGCCATGCCAATGGCCATGCTGGTTTGGTATTGTGGGAGTTGCAGGCCAGCACATCTGGAGGTGCCAATGTTGGAGAAGGCTGCTGTAACATCTGGCTCACTCATGTGGCACCCAATGCACTCAGCCACCCATTGACCTGATGCTATTTCCCTTGTTAGCATTCCCTTCATAACAGTGTTGTCTGTTGACACAGGCAGCATTTTCTCACATTCCTAATTGGGCACTGCAACACTCAACTCAAAACATAAGAAATGTTCCAAGAAAAGGCAGGAGACCTTTTTCCAACAAAGATCCCAGCTCACCGAGGAAACGACTGCTTAATCATGGTAATATTCGTTTCGTTCTTTAACAACCTGTATCATAGGCATGCACAAAGCATGTGCCAGGTGTGCCCAGGCACACCCTCTCAAGCAATAAGCTCCAAATTGAGATGGCCATTGAGTAGGGATTCAGAGGGGGATCCAGACATAACTGGAACGGTCCTCCGGCTGCCCTCCAGCTGCTCCGCTGCTGCTGACCCCAACAGCACGCCATTGCTCCCAGCAGCAGGAGTGAAGACGAATCACTCTGCCAGAAGCCACACTTTAAAGAGGCCAGGAGGAGGGGCTCTGAAGGCTAATATTGCCTTGTAAGCCCCTCCTCTGGTCAGTGTCACTACAAAGCCCTCCCAATGCTGTTTCTCATTCCCTCCCCCCTCACCTGCAATGACCCTCCCACAGTCAGCCAAGCCAGAGTAGGGCATCAGTGTCTACAGTGTTTAATAAATAAATGAATAAAAATAATACCCTTTATGGCTAAGTATTCAATAAATGTTCGCCTTTTAAAAAATAAAAATAAAAATCTCTGGGTGCACACCCTGATGAAATGTCCTGTGTATGCCTATGATCTCTATATAGCTTTGTCTTTATCACATACATAATTCTAAGGGGGCGGAGTTAAAAAAAGCATCAAAGTGATGCTTAAATACAAAATACAAGATATCAGATGGGAAATTAAACATCTTCCTCCCTATCATTATTATGAGTACCTTGAGTGCCATTTCTTCCCGAGAAAGGTGGGTACAAATAAATAAATATGTTATTGTTGTTATTTACCTGGAAAGAAAGAAAAAACATCATGGGCACAAACTAAGGGAAATGGCCCTTTATGGCTTCCATAGTTTCTGGTCATAGAGCTATTTAACATAAAGAGAACGCCATGAACTTACCTTTAAATCATGGTGAGGCTCTCAGGGAAGAGGACACGCGTGAAGGTAAGTCCTGGCAGCAGTGGCAGGAGGTGACCAAGAAGGGAGAGGGAAGTGAATCCGGATGAGTCCAATGGACCCACCTGGACTCATGGCCAGCCTTGCACCAGCTTTCCTGACTGGGCATGTGGTGTGGGGAGGGGCCCAGCACCACCCAAAATTGGCCCGAGGTGCCCCAAGGCTTCAGTACCAATCTACCTTGGCTTGGATTCAGGGATCCGGGCCAAGGTGGTGCACAGCTGTCCTACCTAGCCTTTTTGCCACTGTAACCTAGCCACTGTGCAATTTGCGTGTATTGAAACAAACTGCTGCAGAACTCTTTTCTTCTCTTGACCTCATAATTCTCTTTTGCCCAATCTCTCTTTCTCTGACCTGCTTTTCTATCCCCATTCATGGACCACAAAACTGGGAAGACTTTTTGCCTATTTTAGGAACTGGGAAGAATAATCTTTGGGGTGAAACATACCGGACCTCTTAAACATGCACCACACTGGTGGCTGCAATGTTTGATTTCCCAGAATACCCCAATTTTACTGGTGTTGTTGTTGTTGTGGCCTAACGACCACCATTACCCCACCTCCCAAAATATTATTTATTTATTTATTTATTTATTTATTTATTTAATTACATTTATATACCGCCCCACAGCCGAAGCTCTCTGGGCGGTTTACAACATTTTAAAATAGTAAACATTAAAAGTATACAATTTAAAAACACACACACACACACATAAAAACAGTATAAAAACAACAGTATCCATTTAAAAACAACAATTGTGGGGTCCATTAAAAACAAACTTAACGTTGTTAAATGCTGTTAAAATGCTGTTAAAATGCTGTTGGGACACAGCATTCTGAGAAACCTCAGCTTCCATCGCTTTATGAGTTCCAGTAAGTTTCAGCCAGAAATGCAAGAATTTCAAAGAGCACTTTCCATGCAAAACTGGTGGTGAAGTTGCACCCCCTACACATACACACACACACACACACACCAACAGCTTTCTCCAAATTTGGACTGAATGTTTGCAAATCCAGCCCAAGGCAGGTCACTGCCTGAAACCAAGAACCGCACTGCTGCTGCCGCCTCCTCTTTCTCCTCCCCCTCAATCTGCATGGACGTTTGTGGCATGGACTCACGTGCCTGCATTGCTAACACACTGCCTGTAAGGCCTTTCTGCCTTCAGGAGCTGCGTGGCTCCTGCACATCCAGCAAAGTATCATGAGAGATCCCTGAACTTCCAGGTCTTCTCACAATTGGCTGAAGTCATGCCAGTGCCACTCCTGAAGGCAGAAAGACCTTAAAGGCAGCATGCTGAAAATTAAGATGGCCGGATGGCAGGGTTCGGAGGTGCAAGAGCAGGAGGCAAGAGGTTGCTGGGCGAGTGGATGGCCGTTTCTTAGTCCTGTCAGCTGCCTGCATGGCTGACCATGCAGGTGACCAGCAGGACCAAGGGCTCATCTACACCAAGCACGATATTCCACTATGAAAGTGGTATATAAAAGGCAGGAGCCACACTACTGCTTTATAGTGATATTGAAGTGCACTGCAGGATCTACACTACTGATTTATAGCGGTAATGAAGTGCACTGGCAACTGTTGAGGCCCATGAAACATCTACACCAAGCAGGATATAATACTATGAAAGTAGTATATGCTATGGGTCATGGATCTCAACAGTCGTCAGTGTACTTCAGTACCGCTATAAAGCAGTAGTGTGGCTCCTGCCTTTTATATACCGCTTTCATACCACTTTCATAGTGGAATATCTGCTTGGTGTAGATGAGCCCCAAGAAGCGGTAGATCCTTTGAAGGGGGAGAGCACCACTTTTCCCATACTCCACTACCTGCTACAGCCGCTTCTTACAACTTCATGGTAGGGCCGGCCCTGACTGTTTGAAGTTCAGGCCAAGACTAGTTTGAGCAGCTTCTAAATCTGGAGCTTCTCTCCCTGTACCCATAACAGTTGATAGCATTTTGTCTGCATTCAATGTAATAGCTTAATAGCAATGAGTTATGTAATCCTGCTGGGAGTTGTCATTCCACATTTCTTTCTTTCTTTCTTTCTTTCTTTCTGGAGGTGGACTACCCACTCCCACTCTCTCTTTCCCAGGACCTCTTCCAATCTCTCCCTGCGCAGCTGAGTTGAGACAGCACCTGGAATATTGCGCTGAATTCTCTCCACAGCAGAAAGACAGTGTTGAACTGGAAACTGTTCACAGAAGCGAATTAAAACCTGAACTGTGAGGCTTGAAGGGATCGGCTTTTGACTTGGCGGCATTCAAGGTGTAGACATGACAGCGGCCTGCAAATATTTAGACGGGTGTAAATGCTGAAGAGGGAGTGGGAAACATTTGGGAGAGAGGCATAAAATTCAAAAGGGATGTAAGTCAGATATATTGGTAGACAGACAGACAGACAGATGAGGATAGAAGTAGAGCTGTGCACACCTGGCCTCTCAAAATTCTCCATACTGTTCATGGGTATAGAAATTGGGGGGGGGACAATTTCATCGAATTTCTCTGGGGGGAGGAGAAATTCTCCAACGATTTCTCACAGGTAGGCATCACCATTGATTCTTCTTCCCCCCACCCCCATATGTGTTAGCATAACCACCTCCATTTTTAGCAGGAAACTGTAAAATCTCCATTGCACACCAAGCAAAATGTCATGATGCCCTGTATGAGAATGTCTCCTTGTGTGCATCCTTGCATCCTTCTTATCTAATATAAACAAGAACCCTGGCTCCAAGTGCTGCTGTGTCGAAGTTAACTTCTATAACTTACTGTCAGGCCAAAGGTATTGTTTACAGAACTGTTTAGCATAATTAGCTATGCCCCAGTGTTATGTTCTGATTGGTTAATGCTGCTACTGGGCCCTGCCCCTTGAAAGCTCAAATACTGTACCGTATTCCCTATGTCTTTTGTCTGATTGCTCCCTTTGAAGAGACCAGGCCTTGATTACTAATCAATAAAGCGCTTTTGAACCCTCTGTCGCTGGAATGGTGGAGTCGTGCTTAAGGGCTGTTTGGATTTCATCCTTGGGTGAAAAGAACATTGATCTAACATATGGGTTGTTGTTGTTGTTGTTGTTGAACTGCCACTACAAGTGCAAAACCATGAACTGTGTTGTCAGCCTGGCCTCCATTTTGCATCCTCCACGTAGGACCATATAGCTAGCATCACTCCAGAGCATTGAGGAGAGGGAATGCAGCCACCACACACACACAAAAAAAAAAAATGGCGAAGAAAATGTGGAGACAATTCTGAAAAGTGTACTTTTATTTCTAGGAGGTAAGGAAAGAAAAGTCTCAGGAATTTCCTTAAAGTTTTCTTTCCCCGTGAAAAGGGCTTCCACTTTTCTCCCTCATTCTCAGGGCATTTTATAATTTATTTTGAATGTGTCTTGGTGCTGGCTTGTTGTTGTTGTTGTTTTAAAAAACTGTAATTAACCACTGTGAGGTAGCTGAGGGTACTGCTTATATTTTCTTTCTATTTCACATCTCACCATTGCTCTACGGTCTCCCAGGCTGCCTGCACTTCCTGATCTGGAGAGGCCCTATGGGAGGAATAAAATTCATGATGTCTTCCCCAGGGCAGGAAGTGTGAGAAGGAAAGGAGGCTACAGGCTGTCAGAAAGATGATCGTAAATGAATTTCTCCAAAATTTCTTCTCCTTTGAATTTCTTTTCGAAAGGCATTTCTTTTCTATCAGATTGAATGAGAATGGTCAAAAATTGTGTAGGATAAATTTTCGGCACAGGACTAGATAGAAGTCCCAGGGAAAGCAGTGAGAACCTCAATGGATGTTGAATGTTTATTTCTATCTTTGATTTATGTCCTGTCTTTCCACCAAAATTGGAACTCAAGGTGGCTAACAATAATAAAACCAAGCTTTAAACAATACTTAATTAAAACAATCATCAAAATAAATACATGAAAAGCAAAATTGAAACCACAACACTAAAAGAAATGAAGTGGACCCCAATAGAATCCCCTTCAGACACAGAGCAGTTCACGTGTCCAAGGCCTGCCTGAGTAAAAACGATTTGGCTTGCCAAAGGAAGGACAACAGAGAAGGAGCCAGGCTAGCCTTGTCCCTGGCCTGGGAGCAGTCACCAAGAAGGCCCTCTTCTGAGTCCCCACAAAACATGCCTGTGATGGAGGCAGGACCATGAGAAGGGCTTCCATGGAAGATCTTAAAAACTAGGCAGAGTCCTATGGGAGAATGTGGTCTTTCAGAGAACCTGGTCACAAGTCATTTAGAGCTTTATAGGATCATAACAAGCAAGAAACAAACCGGTAGCCAGTGAAAGTGTTGTTACTAGGGGGTCACATGCTCCCTGTAACCAGCCCTGGTCAACAGTATGTCCACAGCATTTTGGACCAGCTGAAATTTCCAACCATGGCAGCCTGATGTAGACCCCATTACAGCAGTCCAAATGGAAGGTAAAGCATGTCTCATCTTGGCCAGATTCGAAAATTCCAGGAACAGGTACAGTTGGTGCACTAGCCTCAACTGTGCAAATGCACTCCTAGCCACTGCCAAACCTGCACATCCAGGTTCAGGGCCGAATCCAGGAGTACACCCAAAGGACCTGATTCATCAAGGGAAGTGTAACACCATCCAGCACAAGTTAAATCCCTATTCCCTGTTTAAAACTCAGTTACTATAGCCCATAGGCTACTAAACCCCTAGTTCAAAATTGCTTTTCACTAGGGGGTGCACCACCTCAGACTGAACTCCCAAATTCAAGATGGTATCAGGTTGGCCAAAGACACCCCGAGGCAAAGTGGATTGGGTCCAAAGCCTTGGGGTGCCTTGGGCTGATTCAGGGCAGTGGTGGGCTGCTCTGCTCAATTGTCTGCATAGGAAAGCTGGCACGAGGCCAACTGTGAGTCCATTGGACTCCCCTTCCACCCTGCTCACCCCCAAACCCAGGGCTGCTCCTCCCACCACCCATGGGACTTAACTTTGCCATCCATCCTCCTCCATTAGAACCCAGATTTCAAGTATGATGAGGGCTCTGTAATTTTCATAGCTCTACAGTGGCAAACTACTATCAGCTTCTTGTGAGAAGATGGTAGACATGGCCATTGGCTTTAAAACACAGGTAGAGTAAGCTCCTGCCTGAGGGAATATGTATGTCTGGAGTCTCATGAAGAGAGTCAGTCATGGCTGCTCTCTTGAACTAAGAATGCACCTCTTAGAATCCTCAGCCATTTTACAGGGGTTTCTTGGGCACATCCTTATTTGTCACAGATTTGGACTCTTGAAGTGCTTCTGGCAGAGAGGGAGGTGAGGTGACCTCTTCTGGTGGCACATTTCAGGTGTCATTAAGGTCAGAAGGGTGGGACACAGAGAGACGTGACCCATGGAGCCCAATTGAGTGGGAAGCTCTTGATTGCCAAGGAGTCCTGCTTGTTCATCCCTGGCCGATGGCTGGTTGGCCACTGTGTGAACAGAGTGCTGGACTAGATGGACCCTTGGTCAGATCCAGCATGACACTTCTTATGTTCTTAAGAGCACAGTAACTGTCTTGTCCACTCTGCTTCATTCTCTTCATTTCATTACCTTTTATTTCATTATGTATTCATTTATTTATTTTATTTGTAACCCACCTTTCTACCAGGAAATGACACTCATGATGGCTAACAACAATAAAAACTAGGGTGACCATAGAAAAAGGAGGACAGGGTTCCTGTATCTTTAACAGTTGTAGAGAAAAGGGAATTTCAGCAGGTGTCATTTGTATGCATGCAGCACATGGAGAAATTCCCTCTTCATCACAACAGTTAAAGCTGCAGGAGCTATACAAGAGTGACCAGATACAAAAGAGGGTGGAGCTCCTGCAGCCTTAACTGTTGTGATGAAGAGGGGATTTCACCAGGTGCTGCATGCGTACAAATAATTCCTGCTGAAATTTCGTTTACAATTGTTAAAGATACAGGAGCCTGGTCCTCCTTTTCATATGGTCACCCTAATAAAATAAAATAAAATAAAACAATAAATTAAAGCATTTATAAAAGACATAATTGCATTTTAAAAGAATTAAGAACACAATTAAGAACACAACGAGAAAAGAATAAAAACTGCACCCAACCCCACAGACCAGCTTACATGCCCGAGGCCTACTTGACTAAATACATCATTGCCTTTCCTTGAAGCTTGAAAAGGAGCATTTTTGTTCACTATTTCCCCTAATGTGTGCATTTCGGAACACATGTTTTGATTGGGAAATGGCATCACAAAATTTGGAGACGGGCGAATCCTGTCTGAAGGATAACTGTGTTCCAGTTCATATATTAGTTCAGGAACTCCAGTTTATATTGGTGCATATTAAAATGCAAACCAAATGTATTTCTTGCCCATCCCTACTCTTCACTCAAGTAATTCATCTTCATATATCGTTGAAGCACTAATTTCCCATCTGGATAGAGGCCTTGGATTTTTGCAGAAATTTCCTGATGTTCTGTGAACGCACAATTTGCCGGTGATGCAAGTGTAAAGGAAATGCTTTATTGCTTTTTTCTTCCTTCCTGTATTAGTCACAGGTGTGATTCAACCCAATCAGGGATCATGCAGAGAAGTCACGAATCTGACATGGCTATATGATAATGTCAGTGAGGGTGAGTGAGAGTGAGGGTAACATTTTTTGCAAGGAGTCCTTTAAAAAATAATTGCCAGAATGGGGAAGAGTTCTTCAGCACTGCCATAAATCTTTGCGGCAAATCTGAGAGCAGTATAGTCTTAGTCCTGATTCACTCGTGTTCCAGTTTTATACACTTGATCAGGCAAGCATTAATGATGGCAAATTTACTTTAATCTTTAGACCAGCCTTTCCCAACCTGGCACTCTCCAAATGTGTTGGAGTACAACCCCCACCATCTCCAGCCTGCATGAGTGATGGCTGTGTTGGCTGGGGAGGATAGGAGTTGGAATCCAATCCATTCAGAGGTTGCTAGGGCCTAATCTACACCAAGCAGAATATAGCCCTATGAAAGCGGTATACAATATAGTATGCGTCAACGGGCCCCAACAGTTGTCAGTGAACTTCAATACCACTATATATTTAATAATAATAATATATTTATTTGTTACCCGCCTCTCCCTTTGGATCGAGGCGGGGTACAACACAATACAAGCACCATAAAATACATATAACTAATTAAAACATTTAAAACTAATACATTATTAAAAGCAGCACATTATTAAAAAGGCAGCTTAAAATTCAACTGGGTAGGCCTGCCGGAAGAGATCAGTCTTTATGGCTTTCTTATAAAGCAGTAGTGTGGTTCCTGCCTCTTATATACCGCTTTCATACCACTTTCATAGTGCAATACCCTGCTTGGTGTAGATTAGGGCCTGGTTGGGAAAGGCTGCTCTAGAAGGTTGTAAAGAAAGTCAACACTTGAAACAGGTGCAAGCCAGGGTCCTGGTCGTGCTGTATCTCGAGTATGACCCCATTCTATCAACTCCCAGGATATACATGTCTGAAAAGAAAAGAAAACCACTGATATCCAAGGGGTGGGGGTGGAGATGTATACATACGCTCCGTATTACTGTATATCCATATGACTTCTTGATCTTCCTCTGTTGTAGCACACTGTTTATCATTACCAGATGGGTTGGCTGGATGCCTTCATTTACCTAGGTTCAATGGTCTAATAAACAAGGGAAAGGGGGAGAAAATGTTGGCAACATACTTGATGCATATAGCTGATGAAATAATGATACGTAAATAAAATAAGAAAGGCCGAAGGAGAATAATCTTACCCAATGCAGTCCGAGAAGAACATGAGATGGGAGCCAAACTTATATTTTTTTAATGAACTATTATATGGGTGGCCTCAAATTGTAAGCACAATTCAATGGCTACCAGGACAAGCTGTTCCCTACCAATGAACATTGTTCTATGAAACCTGGCCTTCTTTCCAAAGGACCCCCTGCCTTAACCAGAGGGAACTTAAGGCAACAGGATGTGACTGATTCCAATACCCAGCCTTCTGGATCCATGGCAAATATTACAATATTTCAATAGTTTACATTATTCTGAAGGTGACCAAGCAGTTGTTTTGTTTTGTTTTTCAAGCAATTATCAATCTTTGGAAACGATTGCGTTGCGTTAGTAGTTGAAACATCCACCTGCTTGTTTGTGTTGCTATTCGGACTAAACAATCAGGGTTTGTCGGCTGATAGAATTCAGACGCTCCTGATTCACGAACTTTTGTTCCCTTCTCGTCTTCAACCTTGCATGTAGTGACTAACTTAGGGCATGTCTACACCTCCCGGCGTTCCAGGAGGGAGGGGGGAGGATCTCACAATATGCTGATCGTGAGATCCTCCCTCTGAGTTCACACATGGCGCACAATGTCCAGGGAGGAAGGAGGATGTCTTTTTTAAAAAAAGAAAAGAAAAAAAAGACAGGACCTGGAGCGCACCTGTGCTCCAGCACAAAAGTAAGTTTAAAAAAAAGAATAAAAGTCCTGACCCTGCTCCCCCCAACCCTGATGGGCCCTGGACTCTCCCAAGCCTGCCTTGTTCAATGTCCCTCGCTACTTGCGGGGAAGAGGGAAGAAACCAGGACAAGTGGCCACACCACCCGTGGTCCTTGGGATAGTCCTGGGACCGCAGGAAAAACCTAGAACAAAGGGTATGGCGGTGTCCCAGGGAATGTAGAGATCATCCCTCCCTGCTCCCGGGATCCCCTGTGCGTCATGTGGATGCACAGGAATGATCCCAGGACGATCCCCAGGATATCGCCTGGTGTAAACATGCCCTCAGTCACTATATCCAAGGCTCAAGATGGGAAGAGAACAAAAGTTGCCATTATAAAAACCACTAAAACATTCTCTGTTATACCTCGACACACACCATGTTTTTAGATAAGTTTAGTCACATTATGCTTGCAAAATTGGTATGAATGGAGTTGGGACTGCAAAATCTTCCAGTCCATAGGGGCATTTCTCCGGCTCTTTCTGTGCTCTCCCCACCACTCCTGTGAAGGCTGGACTGAAATTCTTCCATTGCATCATTGCTTATCTCCCCTTTATGGGTTGCTTGGTGAAAGATTCACCCCTTAAGGTGCAATCCTCTGAACTTCACTGCAATCCTCACAGTAACTGGTGGGAGAATGGATTTTACCCACCTTCTGGTTTAAAAAAAAACACAATTCTGAGTCATTATATAGTTCGGAATTTTTACTAAAAGATTGCTCAGTAGTCTGGCCCAGATAAGTGCCTTTTTGTCTGACCTACCTCCATTTAAGAAATAGATAATTGCCAAGAGTCATCAAGACGGAAAATAACATGTTTGTAAGTTGCAAGAATGGGCTTGCTAGGGAAACCACACAGAAATCAGGCTGAAATACTATTTATTTATTTGATTGTTGATTTGCTTCTCTAGAGGTTTATACCTCACCCTTATGGATGAATAATACTAGGGTGGCCAACAGTAAAATCAATTCAGAGTAAAACCATAGTTATTCAATGTAGCAGATTTAACAGCAGACCTGCAGATGAATTCATTTGCAGCTAACATTTTTAAAAGCCCTGGGAAAATAAGGTATTTGCTTGGTGGTAAAAGAACAGAAAAAGAGAGATGAGTTGGCACTTGAAGAAGAACCTCTTTGTGGTCAGCATTCCATGGCAGAAAAGGTCCCAAGTTGACTAAACCCTGAAGCCAGAGACACCTAGAGGAGAGACTCTGACCAATATCTTAACACATGGACAGGTAGAGGTCCCCTAATCCAACACCAAAGAGGATTTTAAGCTGGTAAGTGCCAAGACTTAAGTTCTAGTGAGGTACGTTAGTTGGTCCCAGTTAGTACTGTAGCAGTGTTATTCTGAACTAACCAACGCTTCTAGGAAGCCTCCAAAGGCAGCCAAATGTATGATGCATTGCAATAACTGAATGTAAAGGTTATTTATTTATTTATTTATTTATTTATCAATGGCCTGGTTCAGACAACACACTAAACCACACTGCTTAACCACAAAATAGTCAATAAAACAGAAATAGATGTTTTTCTGGAACTCCCTGGCTTTCTCCCAACAACTAACCATTTTGTGGTTAAGCAACATGGTTTAGCGTGTTGTCTGAACCAGACAACGTGTTTGGTGTTTAGCGTTTTGTCTATTAGATTTGTATACTGCTCAACTGGCAAATGCCCGTAGGGTGGTTTACAATCATAAAACTGAACGACAACACCATAATAAAAATGCAACAATAAAAGTATCAAAATAATACAAAATTATACATGAAAAACATTGAAAACTATTCAAAACACTGAAGAGCCAGCAGTAAAAAGAATAATCAAGCCACATTCTGGCTGGAGAATGCTGGACTTTTTTTTTTTGTCTAAACATGCCTTAAAGAGGCAGGTTATCTGGTGTCTAAATGTATACAGTGAAGACACCCGGAGGATCTCCCTGGGAAAGGCATTCCACAATTGGGTGGCAGACTACAGAGAAGGCTCTTTGTTAGTTATAAGACAGTACTATGTGTTTTTTTTCATCCATGGCTTCCTCAGGGATATGATGAGATTCTGACTCAATTAGGTTAAAAGCAGACCAGGCATGCACCCGGAACTCAGACAGAGATAAAGGCTGATGTCACAGTCTCTTGTGATTCTATATATATATATATATATATATATATATATATACATACACACACACACACACACACACACACACACACATTCCTAGCAGTACCTGAGTAAATACCCTAAGCAACCTCCTTCCTCAACCAGAGCTCTGGATATGGCTTAACTATTTGTAATCTACTTACCACAGTCTGCTCTTTGTTCTAAAAGCCCTCTAGACTAATACACATGAATTGTCTGCCAGAAATTCACTGGATTTGCATGCAGACCAAAGCATGCAATCAAATTCTAAAGGTATAGCAAAGGCATCCCCAAATGCCTCTGCCTCTGTCCCTCCGTCACAGACACTTTTGCCTGACATAGCATTGGGCACTTGGATAGTACATCACTAAGCAGAAAATATCAAGCAAGACATTTACATTCAAAGCAGGTCTATTTAAAAAAAAAAAAAACTTCTAAGGGAATATTCATATCTGTTTATGAGAGAAGCAATTGCTCTGTAAGAGAAAAACAAACACACATGTGATATTGAATTTAAATCGTATAGACAGAACATACGTTTTGTCACCAATGCAACGTTGATTGGAGCATGCCCCTAAATAAGGCCACAAAAAGGGAATATGCATTTTACAGGGTTCATGAACAGCTCCCAAGATGCAGTCTTAAATCTTTAGCATGGCTCTCATCCAGATGTATGTGCAAGTGCACATTACACAAATGGTGTGAGTACTCAGCAAAGATACCAAGAACCATACAAGGAAATTTATGAGTGCTTCCTCCTGTACAAGAAACATGGATTAATGAAACTGCTTAGGCCGCATTGGAACAGATGGAAGTTATTGGCTTACCTAAATTGCTTCCTGCTTTCTTGGGGTCCTACCAAGGACGATTATGAAGTTCTATGAATGAGGATGAGCAGCAGAACTGAGGCTGTACAGCAGTGGTTCCAGTGAGCAGAAGGCTTGTTTCTAATTCCATCCTGGGTGGTTGAGAATCATCTAATTACCCAGAACAGTGCTGGGGGTGGGGAAGCATATATTTTGAAAAATGCACCCCAAAACTCTTTATTCAATGAAAAAAAATGTTTGAAAAAATGTGTGTGGGGTAGGGAGGCATATCTTTTGAAAATTGTACTTGAAAACATTTTCCTTTTTTGCATGGACTGAAAAATAATAATAATTTGCAATCTATGGAAATAGGACAAAACAAACTGAACAGTGGAAAAATTAGAACCTGAGTGAAACTGGGCTTTATGGAGTCATCAGTCTCTAGGACTGCACATACAAATGCACACATACACAAACACACACACACACACACGTCAAGTTACACAGAAACCAAGGCTGGCCAAGTTATTGTTTGTTTGTTTATTACATTTATATCCTACTTTTTCTCCCAGGAGATGAAAGTGGTTTGCATAATCCTTCCCCCATTTGATCCTCTCACTATCCCAATGATGTAGTTAAAGATGAGAGATAATGAGTGGTCCATGGTCAGTGAGTGCCATGGCTGAGTGAGGATTTGAATCTGGAATCTACACCAAGCAGGATATTGCACTATGAAAGTGGTATAAAGCCACACTACTGCTTTATAACGGTATAGCCTGCTGAGTGCCTGAAAGTTGAGAGAGGCAGCTGTGGTTTTGCTCTGTTGTTATGAAAAGTCCTTTTAACAACAGCAGCAACAGCAACAACAGAAGATCCTCCCTCAGGCCCTCCACAGGCTGCAGCGATGTAAAACCTAAGGGAGTAAGTCCTGGCTAAGAGAGGCTGCAAGGACAGAACGGGGCATGAGTAGGGGGTGGCAGAAGAAAAAGCCACTGCCACCACCCCCTCAGCCACCTCCTTACAGTAAAGCATGCCCTGAAGCCCTGCACCCTGAGACATGTCTCCAAAATTCTCAACTTCGCAATGAACGAGACAGAGAAATGACTGCCTCTTTCACAGGGAAACGACGAGGCTGCAAAAGGGCGGGTAAGGCTTTGGCACAGCACTAATTAATTAAAAGGAAAAAAGTTAAGGATATACATATAAATTTAAATTTAATACAAATAAAATTGAATTGTTAATACTTTCAAAGAACACTCCTACACGTTAACAGATAAAGTGATGGAATGGAAACAGCGCTCATTAGACTCTGGCCATACGCGTTTCGACTTGTTAGTCTTCGTCAGTGGCCCAAATACTAGGCTGTGTGCTCAGCAAAAGTTTTTCCAAAAAAGGGGGGGCTGACTTAAGTATTCCCCAAATAAGGGATATATATGCTATTATTATTATTATTATTGTTGTTGTTGTTGTTGTTGTTGTTGTTGTTGTTGCATTTTTATATGCAATAATAAAAATGTAGAAGTGCCTTCTACAAACTCCAGTTGGTGGCCCAGCTACGCCCCTGTCTAGACAGGGATAACCTGGCTTCAGTTGTCCATGCTCTGGTAACCTCCAAGTTAGATTACTGCAATGCGCTCTACGTAGGGCTGCCTTTGAAGACGGTTCGGAAGCTGCAGCTCGTGCAAAATGCAGAGGCCAGACTGATTTCGGGAACCAGAAGGTTTGACCATATAACACCTGTTCTGGTCCGCTTGCACTGGCTGCCTGTATGTTTCCGAGCCCAATTCAAGGTGCTGGTTTTGACCTATAAAGCCTTACACGGCTTGGGACCACAATACCTGACGGAACGCCTCTCCCGACGTGAATATACCCAGTCACTACGTTCAACATCTAAGGTCCTCCTCCGGGTGCCTACTCCGAGAGAGGCTCGGAGTGTGGCAACGAGGGATAGGGCCTTTTTGGTGGTGGCCCCCAGACTGGGGAATGATCTCCCTGATGAGGCTCGCCTGGCACCAACACTACTATCTTTCCGGCGCCAGGTTAAGACTTTCCTCTTTGCCCGGGCATATGGCGGCACATCTTAATTACCCACATGTTTAGTTTTTAATTGGTTTTTAATGCTCTATGTGTGTATGTACTGTGTTTTAGAGTTTTAAATTTTGTATTCTTGTTTTTATCTCAATTTTAGAATTTCTGTAAACCGCCCAGAGAGCCCTGGCTATGGGAGCGGTATATAAGTATAATAATAAATAAATAAATAAAAAATATTATACCGCCCAACAGCCGAAACTTGTAAAGTCATAGATATAGATAGAATGCACCAAGCGTTTTTGGTTTGGCCTCACCTCTCGTGCATGATAAGGTACCGTTTAAAAGAATTCTTCGCTCAAATGCATCCACCCCATAAAACAACTAAAGCATGAGGGACCACCATGCACAATTTGATTGATGCATTAAGCAGCCCATCATCATGCCTTCATGTCTTACTCCAAAGCCTATGAGCAGGACCAGTCAGTGGTACTCTCAGGACAGGACCTTAGAGCAGCAGTTGCCCAGGGCTCCACTTGTAGAATAAGTGTTGGGGCAGGAGGAGAGAGCCAAATGCAGCAAGCTGACTTACCACATTTTGAAGTAAGTGAAGTATTACGTCCGATGCTCTAAAGAGCCCTTCCCCACAAGAAGGCAATGAAGTCCAGGGTCTAACATTACCAAACTGCACCATTGGGATTGGCATCAGGGATCAGCATCATTGGGGAGGTGCCAACGCCCATACCCCAGGTGTGGGACCGTCCCCCTGGCCCTGCTGCTCCTCCGACTTTCTGTGACTACCTCCCCCTTTTCCCTTCTCAGTTTATCCCATCACATCTAGAATTACCATCTTTGCTGTCTTTCTTCAGCATTAAATGTCCCGTGCAATTGGTCAGCATGTTCATTGTTTTCATCTGCGTTTGTTTGTTTGTTAGTTTCTGTTACTCTTGATTCGTTTGTTCTTCTCCTCCCCCTCCTCTCTCATTTGCTGCTGCCAATTACCTCTCGCCCCAATTGGACAAAGCAACCGAAAACAAGTGCCAAGCAGGGCTCCCTGGAGCTGAATGGCTTTTGATGAAGAAATGTCTCTGCAACCTTCTCTGGCTTGGCCTGGCTGGGCTTGGCTTGCTTTTGGAGGCAGGGCCCTTTCTACCAAGTTACAACTATACTCTAGGGCTGCTGAGCATTGAATGGTTGTTTTGCTTTGTGTGCGTGCTGGTGGTGGGGAGGAGGTAATAAAAATGAAAGAAAACTTAAGAAACTCACACACACACACTCATCTATGGAGAATTCTCTTTTTTAAAAAAATGTATGTGGAAATCCTTTCTTTTATTGGTGCTTGCAGTTACGCCTAGCTGTGCACTCTTAAAAGCACTTTCTGGTTAAAACCCAACATCACAGCTGCTCTGTCATTGAGAAACAGTAGGATATTTTATATTTCTTTTTAGTTGTTGTTTTTTTAAAAAAAAAAAAAAGCAAAAAAGAGAGAAAGAAATATTAGGATGAACTGCATGGTTTGGATTTCAGATTTTATTTTCTTTCCTGCTCATTTAGGGGGGTCATCTTATAAAAGCTCTCTCAGGGTTGAAAGAAGAAAAGAGGACTGTTTTCATTTCACCACGCAGGGGTGCTGGAACATGTCTACATGAAAAACAATCATAAATCTTCAGTCTTTCTTAACGTCCTTCTCTACCAGGAATCCGATTGATGGAGTCCATGGAACAGTGCAGTGTCCTTGAACACCCCTTCGACTTTATTACTGATCCCGTCATAATTTGAATTCTGCTCACTGAATTACGAATTCAGACAGATTATTGTTAGTACGAAACTCCAAGTATATCTGGAGTTCTTTGCATACGTAGCCCCAAAGTGCATCTTTGGAATATCACATACATAATATGGTGTGTCTTAGGAATGTGGCATGCATGATATAGTATACATTTCCACACCACGTGTCACAACATCATGCATCATGCTGCATCTTTTTATGTGGGTTTTTCTTTGACCTTTGGGGACTTTTTGCGCAAGTTCTGCAATTTGCTGGAATTTCTGAGTGATTCGCGCAAATTTGGCCATGCTTTACGCAAATTGCTCAGAAATTTGTGTAAATTGTAAAACCCGTGGGGAAAAAAATGCACAAATGCCTGTAAAATCCACAACCTGGCCTGACAGGCAAGACATGAGGGGAACAGCAATCTTCCACTTAAATTCCCCAATAATTGTGTTGTTATTACATGAACTTTCTTGCAAAACCATTACAGAAGATTAACATGGATCCTTCAGAGATTGCAATCAATTTCAGTTTGAATTACAAAAGTATTAAAGTTGGTTGGATGTAAATCAGGGATCGTTAGGGATTCGAGAATTATGAACATACTAGACTCAGCTTACAAATCAACTAATGATGAGTCTCGGGTGATATCACTACTCAAAATTAGGAAAAAGATGCCTGTGACTTTTTTATCCACTTCCTACACTGGTGGTCTTCAAAGAGTGTTCTAAGGAACACCTGGGGGTCCTCAGAACCTCAGTGAGATGTTGTCTTATGGCAGACAACTTCCTTCAAAGACAGCTAGACCACCACCACTCATTTTTTCCTGCAGTGTGCCATCAGAAGATAAAATTGGGTTGCCCTACGTCAGCCTCGTTGGCACCTTTGCCTTCTCCCACCTCTCTTTTTTGGACCCAAGGGCACAGTTATTCCCTGAGCATCTATTTTGGGGGGTCCTCTCTTTTCTTGCCTCCCTATTGGACCCTTTCTTCACTTGCCCCTCCACTTGTATCCTTTTTTCTTGCCGTCCCACAATAGATCCTCCTTTTAAGAAGGCCAAAGCCACGAAAATCTGTGGTGCGCTCTCTCTCTCTCTCTCTCTCTCTCTCTCTCTCTCTCTCTCTCTCTCTCTCCAGGCACAGAAACAGGAACTAAGGAGAAGAAATAGGATATGTGAAACCCTGTTTCTTCTGGCTGAGGTCAAAGGGCCCTCAAGATTCCACCCACCCACTCCTACCCTCATAGCCGGCCTTGTTCTGCAATGTTCATTGGCAAAGGGTTTCTTGAAGGCAGAAAGTCTGAACAATAGCTTCAATGCACTGTGAGGAGATATGCCTTCTGTCCCGCTTACCTAACCAATTTGATTTTGCCAACTACAGTTGACAATTTCCAATTGTTTTTGTTCTGCATTTACCATCATCCAAAGTACTCAGTGTACTTAAGCCTCAGGGGTGATCTTGAGAGGAGCTCACACAATGTACTTCATTATTATTTTTTAATGGAAACCTGCAAAAGCACAGCTCCATTTAGCTCTAAGTGCATACAAGAAACCAGGCTGGGGCCAGCCAGCCCTTACCACTAGCTCAATTAGGGCCTAATCTACACCAAGCAGGATATTGCACTATGAAAGTGGTATGAAAGGGGTATATAAAAGGCAGGAACCACACTGCTGCTTTATAGCGGTATTGAAGTGCACTGACAACTGTTGGGGCCCATTGACACATACCATCTACTGCTTTCATACCGCTTTCATAGTGTTATATCCTGCTTGGTGTAGATTAGGCCTAGGATTGGCTGGTAGAGGGACCTATTCTTGAATCAACCTGAATAGAGACATATCAGGGACCCTGGGTAATATGCTGAAAATTCTTTAAAATAGTGTCAAATGGTGTATTTTTTTCTTTTCAGCATGGCTGATGAAAAGCCAGCTTCCTCAGGGGCTAAGGGCAGCCGACCAAGCACAGCAGCAACTTCACATTGGCCCTGTGCCCACAGCCTAACACAGTAAATCACACTTAGCCAATGGATACTGCTGATGGAAGAGGAGAAAAATGAGAGAATTATGAGCCTGGTTAGCAGAAACTAGCAGGATTCTAAACAGAAGCACTCTGTGCAGTGAGAACCTGGCATTTTAGCAAGGATAACCTAAAAGGGTCACCAAATTTCAGCTGAAACAAGATTTGAGGCAAATTTGACGATCCCAAGGACCGTGGTGGTGTGGCCGCCTATCCCGGCTTTTTCCCTGCGAGTAGCGAGGGTGGGGTGGAGAGCTTACTTACTTTTGAGCTGTAGCTCAGGTGTGCTCCAGCTCATGACTTTTTTTAAAAAAATGGCAGGCATGACATCCTCCTTCCTCCCTGGATGTCACGCACTGTGTGTGAACCCAGGGGGAGGATCTCATGATCAGCATACCATGAGATCCTCCCGCCTCCCTGCCTGAATGCTGGGAGGTGTAGACATGCCCTCTGTTTGTTTCTGTTTTCATAATACAAGATGCATCACTGATTCGCTTCATTTTTAATTATGGGTACAAGACGTATGTCTCACTATTCAAAACAGATTTTATTG
This sequence comes from Elgaria multicarinata webbii, assembly GCF_023053635.1. Lineage (NCBI taxonomy): Eukaryota > Metazoa > Chordata > Lepidosauria > Squamata > Anguidae > Elgaria > Elgaria multicarinata. The sequence continues at coordinate 98,434,370 of NC_086177.1, forward strand.
CAGCCCTTATCTTAAGAAATCAGTTTCTCCCGATCCGGCTGATTTTCCATTTCCTGATTTTCTGGTGAAGAGATGTTAACATGGGATTCCACTTGTGTGCTTCCAAGCTTGCTCAGTGACATAAACCAAACAAACAGAGGGAAATAACATGGCCTAGCAGGAAAAGAGGTTTACTCAAGCCTGTAGCCAAGCCAGACACACCCACCCACACCAGTATAACAACCAAAATGTTACAAAAATGAGAATAATTTTGTCACCGTTATAAGCAGAGCTAGCTCTCCCTTATGAAGGAAGGTTACCGATTATTAGGGGCTGGAGCATCTGGCCTATGAGGGAAGGTTATAACAGCTGGTATTGTTTAGCTTGGAAAAATGGAGGCTAAGGGGAGACAAAAGAGATGCACAAAATTATGTGTGGTGTGGAAAATGTGGATAGGGAGGCCATTTTATCCCTTTCTCATAATACAAGAACCTGGGGTAATTCCATGAAGCTGACTGGTGGGAGATTCAAGACAGATAAAAGGAAGTACTTCTTCACACAGCACATAGAATTCACTACATCAAGATGTAGTGATGGTCACCAATTTAGATGCCTTTAAAAGGGGGTTGAATAAATTCCTGTAGGAGAAAGCTATGTGCTATCTCCAGTATATGAGGAGACAATAAATCTATATACATCAGTTTCTGGGGAACATGGGTGGGAGGGTGCTGTTGCACCGTGTCCTGCTTGTGGGTTACTGGTCAGCAGCTGGTTGGGCACTGTGAACAGAGTCCTGGACCAGGTGGACCCTTGGTCTGATCCAGCGTGGCTCTTCTTATGTTCCCCTTAGGCAGAGTGAGGTGACTGCCTTGGGCAGCTGATTTTGGATAACATAAACTATTTGTTTCTTGAATGTTATTCTTGTTGTATTTTTATTGCTGGGGTGGGGAAGATGTGCATTTGGGATTTTATGACTCAAGTGCTAAAATAATTTGAAGAGTCTTGAGCCCAATGCACCTTGATTTTGGAGTGGGCTGTCATTTGCTGCTTTTGGACAATCTATAGGTCTTGGGCCAATTCTGGTGAAGAGAATAGCAGCCAAAGCTGGATCTATCTTTGCTTAAACGGGGCTACAAGTTGTTTTAAACGGATATTGTTGGTTTCACCCTTTTTATCATTTTAAATTGTGTATATTTGTTTTTAATGTTCACTGTGTTAATCTTTGTAAACTGCCCAGAGAGCTTTGGCTATGGGGTGGTATATAAATGTAAATCATCATCATCATCATCATCATCATCAATACCTTGCAACCGAGCAAACGTAACGGTCATAGACAAAAAAGAAAAACACACATACCTCATCGACATAGCAATACCGAATGAGGAAAAGAGAAAAATATACACCACTGGCCATGGATGTCAAAGAACTATGGCAACAGGAAAAGGTCACAATTATTCCATTAGTCATATCAGTCACCGGCATCACATCAAAAAACTATACAGAAAACCTTCCGAAATTGGGCCTACCAAAATACATCCACACCAACATCCAGAAAGCAGCCATAATTAAAAGTTGCTCAATTGTCAGGAAATTCCTGAATCTGTAAAAGACAGCATGACTTGGCAAAGCCCATCATGTTCATCTAAAAAAAAACTGCCATGAGAGAGAAAGAGAAAATAATAATAATAATAATAATAATAATAATAATAATAATAATAATGGACCTACATAAAGTCATAAATTATGGGGAACAACTTACGTTTTATCAAAAAATAAGCTATCCCGTTTCATTGTGGTTACATCAGTGATGTCCTCTGTGTGGTCCTTCAAATATTGATGAACTGTGTTGGCCAACAATTTGGATGGCTTTAAAAAGGGATTGAACAAATTCATGGAGCATAAGGCTATCAATGCCTAGCAGTCCTGAAGGTAAAAACGGTGTGATTCTCTAAATGTTGGTGAACTGAGACACCCGTCAGCCTAACCAATGGTGACAGTTGATGGGAGTTGCAGTCCAACAACATATGGAGAACCTCATGTTCTCCAACCCTGTGGTACATCATTATTACATCATCTATTTCCCTGCCGCTTCTTCATTGTCATGGTAAACCTCCATAGATGTTTGCGTATTTTCCCACAAAATACACATTTTAAATGCATTTTATGCTAAAATGCATATTCTGTATGCATATAAGATGGTCATGTCTCCTACTTTACAGAGAACAGTTTTCTATTAGGAGCCATCTTTCATTTGAATGGCTGCCCAGTCCAAGTCAGGTTTAAAGATAAAGAACCATAAGAAGCCAGGAGATCAGGGTCATGAAGTTGACCATCAACCTCAACTGGATAGTAGACTGAGCCGGAAGGTACACAGGTCACCTGGCTGCAGTCTCTGCCATTATGGTGAGATAAGTTGTATTTCTATTTAAGTTATAGTATGTTTTCTAATTGTTTCTAGAATTCCCCTTTGAGCTCTCATTGATTCTCTGCATAAGCTGCACCTGGATAGGACTTGCCCATTGGCCTTCACATGGGGAGTGAGCAAGTAGAAGTGAAGAGGATACACCTATAAAATATTAACCCATTAGAGTCTCATTAAACACATTCAAGACCTAGCATGACCCTTCAAGTAGAGAGCCTTCCCATTTCTTTGTTTTTTGTTTTTTTTATCAGTGCCACAGACTGCATCAACACCAAACTTGTCCCAGTGATGGGCTTGTTGCGAGGGAAAGAATGACAACAGGATTAATTTCCTCCTTCTCGTTCTCTTAATTTAAACCAGTTTCTTTTCAAAATCTATATTTCAATATCTTTTTTTTTTTATTGCTGTTCAGAGAAATGGAACAATTATGCATTTCACAATGGCTTGCGTAATTACAAACAGAAGTTGGGGAGGAAAGAGCATTGTTACCTTGGATGCCGTTGAGAGAGAGAGAGAGAGAGAGAGAGAGATAGGAAGTTCATGTTGGTCCTTAAAACAATACGGATGTGTGTTTGTTTTTGTCAACCTGTCCTCTCAATGCCGTGCATGGTTGAGCAATAATCCCGATGGAGAGTGGACAATTTCCTGTGTGCAATTTAAAGATCTCTAGTTTAGAGGCATCTGTAAAGAGTTATGCCACAATACCTTTTTAAGAAATGAAATTAACTTTTAGAACAGCAGTGGGGAAACTCTGGCCCTCCAGCTGTTGCTGAACTAAACTCCCATCATCCTGACCACTGACTATGGTGGCTGGGGCTGATGGGAGTTATAGTCAAACACCATCTGTGTGTGTGTGTGTGTGTATGTGGCCTCAGCTAGACCTACCAGTCTAGCACAAAGGAGGGGTGAAGATCTCACAATATTTTTATTGCAAGATCTCCCCCTCTGTTTACATGCAGCACACGACAACTTCAGAGGGAGAGGTCTTCGCAGACGCCATTTTGTTTTGTTTTTCTTAGCGGGGCAGAGCGTACAAGTGCTCATGCGCAAAAGGTAAGTGGTGTTTTTTGTGGTTTTTTTGTTTTTTTTACACTTTTCCCCGCTCCCCACAACCTACCCCTGATGGGCGCAGAGCTCCTGGGGAGATCTGAGCCCCATACGCAGATCCCGACTCCTCACGAGGAACCATGAGGAGCCGGGACAAACCGCGACGCCAGCCCACACGTTCCGCAGTCTCGGTATCAGCCTGAGACTGCAAAAAAAGTGGGCCTAAAGTGTAGGGCGAGATCCCGGGGCAAGAGAGGGATCATTCCCCCTGATCCCGGGATCCCCTGTGTGTCATGTGGACACACAGGGACGATCCCAAGGATCGCCTCAGGATAAAACCCATCTAACTATTGCCTGTGTGTGTGTAATGCAGGTCTCCTGCAGCTTTAACTGTTGTGATAAAGAGGGAATTTGGGTACGCAGGAGAGGGCCTTCTCGGTGGCTGCTCCAAGGCTCTGGAACTCCCTTCCCAGGGAGGCTAGGCTGGCTCCCTCTGTGCTACAGTTTCGGAGGCAGGCCAAAACTTTATTGTTTCGGCAGGCTTTTGGAACTCTACGGGACCTGTGTTAACGTATTGGATCCCCCCTTTTAACCTGTTACAATTTTTAAATTTTTAATATGTTTTTAATTTTACTGTAGGTTTAATTCTATTTTAACTTTTGTAATCTATATTTATATGTTTTAATTGTACATGTTTTAATTTTGTAAACTGCCTTGAGTCCCAGTACTGGGGAAAAGGCGGGATATTATTATTATTATTATTATTAACAACAACAACAACAACAACAACAATTGCACCAGGTGCCATATGGATACAAATGACACCTACTGAAATACAATTGTTAAAGATACAGAAGTCCTGTCCTTCTTTTCATAAGGAGGGGATCTACACTATTCATTACACCGTTGTTTAAGTGCATTGTTGCGTCCTTCCTTGCTACGTTACGAAATGCAACTTGAGCCCAGTCAACCGAAATACCTTTTCTTCTATCGTTTTACCCCGGCACACTCTTCTTTAGAACGTTCTTCATTATGCTCATACTGGCTCTGAAGTAAACCTCCTTCTTCCGGTGACTCTGAGCTTTGCTAGACCTGCCGGGATAAGCTGGCTGGGAGGCGGGGCGACGCGTAGGGACGAGGGAAGCCCTGCAGCGTCTTAAAGGGGCCACGTGCGCCCCGAAAGATAAGCGGTTTTTTAAAAAAATTAAGCCTCTGTCCCCTCTTTCACCGCCCTCCCTCCCCCTCATCGCGTTGTGCCAGCTCTCCCTCCCCTCGTCTAGCAAAGCCCTCACTTGAAAGACTTTGAAAGACGGCGTTGAAAACAACGAAAGGTTGGGGCACATTGTTAGTAATAAAACGATTTTAATGGAAAGTGGAATGGTTTTAAAAGTCAGAAGAAACATAACAACAACAGCATCACGTGACTGCTGACGTCATCTCTGCCAACTTGTTACGTTTCATCTAGACAAGTGTAGATTCCCTCATGGTCACCCTATCATATTGCAAATGTCCCACATGTCCACACTTAAAACAGTACCTTGTGTTTTCTCTTTTAAACACAGGTTTTACGTCACTATGTTCACCAGGTGCTGCATGCATACAATATATGGGAGTCAGGTGTATGAATATCTGAGAGAAGTGTATGATCTATGGGTAAGATATAGGATTCTGTGAAGAGAAGTGAGAGAGTAAAGTGTATGATTCTGTGAAAAGCAGATATTGAATAGGAAAGTTTGGTGTGGGTTGTTGTGTTTGAGAATACATAGCAGAATTCTATAGTGCAAACTTTTAAGAAAGAACTGATAGAAACCAATATGCTTAGAAGCCTTATCACTGTATGCATTTCAACTGAGGAAACCAATAAGCTTATGTACACGCACTTACTTATGTTAATAAATTCTAATTACTTTCAAACAACTGGTGTGGACTGTGGAGAAGTGACTGACGAGAAAACAGTTAAAGGTGGCTGCGGGATGGGAAACTGAGGGCTGGGTTGCTGGGCCGTGGAGCCTAAAGAAGAAAAGTAAGATAGGAGCATTAGCAGTAGGCCTAAACCCTCACATGCATCACCAGCACAGGGTAGGGTGACCATATGAAAAGGAGGACAGGGCTCCTGTATCTTTAACAGTTGTATTGAAAAGGGAATTTCAGCAGTTGTCCTTTGTATATATGGAGAACCTTGTGAAATTCCCTCTTCATCACAGCAGTTAAAGTACAGGAGCTATACTAGAGTGACCAGATTTAAAAGAGGGCAGGGCACCCGCAGCTTTAACTGTTGTGATGAAGAGGAAATTTCACCAGGTTCTCCATATATACAAATGACACCTGCTGAAATTCCCTTTTCAAGACAACTGTTAAAGATACAGGAGCCCTGTCCTCCTTTTCATAGGGTCACCCTAGTGGCACAGGGGGGAGTGAGTGGTCCTGAGTGCTAGTGGCATGGATAGTCCTTCCAGGTAGCTTGTGGGCATCACAGGCGGAGGCAGAATACCAGAGTGCCATCCTGCATAGGGTGCCCATCAGACTCTGAGTTTGGAGGCTGATGGGCATCTGGATAGGATTGTGCCCTTTAATCATGGTTAGAGAAGACTCATTGAAATCAATGAGACAAAAGTTAGTCATGATTGGCTTAAGTCTCATTGATTTCAATGGGTCTACTCTAAGTGGTACGACTAGATCTGAATCTAACCCTTTGTTTTGGCTTCTCCTAATGCAGCTGGGACTCTGCATTCCATCCACCCACCCACTCCTGTAAAATACTGGTCAGGGGGTTATTATCGCCAACATTTTTGTCATAGCAAAAAGAAAAAGAAAAAAGGAATGGGAAATTAAAGGGGCAGCATTGTGGTGAGTGTCATGTGCCAAAGCTTTTCAAGGAATTGACATATTTCAGAGATATCAATACTACCACTACTAGGCCCTGCTAAGAACAACACCAACAATAATAAATACAATAAAATGCATGGATTCCAAGGCGTTACACCAAGACTAAAGAAAACTCTTTCCTTGTCATGAGTCCTTGGTCTAGATTTCACAACCCATCATCAAGTTGTCCATAGCTAGTAATCATCTTGCCCAGAGAATTTCTCACATTCTTTAAAAATACAAAACAAAACAAAAACTAGCAGTGTTTTCTTTCATGCCAAAAAATGATAATCGCGGAAGGGGTAGGCTGCGATAATCTGTTGCAGCAAAATTAGCCAAAAATCCTGTGGCACCTTAGTGATTTCACAAATGTATTATGGCGTAAGCTTTTGTGGGCTGGAGCCCACATCTGAAGAAATAGTCTGGGCCATGGAAGCCCATATCACAATAAATTTGCTAGTGTTTAAGATGCCACAGGACTCTTGCTGGTTTTTATAGCCCACGGAGTAAATCTATTCAGTTGCACTAATATGATGAGGTTTGAATTAAATACCATGAAATATTCTTTTTACAGATTATCTAGATAAATCACATCCCCTCATGGGTTGAAGATAAGGATTGCCGGGCTGTATTTTCCAGCTGTTCTAATGTATTAGGATCAGGAAAAGCACTAACCTAGGTTTTACTTATAGCTCAATGCCTCCAAAGGCTAGATCTGCTTAGGCAGCCATGAAATATTTGGGTAGGCCTCACTCTGTCAATGTTTATGTTAAGGTGTTAGTGTACCCTATTTCACAGGGGAGAGTCCTCTGTTTGTAGGCATCCTCTATTTCACATCTGCCCTATCCAAGTCTGGTGTAAAGATGGGAGAGCAGGGGCTTGAATTTGCCAATGAACAGTTAGTCCAGTGAAGTCTGGATTGGCTATGACTAACCACCCTAACAGGGGTGGGAGACCAATTAGTAGGGAACCAAATGAAAAGGAGGACAAGGCTCCTGTATCTTTAACAGTTGTATAGAAAAGGGTATTTCAGTAGGTGTCATTTGTATGCATGCAGCACCTGGTGAAATTCCCTTTTCATCACAGCAGTTAAAGCTGCAGGAGCCCTGCCCTCTGTTGTATCTGCTCATCCTAGCTATAATAGAGTGACCAGATTCAAAAGAGAGCAGGGCTCCTGCAGCTTTAACTGTTGTAACGAAGAGGGAATTTCACCAGGTTCTCCATGTACAATATACAAATGACACCTACTGAAATACCCTTTTCTATATAACTGTTAAAGTTATAGGAGCCCTGTCCTCCTTTCCATATGGTCACCCTACCAATTAGGATGGAGACTTACAGAATCTGAAGGAGACTTATGGACTCCGAAGGATTCTTGAATCCTCTGGGCGATTTTCCAGCTGCCATGGCTGGTACTCCTGTCAACGCTCTCATCTCACTATGGAATGGTGAGATTAGTAGGGCTATTGACATGATTGCTCCAGAACATCATCTCCAGCTGAGTTAGATCCTGGAAAACTTCCTAGTTTTCCCAGAACCTCCAAGTGATGAAATGAACTGGATGGTGGATAGAGCAGTGGTGGAGTCTGTCTTGAACTGAATATGACTGAACACAGTAAGAGTACACCATTAGGTCTATCATGTGGCAGTGTTAGCGGCCAAAAAAAAAGCTTATTTCTCTGCCACCATTGTGTACTTGTAGAATTGCCCCACAGAACTCTTTCAGGTGGTGACTGGACCGATGAGATCTACTCTGGGAATAGGACCAGCTGGGCCCTCAGAGCAGGGTTGGACTCGATGGCCTTGTAGGCCCCTTCCAACTCTGCTATTCTATGATTCTATGATTCTATGATTCTAAGAGCCCTATGATGGTTTTGCGAAGTGTTATGAGGGGGAAATCACTTGCATCCATACTGAACTGGACTCCAGTATTGTTGCAAGTTCTGTGGAAGCATTCAGAGCACCATCTGAACATGGGGTGTGGCTCTTCCTATGTTCTTATGTTTTGTTGCCAACTTCCTGGCTGTGGAGGTTAGGAAAAGTGGTGCTGGCAAGAGAGGAAGAGGAAGAGCACAGTTGTGAAGAGGTGGCATGGGGGTGCTGTCAGAGTTCTTGGCAAGCACCATCACCATAGGGCCCACAGGCACTCTGCTGCTGACCCCTGGTCTATCTAGTCCAGCATTCTGTTCACACAATGGCCAAGCAGCTGCTCATGGGGAAACGCACAAGCAAGACATGAGTGCTACAGAATGCTGGACTAGAAGGACACTTGGGGCCTTGCTAGACCTGGCCAGATAAGCCAGCCTGGAGGCGGGGCAATGGCGCGCTGACGTTAGCGCGTGCCACCCCGGCTTCCACACGCGGGACGCGCAGGGACGTCGGGATCCCTGCAGCATCCGCCATTTTAAAAAAAGTTTAAAGGGGCCAAGTGCGGCCCGAAGACTCCGGACCAGGTAAGTCCTTTTTTTAAAAAAAATGAACCCCCCCCTGTCCCCGGCCTTGCCCTGGCGCTTGCCCGGGTGATGCCCCCCCCCCATGCCAGGCCTTGCCCTGGCAGCGCCGCTTGCCTGGTCGCTTGGGCGGCAGCACCAGGTGCTCTCTCTCTCACCCGCCCTCCCCCTTGCCATCCCCAATGCCTGCTCTCCCCCCCCTCATGCTGGGTCCGGCCTTCCCCCTGCCCCTCTCTTCCCCCCCCCCCCCGGGCCAATGGGCACAGCGCTCATACGAGCGCTGTGCCAAGTCCGTGGCTTTTTGCAGCTACTCGAGTAGCCGCAAAAAGCCACGGAAGTCTCTAGACGTTCTGCAGCCCTGGCCTCAGGCCGGAGCTGCGGAAAAGGCGCGCCATAAGCGACTTCGCTCATGGCGCGTTAGAGGAGGCTTCAGTGTGGCCTGGGGCCGGATTCCCCTGTGTGTCATGTGGACGCACAGCAGGGAAACCGGCTCTCAAGGCGCGCTAAGGCCTCGTCTAGCAAGGCCCTTGGTCTAGTCCAGCAGGGTTCTTCTTATGTGCTTTTGTTCTTAAGTCAGATCCAACTACCAGCTGGATCTTACCTGGCCACCTTCAGTATATAGAATGGGCATCTTGTCTTTTGCATCCGACTGCAAAATCTCTTGGGATAGCCCTGCAGAAGATTGGGAAACCTTTTCTATATTAGGGCATCGATCGGGATACTTGAGGTCATAATTTGGGCAATGTTCACTGTTCATGGTGGGAGCCAATTCTGGCTCCTGAATAAAGAGGGGGTGAAATTCAGGGGGAACTGCTCACCTTTGGCAGGAGCTCTGTAGGTCAGCTAGAAGAGTGTTCTGTTTTCAGTGGCACATGCACCCCCATATTCTTTCTTCTTTCCCCCATGGTCTCAGGGTGTAGGGAATGACTCCAACATCAAAAGTTGGTGGCCACCAGCCAAATGGGAGAAAACAGAGGACAAACCTTCCACTGCAACCAAAGGTGAGCAGCCCAAGTCTGCAGGCCCCAAGTGGGACTGCAAATGTGGAGGGGTCCACATGGTCTCATTTCTAATTTTGTCCCAAGTAACAGCAAAATATGTTCTATTTTGGGATTGCATGAGCTCAGAAATATCCACAACCAGCACGGATATGCAGAACAGGCTTTCCTGACCCGGCACCCCCCAGATGTGTTTGACTGCCATGCCCATCACCCCCAGCAAGCATATTATCTGGGGATGATGAGCATGGTAGTTGAACACGTCGGAGGGCACCAGGTTGGGGAAGGCTGAATTGCTGAAGACCATGACAAGTTTCAGACTAGGAAATAACAAGCAGCGCATGGCTTAACATGAGCCATTGTTCTCCCCCCACCCCCTGACTTTTCTTTTCTTTTCTTTTCACACAATCAAGGTTGAGAAGCTGGCCCGACATTTGTTTGGCCGAGACTTCTAATGTAATAACAGGCTAGCTTAATTGGGCCTCCCAACCATCTATATATTCTTGCAGCCGGCGACCCATCTGTTCGACATTCTGGGCTTGTCTTTGAACATAACTAAATAAATCCGCACCGGCCCCCTTTACATTAAAACAATGTGGAAACGTCTGATGCAAACAGGGATCCCTCCTGCTCAGTCTTCAATTGAATGCTGGGGCTGGACATAAGCACAGTTGGTCCTCTAGGCAAAATAATAAAATAGTGTGTTTTTTCCTAGTCACTCCTATTTCTCCAGTGTACATCGGGAGGGGCCATGGCTCAGTGGTAAACCACATGCTTTGCATGCAGAAAGTCCTTGGTTCAATCCTTGTCATCTCAAGGTAGAGCTAGCGGGGTCCATCAACAGATTCCTGCACACCCTTGACTCAGTTTGCATTTGGGAGCCAAGCCGTGGGCGTTTTCCTGGTTCTGGGAAGTTTTTCAGTTTTTTTTTTAATGATGTAAATTGAAATTTGTGCAAATTGCAACTGCGATTTGCACAAAATACACAAATTCTGTTCAATATCCAAGCAAATTATGCAAACTGCAGCCAAACTTTGCAGAAATTATGCAAATTACACCTGGAATTTGTGCAAATTATAATCATATTTTGCACAAATTACAGTCCATATTTTCCAAGCTGCAGTTGCAATGAATGCAAATTTCCATTTACACAATTTCTTTTTTTAAAAAACAAAAAAACAGAAAATCTGCAAACTGAACCAACTTGCAAGCCAGTTTATGGGAAATGGGCCAAAGTCCAGGGGAATGAGCTGGTGATCACTCAGTAAACTGCACCTACTGGATGGATGCCTTCAACATCCCTTGATAGAGATACAAAAGAATCCTGCCTGAAATCGTGGGAAACTCCGTGTTGACAGTCAGTGTTGACACTATTGGGCTAGAAGGACCAGTGGTATGGGCAGTGGTGTGTTGGAGCCAGGGATCACAGACATGCAGCGTCAGCACCTTTTGATGATCAGGGATGCTGCCAGCCCCTCAGAAGGGTCATTTCCCTCTGAGCTTCGCTGCAATTCTCACAGTAGCTGATAGAGAGCTTTATCACACCAGCATTATACTGTGCAATCACTGCGAATTGTGTGCAAAGGACTCCAAAGTTTTCCATCTTATAATCTGCTTTTATTGTGAAGGACTCCAAAATTTTCCATCTTATAATCTGCTTTTATTGTGAAGTACTCCCATGCATCCTGCTTTAATTGCGCTTCTTAACCAAAAGAAGTGCAATATTTTGCTACTAGCTTTCGAGCATATCATTTGTTGTTTTCCGAGCGGCCACTGGGGTGCAGGAGCAGGATTTGAAGAAAAATTAAACAAATGCTTACATCTGCATAAACTTTAAAGATAAAGACATCAAAATTGGCACAGTAATAGATATTAAGGAGAGCTTTCAGCATACCAAATTTGAATCAGATTGGGTCATCCATTGATTTTTTATGATTTTGTTACATTTCCCCCCCCCCTTAAACTCTTTGCAAAGGATCTTAGGAGCACTGCCAGCTGGGGTGTGATTTAGCAACAACAACTACAATGCCATCTTAGTGCTGTAGGGGATAATTCAAGGGAAACAGGTATGTGGGATGAAACTTAGAGTGTGGATGGGGGGCGGGGGAGGGAATGAATTGCTAGACTGATTTAAAAACACACACCCTGATCCAGCAAAATATGTATACTGGAAGCTGGCACTGATAAAAAAAAAAACCCAATTGTTGGAAACGAGGCTGCCTTTGGAAGTGAGAGCTGGGAAGCATTTCAGGATTTGGAGGCCTTTTTGTTTGAGATAAAAATCCGAAATGAAACAATACTTGTGCCTCCTCAGATGGTTTTAATTTGTCTGCATCATCCCCCAGCGGCATACAAAAAAAGAGCACATGTTGTGATCTATCAAAATTGGAACGATATGCTTCTAGCAAACAAAAGTACAAGGCATGGAAACTGGAACCCTTCATGGCAGGAGGAAAAGGGGAAGCGATTCCGAAAGTATCTCCCCCTTTCTCCAAGGACAGAGAATGATGATGATGATGATGATGATGATGATGATGTAGTAGTAGTAGATGTAGAGACTTATTTATCTAAACATGGCATGATGTTTTGATTCCACTGCACAAATCTGTTCATCTAAGAGCTGGCATAGATGTTAGTTGCACTCATTACATGAATCGGTATCCTGTGGCAAGCTTCCTAATCCTCCCAGTTGTATTGTATAATGCAGCCTTCTCCAACCTCTTGCTTTCCGGATGTGATGGACCGCAACTCCCATAATCCCCAGCCAACAAGCGGAAGTGTGCAATTTATGGAGGCTCCAGAAACGGCGTAATTCCCCTGTTGTGTCAATGGTGGTCGCCATTGACGCAGGGGGGCAAGTGCACGATTTTGGCGTGAAGGGGTGGGTGGCTGCTGAATACTTTGTGAATGAATGAATGAAATCTTTATTGCTTAAAGTGATAAGCCATCACAATTCGACATAATAAAAAACAAGGAAAGAGATGAGCTAAAATAAATAAGTTAAAAATGGATAATATAAAGTAAAATGAAAATAATGAACACAAATGGAATATAAAGATAAAAATCATATTAACATACATTAAGAACTCGTGAGTGGGAAACTAGATCAGTACATATACCAGAACATGGTCCTTGCTGGCATTCTATGGAGGCATGCACTCGCACCAGGAGCACTTGACTGGATCTCGGGGGGGGGGGGTCCGCCAGACTCCTGGACCCAGGCCTTAGCTAGAACTACCTGAAAGTCCGGGGGAGAGGAGGGGAGACCTCGCATTGTGAATAACGTGAGATCTTGCCCCCATTTACACGTAAGGCGTGACAACCTCAGGAAGAGAGATGTCATGGCCACCTTTTTTTTTTTAAGGAGACAGGAGCGCAGGAGTGCTTGACCAACTAACAGTGAGTATTGTGGTTTTAAAAAATATATATTTCCCACGATCCCCCACCCTACCCCTGATGAGTGCAGCACTCCTGGCTCCTCGCGAGTAATTGCACGGAGCTGGGTAAACCCGCAGAAATGGGCCATACGCTTCGCAGTCTCGGACTCAGCCTGAGAACGCAGAAAAAGCGGGGCCAAAGGGTAGGGCTGTAACCCGGGGCAAGGGAGGGATGATCCCTCCCTGATCCCGGGATGCCCTGTGCATCATGTGGATGCACAGGGACGATCCTGGGTACCACCCTGAGATACAGCCTGATCTAGCTAATGCCACAGATAGGTGCTCAAGATACCCCACAAATGCTATACATCCATGTATGAACCAGGCCTCAATAAAAATATGTGCAGCCAAGGTGGTGGCAGAAGTCTTTAATGTAGACATTGTTTAATCTATAGTTCCTGCCCATCCAAACCACTTTTTTTTTAAAAAAAAAAAGTTCTTTTTTGCATTCTTGTTTCTGCTAACTGAAAAGAAGCTTGCAGCTATTTGTGTGAGGCTTTTAAATGCACACTGAGGCTATTTACCTTCCATTGACTTAATTACATCTTGTCAGGTCTCTACTCAACCGTGCGATGCGGCTGCTGGCGTGGGCTGCAGTTCTAAACCACCGTGGCATTCCAAACAACGCACCAGACCCTCCACTGCACATACAATGAGCTTGCTCCACTCCATAAAGTCCAGAAACGTGTTGTTGTTGTTTTGAATGTAGCCGTTCCGTGGAATACAGGGCCCTTCTACCACCACTACAGTGGTTTTTATCAGCCAATGTCAGGCTGACGTCCACTAACTGGAATGCTTACGCCTGGTGCAGATTTCCCCGGTCTGCTTTTAACCTGAAAAGAATTATTTATTTTGAAAATAAATAATAACAATTCCAAGTGAACCATGATTGAAAAAAAAAAAGATGTGTAAAGTTGGAAGGGCTTAAGCTATCCCAATGAAAAAAAGTGCAAGCCGTTCTTCGAAAAACAAAACAGAGAGGCAAGCATTCCACGGTTCCCTTCAGGCATCTTGTTCAGCTGCCTACAGTTCCCATAGTTAGGACATCAGGGAGAGCCAGTGTGGTGTAGTAGCTAAAATGTTGGACTAGGAGTCGGGAGATCCACGTTCTAATCCTCACTTGGCCATGGAAATATGGTGACCATGAAAAGGAGGACAGGGCTCCTGTACCTTTAACAGTTGTATAGCAAAGGGTATTTCAGCAGGTGTCATTTGTACTCATGCAGCACTTGGTGGAATTCCCTCTTCATCACAGCAGTTAAAGCTGCAGGAGCCCTGCTCTCTTTTGCATCTGGTCACTCTAGTGTAGCTCCTGCTGAAATTCCCTTTTCTGTACAACTGTTGAAGATATAGGATCCCTGTCCACCTTTCCACATGGTCACCCTAATGGAAATTTACTGGGTGACTTTGGGCCAGTCACAGACTCTCAGCCCAACCTACCTCATAGGGTTGTTGTTGTGAGAGTAAAATGGAGAGGAGGGTTATGTATGCCGCCTTGGGTTCCTTGGAAGAAAAGGGTGGGATATAAATGCAATAATAAATAAAATAAATCATTATAAGTACCCTAACAGATGTATTGTGATGCCCTTGCTAAGGATGTTGCAGGTGCCCAACTGAGTCCAGGAGTCTGATGGACTACCGCACATCTGCCCCCTGATCCAGTTGCATGCCCAACGAGTGCTTGCCAGCCATCCACCCTCATCCAGAGCCTCCATGTGGCACACAATGGAGGCTCTGGAAATTGCATATTTCCCCCATTGTGTAAATGGTGGCCGTAAAGACCCCATTTACGCAATGGGAGGGAATGAGTAGGGTGACCATATGAAAAGGAGGACAGGACTATATGAAAAGGGAATTTCAGCAGGTGACATTTGTATATATGGGGAACCTGATGAAATTTCCTCTTCATCACACCAGTTAAAGCTGCAGGTGCCCTGCCCTCTTTTAAATCTGGTCACTCTAGTATAGCTCCTGCAGCTTTAACTGGGGTGATGAAGAGGGAATTTCACCAGGTTCTTCATATATACAAATGACACTGCTGAAATCCCCTTTTCTATGCAACTGTTAAAGATACAGGAACCCTGTCCTCCTTTCCCTACATAATAGCACTAAAAAATGGGCCCCCTCCCCCTTGGTCCCTTACCGGGCTCTGCCGCCATCGCCGTACGGACGGCGATGGCGGCAGGGCCCGGTAAACCCCCCCCCCGCCCTCCTCTCCTGGCCTTACCTGGCACCGCTCCCCTCCACTGCGGAGCTCCGATTCGGAGCCGGAGCTCCGCGGCGAAGAGGAGCGGAGTATGGGCGGAGCAGCGCGGAGCGGGCCGATCCAAAATTTTCAGATCGGCCCACGGGACGGAGTGGGGGGGTCCGTGCACACCCCTAATAATTTTCACAAATTTGGCTGTAATTTACACAAATTGTTCAGAAATTTGCACAAATTGCAGAATCTCCCCCCCCCACACAAAAAAAAATGTGCAAGGAAGTTACCAGAGTTCAGGGAACAGCCCCACTCAGCTTGCAGACACAAAGTGAGTCATACATGCTGTACAACTCTATTGAACCAAAAAAGAACCAGATTTCCCAGTGACGGAAATCCCTAACCAGAGGCATTGGCAATCTTTCTATTGGCATTAATGGAAGGGTATTCCCACCCCCATCAGCTTAATTGCCTTGCAGAAGGGGGATTTGCCGGGGGAGGGCCATTGCACAGGGAAGGGAGGGTTAACCTTACCCTCATGTGATCCCCATGGAAATCTTCCCCCCTGCATGGCAGCGAAGATTACAGAAACCTCCTATTTACAGCATCTGAAGATTTTCTTCATATTGCCTGGTGGGAGGGTGCGGGGGGTCATATTGCAGCACGTAAGGAGGGGATTAACTACACATTGTAGAGATGGACGATTGACCTCCTGATTGCCCCACAAGAGGATGAGGTTTTTTGAGTATGTCAGGCAAATATTTGAAAAGTCTTGACCCCCGAGCTACTTAACTTAGGGGCAGGAGAGACATCTGTGGGTGTGGAGGCAGGCACTCCAAATCCAGTATTTTCCCACTGGAGACTGGGACCCCATTTGGATTTTGTTGCGTGTGAATGGGAATCTTGGTTTTGCCTTAGGATGTTACTAGAAACCAGGTCAAGACATTGTGCTGCCTGGAACAGAGGACAAGATGGCGGCCCCTCCCCATTCCAACCGGACTGGCGGTTGAATCTGACTTCAATGCTGTTGATTGGATAGCAAGCTAGCTCAGAGTGCACAGAAGAAGCCATGTCACATGCGTTGTTCTGTTCTCCGGTGCCTTGCCACCACTTTCCACCCCACAGCGTTTACTTCCTAAGGCAGATGCTGATGTACCTCACTCTGCCTAATGGTAGAGCCGGTCCTAAACCAACCTACACAGTGAATCAAAACAAAATGATGGGAAACCCAAGGGAGAGCGGTGTGTCTGTGTGTGTGTGTGTGTGTGTGTGTGTGTGTGTGTGTGTGTGAGAGAGAGAGAGAGAGAGAGAGAGAGAGAGAGAGAGAGAGAGAGAGAGAGAGAGAGAGAAACTGTGAGGAGAGTAGGTTAGTAGTCCATGCAACAAAAACTGTCAACAACCCCCAAAAAATCTAAGACCAGTTTGGCCCTCTGCCAAGGCCTCCCATGAGAGATAGAAAACAAAAAGATCCACTCTGAATTTCTAAAACAACTTCCCAGCCTTGAAGCTGCTATATTAAGCACAATCCCCGCTGCACTGTGCACTGAACTTTCTGCCTGCAGAGCCCCACGGCTGAACGACTCAACAAAAGGGCTTTTGTCGTTGAGGGCCTTTTAAAAGGCTCGCCGTCAAATTGCACCCATTATGCTGAGTTAGACTCATTCCCTGGAAGCAGCGCAGGCTGCCTCGTTTCGCACGCGGTGCCATAAATCAGTCCTCTGCCGTGTTTAACGCTCGGCCTTTTTCTAGGAACACGCTGGCACGAGGCAGCCTGTCTGCCACCAGACTCCGGTGCTCAGGCGAAGGTCTGTTTATGTTGGCAAGGCCCAACCTCATGATGCTGGAGATGCAGAGTCCAAGCCAATGCGTGAGATTACAGGAACTGCGGAAGGAAGCCAGCTTGTGCTGCCTCTTGTTTCATTGGGCTGCCTTTATTGATGCCATGGGTGGGGGGGTTCTCAAGGCTGTTTGTTGTGGTGGTAAATCCAGGGTTGTCCGGCACAATCAACCTTAGGCTGAGAATCCTAGAATCAGGGCTGTAGCTATTGAAGGTGGAGACGGCAGGGCAGGGAGGGGGTGGGGTCTGGGCCTTTCAGGTCCTTTGCGCAGCTTGCATTTTGGAAGGGCAACTCTCTAGTCCTTTGACTTTCGGAGGTATAAGGAAAGGTGTGCAGGCCGTATTCAATCCAATTGCTCAGTTAGTTTAGCCACTTACAAATTGCCGAAAAAGGGAGGCATGCATCACTGAAAAGGAGGACAAAAGGGGACAACAATTTGCATGACATGTGCATATGGTGATTTATATGTCTAGATGCAAATTTAGAAATAATCATTATAATTTAAATAGAAATACATCTTAGTAGGGCTGTGCTCCGCTTCGCTTCTGAAGCGATAGCGGAACGGCCTGATTCACCTCCGGCAAAGGTGGAGACGGATAGGGTCAGGGGGCTGCGGATCGAGGCAAAGTGGTTTGCCTTGATCCGGACGCAGGTAAGTGGGGGGAGGGGACTCACCTGGCAGCAGCGCCACCACTGCAGTCCATGCAGCGACGGCGATGGAGCCAGGTAAGGGGACATGCGAGAGGGGGGCTTACCTGTGTCCATCATGGACTTCAACTGAGGCCCCGGCTCCAAGCCAGAAGAGACCACGGCCTCCTCTTCCGGCTTCAAGCCGGGGCCTCAATTGAAGCCCACGCCGACTGTGACAGACACAGGTAAGGGGGCAGGGGGGAGTTTGGCTTACCTGGCTCCGCCACCGTCGGCCATACAGCGACAGCGGCGGAGCCAGGTAAGAGGTCAGGGGGGAGGGGGGCTTATCTGCCTCCATTGTGGGCTTCAACTGAGGGCCAGGTCTTAAAGTGGAAGCAGGCCTGCTTCCACTTTGAGGCCTGGCCCTCAGTTGAAGCCCGCACCGGACCACAACAGAGCCAGGTAAGGGGGTGGGGGGGAGTTTTGCTTACCTGGCTCCGCAGCTGCTACAGTCCGTGTGGTGACGGCAATGGAGCCAGGTAAGGGGGCAGTGGGGAGGGGGCTTATCTGCCTCCATTGCAAGCTTCAACTGAGGGCCAGGCCTCAAAGCGGAAGCAGGCCTGCTTCTGCTTTGAGGCCTGGCCCTCAGTTGAAGCCTGCACCGGACCACGACGGAGCCAGGTAAGGGGGTGGGGGAGTTTTGCTTACCTGGCTCCACCACCACAGTCCATGTGGCAACAGCGGTGGAGCCAGGTAAGGGGGCAGGGGTGGGGGCTTACCTGTGTTCATCGCGATCCATTGCGGACTTCAATTGAGACCCCAGCTTCAAGCCAGAAGAGGCTGCGGCCTCCTCTTCTGGCTTCAAGCCGGGGCCTCAATTGAAGCCCACGATGGACTGCAACGGACACAGGTAAGGGGTTGGGGAGAGTTTGGCTTATCAGCCCCCCATTTTGTCCCCCCTTTCCCACTTACCTGCCTCCGCTGTCTGCCACAGAGGTAAGTAAGTAGGGAAGGGGGGGCAAAATCTCGATCCGCCCCTCTGGACTTCGCTCCACGGAGCGGGGGATGGGCAGATCAACCCAAATCGGTTCGGGGGGAGTCCGTGCACAGCCCTACATCTTAGCGTAGTGTAGAACACATGACTGGGTGGCCTGTGTGCATGCCTTCTCAGTCTGCTTTGGACGGATGCCCTGTCCTCCTTTCCATATGGTCACCCTACTGTAGAAAACAAGTTCTCCAGGACCAACAAACTGCAAAACCTGTTTGATCAGAGGTAATACCAGAGAGACAGGGGAGAGACTTCATTTCGGGGCTGTGGGCATCCGGACCCCTCCCCATCAGTCTGGTCCTTGTACTGGACTGCCAGTAACTATAGGAAGCCGTTTCTGTGTTTTTTGTATTTTTTACAGAACAAATGAACTGCAAAACCTATTTGATCAGAGGCAGCAGGGTGGAGCGAAAGAAATGTTCACATGACCAAGTGGTTGAACACGCAGAGGTAGGCTTTTCTCTAGGCAGGGCAGAGGCTGCCATTACAATCACACTCCCCCATTTAGTTTCCTGTTTAGCATCGCTGCTTGGTCCCCTGACATGTTTATACCGTGGGCAGCCAGGCTTCACTCAAACTACTTCTATTGTTAAGACAATGGTCTCTCCAGAAACCATCCAGAGTAGGAGCAGCATTTTCTATATACCACATTTTTGCATTTTTAAAATGAGAAAAATAATGAAGAAATTAGTAGACATCTCCATTCCCCATGAGAACAGAAACTCATACTGAGAGGCTATTCTTGATTGATTGATGTCATAAGTCATCAACAGAGAGCAATAAAATGGGCAGGACATGCAAATAGGAAATATTGAATTAACATTGGAGGGGATGTTTGCTGAACAGGACTTTGTTATGAGTAAACATTATAGTACGTTACTTTCCATGGGAAAGACCATTATTGGATGATACCGTGATATAAGCACCCAGTGGAATGTCCATTTTAATTCCATTTCTAGCTAGGTTGGCAACTTACACATTTCCAAAAAAGAGGACAAAAGAGGACACAGAATTGCATAATATTTGCATAAGCTAATGTATGTTTATAGGTGCAGATTTAGAAATAACAGCTATGATTTAAACAGAAATACAGGGCAGTATTGATGGTTCCTGTTGCTCTAGTGGTCCATTTTGTTAGCATGAGAGCCGTGTAGGATACTGCCCATGGTACATCTCACCATGACCAGGTGACCTGTATGCTTGCTCAGTTTGGGGTCAATTTCAAGCCCCCTGGTCTCCCTTGGAATGCCCTACTGTAGTAAACCATGGCATCAAAACCATAACAGGTTTCCCCCACAAGAGAAATCCATCTTTATAGTCTGATAAAGCACTCTACTTTGTGACCTGATATGAACTTACCTTAATTGTGGGTTTTTCCCCTTTTAAATTAAAAGTCCCATTGAAAAGGCCAAGTGCCACAAGCTGTCATAAATTAGGAAAGGCTAGACAAAATAATAAGCATATCCCTCATGGGTCATATAGTTTTGGGTTGCTTTCCCACAATGTTTTATTAGTAAAGCTTTGTCTATCTACATTAGAAGTAGTTCTCCTTGTCCTCATCTTATCCCTAGGCCATGTCTGAGCGAATAACCCTCTCTGGCACCATCATCACTGCCTGATGTTGGGACTTCATGATTCATTTTAGAAATAAGCACCCGAAGCGCACAAATTTATTTACACAAATGGATCAAACAAACTTTGTCCAAGATCTCTTTAGGTGTGTACATCCAATGAAAATATAGCATTGTTGGACTGAGCTGTAATGAGAAAAGGAGTTTTCAAAAAGACATGGGCACCAAGAAACAGCCCCAGCTAGTTTGATGGACTCTTGGGTTCTAGAGCATATGCAGAGTTCATTGCTGAGAGAATGGTCTGAGAGAGATGATCTTGACCTCTAGTTGTATGATATAAGGAAGGCTGACAAGAAGTGAGCAAATTATTACTTTTATAAGAATCTGTGATCAGGCAGGAAAAGTGGACTGGGTGTGAACAGAATGGGTTGGATCCATACTTAGTCATGCTTAGAGTAGACCCACTGAAATCAATGGCACAAGTTAGTCATGACTAACTTAAGTCCCATTGATTTCAGTAGGTCTAAGTATGACTCAGGGATCTTCTACACCAAGCAGGATATTCCACTATGAAAGCAGTATATAAAGGGCAGGAGCCACACTACTGCTTTATAGTGGTATTGAGGTGCACTGACCACTATTGGGGCCCACTGACACATACCATATACCACTTTCATACCACTATATCCTGCTTGATGTGGCTCCTGCCTTTTATATACCACTTTCATAGTGGAATATCCTGCTTGGTGTAGATGAGCCTTCAGTCTGCATCCAACCCATTGTCAACTACTAGAGAAGACAGGAAAATGAGGGCAGGAATGAAAAACATATGTCAGGCTAAGGCATGTCTCATATTAAAAATAAGAATAGCTTAGGAAAGGAAAGGAACCTCTCATGAAAGCACTGAGTCATTACTGACTCTTGGAGGGATGCCAGCTTTCGCTGACGTTTTCTTGGCAGGCCTTATAGTGGGGTGGTTTGCCGTTGCCTTCCTCGGCCATTATTACCTTTCCCCCAGCTAACTGGGTACTCATTTTACCGACCTCGGAAGGATGGAAGGCTGAGTTGACCCGAGCTGGCTGCTTGAAACCAGCTTCCGCTGGGATCAAACTCAGGCCGTGGGGAGAGTTTCAGCTGCAGAAACTGCTGCTTTACCGCTCTGCGCCACACGACCATTATTAAGAATAGCTTAACTTGATGCCAAAAAGAATGGAATGTTCTCATCAGGTGCTCATCACTCACTAACTATGAAACTCATTGTATTTCTTCTTAGATTTTTTTTTTATTTTCTACAATACTTAAACATACACCAGTACAATTAAAGCAAAAACAACATACTACATAAATGTTGAATAACATCAGTATCATCTCTATATAACATAATCAACTTAACATATACGTGCTCCCCCCACCTCGGGATCTCATTCCTGATTCCAAAATCTCATACTTTCTTCTACTGGTGGTTTCCCACTTCCCTAAGAAAACACAAATATTAGGAACTGTTTCCAAATTCCTTCAAAATCATTTGTTTTAGCTATACCTCTTCTCCATTTAATATTACAAGTCAATTTATCATTAATAGCTATATCCCATACTTCTTTGTACCATTCTTCAATAGAATATTCCCCTTGAATCTTCCAGTTCCTAGCTACAATCAATCTTGCTGCAGTCAGCAAATTCGTTATCAATTCCTTAATTTCTTTTTTACATTTTAAATCTTCAAATAGTGACAGTAATGCAACTTTTGGTGTTCGTTCTATCTTCAGTCCCACAATTTCTTCAATCTCCAAAAACACCATCTTCCACAATTTTTGTACATATTTGCATTCCCACCACATATGTAAATACGTTCCTTTTCCCCCACATCCTCTCCAACAATTTGCTGAATGCTGATTATTTATCTTATTTAATCTAACCGGGGTTAGGTACCACCTCCTTATAATTTTAAAGTAATTCTCTTTTATTCTTACTGCCATATTTCTCAACGCTCTTCTTAGATTTTTCTAAATTTGCATTTATACATATAAATTAGCATATTGTATTTTATACAGATCAGTGCCAGCTTTGTTCCTCTCTGTGACTCCAGTTTTTTGGAGATGTCCAAGTTGCCAGCCTATCAGAAGATGGGGAAACTTGTACAATGGCCTACTTTGATGATCTCAAGGTCCATCGGGTATTTGCTCGGTCTTTTTGGAGACCTTTGTTTTGTGTGTATCTCTTATGGCACTTCAACATAAAAACAATTGTAAGGACAAATACTATATTGAGAACTGATAGGAGGAAATGTACAGGGGACGAAGCCTGGTTCCTCAGACATAAAGTCCCAGTGAGTTCAATGGACTAACTCATTAACGCACCTGAGCATGGTCAGAAGTAAAACTGGGCTAAACCTGCAAGTGGAGATTGCACCAGATACTAGAAATAAAGCTTCCAAGTGAAAACTGAATACTTGCAGACAAGTTAGCTCACCATGGGGATTTCTCCCTGCAGGACTCCCTTCCTTGGACCTGTGTCCTGTTTTTAATCTATATAAATGACAGAGACAGATGCAAAACCACACTCTAGTTATGATGGCTGATTGCACAAAAAGAGGGAGCATGAAAAAGACCTGGGTCTGCTCTGCAATGGACCAGATGCAAATAAAATTTGACTTTGAAGAGCCATTTGGCTGAATGCTAACAAATGAAAAGTAGAAAATGAACGAACATAAATGAAAGCAGAGCAATCTCAAAAAGGGACCTTAGAGAAATAATAGACTCCGCTCAAAAACATCTTTGCAATAGGGGGACCTGTTTTATATTACATCTCGAATTTACTGACAACATTAAAACATGTGAGATCCATAGTTTGTCCATAAATCAGCCTTCCCCAACCTGGTGTCTTCCAGATGTCTTCAACTACAACTCCCATCATCATTGGCCATGCTTGCTGGGGAATGAGGAACATTATAGTCTGACACATCTGGAAGACACCAGGTTGGGGAAGACTGAATAAAGTTGAGGTTACCAGCAGATGTCTATCCTTCTATCCTACTTACTTCCCTTGATCCACTATTAGGCATGGCTAGGCTCTTGCCAAGAGCCCAATCCACAGCAGAGGCACACTGACAAGAGCCCCCTGGAGTTGCTCCTTCTCATCACCATGGCAACTTGCTTCTTCATCCGCCTCTCACTCTGGCCAGTGGTGAGAAGGAAGAGCATAGAGTCATTTCCCAACTGCTCTTTGCTACCTAGCTAAAATTCCCAGCCAATCAACATTGAATTTACCTGATCAAGGCCCCATTTATAAATACTGGTGTAAAGTCCTTGTCACCATGGATGCCAATAGTCTGAGAAAACAAAACAAAAATTACCTGACAAAGCTGAAAATCAAGAAAAGATGTCCTTTTTAAAAAAAAATCATCTAGCATTTCTTTAAGTTTGAAGTTGAAAACATGTGATGTCAGATCAGGCACCGTTTGGTGCCGAGAAGATAAACTGGCACTGAACCGTACAGCAATAGGAGACTGGCGTGGAGCAAATAAACATACTGTTCTGCTATTAAAGCTTGAGCTTTGAACTTTTTCAAACTTTCAAAATTTTCTGCGTGTCTTCCCTGCTCAAACTTCAGTTTCAAAAAACAACAATAAGCAAATTGGCCTGGTAGATCTCTAGTAATAAGTGTTACACAAATGTATTGTTATATAGATTCAAAGCATTTTTTTCTCTCTCTCTCCCACTTGAGGACATCACCAAGCAGCTGCTACCAATACAGGCCTTCAACACAGTAATAACACAAGGCCCAATGTCTACACAGATACATTATAGCCTCTCAGATGCCACAGTGTGTTTACAGAACATTACACCACATGGCATTTCTTCAAGGAGAGCGTTACCTTGTCGTGGTGCTGGAGCTTGAGCACCTCAAGGATGCCATGAGCTAAACCATGAAGGAACACCCAAGACGGGAAGGTCATGGTAGAGAGGTCAGACTAAATACGATCCCTGGGGAAGGTAATGGCAACCCACCTCAGTATTCTTGCCGTGAAAACTAAATGGATCAGTACAACCAGAGATATATCGGTATACCATCGGAAGATGGGACTCCCAGGTCGGAAGATGGTCAAAATGCTACTGGGGAGGAACAGAGAGGATAAGTTCAACTAGCCCCAGATGTGATGACGCAGCTAGCTCAAAGCCTAAAGGACAGCTAGCAGCTGACGGTGCTGGTGGTGAACGACGAATCCAATGTTCTAAAGAACAACACACCATAGGAACCTGGAATGTAAGATCTATGAGCCAGGGCAAATTGATGCCATGTTTCTCGCCTGCCCAAGGGCCTCTACTTCCCTTGCTCGGCTTCGTCCATTCTCTTCTGCTGCCCCTTACGCCTGGAACGCTCTTCCAGAACATTTGAGAACTACAAGTTCAACCGCAGCTTTTAAAGCTCAACTAAAAACTTTTCTTTTTCCTAAAGCTTTTAAAACTTGATGTTGTGCAGACTTCTACTGTTACTTTCTACTGTTAGTTTTACCCTACCCTGTGCCTGCTTACCCTACCCTGTACCTGTTTGCATTCTCTTCCCCTCCTTATTGTTTTACTATGATTTTATTAGATTGTAAGCCTATGCGGCAGGGTCTTGCTATTTACTATTTTACTCTGTACAGCACCATGTACACTGATGGTGCTATATAAATAAATAAATAAATAAATAATAATAATAATAATAATAATAATAATAATAATAATAAATTGGATGTGGTTCTGGAGGTGACAGACTTGACCTTGGGGGAGCTAGGGGTGGCAACGGCCAACAGAAAGCTCTGGCGTGGGCTGGTCCATGAAGTCACGAAGAGTCGGAAGCGACTGAACGAATAAACAACAAAATTGTATCACCAATGTTGAAGAAAGATTCAACTGCCAATCCAGTTGGCTTCTGTAGGTGGAGTGGGGGGGGGGGGGTCCCAACTTGTCCTTCACCTCTGCAGCAAAATGTCTTGGGCCAGCACTGACAGTTAATGATGGGAAAGGCTGAGGCCTAAGACTCCAGGAAGCTACTGCCAATAAGAATGGAATAGATAGTTAGACCAACCATCCGATTCAATTTAAGGATGGTCGTACACTTATATATAACTGCTGCCTGTTGGAATATTTGAACCCCATTGGCTTAAAGCTTGTTCTACCTCTTAGCCATGATACTTACACATCTATTAAATTTTCATTGTTTAGTGCTGTTCAAGTGTCAGAAAGAACAATAATAAAATCCTATGATTAATAATATGAAAACCTTTGTGCCATGTATTCAGAATACTTCTTAGCATTTGTTATATCAGGATATAACAATTGGTTTCTTTTGTATATTGATGCCCCACTTTTCAGCTAGGGGTGGCCCCTAAAATGGCTTAGAACAATTAAAATCCCACAAAACCCCTACAATATATTAGGATGTCTTTTCCCAAACTGGTGCCCTCCAGATATTTTGGACTTCAGTTCCCATCAGCCCTAGCTAGCATGATCAATGGTTGTAATCCAAAGCATCTGGAGAATACCAGATGGGGAAGGCTGTATTACCTATATAAATATTATGGATGGGAGTTACTGACATAAGATCCAAAGTGGTGTTACTTCCACTTTTACTCTAGAGTAGGCACAGAGGGCCCAATCTTAATCTGAAAAGTTCTTGTACCTCCCCCACAAACATGCTAAGGTCCTGATCCCAAAGGTCCTGTGCCTTCTGTAGAGTAAAAATGGGAGAGGGGAGATATAGCTGCTAGATACAGATCGAAAATAATGCTCCGTTTTAGCCTACAGTCCAGGTTCCAAACTCTTCCCAACAGAGAGTGGACAGAATAAGTCACAATTGGTGTGGAAAAGGACTAAAGACACCAACCCCATAGACCTTGATCGTTATGCTAGTTATTTACCGAGGAGGAGGAGGAGGAGGAGGAGGAGGAGGAGGAGGAGGAGGAGAAGGAGAAGGAGAAGGAGAAGGAGAAGAAGAAGAAGAAGAAGAAGAAGAAGAAGAAGAAGAAGAAGAAGAAGACTTTACAGTCTTTTTTTGGTGGTGCATCTATTCATGAGCCCTCCCACCCCATCAAATTGAAGAAATACCAAAGGAAGATGCTATGGCAGGTGAAGTAATGATTGCAAAACTTGGCCCCTGTTTTGGCTTACCTCAACTTGCTTTGGCATTTGCCCCTACTTCTCCATGACTAATACAATGTTCCTCTTCCTGTGGGGATTGTGGGCAGACCCTGTGTCTCATGGACTTCTCAGAAAGCTAACCTTACCTCTCGGAGGAATAATGGAGGAGAAACTCATATGGCATTTCTCGACAATGTGTTTTTGTTTCCATTGCACCTCTTTGTCTTGAGGGGAGTTTAATGGTGAAACTGACCCTCTCCCATTGGAGTTGGGATTTGCGACTTGTTCTGCAATTAAAATTTTTCTACCATTGCTTACTGGAAAGGACTCTTTATCATTTGCTTCCTTCTCACTTTCCCAAGCACCATGTGTAGTTCCATGTACAATTGAAGGTCTGGACAATGAAGTCTGGAACATAGTTGGAGAAAAGAACTAAGAGATTCAAGGCATAATCCTATGCATATTTAGGCAGAAAAAAAGGCATTTAATGGCATGTGATGGGGCATTTATGCCAGTCATCTAAACAGGTCTACTATTTTATTGAAAGTTTTTCGCTGTCTAAATTGTTTTAAATTTTGAATATTTAAATGTTTGTGCTATATTTTATACAGTATTTTAGTGCTGTATTTTATTGTCTCATGACTTGTTGTAAACCACCCAGAGAATTTCAGCTATTGCGCAGTATAGAAATAATAATAATAATAATAATAATAATAATAATAATAATTCTGAGCATTCCCCAGGCTACCCATGCTGGAAATTGTAGGCCTTTTATTCTGTCTAAACATGCACCCTAAAACAAAGAGATTAAGACAATGGCCTTAATGGGGTGCAAGGAAATGTGGGCTCATCTACACCAAGCAGGATATTCCACTATGAAGGTGGTATATAAAAGGCAGGAGCCACATTACTGCTTTATAGTGATATTGAAGTGCACACTGCAGGATCTACACTACTGCTTTATAGTGGTAATGAAATGCACTGAAAACTGTTAGGGCCCATGACACATCTACACCAAGCAGGATATAATACTATGAAAGTGGTATGAAAGCAATATATGGTATGTGTCATGGGCCCCAACAGTCATTAGTGCACTTCAGTACCACTATAAAGGAGAAGTGTGGCTCCTGCCTTTTATATACCACTTTCATAGTGGAATATCTGCTTGGTGTTGATGAGCCCTATGTTTTTAAGGAGGCTTTGCATGAACAGAGGACATTGGTACCATGTATGGCTGGGTAGTGTATGCTGGAAGTTATAGGCCTTTTTTTCATGACAGAACATGCATAGGATTGTGCCCTAAAACAAAGATTAAGACAAAGGCTTCACGCGGGTGGTGGGAAGAATAGGTTTTGCAGTGGGCTTTCAGAGAAGAGAGAAAAGTGGTATGATGTACGTGTTCTCAGAAGGGATTCCAGGAACAAAGGAAGTGACGCAGAAGCCAGCATAGGCCTCCCTCCCTCTTCCACGAACACAACCGAGCCACTATACAGGCCCCGTCACAGCAAGGTGAGAAGACAGCTCTTACAGAATGTGCAACTCCCAAGATAAATAGTGTTGTATTAACATCGACCCATATTAACCACGTTCAGGCCAGCTTAGATGACAGAACTGGGAGATGGGGTGGAAGGGGCTTAAAGGAAATTAAAGGAAAACAAATGCGGAACAGATGTTGGGAAGCACACTTTCATTCAGAGAATAATAAATGTGTGCAGTGGCCTGCCAGACAGGGTTACAAGGGGCAGGAACACCGAGGTCACTTAATAAACAGTTAGAGTTCTTTAGGGTGAAATCAAATGCTAACAGAGACAAACCTGGATGGCTGACATTTAAACATAATCATGTCTTCCTTCCCTCCGAGTTGATGAGATCTGTTCCTTTATATGACTAATATTTTCGCAATTGCTTCCCCCCCACCTTGACGGGTGCTACCTCAGGGTTTCCCTCCGTAGGGGGACCAGCAATGGCATGCCTTGGGTCCAGTTTGTAGTCTGTCCATGAGGTAAATGTTTTCCCAGCGGGAAACCGGCCTAGACCACCAACACATTTGATGTACAGTAGGTCAGTCAGCAGCTGCCATAGTTACCACCCTAAGTCCCCTCTTAGCCTGATCTGGACAGACTTTGGAGCCAAAGGAATTGTTAACCCATTACGTCCCTATCTATTGTCATAAGACCGGCATGTTCAAAAGCATGGTAATGAACAATGCCAAAGGCACACAACTGCGTACAAATAATTGCTATTTGAGAAACGTAAGATGCCTATATAAACTCTTACAACGTTTGTATGCAGATAAAAGGCCAGAGGTTATATACACAAGCAAAGTTAAAGAAAAATGACCGCTTGTACCCCCCAGGCAAAATTGTATCATATGAATGTTACATGGATGACAATTTACAAAACCAAGCAAGGCTAACAGCTTTATAAGTAACAAGCAAGATATGTTCTCACAAATATTATATAAATAACACAATGTAATAATTAACAGCTGCATGTGACAGGAATCCGGTATTAGTCCCGTTTCATAATATTAGATTTCCTCAGATAGCAGTCTTAATATCGCTGCATACGAGCACAAACTGTGAGGGTGTAAATTCAAGATAGTAGCTCCTTACTTATTAGTTATTTAGACAAGGCCCTCCGAGGGGAGATGTTTCCTTGGTCACCGGCTGGCAATCCGAGTGCTTCAAAAGCATTTCATCTTTTGATTATCAGAGATCTCCACTCACTGTTCCGATTTCCCCATCTTACTAAGGTAAGCCCAACTCAGTAGGCAGTACAGGCAGCTGTCTGGGGCACCAGAGGTCCAGAACATCATCAGACAGCATGGAAATCGTGTTTCCCTACCGTCACTTTGCCTCCTGCTTCGGTCCCACAATAGAGACGAACAGCTTCCTCTTTCTTCACACAAGGAAAAAAGAGGAAGCAAGCAACGACCACGTGGCCCACTCAGTGAGCATTTTCATCGTGCTGTTTCTCCTGCACACAGCCCCCCAAAATCAGATTTTCTTTTAACTAATTTTATGTATTACATTGTGTTTGGTGATGTTCCCCACCTCGATCCAGAGGGAGAGGTGGGTAATAAAATTATTATTATTATTATTATTATTATTATTATTATTATTATTATTATTATTATTATTGTTCCGCAGCACTGAAGAGCCTCGGTTGGCCTTGGATAGCCAAGTAATCTGAGAGTGATTAGCTACAGGACAACTAACACATCTTAGAGGGGAAAAAGTATTGTTCTTCCATGGGTGTCATGCCAGTGCTCTTACTTCAACCATTTTCCCAACTGCAACCAATTCCCTTCATTCTATTCAAACTTATAGAACATGGGGAAAGGGTTTGCAGTTTGGGAAAATGCTTAACAGAGGAGACACAGATGCCCCCTATAACAAGGGGGGTACAGTCCCATTAATTATTATTATTATTATTATTATTATTATTATTATTATTATTAACCTAGGACAGCAAGGTAAATCTTTGTAATCTTCCCAGAGATTGTTGGCTACTGAGCTATATTGAAATGTACTAAATGAAGGAATGAATTATGGTAGCTTGAGCCGTCCTTGTATCTCACGAAACCCAAATAGTTCCTTGTTTGTGAAATAAGGGCAAAGGCAGAGCCCTGATGTATCACACGAAAAGCTCCATCAAGTCCAGCAGTCCTGAATGAACAAGGTCACTTCTTCCTACTTCTGAACCCCTTTGGATTTGCACTGTGTTATTTCATTGAAAGGGAAGACCAGCTTCCCAATTCTTTTGATCTTAATACCATCACACATACAACATCAGGCCAAGCATCTGCTCACAACATTGACTTGCAACATCAGCTACAATGTGGAGCATGTTGTAAATTGCTATATCATGAAAACAGTGGCTGAGGGTGGAAAGCATTATGGAAGCCTGCTCTTTGAAAGTTTTTTTTTTGTTTCTGCGGCCACAAGATTCCCAGAGTCGGTTTCCTATCCATACAATGAAAACTTAATGGGAGAGAAAGAATAGGGATTAAAGAGGATAAGAGCAAAACACTGATGTGGCCAAGACAGATAAATGAAGCTCAGAAATGCCTTTAGAGAGGACGACTGGAAATATATGGAACACATCAGTAGGGAACTAACAGGCATTTCTTAGTTTATATGAAAGTCTCTTAATGTTGGAAAGAAATAACACTGCTGATATTAAACATATTAAATAATGGCTCACTAGGCTCGACTTCTGCAATATGCTGTACATAGGGCTACCATTGTACGTAGTTCGGAAACTTCAGTTAGTTCAAAACATGACAGCCAGGTTGGTCACCGATACATCTAGGCATGAGCATATTACCCCAACATTAAAATCACTCCACTGGCTACCAATTAGTTTCCAGGCGAAGTACAAAGTGTTGGTCATTACCTTTAAAGCCCTACATGGTTTGGGTCCACGTTACCTGCGGGATCGCCTTCTCCTGTACAATCTGCCC
The DNA here is from genome assembly GCF_023053635.1 of Elgaria multicarinata webbii. NCBI lineage: Eukaryota > Metazoa > Chordata > Lepidosauria > Squamata > Anguidae > Elgaria > Elgaria multicarinata. The sequence goes on from NC_086177.1 coordinate 98,465,442, forward strand.
CACACACTCAGATCCCCTGGGGAGAACTTACTTCAGTCAGCCAAAACAAGACTGACAACTGTTACCCAGAGGACCTTCTCTTCTGTTGCCCCCAGACTATGGAATGGCTTGGCAGAGAAGATTTGTCAACTTAACTCTCCTGGTGGGAATCTACACTGGTGTTATTCTAGCGTTTTGAATGGGTTACTGTGACGCACAGCGTCACGTGACCCTGGGTCTCCAACGTTGTAAATGAGTCGTACTTACCGGTTCTATTTCTTAGTTCCAGCGTGGCTACAGATTCATGTGCCTCGTCCTACCGGTGATTCTTCTCTCCCTTTCTCAGAGCTGCTGGGTTTGCTCCGCCCACTTCCTGTTCTCCTTCCTTCGCCCCGTTTGCTATCTTATCTGCTACAGCAGATAAATCACACCAGCCTTATACTGTGCAATCACTGACAATTGCATGCAAAGGACTCAGAAGTTTTCCACCTTAGAATCTGCTTTTATTGTGAAGTACCCCCATGCATCCTGCCTTAAAATTTGAATCAAATTGGGTCATCGGTTGATTTTTTATGATTTTTTTTTAACATTTCCCCCCTCTTTGCAAAGGAGCTGAGGAGCGCTCAAAGGATCGCTGTAGCTCCCTGCAGGAAAATTAACAAGGGTCCAAAGTCCAAAACTCATGACCAGTGGGGCTTAAATGGGGCAGTTGCTAAAACTTTTCAATTTCGTCTCACATCCCAACCCTGACTAGACCCGACCCTGCTTAGCTTCAGCAAAGTGGCTGACTCCTATGCATTCAGGCAATTCCCTAGGACTTGTGTTAAGATGTTTTGGGAGGGAGGGAGTTTGTGTGTGCTTATGACTATTGCCCTGCACTGCTGGCTAGGAATGAGGCAGGCAGTGGGCGGAGCAAACCCTGCAGCTCTCAGAGAAGAGGGAGGGAGAACAAGGAAAGGATTTAACAATGTGCCCTGCAGTAACGTTACAGCTACAGAGAACTGATACAGAGAACCACGTTAGAAAGGGACAGTAGCAACATTATAAGACTAGTGTAGATACGGCCCAAGTTTAAGACAATTATAAAGACTAGCCTCTTCCAGCACACCCACTCTGATGAATTTTAAACCAAGAATTTTAAGATGCCTTGATGGTTATTTTGATAATGTATTTGTTTTATAAGATCTTTTGATTAATTATATTTATTTTATTTATATTGTATTGTTGTACTAATGTTGTTCCAAAAGGAGAGGGGGGTAAGAATAAAAATTGTTGTTGTTGTTATATTAAAAAGATATAGAAAAACTGGAAAATTCTTTTTTACTACTCTTATTCCTATAACACCATAATTGTACATAGTGCTTTACAGAGTAGCATAAAGACAAAACAAAGAGAACAAAGAAATGGCCCCTGCCTGGACAGGGTTACATTCTAAATTTTAATAGGATGGGGGGAAATAAATGGAATTAAAGTTCTGAGGTCTGTTGAGGTCAGAAGATTGAGATCATTCTCCTTCTAACTGGGGCTTTTTACTTAAGGTGGGGGGAAGAGGACTCAGGGAGGAAACAAGTATTAAGGTTTATAACATCATCACTCCCCACATATCACCTTTCTGAAACTGATTTTCAGCAGATTTCAAAATGAAGAGAATGAAGTATAATAGGAATTCACCTCTAAAGGAATGGAGGAAAATTGGCCAGCTTTGGTCCCGCTCAACTTCTCATTTTCCCAACTGTAAATTCGTTTCCACTCATTTCCGCATCAGTTTGTGAATTCATAACAACAAAACCAGTCTGCATTACATTTTTTATGCAATTCCATGTACCTTTCTTCTAACATATGCATTGTTGTATGCACTTTTCGTATATTTCCCTAATATATACATTTTTGTCCATTTTCGTTAATAGACACATTTTTCTGTGCATTCATCTGAGCTGCGAATTGCATCACAAGATTCTTAAAAGTGTGGATTTTGACTAGGGTTCTCCATCATGAGGAAATCCAGCCCTTTTTTTGGATCAACAGATCTCTGTGGTGCCCTGACTTGGGCCGTGGGGTAGTTTTGATTTTGCAAAAATCAGTATTTGCACAAATTTAAAAAAAAACAAAAATTCACGAGCTGGCCTGACTCTTCATGCATTGAGTCAGCCCAGTCTGCTGATGAACAAGCCAGTGTCCAGGGAGCTGAGTCAAATGGATTTCTTCAACATGCCTAATTTTGATGAGCAAGTGTGTTCCAATTTATATATATGTTCAGCAAGTAAGTTCATATACAAATTTGGGCCAAACTAATTTCTCATCTATCTTTGTATGGAACTCATTATTGCAAGCAAAATAGATCACCTAACTAATACTTTAAACGAGACTTTCCCCACCTATTTCCCTGAAGATGTGCCTGACTGCATTTTTTTCATGATGCTAAAATAAAACATTCCATAATCCATTTTTCTTCATTTTTGCAAAAATTAGGGGAGGATGCAATATTAGCACTTTTTAAGATTGAAGGTCACTTTGTTACTTTAGGAGCATAAAATGTAATTATGTACAAGTTGATTTGGCATAAAATTATTGCATTTGGTATATTAAAAGTACAGTGTATGGTTTTGCCAGTTCATGAGGAGCAGGCAAAAAACAAATTAAAAAAACAACAACAGAAGAAACTATCAACATTAGTAACAAAGAAAATGATATATGTCTTAAACATTTCTTTCATCACGCTAAAATAAAACATTCCATAATGCATTTTTCTTCATTTTTTCCTTCAATTTTTCCTTTTTTTCGACAAAAAACAAAAAAAAAGCTTCAGGGAAAAATGGCTGTTTTTTCCCATTTTTTTCAGTTTTTTTTTTTCCAGGTCTTCACATCTCTAAGTGGAAGCCACCACTTATGCAACAGAGATTCAGCGCTTCCTAGAGGAAGCCCCGAAACAAGCAGAAACACTTGTTTCTGGATGGAGGCAGGTCAGTGGGGTTCCTTTAGGCTGCTGACCTTTCTCCCTCCAGAAATAAGTGTTTCTACTTGTTTCAGGTTGCCTCCAGAGGCACTAAATTGCCATTGTGTGCAAGCAGTTGGTCATCTTTTAAACTAGAGATACCAGGACTTGAATCGGAGATCATCATGCAAAGAGCTTTGAATACCAAAATTAAAAACAACAGTACCACTGTGGCCTTAGCTAGACCTACCTGAAAGTCTGGGATGGAAGAGGGGAGATCTCACATTGGAATTAACGCAAGATCTCTGCCCTGTTTACACATAAGGTGCGACAACCTCAGAAAGAGAGGTGTCGGCCCACCATTTTTTAATTTTTTAAAGAGGACGTAGCACACAAACACTCATGCACTAAAGGTAAGTCTTTTTTAAATTTAATTTGGTTTCACTGCTTCCCCCAACCTAACCCCGATGGGCGCAGCGCCCCGTGCGTAGATCCCAGCTCCACGCGAGTAATCACGCGAAGCCAGGTAAACCCATGGAAACGAGCCACACACTCCGCGGTTTTGGGCTCAGCCTGAGACCGTGGAAAAAGCGGGCCCAAAAGGGAGGGCTATATCCTGGGGCAAAGGAGGGATGATCCCTCCCTGATCCCGGGATCCCCTGTGCGTCATCTGGATGCACAGGGGCGATCCCGGGGTTCACCCCGCGATATAGCCTGGTCTAGCTGAGGCCTGTGATGTTGAAGCATTCTTTACATGACTAGCAATAAGTTGTGTATTGTTGTGTCCTTTGTGTTGTGTGTGTCCTCACTCAAGTGAAACTGATTCCTAATTTAGTCCTTTCTAGATCTGCCACCTGGTCTACTAAGGGCACAATCCAATGCATGTTTAGACAGAAAACCATCCTACTACTCCCACCATGGCTAGTTGGGGCATACTGGAAGTTGTAAGATTTTTTCTGTCTAAACATGCATAGGATTGTGCCCTAAAATGCTCTTGAAAAACCTAGAAGAAAGTCACACTTCTGCTCTGAGTATCTTGAATATCCCTTTTCTCTATGTCAAGAAAAAAAGCAGCAAACCACAAAGTGGGTCTAAGAATGAGAACCACTTGGTTCTTTTTGTCGCAATCCATAGCCCACAATAAAACTGTCAGGCTTGCAGTACATCCAAGTTTGGCTCTATCCCTGTGACCAGTTATATCTCACTTGTAATGGGTAAAACTATTAAGTACGCTGCTGGTGGCAGTTGTGTTCTCAGAGGTATCCAGTTTCACAGAAGGCACAAGGCTCCATGTTAGCCGGGGAAGCAGTATCAGAACGTGCTGACTTTGCATGCTCTGTGACATATTGTACATGATGAAATGGAAGTGGTGGTTACAAGTCCCCTACCATGTTTACACGTGACGGCCCACAAATCTTGATGGGGAGGGTTGTTCTCAGTGGCCAGAAGTAGATTTGTGTGGGAACAAATGTACAGTATGAACTTGAGACTGAAAGAAGATCCCTGTGAGGTCAAATTCAAAAGTCCAATTCTGCCAATAACTGTCAATATCCTACTGCCCTTATACAAATCTATGCTGTGAACAAGGCCGGTCCTACCATTAGGCAGAATGAGGCAATTGCCTCAGGCAGCAGATGGTGAGAGGAGGTGGCAAGGTGGCGGAGGAGAGAGCTCTATGTGCCATACATCCTGCCCTTCACCCACCAAGCTAGTCTGCTGCTTTCAGGTGTGTTCCATCATCAGTATTGAAGAAAGCTTCAATAGTCATCTTAGTCAGCTTTTGTACATGGAATGGAAGGGGGCACCATCTTGTTCTTCACCTCTGGCAGCAAAATATCTTGGTCCTGCCCTTGGTATGACCACACTTGTAATACTGTGTATGGTTATAGTCACCACTAGGGTGGCCACTTATGAAGTGGATATGCATCACCTCAAAGGAGGACAAAAAAATTGTATGAAAGAACATTTGCCTTGCTTAGTCTGCTGTCCAGGTGATAAGTGTGTACAAGTAACTTCAAGACCCCTGGGCTGTCTAGTCATAGTGTTCTTTATCTTTAAATCCGACTTGGACAGGACAGTTGTTGAGATACAGAATATCTTCAAAATACATAGAGGACAGTCCTCTGGCAGCTCTTCAAATAGAGGAGTGTACTCAGTAGAAGAGGATACATGGCCACCAGTTAATTCAACAGTTACAGCCGCTTATCAGATCCACATGGTACTTTTAGGTTTAGAAGGAAGAGCTTTAGGAGAGCCTTTCCCAAAATGATAGGCTGCCCTACGTTCATCTCTTTTGTTATGTTTTAAAACAGCAGCTGTTCACTAGCACATTCACATCATCACTGCAGTAGTTTTATGCGTATGTTGTGTTCCCAACCAACCAGTATAAAATAGGTGAGCAAAAATCACACTCATTTATTTTCACACCATGTATGGGCTACAAAACTGAATGGTATTTCACCCTGTTTTGGGGGAGGGGAGCAGAGGGACTAGATTTGTGGGTCGGTACGAAAATTCACCTCTCTTTGGAGTGTCTCCCAGTGGCTACCTGGAGTGGCTATCATTTTCCTTCCTTTTCCCAAAGTGTCTTGGGAGTGATGCACTGGGATGACATCATCACATTGCATTGCTTGTGGGGCTTTTGAGACTGGAAAATGGAGGTCACCAGTGGGCAGGTTAAAAAAAGAAACACCTCCATTGAAATCAATGGAGGTTGGGATGGGTGAGGGTGAAATTTCACAAAAAAATGGGTAGAGGGAACTTAAACCCTCCTCTCCTGGAGTCCCATGGACCCAATCCAAATCAGGGCAGTGTACACTTACAGGAGAATAGATAAAGCTAGACCACATAGCTCCACTATGCATGATTAGGGGAGCATTTAATTTGACCCAGAGCTATGGAGACGGAGGAGGGGATCTGGTCATGGGTATTCCTCTCCCTTCCAGCTGCTGCAGAAAACTCCACAGTGATTTCCCTTATGAGGTCACTGGTGGGATTATTTGTTTTTGCTGCCCCCTGTTAAAAAGGCAGTGAAAAACAAAAGGCAGAACAGAATGAGTGCTTACCAGACCCACATGTGGAGAGAGAGAGAGATCACACCTTTCACTAGTGAAGAAAAGGTAAAATGGTTTACTCACACTTTTTTGTATAAAAATGCAGGTACAGCATATCGTTTCAGACAAAAGTTGTTCAGTCCATTTCTCTGTGTTATATATCACTGGCAGGAGCTAGAGAAAACACATGTGCTCCCAACAATAGAGAAGCTCAGAAGTGGGGCGGGGAGAAAAGGAAGGGGAGGAGCAAATCACAGGAAGCCACACTGTAGGCTATAGACATCCTAAGGCTAGCTATGCCCAAATTCTCATGAACTTACAGCAACACAATCCCTTCCTGTAATTTGTAGAAATAATCCCAACAGCAGCCAGTGCAATGTCAGAAGGGTTGCTGGAGAGGGGAAAAGGCCAGGGGGATGGGGTGGAATATAGGATGGGAGAAAAGGGGGCCCAGCAAGCTGATTTTAAAAAAGCCTCCGTCCTCCTCCTGTCATGGCTGGCTCTTGTCAGTAGGGCTTTGGCTAGACAGTGGGCTCTGCACTCGAAATATCTAACAATTTGCTACCCTTTCGGAACACCCCAAATCAGCAGTCTGAGGCAGCCACCTCACTTTGCCTAGTGGTAGGGCTGACTGTGCTGGGGGGACTCAGTCCACTATTTCTGCCCAAAGAAACAAGAGGAGAAACATTTTACTCCAGCACTGCTGCAATTGTTTCTCTGTCAAGCATCCCAAGAGAAACAGCAGGAACATCCTGATGGATCTTCCAGCAGTCATTAAAACCCAACTTCTTCACTCACATGCAAACAATAAGGCTGTATGCAACCATCGTACCAGCAATAACCTTCTTTGCTCACCCTTTCTGCCTCTTTCATTCCTCAATGATAACTTTATTAGCATTGTGATTTAAGGTTTTAAGGTTCAGGCACACTTGAAACGAGTTAGCTTATTGCTCATTAACTGAAAACCTCTATTACTCATGTCACATATTAGATAGATGAAGGGCATTTTTACACTTTTTTTTTTTACATTTATTACATCCCTCCAGTAAATCCACAAGTGGATGCCCATATTAGGAACAATAATGAAGCTTTTTAATTGGAAGAAAATAAAAGATATTTGATTCCTTACAAAAACTATCATCGTCCTGTTCTCCACCCCCCTGCTCTGGAGTTGCAGTTTGACCTTTTAGGGATATTATTTGCAATTGTCAAATGTAGGGTGACCCTATGGAAAGGAGGACAGGGCTCCTGTATCTTTAACAGTTGCATAGAAAAGGGAATTTCAGCAGCTGTCATTTGTATGCATGCAGCACCTGGTGAAATTCCCTCCTCATCACAACAGTTAAAACTGCAGGAGCTATACTAGAGTGGCCAGATACAAAAGAGAGCAGTAAAGAAGGCAAACTCCATGTTTAGCATCTTTAGAAAAGGAATTGAAAATAAACCTACCAGTATCATACCGCCTTTATACAAATCTACGATGCAACCACACTTAGAATACTGTGTACAGTTCTGTAGGGTGACCAACTGTCAGGATTTGCCCGGATTTGTCCTGGTTTTTGTTCTTTCCATGGTGTCAGGGGGGATTTTCTATAATTTTCAATAATGTCCTGGAATGACACACCTTCCCCTTTAAGGCTGCCATTAGCATGGCAGGAGGGAATGATATGCTTTCTTGAGGCACATCATTCCCCCACCCGAGCTCCAATTGAGGTCTTAAAGGGGAAAGTGGGTCATTCGTGGACATTATAGAAAAGGCCCCAATTGGAGTGGATGGTGGTGGTGCAGAATGAAATCCTTTCCCCTCCTCCACTCCAATCGGGTTCTTTAAGGTGGCAGGGGAATAACGTACTTTCTGCAGCACTCAGAAAGCTGCTTCCCCACACACTAGGTGTCCTCTTTTTTGGTTTCCCAAATATGGTCACCCTAAGTTCTGGTCACCACACCTAAAAAAAAGCTATTGTGGAGCAGAAAACGTATGGAAAAGGGCAACTAAAATGATCAAGGGACTAGAGCATTTCCCTTATGAGGGAAGGTTACAATAGCTGGAATTGTTCAGCTTGAAAAAAAGGAGGCTAAAGAGAGACATGACAGAGGTGTACAAAATTATGCATGGTGTGGAGAATGTGGATAGGGAGATATTTTTCTCCCTGTCCCATAATACTAGAACCTGGAGTCATCCCATGAAGCTGATTGGCTCATAGTTAATCTCTGGAATACACTGCTACAGGATGTAGTGATGGCCACCAATTTGGATGGCTTTAAAAGGGGGTTGGATATATTCTTAGAGAAGGCTATCAATGGCTACTAGGCCTGATGGCTAAGTGCAACCTCCAGTATCTGAGGCTGTATACACTAGTTGTTGGGGAACGTGGGTGGGAGAGTGATGTTGCACCATGTCCTGCTTGTAGTTCCGTGGTCGACAGCTGGTTGGCCACTGTGTGAACAGTGTGCTGGACTAGATGGACCCTTGGTCTGAACTAGCATGGCTCTCCTTATTTTCTTATGGCACACTGCCACTGTTACTGAAGGTAGCATGTATACTAATAACCATTGGTAGCCTTCTCCTCCAAGGATTTGTCTAGCCCCCTTTTAAAGCCATCCAAATTGGTGGCCATCACTTCATCTTGTGGTAGTGAATTCCATAGTTTAAGTATGCACTGTGTGAAGAAGTGCTTCTTTTTATCTTGTATTTTATGATTGCTGTTGTTCCCCGCCTCAATCCAATCGGAGAGGCGGGTAAGAAATAAATTATTATTATTATTATTATTATTATTATTATTATTATTATTATCTCTCCTGAATCTCCCACCAATCAGCTTCCACACTAGTGTAATACTATCTCATATGCTGGATTTGAGTTGTGTCACACACACACCACAGAACTCTAAACGGGAATATCCTCTTCCCAATATCTTACCTCGGAGTTTGTTTGTTCTCTAAGTAAGTGTTTGGGGAGTCTTTTATTATGAGCACACTTTGAGATTGGAGTCAGGGATAAGATTCTAAAGGACTTATTGTGTGGCTCATTCCAAAAATTTATGCCTGTCTGAATGATAAGTATAATAAACCTCTGTGTGTGATGTTGAAACACAGGGGTCTTTTCCCACTTGTTTTAGCTGTCTGTTATCATAACCCCTGCCAGATTATTTAAGCAACTGGGATTCATCCAGGCACTCTTGAAAACAAAGGAACATCTCATTGTCCAAAACAGAATTAAAAGGCTATATCACTGTACCAGCCCCCTGTCTCAAATCAAGCTCCGCCGTTCAATCATAGGATACAGACATCATGGGGCCGGGTTATTATTTGTTTTAGTTTTAAGCCCAAAAGGGCAGGGGGGAGGGAAAGAAACACTTTCCCCCAAGGTAATGAAGTTTACAGAACTTTCACATTGGGTCACTATAGTTCTGTATCTCATCTCTTTCTATGTCTACAGGCGGCAGCAGCTGGCAAGGTGGATCATGGAGGGAATTTCCGGCTGCTGTGCTGTGAAAGAGGAGGGTAATGCCCAAATTTGTTTGGTACGGACAAGTTAAAGTTGCTCAGAAGCAATATGGTTTAGCTCTCAGATATGTGCATTTCACTCATGAAAATACAGGTGTTTGGGCATAGAGCGGTTCATTGCAGGAGTGCATAAGGCTCAATGTATAAATATTGAAATATCATGAGGGGTGGATATCGTAAGTGTATGTGATGCCTGTCCATATTAGCATGACTTTCAAGCAGACAGATTTCCAAATAAGCACTTGGGGTGCGTGTGTAATCATTTTGGAATGAGTCGTAAATTGAACTAAATGAGGCCCACATGAAAGAACATCTTTTCCCTCTCCTCGATATTTTACTTTTTTAGGAAGGATGTTTTTCTTTCTTTCTTTCATATCTTCCTCTAGTCTTTTTCCTCCTCCTGAATATACAGAATACAAATGCAATGCAATCAGCTATTGCAAATATTGGTATGATTTTTCCTTTTGAAAGTACAGCTCGGAGCCTATATTTGCCTCTCTTGAATTGAAGGGCTCCTTCTGTTTATGGGAGGTTTTAGATCTAGCAGAGTGTCCCGCTGGGGGACAGGGAGAGACAGTTTTCACAGATTCACCCTCACCTTGCAACTCCCCTGTTGTGGAGGCCCCCCCAAATCTAGAGCAGATTTGCAGGGGGGCACAGGGGTCTACAAGGGAGAGAGCAAATTGGCAAAAGACTACTCTTCTCCTTCTGCCGGCAGGAGCATCCTTCTCCTGAGCAGAATTCTACTCAAAGGATCCTCCTGCTGATGGAGTCAAACTCGGGATCCAAGCCAGAAAGCATCTCAGGAGGACACTTTATTTTAGATGACATTTCTTTTAGACCACATTAGAATGTCACAAAGGACATTTCCTGGAAGTCACAGTGTTCTTGCAGACCAGCAACCAAAGGAAGTGTTCTTCACTGAGGTTGCACAGAAGCCAAGTTATGAACTGACAAACTACACAAGTCTTAAACACCTCTTCCCACCCTGTTGTAGCCACAGTTCCTTCCAATGTATATTCACACTTCATTGCAGAACAGCTAGCGTGGGTGAAAGCACGCCTAGGGTCATCAAGGCATGGTCCAAAGAATCTCCCCACTGGCAGAACCTCAAGCAATGTTGCCTGCAGTAAAACCGGATTCATTAAACGGATTGTGCAGCTCAAGTGATCTGGAATGCATTTAAAACACATTGATGTTGAACAGCGAACGCTCGTCCATTAGAATGTGCCACACTGCTTATCAGGTATTAGTCTACATCTGCTCCGCAGTTAACAGCCAGCTGACAACGATTTGTGGGTATATTAACTCCAATTGTCATTAGATAGAACATGCATGCACTAAGCCCACCATCAGCCGTGAGTAAAACATGTGTCGCTTACAAAACCGCTAGCTTATGAAAGGATTAAAGCTCATCTACATGTTCAGGAAAAGCACATGCTACAGCCCTCCTGACTGAATGCTCATTTCTATCAAAGAGAAGGGAGGGGCACAGCTCAGTGACAGAGAGCACATGACAGAGCGCATGCAGAAAGTCACAGGTTCATTTCACAGCACATCTAATTAGGTCTGCAGTAGACCACTGTCAGAAGCATTTGAGAGTTGCTACCAGACTTTGTAGACCGACCTTCACCAACCAGGTGCTCTACAGATGTTTTGAACTACAACACCCAGCATTCCTGACTATTGGCCATGCTGGCTGGGGCTGATGGGAGTTGAAGTCAAAAACATTTGGCTGTGGCTGATGAGAGCTGACGTCTAAAACATCTAGAGGGCAGGTGTAGACAGTACTGAGCAAGATGGATCTGACTCAGCATAAGTTAGCATCCTATGATCCCTGCCCATGGCATTGCAAAATGAAGAGCTCTAATGTAGCCTTCTCCCTGACATGCTACTTGTGCAAGGAATTTCTTCATGGGAGGGGACTGAAGATATAATTCCTATGGTGTCTGGAGTTGCACAGTCTGAAGAGGGCTGTACCACATCCTTTTCAGAAGTTTTATGGCAGTCCTAGGCCATTGCTAGAAGAGGGTTTAACCCGGGCTGACACCCAGGCTCACCTCTGTGCGTCCAGATGGATCCTGGGGTCAGCCCAGGCTAAACCCTCCCTTGGCCCAGGATAACTGGGGCTGGTTGTGGCTCAGTATTTCCGCAGCCCCGGGCTGAGCCCGGGGCTGCGGAAGGTCTAGCCCGTTCCGCAACTTTTCCCGGCTACGCAGCTTACTCATGAGTAGCCAGGAGAAGCCGGGCACTGGGCACAGCGCTCCACAGGAGCACTGTACCCATTGGGCCAGGGGGGGAAACCGTGGGGGGAAGAGATGGCTGCTGGTGGGAGAGATGGGGGGAAGAGCAGAGCCAGGAGACATCGGGGGGAATCATGGCCCAGTGGTGATGGGCAGGATCAGAGATCGCTGGTGGGCAGGGGCCGGGGGGCATCGGACATGGCGGGGGCAGGGGGGCATCGGACATGGTGGGTGGGCAGGCGGGGGGGCATCAGACATCGCCGGGGGAAATCGTGGCAGGGGGGAGTGGGGAACCCTTTTTTTAAAAAAAACACCCTACCTTATCGTTGGTGCACTCCTGCGCACAAGGCCTCTTTAAGTCAAAAACAAAATGGCCAACACGACGGGGCTTTCCTTTACCCCGTCGTGTGGACAGGAGCGACAGCACCTCTGCACACCGGGATTTAAAGGTAGCTCTAGCAAGGCCCCTAGAGTTCCTTCCTCATTGTATCTAGAGTAGGGATCAGTAAGGATTTCATTTGGTTCATTTTTTGATAAGAACTTATCAAGATGAGCAAATTTCTTCATAAACAGCTTGGAAAGAACTTGAAATTTTTTTTAGAACAAAAAGTAATGTGGAAGAAACTAAAATGGGCGGATTTCTTCACCTAGGCCCAGGATTTTGAGTGCTTAGCTCAAAGGCTGGGGTTGAATTTGTATCTATTCAGCCAAGTTGGACATGAATTAGGGTTTTCACCTTTCTTTCTTTTTCCTGACACACACATCACCTGTAAGGGCTACATGGCAGGTAGATACAGTATGATCCTCCCCATGATGGGAACACCAAATATGGCCCATGCAGGTGAGTGAGAATTTCATTTCAGTTTGGTTTTGATAAGAATTTACCAAAATTCAAAAACGTCTTCATGTAAGAAGAACTTATGTAAGAACTAAAGATTTAAAAGAAACTTCAAATGTAGTAGAAAGTGAAACTGACAGATTTTCCCATCCTAATCTACAGTAAATTTCTAGGGAAATACATTGATTTGGCTCAAACACTGATAATTTTAACCCAGGGGGCATTTTCAAGGAAGTCCTTTTCCATGAAAAATCTGAGGACAAGGAATATCTAGGTTCAAATATCTAGATTCATGGAAGTTCCGTAAGAGACCTTGGGTAAGCATTTATCTCTCAGCCTCACAGGGTTGTTAAGAGGATAAAATGAGAGCGGGGAGAAGAAACATACTTCTCCTCGCAGGAGGGGTGTGATTGAATTTATGAAAATGAAAACATAAACATGAGCAAACTGTTCTATGTTAGGAATCCCCTCACAGAATTCTCCCCTGCCAACTTCCATGGTTTTAAGGGAAGAATCCAGAAGCTCCATTCCAATTCCTACACTATTGTTCAGTTCACCATCAGACTAGATTTGGCAGTGAGTCGAAAATTAAATACAATTAAACCCGACTTTCCTTATGGATGGTCTAAATGGACATCGGGTAGATGGCCAGCTTGCCAATTAAGTTTCCATCTCACTTTGACTGATTACACAACATTGAGAATCAACATATGTCACAGCCTTTGGTTGTATCGCAGACGGCTTACATGAATGACAAAACCAAGGGATTTAACTTGTCGGCGTCATCGGAGGCTATGTCAAATTCTCTTCCTGCTGAAGCACAGCCAAGGTTCTTTCTAATTTGCCTTAGTTTACAGTATCTACTTGGCTGAAGTGCTTTCTCTCGCATAGGAAGGACTCTGCGCACAGTAAGAATGAAGCTTGTTGGATTATTGCTAAACAAATCTTAGAGCCAAAATATCACAACCTTTGCCTTTGCCTTCAGGCATAATAGGTTTTTTTGGGAGCTTTTGGATCTCAGAAGAAGCATGTGATCTCATCAGTTTATTTAGGGTTTGTATATTTTGGACTACCGAAGGATTTGCTGGGAAGGACGTGTTTTGGAATGCAATCTCCCAGCATTTCCGCAACATAGTTATGATGTGACACGTTCAGGGTGAGTCCCACTGAGGTTAACAGGACTTATTCCCTAGTGAGTGTGCTCTGGCCCACTCTTTGGGGAGAGTTCATATAGGCCACTTTCTTGATAATAATATTTAAAATTTATATATCGCCTTTCAAGAGTGCAAAGCATTTTACCGGGCATTATCAGTATAAGTAGGGACAGACCTTATGCATTGTCAAAAAAGAGCAAATGCCCCTCCAAGACAGAGGACAAAAGAGGGTACAGATTTGCATAAAATTTACATATGTGAGTATATGCTAATTTAGAAAGGATTATTATAATTTAAATAGAAATATAAAACATCTCACTACAGTGGGGAAGGCTGTGACCAGGTGAACTGGGTGTCGTGCATCTTCAGTCTGCTATCCAGGTGCCAATAGTTGATGGGCGACTTCAAGGTCCCTGCTGTCTGCTCTCCCTCTTTATGATTCTTTATGAACCAGTCTAAGACTGAGCAGCCCTTCAAACAGAAGCGTGTCTTCAGTAAGGTAGGATGCATGACCACCCTATGATAATTCTTACAACAGCCCTGCATGGTAGGCTGGTATCTTTGCCCACACCTGCCTAAAGTCACCTAGCAAGACCAGGAATGAGAAGAAATTTGGACCAGGGATCTCAATTCATACATGGCGATAATCAGCCCTATAAGGAGAGACAGAAAGAACTGGGCATGTTTAGCCTTCAGAAGAAAAGATTGAGGGGAGACATGCTAGCACTCGTCAAGTACTTATTAATATTATTATTATTATTATTATTATTATTATTATTATTATTATTTATTTATATAGCACCATCAATGTACATGGTGCTGTACAGAGTAAAACAGTAAATAGCAAGACTCTGCCGCATAGGCTTACAATCTAATAAAATCATAGTAAAACAATAAGGAGGGGAAGAGAATGCAAACAGGCACAGGGTAGGGTAAAACTAACAGTAGAAAGTCTGCACAACATCAAGTTTTAAAAGCTTTAAGAAAAAGAAAAGTTTTTAGTTGAGCTTTAAAAGCTGCGATTGAACTTGTAGTTCTCAAATGTTCTGGAAGAGCGTTCCAGGCGTAAGGGGCAGCAGAAGAAAATGGACGGAGCCGAGCAAGGGAAGTAGAGGCCCTTGGGCAGGCGAGAAACATGGCATCAGAGGAGCGAAGAGCACGAGCGGGGCAATAGTGTGAGATGAGAGAGGAGAGATAGGAAGGAGCTAGACCGTGAAAAGCTTTGTCACACAGAGGAGGGCCAGGATCCCTTCTCGATCATCCCAGAGTGCAGGACATGGAATAATGGGCTCAAGTAACAGGAAGCCAGATTCTAGCTGGACATCAGGAAAAACTTCCTGTTAGAGCAGTATGACAATGGAACCAATGACTTAGGGAGGTCATGGGCTCTCCCATGCTAGAAGCATTCAAGAGGCAGCTGGATTCCTGCATTCAACAGGGGTTGGACTTGATGGCCTTATAGGCCCCTTCCAACTTTACTATTCTATGATTCTACGTTACAACCACTAGCTCAACAATCCTTGCAATTCCTTTCATGATTAGTGCTCTTATTAATGCACCCCATGGGGTAAAACAGAAGTAAGAACATAAGAAGACACCTTCCTGATCAGACCACAGACCCACAGTCTCTGGAATGTCTACAAAGCAGGACATGGGGGTAATAGGGCTCTCCCACTGTTCTTCCTCAGTGACTAGTTTTCAGAGGCATGTGTGTCTGATCTTAAATGTTGTATAGAGCAGGGAAGGTTGGTGGATCTGATGTCAATGGGGCAGTGAATCCACTCCAGGTTTCAATCAGAACTCTGAAGGGCTATCCAAGTACCTTGGATAGCTCCTTTAGAGTTCTGACTGGTTCTGACTGAGACCCGGAGTGGATTCACTGCCCCACCGACATCAGAGCCACCAGCTCCACTGGTACAGAGCCACAAATAGAACCAATTTTCTATGAATTTGTCTAATCCACTTTTAAAGCTATCTAAGCTAGTGACTGTCAACACATCTTGTGGCAGCAAATTCCATAGTTTATATGCTTCATTTTGTCCATCCTGAACTCCCACCATTCAACTTCATTGCATAACTCCATGTTATGCATTTTGAGAGAAGGGGGAAAATGCTTCTCTCTGGGCCCATTCAGAAGACACCTTAAACCATGGCTTTAATTATTATTATTATTATTTATTTATTTATTTATTTATTTATTTATATAGCACCATCAATGTACATGGTGCTGTACAGAGTAAAACAGTAAATAGCAAGACCCTGCCGCATAGGCTTACATTCTAATAAAATCATAATAAAACAATAAGGAGGGGAAGAGAATGCAAACAGGCACAGGGTAGGGTAAACAGGCACTGGGTAGGGTAAAACTAACAGTATAAAGTCAGAACAAAATCAAGTTTTAAAAGCTTTAGGAAAAAGAAAAGTTTTTAGCTGAGCTTTAAAAGCTGCGGTTGAACTTGTAGTTCTCAAATGTTCTGGAAGAGCGTTCCAGGCATAAGGGGCAGCAGAAGAAAATGGACGAAGCCGAGCAAGGGAAGTAGAGACCCTTGGGCAGGCGAGAAACATGGCATCAGAGGAGCGAAGAGCACGAGCGGGGCAATAGTGTGAGATGAGAGAGGAGAGATAGGAAGGAGCTAGACTGTGAAAAGCTTTGTTGGTCAACAGGAGAAGTTTATATTGGATTCTGAAGTGAATTGGAAGCCAATGAAGAGATTTCAGAAGTGGAGTAACATGGTCAGAGCGGCGAGCCAAGAAGATGATCTTAGCAGCAGAGTGGTGAACAGAAACCAACGGACTGATGTGAGAAGAAGGAAGGCTAGTGAGAAGAAGGTTGCAGTAGTCCAACCGAGAAATAACCAATGCATGAACAAGAGTCTTGGCAGAAGAGACAGACAAAAATGATTGAATCCTGGCAATATTATACAGGAAAAAACGACAGGATTTAGCTACTGCCTCAATATGAGGAATAAAGGAGAGCGAGGAATCAAATATAAAGCCAAGACTACGAGCTTCCTTGACTGGAGTAAGCGTAACATCATTGACAGTAAGAGAGAATGAGAGATGAGGAGAAGGTTTAGGAGGAAAAACAAGCAATTCAGTCTTTGCCATATTAAGTTTCAAACGACGATGGAGCAACCAAGCTGAGATATCTGAGAGACATGCCGAGATACGATCGTGAACATCAGGAGAAAGATCCGGAGATGAAAGATATAATTGTGTATCATCGGCATACAGATGATATTGGAGGCCATGAGATTGAATAAGATTACCCAAGGGCAACATGTATAAAGAAAACAACAGCGGACCAAGCACCGAGCCTTGCGGAACCCCTACTGAAAGGGGAAAAGAAGAAGACGAGCTGCCATTAGCCAACACGCTGTGGTTAAGCCAGAAAGCTAGGCCGTGTTCAGAAGACAGCTTAAACTATGGCTTAGGCCACAGCGGATAAGGCTCTTTGCTTTTTTCACCATGGTTAAAGCCGTGGTTTAAGATGTCTTTTGAACAAAGCCTGGCTTTCTGGCTAAACCACTGTGGTTAATAAAGCCATGGTTTAAGGTGTCATCTGAACAAGGTATCTCTCTCTTCATTTTCTCCACACACCTTACATCATTTTATAAACTTGCCTTCCCCCCCTCCCCGCCACAAACTAAGAAACCCCAAGCAGTATAACCCCAAGCTCCCTTCCCTTGTTCATTTTGGCTGCTCTCTTCTGCATGTTTTCCATCTCTACAATATCTTCTTCTTTTTTTTAGTCTACAATATCCTTTCTGAAATGTGGTGCCTAGAACTGTGCATATTATTCAAAGTGTGGTTGGTTGCACCATAGATTTGAATAAAGTACAGCGATACCCCCTTGGATTTTCTCTTATCAAAAAAATAACAGTCCCTTCTCTGTGGTTGTGCTGCTAATTCACCACACTGGTCATATTTATAACAACCACAGGAGAATTAGAGGGATTTTTCTGCAAGGAAACAGTGGAAGTTATCTTTTAAAACGTGGTAAGATTGTCCTGTTAAAAATGAAGGAAGTTTGTCAATCTAATCCAAGGGAGCAGAAGCCTGGTCTTAAAGATCTAGATTAATTCAAGCAACTCAGTGGACAGCTTTTGAAGGAGACAGATGGCCATTGTAATGCACTTGGGCTGTCTTTGAGCATAACGCCTTATGTGCCATTTTGTCAGCATTGGCATCCATTTTAAGCTGGCTCAACCCCTCTTTCAGAGCTGGCCACATCAGCTAGCTAAATCCGTTTATTCCATATATGTTGCATTTTCTTTGTGTACCCCTGTCAGTTGGTTCCGCACACAATGGAACTGCTTAATATCATAACATCTCTCTGCAAAGATAAATAAATGGGTGGTTTCTGAATCATCCTGTTTCATCACCCAACTTACCCTCCTGGAATCCCCCAATCAAAATTCTAGTCTACCTTGTCGCCAGACAGAGATGCAGTTACCTAGCTCAGATTTGCATGATATCACTCATGCCTTGGCCAGCTCTGAGTAGCTTCTTACAAACCTATGCCTCTTACCCTCTACTGATTGGTCAACAGGGGGAAGGATATTCTTTTGCCAACAATAATAGGTTTTCCTTATCAAAGCACGGGGTTCTAGTGACAAGGAGATTCAGATTCCATATTCAAAAATCCAGCGTGGACCTTTCTTTGCGGGTGTATGTGCGTTTGCATGTGCTGCAATGGGGTAAATGTACAGTTATCATGTTTCACAGTGGACAGTCCTGTATCTGAAGACCTGCCAGAAGTCTCTCCTCTAATTGAAAGTGTCCTCTGATGGAATGGCTCTCCTTGTACTACCCACCTTGTACTTTCTTTCAATGTGTTCCAGGGTGGGGGTGTTCATGTGAACCACCCTACAGTCACTGCCTCTCGATCTTAATTCTTCAACTGTAAAATATGGGTGAACCTTACCCATGGGGCTGTTCTGAATCAAGAAGGAGAAATGAGCCATAAGGCATTTATTACATTCTTTATGCTGTAGAAATGAATAATTCTAGAGGATATTTTTTAATTTACCCAGCCTTAAAAGTGTTTGTCTATGTTTGCCCTAGCCATATTCCTATGGTTACTGCAAAATGACATCCTCCATCTGTTGAGAGCACATGGTTCTATTTGGCAGAAGAGATTTGCCCTAGCATTACCTCTTCAACCACCCTTTTCAAGAGGCCCAGGCTCAGGATGTGGACAGCTTTAAAGAGCCTTTTTTATCTGTTTGCAGAGTTGTGTTTCATGAAGTGTCCATGTACACAAGCTTGTATCTAAGGATTGGGAAATGGGACCCTGGAATGATGACGCTCAAATGCTTAAAGCTGTTTACAGGTTTTCAGCTACAGCAGAGCCAAAACCATTCTCGCATTTTCGATTACGTTTCTCTGTTCTCCAGAAAGGCTACATGGTCTGGACAGCACAGAGTCTCGTCACACCTTAAAGTCTAACAAGTATATCATGGCTCACATTTTTGTGGCGCATAGGATGATCATATGAAAAGGAGGACAGGGTTCCTGTATCTTTAACAATTGCATAGAAATGGGATTTTCAGCAGGTGTCATTTGTATGCATGCAGCACCTGGTGAAATTCCCTCTTCATCACAACAGTTAAAGCTGCAGGGGCTCTGCCCTCTTGACCAGATACAAAAGAGGGCAATGCTCCTGCAGCTTTAACTGTTGCGATGAAGAGGAAATTTTACCAGGAGCTGCAGGCATGCAAATGACACCTGCTGAAATTCTCTTTTCTATTCAACTGTTAAAGATACAGGAGCCCTGTCCTCCTTTCCATATGGTCACCCTAGGAGCTCCTTTGTCAGATGCATGAAGTGGTCACCTAAGTGAGCTGTTATCCTACTATATAGGGTGACCATATGAAAAGGAGGACAGGGCTCCTATATCTTTAACAGTTGCATAGAAAAGGGAATTTCAGCAGATATCATTTGTATATATGGAGAACCTGGTAAAATTCCCTCTTCATCACAACAGTTAAAGGTGCAGGAGCTATACAAGAGTGACCACATTTAAAAGAGGGCAGGGCACCTGCAGCTTTAATGGTTGTGATGAAGAGGAAATTTCACCAAGTTCCCCATATATACAAATGACACCTGCTGAAATTTCCTTTTCAATACAACTGTTAAAGATACAGGAGCCCTGTCCTCGTTTTCATATGGTCAGCCCAGACTTATGTTCGGCAACCCGTTCAAAGTATGTGATAGTCCTCCTGATCCCTTTAAATGACATCTCTGATTATCATTATTTCCAATTCAAATCTTCCTGTAATTAGTGGAGCTGTAGCCACAATGGCACCACCCACACATAAGAGGGTGTATGTGTGTTTGTCTGTGTGGTGTACAACCAAATTAGCCCCATAAGGACACGATGTCGCAGAATGTTGTCTGAGTGGAAAGAAAAAAATCCTGATAACTGAATGGGAGGGGAAATGGAATGAAGTGGATGGAAAGGGAAGAGGAAATACATAGAGATATACTTTATGTGTATGTAGAAATGCATAGAGATATGAAGAGAACCATCTGATTTTGGGGGCAGGTCATTTCCTGGTTCACACTGAGAAGCTATTTTAAAATGTCCCCAGGGATGGTAGTAAGAATTGCCCAAATTGTTCAATGGAGAAATCCAAGAATTTAACAAAGTTGGCATGGGAATATATGTCCACAACACAAAGCCCCTGCCCCCCCTTACAAAAAAAAAATCCAGATGGAGGGAGGAACACAAAAGGCAGGAGAGGTTAAAAAACATAGTCCAAAATGCCCCAATGAGGACTGAGCATGGTCAGTAGGCGTGGAATGCTGACTGACTATTGAAGAGGGAAATAAAAATGGGGAGGTTGAATTGAGTGGCTGGAACCTTGAATAGAAGCACTCTACACTGCAATTTCCTTGCAGGGTTCCATTTGAACTTTTCCTGAATCTCTACCTATAAAGCTGAAAGTATGTGTGTGGTTTTGTATGTCCAGAAATGGTTACCCTCTTCCAGATAAGTTACAAATTCGAAATTTGGGATGCATATAGATCTTCCTCTATAATGTACCCAAAAAATCCCCCAAAATGATTTTTTTTTCTGGTTTAACTATTTTTTTACAACTTAAAACAAATCCTAGGCTGAATCCTACAATTCCACGTGGTAGGTTGACCATATGAAAATGAGGACAGGGCGCCTGTATCTTTAATAGTTGTATAGGAAAGGGGATTTCAGCAGGTACTATTTGTATGCATGGTGAAATTCCCTGGTGAATTCCCTCTTCATCACAACAGTTAAAGTTGCCGGAGCCCTGCCCTCTTTTGTATCTGGTCAAGAGGACAGTGTTCAGTCTTCTTCACAGACAGTGAAGAAGAGGGAATTTCACCAGGTGCTGCAGGCATACGAATGGCACGTGTTAAAATTCCCTTTTCTATACAACTCTTAAAGATACAGGAGCCCTGTCCTCCTTTTCATATGGTCAGCCTACCAGGTGGGGATCACACGAGATCTGTGAAACAGCTACACATCCCAGCATGCCCTGCCTGGAGCTGCCTGCGTCCACTGAGAGGCTCTTCCCTCCGCTCCTCGGCAATGCTAGCCCTTCAAGAGAATGGCAAAAAGCAGCATCCGCAACAAGCAGAGGAAAGCACCCAAAGAGTTTTGGCTATTGAGCAGTATAAAAATGCATTTAAAAAAGAGGATTAACATTATTCATGGATGCAAGCAATGCTGGGAATATCTGCTAGTTACAGATATATATGGGGGGGGCATATTTCTTTGGTCTACTAAAGGCTTGGTCCATCCTTATCACAAACGAGCCCAATTCAAAGTGCTGGTTTTAACCTATAAAGCCCTACATGGTTTGGGACCGCAATACCTGATGGAACGCCTCTCTCGACGTGAACATACCCATACACTGTGCTCAACATCTAAGGTCCTCCTCCAAGTTCCTACTCCGAGGGAAGCTCAGAGGATGGCAACAAGGGAGAGGGCCTTCTCAGTGATGGCCTCCCGACTGTGGAATGATCTCCCTGATGAGGCTCGCCTGGCGCCAACACTGTTGTCTTTCAGGCGCCAGAGGGGAATCCACACGTCGTACTGAGGCCGCTTCCATGCGGCCCCAGTGCGACCCCAAAGCAATCGTGTAACTTGCCTGGCGAAGAGACGAGGAAGAGGCGTCCTTGCCGGCGCCGCCGGCGCCACCCACCTCCCTCCTCGCCGGCCGGGACGGAGCTCGGCGGAAGAAGGTGGGGTGGAGAAGCTCTCCACCCCGCCTTCTTCTGCTGAACTCTCCGAGCCAGCCGGCGAGGAGGGAGGTGGGTGGCGCCGGCGGCGCTGGCAAGGACGCCTCTTCCTCGTCTCTTCGCCAGGCAAGTTACACGATTGCTTTGGGGTCGCACTCTTCCCCCCAGGTCAAGACTTTTCTCTTCTCCCAGGCATTTAACAGCATTTTACAACGCTAAGTTTGTCTTTTTTAACGGACCCCAGAACTGTTGTTTTATAAATGGATACTGTTGTTTTTATGTTTCTGATAGTTTTTAAATTTTGTATACTTTTTAATGTTTATTGTTTTAACTTTTGTGAACTGCCCAGAGAGCTTTGGCTGTGGGCGGTATATAAATGTAATAATAATAATAATAATAATAATAATAATAATAATAATAATAATAATAATATATCAGAAGGGTGTGGAGGAGTCGCTAGAGGGGGTAATGGAGCCCACTTATTCCACCTCCCCTTTAGCACATGTGGTTGGGTATTTGCACAAGCACTGCAACAGAGAGTAATGGGAGCAGGATGTGTGCATACCCTGTCTCCACACAAGCTTCTTCTCATTCAATTGGTCAAGGACCATAAGCTCCAACTACTGGATTCCTTCCCCACGCAAAGATAGTGGCCATAGCTAGACCTAAGGTTTATCCCTGGATCATCCAGGAGTCAAACCTGTTCATCTAGGGGCTCAGCTACACCAAGCAGGATATTGCACTATGAAAGCGGTATGAAAGCAGTATATAAAAGGCAGGAGCCACACTGCTGCTTTATAGCAGTATTGAAGTGCACTGACAACTGTTGGGGCCCATTGACACCTACCATATACCGCTTTCATACTGCTTTCATACCACTATATCCTGCTTGATGTGGCTCCTGCCTTTTATATACCACTTTCATACTGTTTTCATAGTGGAATATCCTGCTTGGTGTAGATGAGCCCTAGGTGACACACAGGGGATGCAGTGCTCAGGCAGGGGTGAACCCTGGATGATCCCAGAATAAACCTTAGGTCTAGCTGTGGCCAGTGTGAACATTAGGGATATGGGAGTTGCACCCAGACATTATATTCTCATACATATTAGTGCTATTTCCTTTTTTCTTTTTCCCTTTCCCCAGTGGGCAAGATTCTTCCTTTAGCAGCAACTGTATTTAAGGGTGTTTCCAAGTCAGTTTAACTCCCTGGCTAAATCTATTTTAGTGCCATCAGTAACATGAAAGATTTATGGCGAGTTCCATAAAAGCTACTCTTACTGGAATCTTTAAACCCTGCCTCAGCATGAGTGATGGCTTCTTGCATTATCCGAAATAATGTTCTACTTGTATCTCATTTGTCAGGCTATTTCTTTCATGAATTATGCCAAAAGATGTACATCGTAAGTTCTTGCACAACCAAAAGACGGCATGCTGGGAAGAAAAGCAAAGGAAGAGCTGTGCTAAAAAAAATTTTTTTAAATAAAAATAAAAATCAGGAAATAATTTGGGCAGATCTGGCTTCTGTTAAGTTGTGGGAGGCCTGGCAGAATCTTCTAGTTGCTCAGAGCAGCAAGGAAGGCTGGCCCAGAATCTTTCATATAGTCAGGCAGAACCTGAACCATTCTGGCCTATTATTGTACAGAGTTTTCCAGGTGGGGTGGCGTGTTTCCCTGTAGTTCCGGCCTTTGGCCATTTGGGGTGATATTTGGCCACCTCTGCTTCCACTCCTCAAGGGGTCAGATCTACACCTCTAGTGGTTTTTTGACAGAATTGTAATATCTACCTTGATTCTTTTTGGATAGTGGACTGTTTAACAAAATGCGAAGGAAGGGCATACGAAGAGCTTGGAATGGCATCACAAGTCCAGCGGATAGGGCATGGAGTCAAGTTGACTTTCTCCAAGCACTTTATTTAATTCATTTATTTAAAACATTTCTATACCACTCTGCATCTAAACAGATTCCATAGTGGTGATGAAAAGAATAAAATACTTTATTAAAAGTTTTTGAAAACAAAATACCAATACTAACTGATCCTGGTCAATCAAGGAAGGCTTCTTGAAATAAAGATGTCTTCAGCAGACACTGAAAACAAACCAATATTGGTGCCTGCCTGACCTACAGAGGCACGGATATCTGGTCTGCTTTTCTTGAAACCTTTATATAACTCTTTCCCTTTTTTTTCTTTTTCTTTTTTAATGAATGATCCACATGATAGAAAATGACAATAATCTTATATATGTAATGTATGGGGTTTTTTTCATTTTCACAATGTATTTTCTGTTCTGTTTTGTTGATATTCACAATAGAAAATAATTTTTGTTAAAAAAAAGAACTCTTCTAGAGTTCTTTAGACCTATAACACTTATTTTTGCAGAAATTTTAATTTCATTTTATTATGTCCTGCATTGTCCCATGTTGCTGGCTTTATCCAGGTTTTATTGTTTCATTTTTTAAAGTTATAATTTCTTAGGTTTTGTATATTTAATGCAGTTCTAACACTGGCCAGATAATTTCTCTTATTGGGTGGCCTAAATGTGAAATGAATAAATAAGCTACAGTTGGGCTTGGAAATAACCAAGCTATTTCCCAACTTTTAAAAAGGAAACAGCTTTGTTAGATGAGCACAAAACCAAAACTGTGTTTGCCCACCATTTGGGTAGAGCTCACTCTTTCAAAGAGCATCAGCAGAGCAGTGCAGAGAATGGTTTGGTTTTATTTGATCTCGCGCTCATTGAATAAATGAAATAACCATACGCTGCTTAATATTTGGCATCTCTGCTTCTTTCTTCAGTTCCTCTGGTCTTTTAACACAAAGCAATTCCCCTGACCCATCAAACAAAACTATGTCTGCCGCCATCTGTGCAGGAGCCAAAGTGGCCAGTGGTATTTGAGCAGTAAGCGGAAGGAGTAAGAAGTGGAAACATGTTGTTCATATCTCCAAACTGGTACAAACAAAGCTACAGAAAGAATAGGAGGTGATACGGAGCCTGAGAATCGCACAGAACATCTGAGTAGGCAGGCTGACAGGGGTCATCAGAGAGGTCTAGCGTAGGCCGGAACCAAGTGGTAATTTGAGATAAGGCCATTCCTTAAAAAGCCAAGTTGGGCACTTTGAAACAACAACTGTGGAAACTCTGTAAGTTGTTCCTGAACACATTTCCCAGCTCCTGTGTATGGGGGAAATAGCTGTACAAAAACAGGCACGCAAGTTTATCTGACAAAATGGTGCCTCCGTTCGAGCTGAAATGAATCATCAGGAGGTTTGTACGATATCTCTGTTGATGAACTGCGCTGCTGCAGGGATCACTTATTCCAGTTCTAGATATTAGACAAGACAAAACAAATCCCTTGCACATAAAAAATGTCTATGCTGGGGGAAATAGGCAACCCTGTACACCTTGGGGTCCTCAACCTTTTTGGACTCATGGGCACATTTGAGAATTGGGAAACTGTTGTGAGCACCACCACAAAATGGTGCCCATGGAGGATGTGTCTAGACACATAATGGCTGCCGTGGCGGCCCAGCTAGTCAAAACAAGTGAAGGGAGAGAAATAGTAAGGCTACAGACCAGGAGGGAGGGGAAACTAGCACAGCAAAAGAGTAGAGGGATGAGAAAGTGCAAGACTAGAAGCGAGGAGGGGGAACAAACAACAAAGTAAAGAGAAGGGGGAGAGAAACAGAGAGGCCAGAGCCTGGGAGTGGAGAAAAACTGCAAGAAAATGACATGAGTGGGAGAGAAAGAGCAAGGCTAGAGGCTTGAAAGTCAGGGTTGACAAATCTTCAGCAACCCAGCGTGCAAGGTGCAGATATTACAACTAACAACCCAGGAATGGTTGTTTCAGACATTGGATGGAAAGCAGAAGTGACAAGTGGGTGGGAGGCAGTAAGCTCACTCACTCCCACGTGGCTCTGCCAATTCAGGTGTTTTTTAACCTCTGCATTGGCATTATGTGTGAACTGGGTGTATTTGAAACTATCCCCTTCAGTGGTAAAGCACTAGTTTTATTAATGACAAACAATGACCCTGTTCAGATGACATGCTATGCCACAGTGGTTATGCATTTGAAGCTAAACATTATGTCATGTGAGCCACTCTTAACCATGGTGGCTACATTACCATGGTTTAAATGTGCTCATTAACCCTTTGCTTTAAAGGGGTTAGCTGCCTAACCATGGTTTAGCATGTTGTCTGAATAGGCCCCAAAACAAAAGAAACTGGGGTTAGGTTGACCAGATGGGGCTCTAGTACCTTTAGTGAAAGTTGTTGATCGCATTAAGCTTGCTATGCAGGTGTTCCAGCTGTGTGGTTCCAGTTTGTCCACTGGAATACTGGGCAAGGACTGAAGGGAATTGACCTGGAGCAAAGGCCAGCAGCAGCAGGCAGCAAGGATCAGGGAAGCAGTGGTGCTATCAGGGCAGGAATTCGGGGCAGGTGTCAAGGGGGAGGATTCCCAAATACAGTATGGCTGGCTTACCACACTTTCAGGAAAGTTAAGTAATACATGACCATCTAAAGAGTGCCATCCCTTTAAGATCATTAAATCCAGAGGCTTAAATTACCTAACTGCACCACTGGAGGAAAGATGGAACAGATAATGGGCTCAGACTCCAGTACTGAAGAGAGTATATAAACTGAAAGTGTACAAATAGGGATGTATGAGAAATTCATTTCCGTTCATTTTTATCAGGATTTACCCAGCTGACAGATTCTGGACCGAACATGAACTCGGATGCAATCTGTACTCAAAGTCCATACATTTCCACAGTTGCGACATGATTCGCAGACACACACACACACACACACCCAAAAAATGTTCGACATCTGTGCATTTGAAATCTGCACCTGAAAAAAAAGTGTACTCTTGAAAAAATGCACGCAAATGCACTTTAATGAATGGGAGAAGAATGCGTACCTTTCAAGGATGTGCCCAATTGATATGTACATTTTGAACTAATATGCATGGAAATATGCATCAATTACGATATGAAAAGAAAAACAACCGAAGATTGCAATCTGATACAGACATGAGACAGAACGAGCTTTGAAGTGGAATTTGGAGAACTTCAATGAGCTCAAGTTTGCTTGTGTGCACATCCGTAGCTAGGAACAGCTGTAGAGATGGGCGAGGTTCCCACTCCCAGACAAATTCAATTTAATGATTCAGATCAGGCCCCAGTTAACTCCGGATTTGACTTCAATTTGGGTTGGGCCCAAAGGAGCTCCTTGCCACCAACCAACATACACCACCTTTATTGGTCAAGGTTCTCTCTTGTATGTCCACTAGGCATGTCCACTGTTTAGAAGCATGGACCAACCCTTCCTACTTAAGGAATTTACTGCACTGGATCTCTGATGGAGGAGCAGTATAGCTGCAACTAAAGCAACTGGTGCATAAAGAGTGAAGAAGCCTGAAATTCAGATTGAGACGACTTCCAGTTTCCCCCTTTCCTCCTCCATAGGTTTCTCCTCCCTCTAGGCATGGTAGGAGGAAGTGGATGAGTCTAGCATAGACAGCTCAGGACTGTCTGAACAGGCAACTCTTTCACCCACACATAAGTTTCTCCTTCAGGTTGTTTCCTTAAATGTGTTAACACTTGACGGAAGGCTTGCATCAGAGGTTTATTCAAATAATGGTCCTTTTGCAAACCTTCTGTACAAGGAAATAAGGTTTTTTTTCCCCCATAGCACACCAATGTATAGCCAAAGTTAGGGATGTATGAGAATCCTGTTTTTGCTTGCAAAACATGTGAGCATGCCCTGTTTGAAGTTCTGAACGTGAGCTCGTGTCCACCAAAAATATTTGCAAATTGTCAAAACCCATGCTTGTGTTCATCTCGTTCCCTATTCCCACTTAGATTTGCCTAATTTCTTAATTTGCACAAATGTTTCTGCAGAATGAGGCCTTAGCTAGACCAGGCTATATCCTGGGGTAATACCCGAGATCATCCCTGTGTGTCCAGATGATGCACAGGGGATCCGGGGATCAGGCAGGGATCAACCCTCCCTGGCCCTGGGATAGAGCCCTACACTTTGGGCCTGCTTTTTCCAAGGTCTCGGGCTGAGCCCGGGACCGTGGAAGGTGTGGCCCGTTTACTCACTTGGAGCCGGGAGCCACGCATGGGGCGCAGCTCTCTTCAGGAGTGTTGCACCCATTGGAGCAAAGGTGGGGGGAGCGGGGAAATCATTTTTTTTTTAAAAAAATACTTACCTTCAGTCGCTCGAGTGCTCATGTGCTGCCGGCCCTTAAAAAATAAAAAATGGCAGGTGCGACGCCTCTCTTCTTGAGGTTGCTGCACCTTATGTGTAAACGGAGGTGAGATCTCTCATTATTCACAATGCGAGGTCTCCCCTCCACTCCTCTGGACTTTACGGTAGGTCTAGCTAACGCCTGAATCAGTCCCATTTTAGTCTGAATTGCACAAATTAGGAAACTTCCTCAAATTTGGAGAGATTTGCACAAATCTCCTGCTTGATCGCTGCTTGATTTTCGAAAGTGTCCTATTGGCACACAGTGAGCAGGAATTGCAAATGTGGACAGGAATTGGGCATGAGAGGCAAAGAGAATCCTGGGGCGTTACTAGACGAGGCTCTAGCGCGCGTTACCTTCCGCAGTCACGTCGAGGCTTCCAGATGACGTTCACGAGGATCCGCCGTTATCCCGCGGTGAAGCCTCTTTCTCCCGACTTTAAAAAAGTGAGTTTTAGGACGCCTTTTCCTGCTGTCCCGCGGTAATTCGGAGTACGTGTGGGAGGATGTGAGGTCACTGCGGTCAGCACTGGGCAGGAAAAGGCGTGCTAAGGGGGAGTGGTCAGCGGCTTCGGTCAAGCCGCCTCCGCCATTTGCGCGCAGTCCGGCAGCTGGGGCAGCGCGGCGGAGCGGCTTTTTTTTATTATTTCCCCAGTGACAGTTTGCGCAGGAACGGAGGACCGGAAAAGTGGCTGGTGACTCCTTGCGGTGGGCAGCTACCGTGGCCGCATAATGGCGGTGCTGTACGCTGCCTGTTAGTGTGGGTACCAGGCTGGCAGAGGGCAGAGCTGTTTGTGGGCTGCTGCCATGGCTACGGCCAGATGTGGGTTGGCTCCTTGGGATGGGGCACAGGGCACAGAGGCGGTCATCGCCGCCGACACCTCAGAGGCATGATGGGAGATGTAGGCACAGAGTGGCCATGCAGACGATTGACCTCGGGTCATATGACACCCGCCACGACCCCCATCAGGAAGTGAGCGCATCAATGTTGACCCTCAACAGCACCAGCAGCACTTCGGCTGGCACTGGCACTGCCGCCGCTGCCGCCGCCAGGGCCGGCGGCGGCATCGCTGACGGCTGCGCAAGTTTGCGGTCTTTCGGACGTGCGCAAACCGTGCAGCGAGCGAAAAAAAAAGCCGCGGCAATCAGGCCGGTGTGGCTGCGCAACCGTTCTCGCGGCGGCAGCAGCACAACCGGCGCAAACATCCGCCACAAATCGAAGGCAGGTGTGGATGATGAGGCGTCACGGCTGAACGGGAAAAGCCGCTTTCACCGCTCCTCAACGACGGAACACCCGGTACGTCTAGCAACGCCCCTGGTGATCTCAAACTGCGTTTGTTCACCTGTCTTTAGCCAAAGTGGTAGGGAGATTTGAATCCCACATTCGAATAGCAAACTCAGGGTTGAATCCAATATTACACTAGCAGGTGTCTGCTACAGCAGGGCTTTCTCCCTCTCTCATCTCCCCCAACACACACGCACACTGCTGCTCTCCTTGATGCAAATCTGCTCATGGGGGGAGGGGTCTCCCATCTCTCCAGAGCAGATGTTGGGAGAATGTGTGGGACTGAAGGAGTAAAGGAAATCACTCCCCTCCCAGTTCTGCTGATAGAAATAGTTGCACCAGCAGAATTAACTACTGGATCCAACCTTCATTCACCCCATGTAGATGCTTACATAGACGAAACACCACCATCCATAACCAAGAAGGAGGTATCTGTAGGCCTGGCAGAACCACAAGGTTGGGAAAAGTGCACAAAGTATATATTTAGTGGGGAAACCAGCCCAAGGCAACCCAATGAGGACTGGGCATGCTCAGTGGCCATGAAATGATGACTGATGGGGGAGGGGTGAGCATGGAATTCTGACTGATCATTATAAGGTGGAATGGAATGGAGTGTCCCAGAAGAGGGTATGGCTGACTGGAACCCTAAACAGGAGGACTCCACTCCGTGACAATTTGTTGCAAGTCCCACTTGTAAATGTCTGAACTGTCTTCTGACAATATTTATACACAGCTACTTAGACTCAAGTTTTTAATTTTGTTACTTACTGTTCAGCTGGGTGGTTTCTTTCCTCAAAGCTTTATAAATAACCTGGAGTCAGTATGTACCCTCTGAGCATGCAAACCACTTAATTTTATTTACCATCCCTGGAAAAAAAAAGATAGATTGATACCTGCTTGGTTTCACTGCACCTTAGAATAGCTTTGCCTAAAAGGCTGTGGTGCCATGTTATTCTTAGCACAGGCCAACTTCACAATTTTTAGTTTCTCGGCTTGTGGGTGTTCCACAGCTGTAAGGGTCGGATGAACAGTTTGTGCATTTACAGAAAGGATATACATCTTAGTGTGGAGATGGCAATTCCTTGGTTCATATATTTAGAATGTTCACAGGAATGAGATGTTTAAACTCCAGCCGGGTAAATATTTACTCCTTAGGATCCTGTCTTTGGAACTGCATGGAAGTGTAGATGAGGTCAAGTTATATAGAGCTCTTAACTCCGGAATGTACCCTATATAAATGGACAAGGATCCAATCTGAATGCTGTGAGTTGTAGGACTTTTTTCTGTCTACTCATGCACAGGATTGCACCTTAAGGCTGCAATACTACACACACTTACCCAACAATGTCTCATTGATCTCAGTGGAGCCTCCAAGCAGAGATGAATGAATGAGTCAGTTTTGCTTTCTCCCACATTTATTTATTTATTTTTAATTTTACATCTCGTGTACTTTCCATCTCATTTATGAAGAGATTTGTGATGTTTGGAAAGTTCTTATCAAAAATAAATGGAACAAAATTCTCAGCCATCCCTACTTCCAAGTAGAGATGCAATGGATTGGGCTGTAAGCCCCACTAAAAGCAATGAGGTTTATCTTAGTTGTGACTAACTTGTTCCATTCATTTCAATGAAACGGAGTCATAACTTTAGCTGGAAATGGTTGAAACTCAAATGGTTGAACAAACTTAACACAAAGAAAGATGTACGCCTGGCTTGAATGTAGCCTGGTCTGTAGAAGCCCTGGTCACGTTGCAAATGGTAGTTCTCAGCAGCCATATTGGAGTGCAATGGGAATTGGGACCAAAATCATGTATACATTCAAAATGTGAATGTTTACACATTGGAACATTTCTGATTGTTTTAATTATTGCAAATGGCCTTTGAGCACCAGTAAGAATATTGCACAGCATAGAAAATTACTCAGGAAATACTCTCAGATCTGTTTTTCTCAACAGGAAGTGGAGGTTCAAAATAAGACACAAGGGTCTTTCCTGGGAACTCTTGGTGCAAAGGAAGTTTCAAAAAGATTCATCTGTGGCTGAAATTTAAGTGTTTGGGTTTGTTTGTTTTTCCTTAAGATAGAGGATAACAGGAGGCATATCAAGCATTAGCAAAAACAAACAAACCCAACTTCAGGTCTAACCTGATGGGATCTGAGCTGGTGGTGAACGAACAAGAAAGAGATCTTGGGGTTGTGGTGGACAGCTCGATGAAAATGTCAACCCAGTGTGCGGCCACTGTACAGAAGGCAAACTCCATGTTAGGCATTATAAGAAAAGGAATTGAGAATAAAACTGCCAGTATCATACCACCTTTATCCAAATCTATGGTGCGACCATGCTTAGAATACTGTGTATGGTTCTGGTCACCACACCTACAAAAAGATATTATAGAGCTGGGAAAAGTGCAGAAAAGGGCAACTAAAATGATTAAGGGGCTGGAGCATCTCCCCTATGAGGGAAGGTTACAACAGCTGGGATTGTTTAGCTTGGAAAAATGGAGGCTAAGGGGAGACGTGATAGAGGTGTACAAAATTATGCATGGTATGGAGAATGTGGATAGGGAGACATTTTTCTCCCCTTCTCAAAATACTAGAACCTGGGGTCATCTCATGAAGCTGATCGGTGGGAGATTCACGACAAATAAAGGAAAGTACTTGTGCACACAGCACATAGCAAACTATGGAATTCAGTTCTACAAGATGTAGTGATGGCCACCAATTTGGACAGCTTTAAAAGGGGGTTGTATAAATCCCTGGAGGAGAAGGCTGTCAATGGCTACTAGCTCTGATGGTTGTGTGCTATCTCCAGTATCCGAGGCAGTAAGCCTGTGTGCACCAGTTGCTAAGGGACATAGGTGGGAAGGTGCTGTTGCACCATGTCCTGCTGTATTGGTCCCTGGTCGACAGCTGTGTGAATAGAGTACTGGACTAGAAGGACCCTTGGTCTTACCCAGCATGGCACCTCTTAATGTTCTTATGTTCTTATTAGCTCATACCCTGGATTCTCTCAGTTTTGTAGTAAGGCCTTTTTGGTGATGGCTCTGATGCTATGGAATGAGCTGTTCCAGGAGATCCATTTTTGCTTCTCCTTCTTGGGTTTTTTGATTGGATGTGTAAACTCAGTTTGTTTACAAGGATCTTTAGCTAAGTGGCTGGAGGCACTGGAGGTTGGTGGCTCTGATTTTGGTGGGGCTGTGAATCCATTCTAGGTTTCAGCCAGAACCAGCCAGAACTCTAAAGGAGCTAACCAAGGTGCCAAACCTATTTTAGGGTTATGGTTCAGTACCCTGGATAGCTCCTGTAGAATTCTGGCTGGTTCTGAATGAAACTCAGAATGGTTTCACAACTCCACCAGAATGGATTCACAACTCCAGTGGCTGAAGGAAATTTGGAACGTTGGCTATTAAAATTATATTGCTAGTTGACCTGTAATACCTTGTGCCACTGGAATCTTTTAGACTTCATTGTTTTATTCCTTGATATTTTTTTTCAGACTATGTATTGAGTTACCTTGAGGGCGTTGGAATAGAAATGTTTTACCTACATGTATACATAAGCAAAAATTTTGAAAACTAAAAATTAGAAATGCCATTTCAAAATCATTATTCGTTGCGCACCTTCCTTGGTGACTTGATAACTATTAAAAACAAAACAATAAGAATTAAAGCAAATACAAACATTAAAAAAAAAAACACTCATACAACTTCCCTCAGGTAGACCCATGAAGCCCTTAGAAGAAATCATCTGAGAATAAAAATATCTTTAAGCCTCTTCTGAAGGACAACAAGATTTGATGTATTTGCACATCCTTAATTTAATTTAATTTTTAAAGCAGCTATCGTGGGTGGCTAGGATCCAGATTAGGATACTGGGACAGGGGTACACCATTTCCTCTGTGATGTGGGCCTGATGAAATCCACCCCCTGCCCCAAATTGCTGTTTGTTTCCTGAAGAGGAACTCTTATGGGTGTAAACAGCAGCTCTCTTTCAGGGACAAATAGCAGTGTTGGAGAGAGCATTTTGATCACAGAGGAAAGGTTTAAAACATAAGAACATAAGAAGAGCCCTGCTGGATCTGACCAAGGTTCCATCTAGTCCAGCACTCTGTTCACACAGCAGCCAACTAGCAGTCTACCATGGACCCACAAGCAGAATACAGTGCAACAGCGCCCTCCCACCCATGTTCCCCAGCAACTAGTGTATATAGGCATACTGGAGGTAGCACATAGCCATCAGGACTAGTAGCTATTGATAGTCTTCTCCTCCAGGACATGTCTTGCACCACACTCCAAACTGGATTGGTAACCCTCGGGCTGCTACTTTTTAAAC
This sequence comes from Elgaria multicarinata webbii, assembly GCF_023053635.1. NCBI lineage: Eukaryota > Metazoa > Chordata > Lepidosauria > Squamata > Anguidae > Elgaria > Elgaria multicarinata. Next base: position 98,499,240 of record NC_086177.1, read on the forward strand.
AATGCTAATGCAATCCTGCTTTTAATGTATCACTTACTTAGACTGTAAGATGCAAAGCTCAGTTCCACTGACTCTGGATAACGTAGCTGGTGACAAAGATTCAGGAGGTCTTACTGGCACCACTGGAGCACAAATAAACAAACAGCAAATAAGCTAAACATTGAGCTGTGTCACTTGGCTTGGTGCTCTGGCTTCTTGCCCCACCATTGTCCCAAGCCAAACGTGTTCCCTTCCACACAACAACAGAGATGAATTTTCAAGCACAGTATGGAGATCACATTTGTGCTTTCCAGCACACGCGGGGTGTGGCTCCTAAACATATGGTGTGATTGTAACACCTCATCAAAATCAGAAGCCTCCCAGGAATCTGAGAAATCAAAGACTTTTGCACAATGGATCTGGTGGTTGTTTACAGTTCAGCAGCCAACATATCAAGGGGTGGGATGGTTTTGCTGATAGTGTTATGAAATGGAACAATCCAAGTATGACTGAGGCAGCCTGCTCTGAAATACTGGGTCCCGCCTTACCTCCAAGTGACTCTGGGTGACTCCTTAGAGCAGGGTATTGGGGGCAGGTAAAGTACGTACTCAGCTTGGAAGGAACATAGGATAAAATCCTACCTATGTCCTACTCAGAGTAGACCCATTGAAATGAATGGGACTTTGGGTAGTCATGACTAACTTAAATCCCATTCATTTCGATAGATCAGGCCACTGATCCTTCTTGCTCAGAATTGTCTACAATGAATGGAGGCAAATTCTCCAGGGTTTCTGACAGGATTCCTTTCCAGCCCTACCTGGCAATGCCAGGGCTTGAATCTGGGACTTCCAACATGCAAGGCATGTGATCTACCACTGAGCTATGGCTAGGATTGGGTGAGAAATTCATTTCACAGAGGGGGGCTTATGGATTTACACAATTTACTCATCCCGGGCCTATAAACAAGCCAAGACAGAGTTGTGTACCGGAATCTGCATTGTTACAAGATTTGCAATGCAGCTCATTGGGGGGTGGGGGTGGGAAATGTGTTCAGAAACATACATATTACAGATATTTATGCACAAAATGCATAGATTTGAGAATGATGTGCACAAAACTGCATTAGAGCAGTGAAAAGTACTTGGGAAATGCATATTTTAAAAAATGCACACCAAAATGAGTCTCATTATGAAAAAAAATGCACACACAAAATATACAAACTTCTGTTAGGATATTTATGTTTTTTTTAAAAAAAAAGAAATCACAAACTTACATAAAAAAAGAAAGGAATGAGCTTGACTTTAAAAATCTGACAGAGAGCTTCGGCTATTGGGCGGTATAAAAATGTAATAAATAAATAAATAAAAATAAATAAATAAATACAATTTCAGCAAAAAAACAAGATAGATAGATCTGTCTATCTACAGACTTTCAGTTGAGATGTCCACTTGATGGAAAGTCAAGCACAACTAACATTAGCTGGATTGCAATCTATGTATCAAAAAGGGCAGCTCTTGGCAGATTTGCAAAGTAATTAGTTATCAATAGCAATATTCTTAATCCAGCGTTTAAAACTCTCCAGTTCAGCTATCAAAAACAAAGGGAACCCGGCTAGCTTGTCTGGGTCTGTTTCCTCCAGCTTTGTACTCAGCTTCATAAGAAGATAGTTACTTCACTCCACAAGCAATAGGCCTCTTGGGAATATGGTGGTTAGTATGACAAAAGAATCAGTCATAACTATGATAAAGGCAATAAAGATTAATGGGGAAAGAATGTTTCTGATTAATCTGCACATTCAAGTAAACATGATGGAAGGGTCTAGAGATGCAGCAGCATGCTTTAAAAAAAAACCCTTTGGAGTAAGCAGTACTGGGCGTGGAGGAAGCTCAAAGACATATGAGAAACAAAAGATGGCTCTGGATGTGCATTTTCAAAGACTCCTGGCCACATTAATCACTGGCCTCTGTATAGGGATTACTGCATAGGGATCATTAATCACTGCCCTCTGCATAGGGATGTATGAGGATTTCATTTTTGAGCACAAAACATGTGAGCATGCCTCGTTCCAAACCACAAACGCAAGCACAAACATGAGCACATGTCCACCGAAAACACTGACAAATTGTTGAACACATGCCTGCATTCGTCTCATTCCCGATTCCCAGTTGATTTGCGCAAATTTCTGAATTTGCACAAATTCCCGCGTTAAACTAAATTTGCCCTGTTTTCTTCTACGATTTGTGCAAATCAGGACATTTGCCAAAATTGGGGGAGATTTGCCCTATTCTCCTGTTTGATCACTGCTCATTTTACACAAGTTTCCTGTTTGCACAAAGTGAGCAGTGATCGCAAACATGAATGGGAATGGGGTACAAGATGAGCAGTGAGGCAACGTTGAGATAATCCTAGCCGTCTTGAACATCGCTCATTCGCCCATTCCTATCTCTGCATGTGTTAATTAGCAATATAGAAAGATCAGGCCATGATGATCCATGGCTCAATTACCTCTCATTTAGACTACTGCAATGTGGGGCTGCCCTTGATAAGTTTGATGCCTCTCTTGTCAGGGGTATGTATGCCTGCTGCCTTGAAAGAGGCTGTAGTGCACCCTCTCCTGAAGAGGACCTCCCTGGACCCAGAGATATGTGAAAACTACCACCCTATCGCTAATATCTCCTTCCTGAGCTAGGTGCTTGAGCATGTGGTGGCTGGGAAGCTTCAGACGTTCTTGGAAGAAACTGATTATCTGGACCCATTTCAGTCTGGTTTCAGGCCAGGGCACGGCACTGAAACAGCCTTGGTTGCTTTGGCTAATGACCTACTCCAGGTGGAAGACAGGGGGAGTGCTACCCTGTTGATCTTCCTGGATCTCTTGGCGGCTTTTGATACCATTGATCATGGTATCTTACTGGATCGGCTCTGTGAGATGGGAGTAGGAAGCACTGTTACAGTGGTTCCACTCCTACTTGCAGGGCCGATTCCAGAGAGTGGTATTGGGGGAATCCTGTTCCACCCCATCACTATTAAGCTGTGGGGTGCCACAGGGCTCTATTCTATCCCCCAGGCTGTTCAACATCTATATGAAGCTGCTGGGTTAGGTCATTGGGGTTTTTGGGGTGGGTGCCATCATTACGCTGATGATTCTCAGCTCTACTTCTCCTTGTCATTGAAGGTGCCGGACCAGTGCCTGGAGGCTGTAATGGACTGGATGAGGGCTAATAAACTGATAAGATGGAAGGTTGCAATGGTGAAGAGGAGGCGCAACTCCAGGGGACTTTTGTCAGCGGGCCCCTGCTGTGATGCGGGCCCTTGACATGTGCCCGACCATTGACCCTGGCTCTGTCTGTCAGCCCTGCAAATAGTGAGGGAGATATGGCTACGCACACACACACACACACACACACACACACACATGAGAGGAGGGGGATGTTTATCATTGCAAATGCACACCTAAAGCCCCCTGCCCGAAGTTCCAAGCAATTTCTGAAAGCAGCAAACTAGCAGGCCGCAGGAAATGATTCTTCTCTGTAATCCCAATTCCTTTTAATGCTTCTTTAGCGAAGTGATTCATCTGTCAAAATTTAACAGGATTGCTCATAGGCTTAAGGCAACCTCCTCCCTAAAAGCTCACTTTAAGCCTAATGGATTTTTACCCATGGGCAGATAAGGGAAATTAGTTTTTAAGAACCCCATTGACTGAAATGAAGGCCTCCGCTTGATCTCGTCATCAGGCAAGCCCGATTGCAACAGCCCCTGAGACTAGTTTGGAATCGCCTGGGAGCATCAGCTCCAGCTGGGCTCTTCTATGCTTCCATTGCACCTGGGCGCCCGAAATCAGGGCGGATGTTACACAAGCGCCTGTCGCCCACGCTCAGAGTCTGCGGCTCTCGTGCAGGATCCCATCGCTTTCAACCCACCAGTCCCTCCAAATCCCCTCACTGATCAGGTAGCAGTTTGGGAGCCAGTGCTTAGAAGGCGTTTAGCTCAGGTCTGGAAACGAGAATCGACAGGGGGAAACATAGGGCAGTGGCATAGTTAGGAGCCAGCACAAATTTGGGACTGCCTTGAGTAGGGGGTTGGACTCGATGGCCTTATAGGACCCTTCCAACTCTACTATTCTATGATTCTATGATTCTATGACCGACGAAAACAAAATGAAAAAGTATTCATAACATGTGGAAAATTCCAGGGGGGCCCTCAGCACAGGGGTGCCCATGGGCTCATGCCATGCTGAAGCCCTTGGCAATCCTGCTTGCCTAAGCCCCCCACCACCAGCAGCCAGGAGAAGACCCCACTGAAGCCCCAACACCTGTCACTGATGCTACCACACCCACCAGCCTCCACTGCCACCAAAGCCCCCTTGCCTGCCTGCCTACCTGCCTGTTCGCAGAAGCTGCCCACCCACCCAAATCCACCCTCAGAAGTTCCCTCCCTTCTTCCCTCACCTCCTTTCATTTTTTTTGTTACCTGGTGGGGAGGGGCCTGGTACCAACTACTACTACTCTTCCTCTTCCTCCTCCTCCTCCTCACTTGGCCTGACAGACCCCACTGGCAAAGTCTGGCAGGCCCCACATACGCTTATAAAAGAAAAGAAAAACTTACATTTTAGTAGCAGCATGCTGAACCAATCAAATCTTGCCTTTGGGGGGGGGACCCAGACAATGAGAGGTCAGGGCAGTCTTTACGTCAACCCAGTGTCTTCATTGGCTGAGTCCTCCCCCCAAATAGCATCTGATTGGTTCAGAGCGCTGCTATTCAACATGTGGTTGTTGTTGTTGTTTTAAAAAAACCTTTCAAACCGGAGTGCCACAGGACCTGCATGGAGATGGTCTGAGCCTGAATGGAACCAAAATAATTGTGACCTGCTGAAATTTATAAAAAACTAAAACCAAAAACATCAGAACATAAAAAGAGCCATGCTGGAGCAGACCAAAGGCCTATCTAACCCAAAATCCTGCAATATTTCCCATTGCTGGGGAATGCTAGGGATTCTAGCCCAACACATCTGGAAGGCACCCAGTTGGTGGAGGCTGCATTAAACCAAATACCACTGACTCATCATACCAAATGCAGTCCGCCATTTTAAATTCAGCCAAGCTATATGCATGTGCTTCAAGTCACCCCCCCCCCCTTTACAAGGGACAGCTTCTGTTTTGGGATCCCCTGCACCAATTTGTTCTTTCTGTGTTAAAATTCACACACACACACACACACACACACACACACACACACATACACACACACACAATTTGGGCATCTCTATGGGTTCAATAGGGAAAAGAAATAATCCCAAAGCCTGAGTGAGATGATGCCTTTATTAGGATCAACTCAATACCAGCTCAATGTTTTTGAGTTCTCCAGATCTCTTCATCAAGCTGGATGTTAAACAGAACATCCAGCTTGTTAAACAGAACATTTTGTAAACCGCCCAGAGAGCTTCAGCTATTGGGCAATATAAAAATGTAATAAATAAATAAATAAATAAATAAATAAAGTGATGTCGTTGCTCTGATGTATGCAGTTCATAACACACTTATGACAGAGGACAGGAGGGGTGAAAAAGATGTACTGGTTTAGCTCAGCCTTCCCAAACTTCGGAGATCAACTCCTATCAGCCCGAGTCAGCATGGCCAATGACCAAGAATGTTGGGAGTTGTGTAGTCCAAAACTCTTGGAAGGCACCAGGTTGGGGAAGGTCAGATTAGCTTCACTAGGGGCAAGACCAATTGCAGAAAGTCACGAGGGGTAGCTCCAGACATGATTTAACAGCCCTCTATCACTGTTGTCCCCCTTCAAGCTGCTCCAGACCTCCAGAATCCAAATAACATTAAGGGTATATGGTTTAGACAAATCCCTCATGTATCACAATTCAGAACATCATTGGCCAAATGGCCCTGATCACCCAACTCAATAAATGGAATGGAGTGGACCTCCTGACCTACCTGCCTTCCTCGATCTTCTGGACAGAGGCTGTGTGGTAGGGGCTTCCATTTTATTATTTATTTATTTATTTATTTAGGGCTCAATTCTATCAATTGCTAGGCTGAAGCCAGCAGGGCGGAAGGAGTGTCATGGCAATCTAGAATGTTTTAAAGATGTTTTAATGTTTTAAAGATGGTTTAATCATGTATGGTATGTTTTTAATCAGTTTTTAATGTGTATTTTAGATCATGTTTTTATACTGTTTGTTTTATACTTTGAATGGTTTTAGTTTTTGTGAACCACCCAGGGAGCTTCAGCTGTTGGGCAGTATAAAAATGCAATTAATAATAATAATAATAATAATAATAATAATAATAATAATAGCCTCCCCATCATCTGTCTTAGGTGATTTTTGCTAGATGGGCTTTTTAGCCCATCTAGCCAGGGCAGTTTGGAGGAAAAGGGAAGGAGGCTCAGGATAACTTGTATTCTGGCCACTCCAGTTTCCTCCCCTCCCCGCCCTCCAGAACGTCCCCCTTTCCACATTCTCCAAGGTCAGTTTTCCAACCTCAGTGGGCAGCTGACACTGCCCTTTCCATGCCAGCTACGATGGGGGTTGGGAAAGGAAATGGATCTCTGGCTCTTCCTTCCGAGGTCAGAGCACTGTCTCCAACCTTGGTTGTTGGGACCATCCTACGGTCCCTGGCATGCCTACCCAGAGACATAGCACTGCTCTCTTAAACTATTCTTATCCCACTCCTCAGTCCTAATTTCAGATTATATGGTTTACATAAAATCAGTCCTTGTCCACAGTCTTACAATCTAAAAAGACATGACACATACCGGGAAGGGGAGGAATGCAGAGGGAAGAAGAAAACAATGGAGCCATTAGCAAGGCTGGTGGAAAGGCCTCGTTTCCTCTCTAATTTCCCTCACTACAAAGGAAAGAGGTTGGAACAGTCACCTCTTGCTGCTAAGTACTTGGCTGTTTTGATTTGCAAAGTGAGTTCAATTTTTCTGTCCCCCACCCCCCAAATATTGTTATATGTCCTTGGGACGAGACACACTAGCAGCACACACTTCCATCCATTTAGAAAACCCTGTGATCGTCCTAGTCCTATGACAACAAGGACGCAGCAACAAGAAATTAAATTGCACTCCAGAGATCCACCCTGCGTTCGGGTTTCCACAGCACTCTTTCCCACCTCTCTCCCATCGTGGGTGCAGGAGAGACAGCTCTTGAATTGCAATGGCCCAATGATGTTTGGGTCCCCATTGTGAAGTCAGACGACGCAGCTTCAATTTGTCTGAAGCCGGTGGAAGAAAAGGGGAGGGGGAGACAGGGGATTAGAAACAATGAATCAGATAAAGGGTGGGATGTTTGTGTGTGAGAGAGAGAGAGACAGACAGAGACACTAGGAAAACTTACGTCATTTTTAATTAACTCCCACAACAATTTAAATATCTGCTCTGGGTCCCCCCTTTTTTTTTCTTTCCCTCTGCTTTTCTTCCCCCTTTCAACAATCCTGAGCCTTATCACTCCGGCTGTATCTTTGAGGGGTGCCCATAGTGATTCTTGCCGTTTCAGAAGACTTCAGAAAACGTCGCCTTTGCTGATCCAAATAATCGCCCATTGTTCCATTGACGGAAACAGGCCCCGTTGATGAAAAAGGGTTCTGGTTATTTCAGGAAGCCCATTATTGCGGGAAGCTCACTTTCGCTCTCGTCTAGACACTCGGGCCCTTGTTCCAGCACGTCAGTCACTTGTCAAGCAACCCCAGAAACCCTGGAAAGTCCAACAGCGAGCCAACACTGGCCGTCTTCCTGCCATGTCGCAGCAGCAACTGTTGCAGTTCCACTCACACAACAACCCGGTTATGAATAGAAAGGAATGTAAACTTGACTCCACTCATTATGATTAAGCACTTTGGGGTTGGTAGAGATGGTTCGGTGGGAGACGTCTCCGTCTCCGTTAGGAAGAGGCAGGCAGAGCCTCCGGAGAGTTTTCTTGCTCAAAACTGGCCATATACCAGTGAAAACAACATCCAAACAAAGAACAGGATGAGGATCCCAGACCTGGATGTTAAAGGATATGAACCTTGGGCTCATATGGAAGAACCACCCATTTTCGAGTTTGCCAAAATTCTCTGAAATGCCATTCCAAAGCTAGTTTCACCTCGCTCCCATTTTCATTTTCGATCTATTATTTGGCTTGTTCGAACAGGGGAAGCACACATTTCGAATGGGACAAAATGTACGTTTCTGTGCATGTGTTCCAGGAGTGTACATTTCCCCTCATTGACTAAAGTGTAAAAATGCACATTTGCCAACCACCATCGCAGTTTTCATGACTTTGTGAACATTTCTTGAAAAATATTATATTGTTGACACTCGTGTTTGGGATTGTGAACATGTCATTTAGGGAATAATAATAATAATAATAATAATAATAATAATAATAATAATAATAATTTATTTCTTACCCACCTCTCCATTTTGATCGAGGCAGGGAACAACAGTAAATATAAAATACATAAAACAATTAAAACATAATATATATTGTTAAAACATCCTAAAAACATCCTGAAATTCCATTGGATAGGCCTGCCGGAAGAGATCAGTCTTGATAGCTTTCTTAAATGATAAAGGACTGTTAAGTTGACGAGTCCCCTTTGGCAGGCCATTCCACAGTCTGGGAGCAGCAGAAGAGAAGGTCCTCTGGGTAATACCCGTCAGCCTAACTTTGACTGACTGAAGTAGATTCTTCCCAGAGGACCTGAGTGTGCGGGTTGTATGGGAGAAGGCGATCCCGCAGGTAGCCTGGACCCAAACCATGTAGGGCTTTAAAGGTGATAACCAACACTTTATACTTCGCTAATTGGCAGCCAGTGAAGAAATTTTAAAACGGGTGTAATGTGGTCAACCCTGCGTGTACCGGTGACCAGCCTGGCTGCCATATTTTGAACTAGCTGAAGTTTCCGGACTAGGCACAAACGGAGCCCTATGTAGAGTGCATTGATTATCGGTGAACATAAATGAAACCCTCATACATTCAAATAAAAATAGCTATATAGAGCCATCTCCGGGTTTTGGAGAGGTCTGGGTAGGTTGCTGTTCTGGATTCTGCTCTGGGCAGGTTGCCCTTGAAGTTGGCCTTCAGCGCCAACTGCCTCCTAGTGCACACTGCCAGTTGGGGACTACTCTTGCCAATGAGGGCCAAGCGTCTGCCTGACCCACCATCTATTACAGTGAAACTCTCTCTCTCTCTCTCTCTCTCTCTCACACACACACACACACACACACACACACACACACACACACACACGCACTGCTGCAAAGGGGGAGGAATAGCAGAGTCAGGTGAGCAACTACTCAACACTGGAGGTTGTGTCCACGTTGCTATGGACTGCCTTAGGGATGGATCTAGCACTCAGAAGAGTAAGACATGCATTATGGTCTGCCCTCTCCCATCACCCTACGCACTTCACAGATTTTGGCTCTTCAGACACCCTCCTCAAATTTCATCTCCATTCTTCGTGCAATTTTGTTTCCCCACAAAACTGGAAATGAGAATTTCAGTGATTTTTTAAAATTTACATACAGAAGGGGGGGATGTAGAGACTCCTGCTACATCAAAGTCACTTTGTTCATCCACACTGGACAGACAAGCACTTCACAGCAATTTGGCAAACTGCCTTCTACTGAGTCATGTCAGTGGACCATCTAGATCAGCATTGTCAACACTGGCTGGCAGCAATGACTCTCCGGGGTATCAAAGCAGAGCTTTCCCCAGCCCTGCTTGGAGATGCCAAGGGTAGCACCTCGAACCTTCTGCATGCAAAACATGTGCTTTTATATACACCAGTTGCTGGGGAACATGGATGGGAGGATGCTGTTGCACCATGACCTGCTTGTGGGTTCCTGGTCAACAGCTGTTTGGCCACTGTGTGAACATAGGGCTGGACTAGACAGACCCTTGGTCTGATCCAGCAGGGCTCTTCTTATGTTCTTATGATCACACTTCAATTCCTTTCAAAGCCACAAAAATCACCGCAACGTGATCACCGCAAAAATCACCACAAGCCTTTAAAAATAAAAGGGAGAAGAACAGAAATCACTGGACTGCAGTAGTTGAGCAACAGTATCATATGGATTCCACGTAATAACTGAGTGAACAACTAATGTCACTTCCACAGAAAAGCATTAGTCTGGAAACAGCCTCTACTGCAACAGGCAGGATAAAAATGGCAATACATTAAATTCAATCTGACAGGTTCCCACAAGTATCTAATCTGTTCCTTCTCTCCCCTCCCCGGCCATCCCTTGCCATTTTTTTGAAGTGTAAATCCAGGACCCAGATTTATCAGAGAGAAGAATCTGAGAAGGTGAACTAAGATCTCAGGATAATTTTTGACAATGCTACTGCTCTGAAGTTTGCCCTAAATTAAAAACAAATGTGTCTCTGCAGCAAGTCTAGCTGTAAGTCATATTTTATGGGCTCAGTGATTTTGTGACATTAAACTGAAAGCTAAATGATGCAGGATTCCTGGAATTTGCATGGTAGATTAGCAAGCCACCTACACCAGAAGATGCACAATGTACATTTGAAAATTGTCATGATTAAAATTATTAGCTTTGTTCCTTGGCATATTTTATTTAGTATTGTAATTGCATGCAATTCTCTGACAGCTACTGAAAGCTGAGAGTTATGAAAATTCCCCATTCGGTTAACAGATATATCAACAAGGGAACAATTCGATTCATAAACAAATATGTCAGTAATTCAATTCAAGTAACAATAGGCATATCAACAATTAAACAATCTGTAAACATTTTATTATACAGTGTCACTGAAACTGTTGAACACATAAATTAGCCAAGATATAAATTATGATGATATCAATAAAATACATAAACCAGCAGCTTTGAAGAGAAATTGATTTTTGAAAGATTTGTCCATTCCCTAGGTTATGGTCCTCCTGTGCACCATGACAGTAAGAACATAAGAACATAAGAAGAGCCCAGATGCTGGATCAGACCAAGGGTCCATCTAGTCCAGCACTCTGTTCACACAGTGGCCGACCAGCCATCAGCCAGGGATGAACAAGCAGGACATAGTGCAACAGCACCCTCCCACCCATGTTCCCCAGCAACTGGTGCACACAGGCTTACTGCCATGAATACTAGAGATAGCACACAACCATCAGGGCTAGTAGCCATTGATAGCCTTCGCCTCCAGGAATTCATCCAACCCGTTTTTAAAGCCATCCAAATTGGTAGCCATCACTCCATCTTGTGGTAGTGAGTTCCATAATTTAACTACTGAATGCGCTGTGTGAAGAAATACTTCCCTTTATTTGTCCTGGATCTCCCACCAATAAGCTTCATGGGATGTCTCCTGGTTCCAGTATTTTGAGAGAGAGAAAAAAAATGTCTCCCTATCCACATCCTCCGTACCATGCATAATTTTGTACACCTCTATCATGTCTCCCCTCAGCCTCCTCTTCTCCAAGCTAAACAATCCCAGCTGATGTAACCTTAATAGGGGAGATGCTCCAAGCCCTTATTCATTTTAGTTGTCCTTTTCTGCACTTTTTCCAGCTCCATAATATCCTTTTTTAGGTGTGGTGACCAGAACTGTACACAGTATTCTAAGTGTGGTCACACCATAGATTTGTATAAAGGCAGTATGATACTGGCAGTTTTATTCTCAATTCCTTTTCTTATAATGCCTAACATGGAGTTTGCCTTCTTTACAGTGGCCGCACACTAGGTTGACATTTTCATCAAGCTGTCCACCACAACCCCAAGATCTCTTTCTTGTTTGGTCACTGACAGCTCAGATCCCATTAGGTTATACTTGAAGTTGGTTTGTGTTGGTTTTTGCCCCAATGTGCATCACCTTACACTTGCTTACATTGAACTGTACCTGCCATTTGGACGCCCACTCTCCCAGCTTGGAGAGATCCTTTTGGAGCTCTTCACAATCCCTTTGTGCTATAACATCCTTAAATAATTTGGTGTCGTCAGCAAACTTGGCCACTTCACTGCTCACTCCTAATTCCAGATCATTTATGAATAAGTTGAAAAGAATCAGTCCCAATACAATCCCTGTGGGGCCCCACTATTTACTTCCCTCCATCAAGGGAATTGACCATTTATTCCTACTCTCTGTTTGCTGTTCTCTAACCAGTTACTGATCCATAAGAGGACCTCTCCTCCTGTTCCGTGACTGCTAACTTTCTTCAGGAGTCTTTGGTGGGGGACTTTATCAAAAGCCTTTTGGAAATCCAAGTAAACAATGGCCACCGGATCTGCCCTGTCTACATGTTTGTTGACACTCTCAAAGAATTCTAGTAGATTAGTGAGTCAGGAATTGCCTTTGCGGAAGCCATGTTGATTCTTCTTCAGCAGCACCTGCCATTCTATATGCTTACAGTACTCTCTTTATTCGTAGGTTCCACAAACCCTGGCCTCTTTCCAACAATACTGCATTTCAGCAGCAAAAAGAGTGACAACACACACCTAGTAGAGCCATCATCATCATCATCATCATCATCATCATCATCATCATCATTATATTTGTTACCTGCCTCTCCTTCTGGATCAAGGCAGGGTACAACACAAATGCAAACATCATAAAATACATATTAACTAATTAAAACATTTAAAACTAATACATTATTAAAACATTTGCTGGATAGCAGAGTCCTGATTTTATAATCGCATGCCAGCCAATTGGGGTGGGGGGGTGGGGATTTCAATAGCAAGGCCAACTTTGAAGTACTTAAAAATAAATACGTTATATAATACCCTCCCCAACATCTACTTTGTCGATTTTCTTGGCAGCATGCAAAGGATTTTGTATTCTCTCGGGCCTTTTAACTTGCTGTACACCTTACTGCCCAATTGTATCTCAAAAGTTGCATGTTACAGCTGTTTGTTTGTTTTTAATAATCTCAGTGAATATTTAATATTTGTTGCTTTTGATATTTTTGCTCTTTTAAACTGTATTTGTGGCTGCTTGTAGCTGGTGGTTGCATTTGCCTGGGGTTTGGAGAATTCTCGCTGGCCTGCCCCGTGAGCGCTTTGAAACCTGTTTGAAACCCCACTTCAAGGAGATGGGCTGCATGAGCCTACCAGGGCCTCAGCAACGCACAGTTCCTGGTGCCTCCAGAAAGTGTATAATTCCCCTAGCTATGCTAACAGTGTGGCTGGGGGAATGGGGTACTTTCTGGAGGTTTCAGAAAGCATGCTTTGCTATCCCCTCCCTTCCCGCGCTAATCATTACTCTCTTAATGCAAGGCTATGGCCGGATCTACACTACTGCTTTAAAGCGCTTTATAACAGTTATAAAGTGCTTTAACTGCTTTAAAGCGCTATAAAACTGTTATAAAGTGCTTTAAAGCAATAGTGTAGATCCGGCCTACCTTGCGTTAAGAGGGCCTTTAAGGCCCTAACTGGCATGGGGGAGAGGGAGAAACACATGATTTCCCCAAGGCTGGGGGCATCACGTATTTTTCCCCTCCTCTCTAATGGCAGTGGCCAAAGTGGAGGGGGGAAATACACGATTTCCTCAGGCTTGGGGAAATTGCATGTTTCTCTTTTTTTTTTCCCCCCCAATGATGGGGGCCTTAAATGCCCTGTTCATTGGGCCTTTAAGGCCCCCATCAGTGGGAGCAGGAGAAACACACAATTTCCCCAAGGCTGGGGAAATCACATTTTTCCCCCTCCTTGGGGAAATTGCATACCCCCCCCCAAACTGTGTTAATGATGGCCTCCATTAATGCAGCAGGGGGAAAGGGACAAAAGGTGCAGGTCAGGTGGACCCATGCCTGAGCGCTCTTGGAGGTTCAATAGCAGTTGGCCATGGGCCCATCCTAGTGCTGGGGAGGTCTACGTGGACCCATGAGGGCTGAACATGGGGGCGTCTGCTGCCCTCACAGGCCAGGCAGATTTTTGATACAATGCTACCTACATTTCATTATGTACTGTTTTTGCATTGAACTGAATTTCACTGTGTGTGTGTGTATGGGGGTATGTCTGTGTGTGTGTGTGTGTGTGTGTGTATGGGTGTGTGGGTGTGTGGTGCCCTGAACACTTTGGCTGTAGGATGACTCACTAATTGAATCAATCAATGAATCAATGAATCAATGAACTATAACAGTGAACCTGACTATTCTTGTTGCTCTGCTTATTCCGTATGTTATTAAATGCAATTAATAACGCCTGCCCAAGGGCCTCTACTTCCCTTGCTCGGCTTCGTCCATTCTCTTCTGCTGCCCCTTACGCCTGGAACGCTCTTCCAGAACATTTGAGAACTACAAGTTCAACCGCAGCTTTTAAAGCTCAACTAAAAACTTTTCTTTTTCCTAAAGCTTTTAAAACTTGATGTTGTGCAGACTTCTACTGTTACTTTCTACTGTTAGTTTTACCTTTCCCAGTGCCTGTTTACCCTACCCTGTACCTGTTTGCATTCTCTTCCCCCCCTTATTGTTTTACTATGATTTTATTAGATTGTAAGCCTATGCGGCAGGGTCTTGCTATTTACTGTTTTACTCTGTACAGCACCATGTACACTGATGGTGCTATATAAATAAATAATAATAATATAATAATAATTATGGGATTGATATTAAAACCTGACAGTTAGAAAAGAACCCTATTGTGAAATTTCAGAATGACAATGAAAACAGGAATCCTTCAAAGCTATGGAAGAAGGAAACAATTCAAGTAAAACCACACAGTATTTCTTTAATTGCTTTCTAAAGCTATGTGCGTAGCTTGCTTGGACAATTACTGTACATGTGCAAATCAGCAGAAGCCTGACTCTCCTGAAATCTTTGTGTCCAGCTCAGGCAAACCATTTTGGTACCTGCAAGTGGAGATGTATCTTTTCTTGAAAAGTCTCATTTGGTATCCACCTAGGCATCTGCACTGAAGTTGCTGAGATTCTCCTGATCTCAACAAAAGGAAGAGTTGAGTCAAGCCAGGAGCTTGTGATCCAAGATGTTCACAGTTAGTTCTTACATCATTAAAACCATACCCCAAGGCTTAGGGTTCTGAATCACAAGAAACTGCATGTCGATGGAAAATTCAAATGAGTGGCGACGTTACAAGAAGCTGAGCCACCATGGCAATTCTGAATTGTTGCCAAATGGGCTGTTTCAAGTTTATGACTAACCCCAAGCAAGACACATGCACTTCTCTTGGTTTTTGAGGGTTTCTGACATTTCATATGATTGGATTGTATATAAAGAGAGGGAAGCATAATTAATTGCTTTTGTGTGAAGCGCATGCAAATGGAAAGTCGGGGATTGAAGCAAGGTAATGGAATCCAGATGTGATGCTGTTCAGTTGGACTTTTTTTGTTACCTTTGGCTGTAAATACTACATAGGTGGATGTAGGCCTACAGTGGCAAATCCTACCCCACCCCCCATATGGATAATCCCATAACCATGATCATTCCAAGCTAGAGGAGAAAGAGAAAAGCATCTCCATTGCTGAGGCAACTGGTCTGATCTAGTTATGTGCAAATGAGTAGCTGAGGGCAAAATGGGCCCTCAGCTATTCAACTGCACAAATTATATGCACGTAGGCTTGGTTCAGACCTTCACATGAATGTGTGGACATCTGGGAGGCAGAGCCAGTGAACCCTATCCTAGACCCCTCTCCGTGTGTTCGTTTCTTAGAGGAGCCACTTCTGAATCGCCCAAAAAGTGGAAATGCATCACTAAAAAAGAAAAGAAACAAGAGGACATGAATTTGCATAAAATCTGCATATGCTGTTAATGCAAATTTAGAAATTATTGCTAGCATTTAAATGGAAATACAATGCATCTCAACATACTGGGGAAGACTGTGACCAGGGCTCGATCGATACTAGTGCTTTTTATCGGCACTGAAACGCACTGATAACTAGGGATGTGCTCCGCTTCTCCTCAGACCGGAGAAGCAGGAGTGGATTGGGGGGGGGGATCGGGGGAGCCACGGAGCGTTGCGGAGCGGATCGAGGTGAAGGCGGATCCTTCGGCTCGATCCAGAGCTCCACAAAAATGGTAAGGGGGGGTTACTTGGCCCTGCCGCTGTCGCTGCCCATGCAGCAACGGCGGCAGAGCCAGGTAAAGGGGCAAGGGAGAGGGGGGTCTTACCTGCATCCATCCGCGGTCCCGCGGCTGATTCAATGGAGCCTGAGGACTCAAACAGGAAGACTAGGCCGCAGTTGATCACATCATTCCAATGACATTTGCAGTAGTGGAAATTATTGAGCAGTGATGATTAGCTCTCCTGTAATGAATTCAGATGCCAAATGAGCTCAGCTGCTCAAATTTATTTATTTATTTGTTGCATGTCTATATCACCCAATAGCCAAAGCGAGGCCAAATGGCAAAGCTACTGCACTAGGAGATGAACGTAATCTGTACATGAGGAGCTAGACCCATTCATTCATCCCGTCCACCACCACCCCCAGCTTCATTGGCTCGGCTCCGCTGCAGGAGAATGAACATTCTGGATGTCCAACAAAGCCCTTCTGCTATTGAGATTTTGCACAAGGCCAAGGGAAGCCAAAGCACTGAAACACCCCCCAAAAAACAAATGGGTAATAAGGTTTGCATATTTCTCCCCCACTGGCTTTCTCAATGCCTCAGAGAGCCATTAAGAAGACTGAAGCAATGCCAGAACATATCTTCTCACAATTCTTCCACTGTTCAATAAGGCAAATGGCAGAAGGGCAGATTTTCCATGTGGAAATCTTTGGAGCATTCCAAGTTGGTCCAGAAGCTTTCTTTGGTTGAAGAGTGGGGTAAAATGCTGTAAATATCTAACTAATACTATCTTTAGCTTTAAATCCTAGATGCCCTCTTCACCTTCTTTTCATATTTTCAATGAAATACAATTCTACATCCATCTGGGACAGAGTCCTTTCCAAATCAACCTTCTCCCAGGAACTGCACAGGAGATTAATGTTGCTTTGGGGGCATTGACAGCCATTGCACCAATCCCCAACTTCATCTCAAGCCTATTTGCAGCCCTAGCAACCTACATCTCACACATTCTTTAGACAAGATTCATAGTCTCCAATAAACGTACCCAAGGTTTATGGGACAGTATGCATATTGACTGGAGAATGTGCACATTGCCATGACAATTGTGTCATGATATGCATATTCCCCAAGGCCTCTTGGAGAAATTGTACTCTCCAATATGCCTCGGGGAACATGCATTATCTCAACAAATGCAGTACATTCTCTGGGCAACATGCATATTCTCTAAGAATCATACCCTTTGTTTATTTCTACTTCAGAAGTGAGCAATCCATTCCCTGCACATCTGCTACATAATTTTATGCAATCTGCAGTGTTTCCCTGGGCACAAATGTAATTCATTAATAAATTGCTACATATCTTACCACCCAAAAGCCAAAGCTTTCTGGGCAGTTCACAAAACAAAACTTAGAACCACAAAAATACAATGACATAGTAAAACATAATGTAAAACCTTTAGTTTAAAACAGACTGAACCCAAAGGTTTGTGTGTGTGTGTGTGTTTTAAAGCAGGGTAGAAATCAGAAGCAGCAATGCAAAGATAGAAAAACAAATTTTGGCAGCAAGTCATGATATTGGGGGGATTTAAAAAAAATTAGGGGCCCCATGGAGTGCAGACCATGGGGGGGGTGTAACCTGGATGTCTCTCAGTTGCCTACCCCTGATCTCGATAATCACTTCATTTAAGTGTGTCTGAAGTTGGCTCAAGTACCTTGTCCAAGAAGGGGATGCTGGCAACCAGCTTCTAGTTGTTAACATCTTTTATTATTATTATTATTATTATTATTATTATTATTATTATTATTATTTTTATTTATTTATTTATTTATTTATTTATATAGCACCATCAATGTACATGGTGCTGTACAGATTATTCACAGTAAATAGCAAGACCCTGCCGCATAGGCTTACAATCTAATAAAGTTGTAGTAAACAATAAGGAGGGAAAGAGAATGCAAACAGGCACAGGGAAGTGTAAACAGGCACCGGGTAGGGTGAAGCTAACAGTATAGAGTCAGAACAAACTCAATATTTAAAAGCTATAGGGAAAAGAAAAGTTTTTAGCTGAGTTTTAAAAGCTGTGATTGAGTTTGTAGTTCTCAAGTGTTCTGGAAGAGCGTTCCAGGCGTAAGGGGCAGCAGAAGAAAAAGGACGAAGCCGAGTAAGGGAAGTGGAGGTCCTGGGGCAGGCGAGAAGCATGGCATCAGAGGAGCGGAGAGCACGAGCGGGGGAGTAGTGTGAGATGAGAGAGGAGAGATAGGCAGGAGCTAGACCATGAAAAGCTTTGAAGGTCAACAGGAGAAGTTTATATTGGATTCTGGAGTGAATTGGAAGCCAATGAAGAGATTTCAGAAGTGGAGTGACATGGTCAGAGCGGCGGGCCAAGAAGATGATCTTAGCGGCAGAGTGGTGGACAGAGACCAGCGGACTGATGTGAGACGAAGGAAGGCCAGAGAGAAGAAGGTTACGGTAGTCCAACCCAGAGATAACCAGTGCGTGAACGAGAGTCTTGGCAGAAGAGACAGACAAAAATGGTCGAATCCTGGCAATATTATACAGGAAGAAACGACAGGATTTAACTACTGCCTCGATATGAGGAATAAAGGAGAGCGAGGAATCAAAATAAATGTTGACAAGAACACTCTTCATCTTCAATCTTTCATTTCAAGACAGCCATGCAGAATTTGTTTTGGGCAGGGAATGATCAGAGATAGCAGTGGGGCCAGGAAGCCCTCCTAGGGCATTCCTCCAGGGATCAGGTCTTGGAACCTAAGCCCCAACAGGCTGTGTGGTCTGGATTGGGGTGCCCCACAGGCAGGGCTAGCCCAAGATATTTTTCTTCCTCAGGTGAAGGACAAGATGGCACCCCTTCCCATTCCTTGTACAAAAACTCAGTGAACTGGCAGTTGAATCTGTCTTCAACATTGATGATGAGACAGCATCCTCCACTGCACCTGAAGGCAGAAGGCTAACTAAGGGGGCTCGGAGCAGGTTGCATGGCACAGAGCTCTCTCCTCCCACACCTTCTTGCCTCCTCCAAGCATCTGCTGTCATTGGTGACTGCTGCACTCTGCCTAAAGATAGGGCCGGCCCTATCCACAGGCCAGATTAGGTAGGGTGACCCTATGAAAAGGAGGACAGGGCTCCTGCAGCTTTTACTGTTGTGATGGAAATTCACCAGGTGTTGCATGTATACAAATGACACCTGCTGAAATTCCCTTTTTTATACAACTGTTGAAGGTACAGGAGCCCTGTCCTCCCTTCCATATGATCACTCTAGATGGGCTGGAGGTTCTGCACCCCTGTTTTAAAAGGAGGAGGAGGAGGAGGAGGAGGAGGAGGAGGAGGAGGAGGAGGAGAACAGGCTCTTGATTCCTCATCTTGGCTCTCTATGTGCTGCTTTCCTATAGTGAGGCTGAAACTGTGCCATTAACATAGTCAATGTTCTGGTAACACAGCTATGAGGCACAGCCATGTTCATCCACCTTCACTTAAGAAGCTGCTCAGCTTGCTCTGAATATTTATTTATTTATTTATTTATTTATTTATTTACATGCACCTGCACTTTCACTCATCCTTCAGTGTCATGTGAGATCCAGCTGAATTTGTTTCTGAAATTCCTACAAATACCTTCCCTGTTCTGACATAGATCAACATCCAATCTTCTTATTACTAAAATTATCTTCACTAGATGCTGTTATTTATTTGTATTTTTTCATTTTAGTTTTTGGAAACGAAATCTTCGTTTCGATGCATCAAAGGGGAAATATTGTAATCTTTGTTTGAGCGTGAATTCAAAGATTGGGGCCATCTGATTGGCTGATGCTCAACATTTGGAGAGTGCATTTATAGAAGCAGCTACATTTGGTTTTTGGCACGGAAAAGGCAGCTTGTGAATCTATCTGAGCTCAGAAACATTTGTCTGCCTGGAGTAATTCACTGAGAACTGATTATATTGGCACTCAACATGGGATTTCTGGAATTCCCCTATTCTACAGAAGATGGGGGGGGGGTTGGAGTGTGTGCATTTTTTTTAAAGTAGATAAATGTCATGCAAATTTGGAAATGAAACACAGAAAGTAAGATAAGTGATCATCAGGTTTGGATTGGAGAGATTAACCAAAAAAAGGAAAGGAAAGGAAAGGAAAAGATGGAACATTTATTATAGTTGCCTGGGTGATAGAATCATACATTTAGTAAACCTTCCCTTTTGCATGGAAACACCCATGCAGTTTCAATCAGCTGGAACGGAAGTGTCATCTTGTCAAGCATGCTGCATTCACAGGGAATCCTGTTCTTTTCTGGCACACTGAGATTCTTCCCACAAGATGCTTGCCATGTGAGTTAAATATGTGGTAATTCCAACAAGTCTCTGTCTTCGTTCCCTGCGTGCTCCAAATTCCCACCTGCTTTCAGGATATCTCACAAATGGTTATGCCCACGCAGATCTTGATAGCCGTACCCGTATAGGTATCCATAGCATTGACACACTTGGCAGGCAGGAGACCCATTCACACAAATGCACACATAGAGAAGAATCCAAGGAACAGCGATGACCGTAACTGGAAAATGAGATACTGAACAGTGCAGACAGGTGCAATTTTTATTTCCAAATGTGAATGAAGAGAGAGAGAGAGAGAGAGAGAGAGAGAGAGAGAGAGAGAGAGAGAGAGAGAGTGGTCTGCTCAGGATCAGATTATCATTACTGATTTGCCAGTACTATACTGCCTTTATACATATCTGTGGTGCAACCATCCTTAGAATACTGTGTACAGAACTTGGGGGGGGGGGGGAGTGCAGAAAAGGGCAACTAAAATGATCAAGGGGCTGGACATCTTCCCTATGAAGGAAGGTTACAACATCTGAGATTGTTTAGCTTGGGGGAAAAGGAGGCTAAGGGGAGACATGATAGAGGTATACAAAATTATGCATGGTGTGGAGAATGTGGATAGGGAGACATTTTTCGCCCTCTCTCAAAATACCAGAACCTGGGGTCATCCCCTGAAGCTGATTGGTGGGAGATTCAGGACAAATAAAGGGAAGTACATCTTCACACAGTGCATAGTTAAACTATGGAATTCACTAGTACAAGATGCGGTGATGGCCACCAATTTGGATGGCTTTAAAATGTGTTGGATAAATTCCTGGAGGAGAAGGCTATCAGCGGCTACTAGCCCTGATGGTTATGTGCTACCTCCAGAATCTGAGGCAGTAAGGCTATATGCACCAGTTGCTGGGGAACATGGGTGGGAGGGTACTGTTGCACCACATCCTGCTTTGTTGGTCCTTGGTCAACAGCTTGATTAGATGGACCCTCGGTCTGATCCAAAATGGCACTTGTGTTCTTATGTTTATTGTTTACCATAACAGGATCCACTCTACAAATGTTGTCATTCATTAGATTAGATGGTCATTACGGACATTTTTTTATTTGCCTCTATAATGTGTTGTTATATGCTTGCTTCTTTGAATTATTTTACAGTCTACCTGACTTTGTTGAGCATTTTAACTGCATCCTAAGAACATAAGAAAAGTCCTGCTGGATCTGTACCAAACACCTATCTAGTAGGGATGTCAAAGAAATCCTCAACAAATTTAAATACATATGGATTTCTATAAATCTGACCCGTGGATTCCACAGCTGATCTCCCACACACACTGGATTATGGGTCTGTGTTTTAACTTCGGGGGGGCATTTGCACAAATTTGCACTTTCGGCAGTGTGCATTGGCATTCATGTACACTTGCACAAATGGAGCAAAATTCTTGAACATCCTTTAGAAACATCTGATTCCCTCAATCAGTGGACCATGGAACAGAAGACTCCTGACAACCTATAGAACATAGATGGGACTGATGTCACTAAATCCCTACATCCCTACCATCTGGCCCAGAATTCTGTTTCCAACAGTAGGTCAGCCATCTAGAGGCCCTTGGGAAGCCCCAAAACAGGGCGTACAGACTACAGTGGTCTGCCATTTTTTGTCCCTAGCATCTGGGATTGAGAAGTGTACTGCCTCTAAACACAGAGCTCCCGTGAATCCGAGGCAGGGCTTTGCACAATAATAGCAGAAACGGTTGTGTAGGGAGGGTCCATCGTTCAGTGGTAGAGCCCCTGCTTTAGGGCTGGAAGAACTCCTGCTCAAAACCCTGGAGAGCTGCTGCCGGTCAGTGTCAACAATACTGGCCTAGGTGGTTTGACTCAGTATAAGTTCATTTTCTGCAATTGCCTGCATTCTTGGGTGTTTCATTTAATATCTCTCTACATCAAGGGTGGGCAAACTGATGCTCTCTAGATGTTTTGGACTACAATTCTATTTATTTATTTATTTTTAAAACATTTGTATCCCGCCCTGTATCATTGGGATCTCAGAGCGGCGTACAGATAAAATCAATTTAAACAGTATAAAACAATAAATAATGTGTACAATTTAGGGTGCCATGCATCCTCTTTTACAGAGGACAGTATTCTATTTGAAGGGCTGCCAGAGGACTGACCTCTGTTTCAAAGGTATCCTCTATTTGAAATTGATTCCCTCTTTTTTTCTTTTCTTTTAGTAATGCATGTTCTCTTTTCTGACCATCCTACTAAATGTACACCTTAAAGGTCTTGAGTTTGCACCTAATTGTGCAACGTGTGAAACATCTTTGTGCTTACAAAATCATAACACCAGTGTGCTTTCTTGGATATACCGTGAGCACCAAAGGACGCATCACAAAAGATCCAGCATCAGGGTTCTGCAGCGACAACAAAATCCTTCTTAAAGACAAAAGAAAAGTATCTCTTGGTCAAGTTATTTCACGCAAGGCATTTCAATCCCATCTGTGGTTCTCAGCTCCTAAATGCTAAGCTTGATTAGCTATTATACGGAAGGAGCCAACTGTTTGCTGAAAAGCAACACCGGCAAGTGACAGATGGAGAATGGCACCATCTATCCTCACATGCATACTCAAAATCTATTCTATCACAATACGTCAGACTACTCCTCTCATATTGGTATGCAGCATGAAGAAGCTGTTAACTATGCAGTTACATTACACTAAAAGTTTCAAGTGCCTGTAATCACTTGAAATGTATATCAAAGTATTTTGCTAAGGTTCTACACATACAGGCCATAGCTAGAAGGGGCTTTATCCCGGGGTAATCCCCGGGATCATCCCTGTGCATCCACATGATGCACAGGGGATCCTGGGATCAGGGAGGGATGATCCCTCCCTTGCCCCAGGATCTTGCCCTCCACTTTGGCCTCGGTTTTTCTGCAGTCCCGGGCTGAGCCGGAGACCACGGAACGTGTGGCCGGGCACCACAGGTTGACCCTCAGGAGTGCTGCACCCATCAGGGGTAGGGTGGGGGGAGCAGGGAAAGTAATTTAAATTTTAAAAAAACTTAACATTTGCACGCAAGTGTTCGTGCGCTGCTGCCCCTTTAAGTTTTTAAAAAATGGTGTGCGCGACACCTCTTTCTGAGGTCGTCACGCGTTGCATGT
This sequence comes from Elgaria multicarinata webbii, assembly GCF_023053635.1. Lineage (NCBI taxonomy): Eukaryota > Metazoa > Chordata > Lepidosauria > Squamata > Anguidae > Elgaria > Elgaria multicarinata. Next base: position 98,522,675 of record NC_086177.1, read on the forward strand.
AAACAGAGGAGGGATCTTGCAATAAACACAACGTGAGATCTTCCCTCCTCCGTCACGGGCTAACAGGTAGGTCTAGCTAAGGCCACAGAGACCAGAACTATTTTCTCTATCCTGCATATTTGTCCCAAACTACTTTGAGCACATCAGAATAGAAGCAGCAACAAACATCTTGGATAGCTGCTTGAGAGCTCTGACTAGTTCTGACCGAAACCCAGAGTGGATTCACCATCCCACTGATATTGGAGACACCAGCCTCCACTGATCGATCGATCGATCTTTAGCCAGAATTGATCCCAATGACGCTTATTGGGAAAATATGTCGTTAAAAGACCTAAAATTTACATTAAGTTCTGGTCTTAAAGAAAAAATTAAAACGCCATGTACAAAATAAGAATAATAATAATAATAATAATAATAATAATAATAATAATAATAATAATAATAATGTATTTATTTGTTACCAGCCTCTCCCTCTGGATCAAGGTGGGGTACAACACAAATGCAAATGCCATAACATACATATAATTAAAACATTTAAAACTAATTCATTATTAAAAGCAGCACGTTATTAAAAGGCATCTTGAAATTCAACTGGGTAGGCCTGCCGGAAGAGATCAGTCTTTATAGCTGTCTTAAAATCTGGAAGACCGTTGAAGAATCTCTCCCAGCAGGTCATTCCATAATCTGGGAGTGGCAGAAGAAAAGGTCCTCTGGGTAATAGTTGTCAGCCTTGTTTTTGTTGACTGGAGTAGATTCTTCCCAGAGGACCTGAGTGTGCAGGGCGGATTGTACGGGAGAAGGCGATCCCGCAGGTAGCCTGGACCCAAACCATATAGGGCTTCAAAGATTTGTTCATCTGTGGATTCAATGATTAAGAAGAAAACTTTAAGATATAGAGGGGAATTTTGATTTTTGTAATTATAGAGTAAGAGAAGATATGGTCACTTATTTTAAAGGTGATAACCAACACTTTATACTTTGCCCGGAAACTAATTGGCAGCCAGTGAAGAGATTTTAAAACTGATGTAATGTGGTCACCCCTAAGTGTACCGGTGACCAACCTGGCTGCCATATTTTGAACTAGTTGAAATTTCCAGACTAGGCACAAAGGTAGCCCTATGTAGAGCGCATTGCAGAAGTCGAGCCTCCAAGTTACCAGCACGTGTACTACTGTCTTTAGGTGTAGACATGCCCTTGACAGCAGGATCCAGATTCTGTTTATGCGCAACAACTTTTCTACCCATTATGCAGTGTTGTTCTGCTTGTGCTAGGATCCTGATCCAGCGTATTGGGTACCACAAGCGTAAGGCTGTTGTGCAATGCTGCACAATGTATCGTGCAGCAAGCTTTTGTTTCTCCACAACAAATTTTGCAACGGGATGAAAGCAAATGCATACAAAAATGCACATATTAGGCATAATGCTAAAACATGCATCATATAAGAAAAATTGCTTTCCAACATGTGTATGCTAGGGGAGAATGCAAACAAAAATGTGCACAAAGATCTTTATGAATTTTCATGTAAACTTTTAAAAACAACGTTCTCAAACTTGGGGATGAACTGAACTTAAGACTGGAGAAATTTTCAATGTTTGGGATAACCCAAACTTCAGTTTGGAAAAACAGAGAAAAACCAAACCTGACAGATTCATGCATCCCTAGTCATGACTAATTGGGTCCACTCTAAGCATGATTCAGTGTATATGTTCTGTGTTTTAGAATTTTAAATTTTGTGTACTCGTTTTTATCTTAATTTTAGAATTTCTGTAAACTGCCCAGAGAGCCCTGGCTATGGGGGCGTTATATAAGTGAAATAAATAAATAAATAAATAAATAAATAAATAAATAAATAAATAAATAAATACAACTCCCAGCATTCCCCACCCAGCTTTCATTCATCAGACTTCCTTAGGTAATGAGTTGTAGGATTTCCCCCCCTGCCTAAACATGCATAGCATTGCACCCTAAGTCTGCATCCAACCCATTAGAACTTGACCCTACTGGCAGCATTCAAGCACTCAGTACCTGACATAGAGTTTTAGCTATTAGTCAGTATAGAAATGTAGTAACTACATAAAAGCCTTCAAAGTGCTCTGCTAAGCAGCAAAATGGAGAAGAATGCTACCTTTCAGACTTCATACACACACACACACACACACACCCATCATTCACTACAAGCACATGGTTTTCTTTGAGGCAATGCTCCCTACCATTTTGCCATGCCATTACTATATGTCTCATAGAAACAAATGGGTAATTAGAAACAGATGCTTAGCAACAGCTTGTCTGGGTTACATGAGAACTTATCGTCATCGTTCCTTTTGTCAGCCAAAAGTTAAATGCAGCAATCAAGTTGTGCTGAAAGCTTGCATGAAATTGGCTGCACACTGCTTAACTTCCAGGTGATTGGGAAGGAATAAACAAGACTTCTCCCCACACATATGGGAGAGGGGCTGGTTTTTCCTGTCTCTTGCACATCTCCAAAGGGCGATTTGTGTAGCCTCCTCTTGACTGGACAGGGGTTGCTAAGGACACGATCCCATTTGGAATCAGATCCTACCAAGAAGCAGAGGGCATCAGATGCATCAGATGGCAGTTTGGTGAGGAAAGCACACAGCACCCTCAGGTAGCTGCCAAGGCCCCAGCAGGATCCACCAACTGATGTCTGACTTGGGTCCCCCTCTTTAGAAATGACAGGTCTGGGAGCTACCATTTTAATTTCCCAGAATGCTTCGGAATGATGCAGCATCCGAATCATTGTGAGAAATCTAAGTGGCAGTTCCCAGCCCCCTAGCTTCCCCCACCACATAATCCTACCAGGTCCTGCCAACATAGAGGATCATAGAATCATAGAATCATAGAATAGCAGAGTTGGAAGGGGCCTACAAGGCCATCGAGTCCAACCCCCTGCTCAATGCAGGAATCCACCCTAAAGCATCCCTGACAGATGGTTGTCCAGCTGCCTCTTGAAGGCCTCTAGTGTGGGAGAACCCACGACTTCCCTAGGTCATTGGTTCCACTGTTGTACTGCTCTAACAGTCAGGAAGTTTTTCCTGATGTCCAGCTGGAATCTGGCTTCCTTTAACTTGAGCCTGTTATTCCGTGTCCTGCACTCTGGGAGGATCGAGAAGAGATCCTGGCCCTCCTCTGTGTGACAACCTTTTAAGCATTTGAAGAGTGCTATCATGTCTCCCCTCAATCTTCTCTTCTCCAGGCTAAACATTCCCAGTTCCAGGCTAAACATGCCCATTTGCTGAGAACCACCACCACTCAAGGTTTCATCTAGCAAAGCAATATAGGCAAAGTATGCGTACTTGTATGGCCTTCACAAGCCTCGCCTTCAAAGATTGTACTGGTGGAATAGGATTCTGCACTTGTATACCGCCAATATTTGGAGACAAAGAAACACAGAGGAGGGCCAGGATCTCTTCTCGATCCTCCCAGAGTGCAGGACATGGAATAACGGGCTCAAGTTAAAGGAAGCCAGATTCCAGCTGGACATCAGGAAAAACTTCCTGACTGTTAGAGCAGTGCGACGGTGGAGTCAGTTACCTAGGGAGGTTGTGGGCTCTCCCACACTAGAGGCATTCAAGAGGCAGCTGGACAACCATCTGTCAGGGATGCTTTAGGGTGGATTCCTGCCTTGATCAGGGGGTTGGACTCGATGGCCTTGTAGGCCCCTTCCAACTCTGCTATTCTATGATTCTATGATTCTATGAAATACTACGAAGCAAGAAGAATATGAAAAACTGTGATAGGTGGGGAAATGTATTGATACAATATAATATAATGCTCTGAAGTTGCATTCTGATTCCCCAAGTGCTCCCAGGGTTCACAGTTGCATTTTAAGGACATTTGAGTTGTCTGAAGTTCTGATGAACTGGACGGGCACCGAACCAATTCGCAGGGTCTTCTGCCTTGATGCTTCTTGGAAACAAGGCCGAGTGTGTGCACCTTTTCGCCACCCCCCACCCCCTTCCGTAGAAGGCTTTGTGCTGCTTTCTCAAGCTGCTCAACAAAGCCCAGATGTGTTTCATTACAGTTCGTTTGGTGTCGGACTGGATGTATTACATTTGATGGGTGCTTATGAGCTCTGCTTTTCAGGCCGATGTTGCATATCAGATCTGTTTGTGCAGCTTAGGCTGAACACCCTTTGAACAGAATCCAGTGCTGTGTTGGGCACAGAGGGCTTTGCATCTCAAGATTTAGAAATGTCCGTACCGGATCCAGAAGCAGCCTTTGGATACAACACCTGAGCTTGGTAGGGTAGGGTGGCTATGTGTCCTCTTTGACAGAGGAAGTTCTTTATTTGAAGGGCTCCGGGGGGGGGGGGGTAGAGTGACCATATGAAAAGGAGGACAGGGCTCCTGAATCTTTAACAGTTGCATAGAAAAGGGAATTTCAGCAGCTGTCATTTGTATATATGGAGAACCTGGTGAAATTCCCTCTTCATCACAGCAGTTAAAGCTGCAGGCGCTATACTAGAGTGACCAGGTTTAAAAGAGGGCAGGGCACTTGCACCTTTAACTGTTGTGATGAAGAGGAAATTTCACTAGGTGCTGCATGCATACAAATGACACCTGCTGAAATTTCCTTTTCAGTACAACTGTTAAAGATACAGGAGCCCTATCCTCCTTTTCATATGGTCACCATACCAGGGGGGCATCCTCTAGTTTGAAGGCACCTTCTACTTGATTGGTACATGTCCAATTTCCAGTACATGTTCCAGTACATGTCCGATTTAATGATCAAGAATACTCGGGAGTTAGAGCTGGGCCTTGAAGCTGCCCTTCCACAGCACCTGGACAGCGGATTGAGTAATGCACAGAGGTCACCTGGTCACAGTTCTCCACATTATGGTGAAATGTACTGCATTTCCATTTAAATTATAATAGGTCTTCCAAAATTTGCATATATGCCTGTAAATTAGCATATCCAAATTTTAGGCAAATCAATGTCTTGTTCAGTCCTCTTTTTTGGTGAAGCATTCCCTCTTAGCAGTCTGTAGCCAGCCAACCAGCCAAGTTTGAAGTCTCTTGTCCATACGGTTTGACCGACGAGATGGATCCAGATTTAGGTGTGCTACTGGACTGGTGGAAGCATAATCCCCTACCCCCTTCTCCCCACGGCGGCCCCTCTCACCCCCTGAAAATGCTACACAGAGTCAGGGAACTCTGCTGATTGGGGTGAGGAGGGATTTCCCCCCCCCCTCAAATTGTGCAGAGACACCTTTCCATCAATGGAAGGTAGGTCTTTCATCCAACCCCAGGCGTGTCTACATTGACTTTAAAGTATGGTTGCAGCTTCCCAGCCTATGTTGCCAGAGGAGTGAAGGTCTTCCAGTGGGCTCATCTACACCGAGCAGGATATTCCACTATGAAAGCGGTGTATAAAAGGCAGGAGCCATACTACTGCTTTATAGCGGTACTGAAGTGCACTGACAACTGTTGGGGCCCATTGACACATACCATATACTGCTTTCATACCACTTTCATGGTGTTATATCCTGCTTGGGGTAGATGTGTCATGGGCCCCAACAGTTGCCAGTGGTCTTCAGTACCATTATAAAGCAGTAGTGTAGATCCCTCAATGCACTTCAATACCACTGTAAAGCAGTAGTGTGGCTCCTGCATTTTATATACTGCTTTCATACCTCTATATCCTGCTTGGTGTGGCTCCTGCCTTTTACATACCACTTCCATACCGCTTTCATAGTGGCATATCCTGCTTGGTGTAGATGAGCCCAAAGTCTACTCGCAACCAGTGCTGTAGTGGAGCCAGGGGTCACAGGGACAAAGTTCTGGCACTTTTTGATTAGCAGGGATGCTGATACTATCTGCCGCCCCCATTCAGACTTCTTTGTTCCCTCTGGGCTTTGCTGCAATCTCCACAATGTCTGGAGGGTGGAATGGATTTTCCCAGCAACAATATTGTTCCCCAGCATATTGGGGAAGTATTTTGGGGTACCTTGGTGTTGAACAGGCAATAAAGTAGGGTGACCATATGAAAAGGAGGACAGGGCTCCTGTATCTTTAACAGTTGCATAGAAAAGGGAATTTCAGCAGTTGTCGTTTGTATATATGGGGAACCTGGTGAAATTTCCTCTTCATCACAACAGTTAAAGCTGCAGGTGCCCTGCCCTCTTTTTAAATGGTCACTGTAGTATAGCTACTGCAGCTTTAACTGTTGTGATGAAGAGGGAATTTCACCAGGTTCTCCATATATACAAACGACAACTGCTGAAATTCCCTTTTCTATGCAACTGTTAAAGATACAGGAGCCCTGTCCTCCTTTTCATATGGTCACCCTAAATAGAGACCCATTCGCTTTGCTGAAGACTTGTTCCTAGGCCACAGCTAGACCTAAGGTTTATCCTGAGATCATCCAGGGTTCACCCCTGCCTGAGCACTGGATCCCCTGTGTGTCACCTAGATGGGCAGTTTTGACCCCTGGACGATCCAGGGCTAAACCTTAGGTCTAGCTATGGCCCCAGTGGAGATGAAAATACTAGAACTGGTTTGTGGGCATGGATCAATACAGCAAGCTGATTTTTGGACTGTCCTCAGGGTCATGACTAGGGGGATGGTCGTGATAAGTGCCTGCGCTTCAAACTTAGCACTACACCACTGCTTGCAGCTCACTAAATCTGAACAATTAGCTCAGGTTTAGCAGTTCATCACAACGCAGCTGCAAAGTTAGCGGAGGCCTTGCAAGGACTGCTTCTTCGATCCTGCGGCACAGTTGTGCAAGGGCCATTTTAATTAGCTCACACAGAAACTGTCTTGCAAAACCCTTGCCTTTGATCTGGCAAGCCTAGGCCTTTGGAAGTTTTATTGTCAATTATTGGGTGTAGGGAATCTTTATGGTGAAAATGATCGCAGAAACGGTAACATGAGATTAGATTTTAGAGTAGAAGGAGAAACAGGGAGTGGGAGACAACATGAAAACAGGGCTGTACATTTTAAAGTGCAATAGTTCTCAACTCTAATAACTAGGACTGGCAGGACCATAGTGCTTAGGGTACCTAGAACTGGAGAGTGGAAAGCCGATGCCTGAAATTGGAGAGGAACTCCACAAAGGCATTGTCTAACATAAATAGATGTGTGTTTACCTAGTGAGCTCAATTGGACTTATTCCCAAGTAAGCATGCATGAGATTGCAGCCCTAGAAGCTCCTTGGCTGAATGATATCTTCTGCATTCCATGTGCCTCTACTGGTCCTGATCCTCACCCCTTAGACCCAATAGTCAGGTGGCCGATTATAATTCTGGCCCTCAACATCTTTGTAGTGCAAACCGTGCTCACAATTTGGGTGGTTAGAGAAACGATAAGGATCCGTCTACCTTTTCAGTGCATGATTATAGATGGAATTGAGATTCTTATTAATGGTGCACAGGTGCCCAAGAATCTGGAGTAGTTTTTAATCCAGTATGCAGCACAATAGTGTGTGTGTGTGTGTGTGTGTGTGTGTATGAATTTTAACTGAAATTAAAAATGAAACCAAGAAAATAGTATCACAGTCAACGTGGCCATTTAATGTGCTGTCTTTTATGCTATTTAGACTAGAGAAGCAAAGTAACCTAGGCCAATATTGCTATTAATGACTGTTCTAATACACAGCTATCTTGAATACAGTACGTATCTTGTGACATCTTGAGGACTAGAAGATTCATTGTGCCATATGCTTTTGTGGACTTCATGTGCAAAAGTTCATGCCACAAATCTGTCTGCGATGCCACAGGACTCTCTCTCTCTGTCTCTCTCTCTGTGTCTGTGTGTGTGTCTGTGTGTGTATATATATATATATATATGTGTGTGTGTGTGTGTGTGTGTGTGTGTGTGTGTGTGTGTGTGTTTGCTATAACAGACTAACAGATCTACCCATCCTTCTGAAAAAGCAAATATTATATGGATGCTGCATCTTGGGAATCAATCCTATGGATTTCCATGGAACTTACTTCCTCCGTGTCCTTAGAAACTGCAGCCTAATTGTTCCAGAGGGGGGCACTGCCGACCTCCTCCTAAGACCCACATGTGTGTCAGGCAGCTGTTTCCTGTAAAATCACTGCCATTTGCCCTGAGAAAATTGATGCATTGCTTTAAAATATATATATAAGCCACTCATTGTTAGAGATGCCAGAACGATCCTGCCATTGCTTCTCTTTCACCGACCCCCAACCCCTCTGAACTTGAATATATACTGGAAGTTACTTCTTTCCTGCAGTTGGCAGCGACGTGGGGAGGAGAGAGGGAGGAGAGGAACTGGACATCTGTTTCACATCTAACCTGGAACCAAACTTCTGCATAGTGCTTCTCTTTCCTCTACTGTATATTGATTCAATTACCAGGCCTGGCTGGTGCAAGAGATTGGCATGGTGCGGCCTTCATACAAAGCCGTTGTGTTTTGCCACACGAGAGTCCTGAATTAATTACAAGACAATTAACTTCAATCCGAAGACTGAGCTTCTGCGTAAATTTGGAAACTCTTAAGGGGGATGGGGAGTTGGGCAAGAATTTGGTGGGGCTTGGAACGCCTGCCATTTTGGTTTGCATCTTGGATTTGAATCTCTTGCTTATTATCATGCATCCGTTCCACCCTGACTGTGTCAACATGATCTTATAAAGATGACTGGGACAATGGGTGTTTGGAGGAAGGCACATCTAGTGATGGTTTCTCAGGCTGGAGTTGGGCAAAGGTCCTTTGGACAGATGCACAACCAGAGATCCTGTTGATTTTGGCATATTCCATTTCACGTGGAATTGGTTTATGTGAGATGCAGGGTGCGCTCAGGGCAGTAACTTGTGCAGGGTACTGTATGGTTGCCTGGCACCTCACTTAAAGGGCTCTTTATCCATGCATCATGAGGGTGACCACTTACGCATAGCCAAAAAAGAGAGCAATTGCATCACCAAAAGAGAGGGTGCCACTTCACAAAAGTTTTGCATGTGCAAATGTATATGTATAGGTGCAAATCTAGAAATAATAACTATAACTTATTTATTTGTTTGTTTGTTTATTGCATTTCTATACCTCCCAATAGCCGAAGCTCTCTGCGCGGTTCACAAAATAGAAATTCAATACATCTCACCATAATGGAGAAGACTGACTGTATCTGCTCAGTATGCTGTCCAGGTGCTGTTGATGGGCAACTTCATGGTCCTGCTCTTCCTTCTGATGGATCTTTGACTTTAAACCAGGCTTGGACTGAACAGCTCATCAAATGGAGGATACCTTCGAACAGAGGACTGCCCTCTGCCAGTCTTCTGTGAAGTAGGACACCTGGCCACCCATTTAAAGCCTAGTTGACATGTATCAACTGCCTTGACGCCACCAACTGCTGAACTGTTATCTACCAGCAAACCATTCCACCAAGCTGCAGGAGAGGGAGAGATGGGACCACAGAGCCCACTCCATTGGCTCTGCTGAGAGACCAGCTGCCATTTGGCTCCTCCCCTTCCTGGACTGTTCCTTAGAAGCTCGTCATTATAAAAACCTTGTAACTTTGCTGAGTTCTTCTTCCGTTGTCACGCCTTTATCCTTTTGTGCCAGACTGTGAGTGGGTGACCTGCGTGCCTTGCTCAGTTTGCTGTCCCGGTGGTATTGATGGGCAGCTTCAAGGCCCAGCTCTTCCTTTTGATGGTTTGCTATCTTTAAACTAGACTTCAACTGGATGGCCCATCCAATAGAGGACACCTTCAAAACAGAGGACAGCCTTCTGATAGACCTTCAAATAAAAGACTGTCCTCTGTCAAAGGACAACTGATCACCCAATGTCCCCATGTTATTTTGCTGCATGCATCAGCAAGGGGTAGGGACCTTCTAAATGTTTTGGCCTACAACTCCCATCAGCCCTTGGCCAGCATAGCCAATGATGAGAGATCATAGGGGTTGTAGGCCAAAACAAGTTGCCGACTCCTGACATAGACCGATGGCAGAACGTCCTTGCCAGCATGATTTCCTTCTAAACCACAAATTGCTGGCATACAAACACAGCACACAAAGAGGATGGCACATGAATTCAGAGCAGTGATCGCATTCCAGAATTCGGCCACCAGGGATTAAAAATTATGTCTCTGTACACAGAGATTTCTCAATATTGTCCATGTTCTAAGTCCTGGAAAGGATCTATTATCAAATTATGGGTTTTATTTATAAACCTCAAGTTCTCACCAACAACTAGTTACCAGAACTGCACCTCTTTTGTCCAGAATCTCTGTACAGTGGGTTGTTTTGCAGATTTAGGCACACGTACAGTTTCACCCATTGAAACCAATAGGTATACTTGAAGCATGATGAACTCTGGAACCAACCCAATATATTTAACTGAACTCTATGGTAGAAAATTTGCTTGAGCTTGGTTGTATAAAATGACAGCCACAATTACCGCGGATGGGAACTAACACAACGCATCCCATTTCTTTTGTGCAATACTTACTGCAGAGATCTATTTAAACCAGACAAAAAGCTGGTAACCATTTAGAAGAGTTGGCAGTGGATAAGGCTACTCCTTCAAACATCCAGCTTTATACCTAAGAAAATAGTGCTTTCACCGGTGCATTTGGCATAATCATAGATGGGTTGATTGATCTTGGCTAGCAGCGGTCATGGCTCTAATAAGCCCCCGGCATTAATACTATTCCTCTTATTTTGTCTCGCTATATTATCCTTGCAGTGCAATTCACACTGTTTCGCCATAAGTTGCCACTAGTGAAAAACTAATGTTTTAATGTTCTACATCACATGGAAAACCCAGATCATAAAGTTACTACCCCCAAAACAGCATTCCTCATTGAGATTTGCATGGAAAGAACTGCCATGTACTACCCATGCAGCATGAGAACCAACCACAGGGGTGACCATTTGCAGCAAAGGCCACACTGCAAAAGTAGAATATGAGCTGAGAAATCTCCCATGTCAACTTCTTATTACTCCCGTGTGACATGATGATGATGGTGATATTTAGCATTTCAAGAGTGCTTTTGAATGTTCAAAATGGCTTATGTACATGAGCCCAGTTCAGATGTTAATGATCTCAGTCTAATAAACCATGGCTTGGACAAAGAACAAGTATGGTGCCCAGGTGCACCCTCCTCCCCCTTTTCTTCTCCTTGCTCTTATGAGCCAACTCCCTGGATTGTCCATGGTTTCATCAGAGCCACCAACCTCCACTGACTGACTGCAGACCGTCTTCCTTGTGGTTGGTTCTCATGCTGCATTGGTAGTACATGGATGTTCTACTTGGATGTTGATGGAATAGCTGGATCAAATAGGTTCTTTCCATGCAAATCTCCAAGGAATGACAGCTTTTATCAGCTTAGATTGATATACCAACTATGCCCTTATCTGGACAGAGACAGCCTAGCTACAGTTATCCATGCTCTGATAACCTCTCGTTTGGATTACTGCAATGTGTTATACGTGAGGCTGCCTTTGAAAATGGTCCGGAAGCTTCAGCTGGTACAAAACAGGGCAGCCCGTTTACTAACAGGGACTGGCCGGCGAGATCACATTACCCCAGTCCTTTTACAACTTCATTGGCTGCCAGTCCAGGTCCGGGCCCGATTCAAAGTGCTGGTATTGACATTTAAAGCCATAAATGGTTTGGGGCCAGGTTATTTGAAGGAACGCCTCCTCCCATATGTACCTGCCCGGCCCTTAAGATCATCTACAGGGCCCTTCTCCGTGAGCCCCTGCCAAAGGAAGTGAGGCAGGTGGCTACTAGGAGGAGGGATTTCTCCGCTGTGGCACCCCGGTTGTGGAATGAGCTCCCCAGAGAGGTCCACCTGGCACCTACACTGTACTCTTTTTATTCTCTCAGTATTTTAACACTTAATTTTAACTTAAATTTAAATTTTACTGTTCTAACTCTGTATTTTAATCTTATATCAATTTTGCTGTGTGGTTTTATCCTGGTTGTGCTTTTTATTCTGTATTTTGTATGTGTGCTTTTAACCTCTTGGTTGTTTTATTATGGGTTTAATTTTTGTGAACCGCCCAGAGAGCTTCGGCTATTGGGCGGTATAAAAACGTAATAAATAAATAAATAAATAAGCTGGAGTCAGGAATCTGCACTGGATCTATACAGCTCTGTGTTCAAGCCCTCATGGTGGCAGCCATCACCACGCTGCGTCACTTGCTTTCCTTTACTATTGTAGTTTTGGCATAGATCAGCCTTGGACAAACTGCCATCAGCTCCAGCCAACATGGCTAAAGGTCAGGAATGCTGGGAGTTGTCAACTGGAGGGTACCAGGTTAGGGAAGTCCAGCGCAGAGAAAGCCTGGCTGTTGACCTTCCATTGCGCAACCGAGTGCCTCTCCAAGGCTGTGCAAGAGTCTCCCTTTCCTGGATCCATTCCTGGAAGGAATGATACTCCGCCAGAGCTCCTGACCTCTACGGATGCTTACTTCTATGAAGCAGAAAGATGTTAATGTGGGACATATGACTTCTATTCCAACAATATGTGACACATTATCTTGTCCAGCTATGGGGCTGCAACAGGGATTAGCGTAAATATGCATCGAGGCAGTTCCATTTACGTCAGCTCTCCTTATTCCAAGATCAAGTGGGGGGATGGGGAACAGCTTGCTCTGCTATTGATGTGAACAGAACTACTTTAGGTTCCATAGGAACAACAGGCAGCAACACGGACAGGGCCCGCCCCCAAAGGTTCTGGTTTGACATGAATGGAGAGAATAGTTTCAAGGAGTTCATAACAACAAACCTAGTTCTGTGTATGTCAAGAATTCTATTCTGCTGCTCGTTCATAGACACACCGTCACCTACATTGTCTACCTTCCGAATGCCATCGTTCAATGCAAATGACACCCAGGTAAATTCAAATGACCAGGAACTGGCCCAATGGTCACTCCGCATTTGATGCTGAATTTAATTGCTGAGGGGATGCCATAGTCCCTTAATGTGACAGAAATCCATTCTTTGCTATGTGAACTGTCCGGCTTTAAACGTGAGAACAGTAAAACCTCTATGTGTTTGTGGGGTGGGGGGGACACCTTTACAAAAGGGTGGAGAACCTCAGGTCTGGGGGAGAATGCTGACCCTTCTGGAGACCCAATCTGGCCCACCATGGTTCCTGAGAGGCCTCTGCCCCCTTTTCCACAACCATTGATCCTTACACCAGCTTTTGTGCAGTTTTTTTCCTCATTCTAAAAGCTTGAAATGAGTCTACTGAGATCTTCTCTACACAAGTGATTTATTGCATACTTACGGTTGGCCACTCATGGAAGTTTGGGGGGTCCTTTACATGACATCGTCAACTTCCAGGACATTTCCCGTGCTTCCCCCACCCCATAATCTCAGTTTTTAAAAGACTGGAAATAATACAGTAATTTAAATGATTGCAGTATGTAAAGCCAGCATTGCACTATGATACAGCCATTCCAAATCACATGGTCACCGTCTAAAGGAGTCCGTCATAAACCCAAAAAGACTCTGAAAGAAGAAAGCCTGGTAAGAGTCCAGGGGTTTTCTTTAATGTAGAGGCACCCTGAGGCTTAGGGCATGTCTACACCAGAGGGTGGAGGGGAGGATCTCACAATATTCTGCTCATGAGATCCTCCCCTTTGTCCATATGCATGCATGACATCCCAGGAGGAAGGAGGGATGTCGCGCCCACCATTTTATTTTTTCTTTAACAGAGATGAGGGCACCTGTGCTCCAACAGAACTGTAAGTGTATTAAAAAAAAAACCACTCCCTCTCTTCACCCCACCCGATGGGCGTGGAGCGCTTGAAGAGCTCCGTGCCCGCCTCCTCGTGTTTACTCGTGAGGAGGCAGGACAAAGCTGGGACAGGCACCCCCACACATCCTGTGGTCTCAGTATGATCCTGAGACCACGAGAAGAATTGGGGCTAAAAGTGTCTGAAGATATCCCACGTAAATAGAGGGATCATCCCTCCCTGCTCCCGGGATCCCCTGTGTGTCACGTGGACGCACAGGGACGATCCAGGGATGATCCCCGGGATAAACACTGGTGTAGACATGCCCTTATTTACTGGCAGTAAGAGCTTTAAGTAAAAAATATGCTGGTATTTTGGCTCCATCTCTTTTGCCTTTGGCCACACCCCTGTAATGTGGTCCCTGAAAGCTTCTTCAAAGGTGGAATTTGGTCCTCAGGCTGAAAGAGATTCCGCACCCCTGTCTTACAGGCAATTGCATGTAAAACTAGCTGTGCTACTACGAGAGAACCCAGTGCCAAAAATATAGCAAGTACCTCATGCAGACCTATGAGCAGCCGGTTTGATATTCACAGTTCCCTATTAACAACACTCTTCTATCGCAACCTAACAGAAGCAGACAAAACCGCACAAATGTAAATTTCCTAAGTAGCAAATCAAGTGCGAATATAAACCGTGGAACAAAACCTTGGCATGAAGCTTCCAATCATATGGAAGAGGAAATATCCTCCCCTTGGGCAGTCTGGTATGTAGCTCTATGGTGATGATAGATTGTGAAACTGCATGGATCGAAATGTTGAGGCTTAAATCTGCTGTTGCATAGGGCAGACCACATTAGAATTAATAATTCTTTAATGTGTTTCAGATGTGATGGCAAGAAGGATTCAACATGAGTAACTGGAAGGATTTTTCCCCCCCTATCCCACTGCTAAATAATAAAATAGATGTGTTCTCCCACTTGGGGTTTTGGAAGGGGCACTGCGCAGTTTAACCTGGATTGCATGTGAAGGGAATATACATACACATATGTTAGGAAACGCACGATGATCTGACAATTTTGAAGCAGGCAATTAAAATGGTTATGCAATGCAGCCCACTGAAGACATCAGACAATAGTTTCATGAGGATGGCCGTGTGTCAGGACCAGTGTCAAGAGTAGGCAAGGTTGGGTACCTGCCAAGGGCCCACACCCAGCAGGGCCCACAACAAGAGGCTTCTGGAGTTCCTCCTCCTCTTCACCCTTGCAACCTACTCATTTGCTTGCCTCTCGCTCTGGCCCAGGCAACAGCAGTGGTGAGAAGGAGCAGTAGGTGCCACGGCCCTCTTGCTCGTGGGCTTTGTGTCTAGCAAGCAAGTGGTAGCAGGGATGAGTGAGAAGAGCAATAGCATGCAGATGACAATGGTGGTGGAAGGGTAGACCCACTGAGGGAAGGGGCCCATTGAAGGTGTCTTGCTCAAGGGCCCTCAAAAACCCAGAGCTGGCACTGCCATGTGTCCTCTTTTACAAAGGTTAGTCCTCTATTTTGAAGGCTGTGACTCCCATTCAGAAGACACCCTAAACCCTGGCTTTAACCATGGTGGTTAAGCCAGAAAGCCAGGTTGTGTTCAGAGGACACTTTAAACCACAGTTTTAACCAAGGTGAATAAAGCAAAAACCCTTATTCACCGTGGTTAAAGCCATAGTTTAAGGTGTCTTCTGAACATGGCCTGGCTTTCTGGCTTAACCATCATGGTTAAAGCCAGGGTTTAAGATGTCTTCTGAATGGGCCCAATGTCTATTTGAAAGGCTGTCCAATCCAAGTGTGGTTTAAAGATAAAAGAACCATCAGATGGAAGAGCAGGGCCTTGAAGCTGCCTATCAACAGTACTGGGACACCAGACTGAGCAAGGCCCACAGGTGACCTGGTCACAGTAGTCCATGCTATAGTGAGATGTAGGGGCTTTAACTAGGGTGACCATATTTGGGAAACCAAAAAAGAGGACACCTAGTGTGTGTGTGTGTGTGTGGAAGCAGCTTTCTGAGTCCTGCAGAAAGTACGTTATTCCCCCGCCACCTTAAAGAACCCGATTGGAGTGGAGGAGGGGAAAGGATTTCATTCTGTACCACCACCATCCACTCCAATTGGGGCCTTTTCTATAATGTCTACGAATGACTCACTTTCCCCTTTAAGACCTCAATTGGAGCTCGGGGTGGGGGAATGATGTGCCTCAAGAAAGCATGTCATTCCCTCCTGCCATGCTAATGGCAGCCTTAAAGGGGAAGGTGTGTCATTCCAGGACATTATTGAAAATTATAGAAAATCCCCCCTGACACCATGGAAAGAACAAAAACCAGGACAAATCCAGGGAAATCCTGACAGTTGGTCACCCTACTTTAACTTCACCCAGTGTTGGTTGTGGCCACCCACCCAGCACCTCATGCAGCCCTTGGAGCTGTACAGTGGCCCACACCTGTTCTATGGCTTCAGGCCCTGACTACATCTCCTGGGCTCCACCCCATTGCTCAAGGGTGGAGATCCTTAAAATGGCCGTCTGTCTCTAGGTCTGGAGCCAGGCACTCCATCATTTCCCACCTGGTGCACTGGTGGGTGGCTACTGAGGAGTGAGAGGTGCCTGGCAGAATGGGGCTCAACTCTTGTGATAATCGGGCTTAGAAGGAACTGTTTCTGGTTCAGGAGTCCCTGAGCTGCCAAGATCAGGCTGGGTGGCAGAGTCTAGATCTCACACCTCTGCAGGTGGTACTGATGACCTGGATCCAACTGGTGCCTCCTGTTTTCTGAGTCATGGTTGTTGCTCAAAGCTCTGTTCATGACACAATGGGGAACTGAAACTAGGATTCCCTGAGACCATCTAATCCTCAAGAGAGCCTTCTTAGTGGTGGCACCATAACTATGGAATGCTCTCACCAAAGAGATCCGCCTGGCACTGCCTTTGTTGTCCTTTCAGCACCAGGCAAAGCACTTTTTCTTTTTTCTTTTTTTACTTTTCCAGGCCTTTTAGAAATGCTTTTAGTCCTGTTTTTATCTGACTTTTCAGATCTTGCTGCCTTTTAGTTCATGTGTTTGTTATGATTCTTCTGATTTGCACACTTTGTACTTTATTTGTTTTTGGATTTTCTTCTATTTATTTTATTATTATTATTATTATTATTATTATTATTATTATTATTATTATTATTATTATTATTGGCTGGTAGAAAAACATTTATAATAAATCCAGCATTTTCTCTATTGTGGGAGCTTAAGGTCTCAGGACAGGAGTATGACAAATGTACACAAACTATACACAGCCATGGAAAAGCTGTACTGTAGGCACAAATAAGACCACATTATTTGTTGATCTGGTGTCCAGCTAATGAACACCTGCCCAGCCCATTTGCCATCATATTCACTAATGAAACTAAACACGTTATGGAAAGCATGTTTGTTTCCAGAATGAAAAAACCCTTCATTGCTTGGATGGTACAATAGTGTTGATTAATCTTAGTAATGTTATTACTGCATCTTGACATGGTTATTACTTCCTGCAGTGGAAGGCATGGGCCAATCAGCCATTTTACTTCTGCACGTGTCACACAGATGTTGTAGAAAGGACACTTAAAGCAGAATCATTGTTGAAACATCCGCTATGGAAGCATGAAACTGATTATAGACCTAAGAACATTTATTAGTCTCAGAATTAATAACGTACATTTATGACCTCATTTGATGGCCAGGTGACTTGCAAGACAGTGGCTTAAAACACAAGCTACATGTACGTAAAACATGGAATATGGAACACATCTGTTGAAATAATATTAATTTTCCTATTGAGTTATTTTCAAGCCATTTTGTCCACTTAACTTTTCTTTTGAAAGTGATTAATACGATTTTAACAACATCCATACTTCTTTTTTTAATCCTCTACATGTTTAATTAGATTTCTTTCTGCTCCCCTGCTGATATTACAAGGGTTGACTTAGTAATGGACAGAACATACAGATTAGCAAAAAATGTAGCCATCTTCTCAACTAAAAGGCCAACCTATTTAGGGTGATGGCATTGAGGTTGTAGTCCAGGGCTAAAATTTCTATACTAATCTCCAAGGCAGCCATTTCTTCAGCTTTGCCCTGTTTCCTACAACAACTTCCTTAGAGTATACCGCCAGAGAAAGGCATCATTTTAGAGCTGATGCAGCACAAAGTCCAAAGCAAATTCAGCTTTCCGGACCTTAATTTTACATCTTACATCTCAAATTATGGCCAGATTCATGCCATGAGAGCCCAACTAATTGCAGTGCTGAATGATCCATGATCAGATCTCCCAGAAGTATTTTCAAAGCAAAAGCAGCCACAGGGGATGGCGTAGATTGGAGCCATAGAAGTGGGGAAGTTGTAATGTTGTCTCTCCTAAAAACTGCTATTAGCCCTGCTACGGAGAAAAATACAAGCCCAATACAGGGACTTGCATGTTTTCCCTTGCATGGCAAGCTGCAGCTTCACAGAGCAATTTAAGTTTAAAAAATGATATGGGGATGAAGTGTTAAACCCCACTTCTCCATTGCCATCATTTGATTTGCTCCCCCCGAGCTGCAGGACAGATGACCCAATTGTTGGTATCTCAATGGTCAGATCTACACCAAGCAGAATATTCCATTATGAATGTGGTATGGAAGCGCTATAGCAAAGGCAGGAGCCACACTACTGCTTTATAGTGGTATTGAAGTGCATTGACAATGGTTGGGGCCCATTGACACATACCACATACCACTTTCATAGTGCTACATCCTGTTTGGTGTATATCTGGTCAACATCACATCTAGTTCTGCTCTTGATCAGCGGCACAACAGCGGTTTGAGAATGCACCAAAGCTGCTTCCCATAGCTAGTTGTCTGGGTGGTTCATTGGGATCCTTTGCTTCATGCAGTATGCCATGCATGGGAGCGGCTCTTCGGATGGCACTGGTGATTTCATCACATGGCCGCCATCTTTCTTTTCATAGTTTGCCATTGCTTGGTTGGAACCACACAGGGAAC
This sequence comes from Elgaria multicarinata webbii, assembly GCF_023053635.1. NCBI lineage: Eukaryota > Metazoa > Chordata > Lepidosauria > Squamata > Anguidae > Elgaria > Elgaria multicarinata. The sequence continues at coordinate 98,541,383 of NC_086177.1, forward strand.
GTACCATGTGATGTACCTTCCCTATGAAGAGAGACTGAAAGAATTGGGCATGTTTAGCCTGGAGAAGAGAAGATTGAGGGGAGACATGATAGCACTCTTCAAATACTTAAAAGGTTGTCACACAGAGGAGGGCCAGGATTTCTTCTCGATCCTCCCAGAGTGTAGGACACGGAATAATGCACTCAAGTTAAACGAAGCCAGATTCCAGCTGGACATCAGGAAAAACTTCTGACTGTTAGAGCAGTGCGACAATGGAATCAGTTACCTAGGGAGGCTGTGGGCTCTCCCACACTAGAGGCATTCAAGAGGCAGCTGGACAAGCATCTGTCGGGGATGCTTTAGGGTGGATTCCTGCATTGAGCAGGGGGTTGGACTCGATGGCCTTGTAGGCCCCTTCCAACTCTGCTATTCTATGATTCTATGATTCTATATTCAACCAGTTATCAAAACACCAACCAGGGATGGGAAAACCTCTCCGCACCCCACCCTGCTCACCCCCATGAGGGTTGCCTTACCTCAGAAGAAAGTGGTCAAGAACCACATGCAAGTCGTGGGCGGGACACAAAAATAAAAGTAGCTCGGGACAAGTCATATTTACTCATATCCACATGCGCACAGCCCACCACACTCACAACCCATGCATACACACACACCCTGTCACATGCACGTCACATTCTTGCACACACAACCATACTCACAAATGGACACACCACTTGGCAGAGATAAGGGTTTTTTATGGCACAGCACAGAATCAATGAAATCTCCTCTTTCTCCATAGGTAGAAATTACTCTGCTGCATAGCAAGCAGCTTCCAATTGAGCTTCCTTTGCCCCTGATCTTTCCTGTCAGGAAAGGTGAGGGGCAAGAGACGCCTTCAGGAACCACCACAGACAGAGCTGGCTGCCTTCTTCCTTTGCCTTTCCCAAAGGGCTGAGCTTCAAAGAGGGAGGTTTCCCTTGCTGCCATAGACTGGGGAGGGTTGGGGGGCATGTCTGGCCCACTGACTAGAGATTTCCCACTGCTGTCATAGGCAGGAGACAGTTGGTGGGATGCATCTGGCACACTGACTGGAAGTTCCCCACTGCTGCCCTAGACTGCACTTCTATCTCTCCCCTCATCCTGCTTGGGCAAAGCTGGGCAGCCATATGAGCAAATTCCTGCCAAAGATCCAGGCCCAACCTATGATTATTTGTGCCTGGGACCTAGGATAGAGCCATGCTGATATCTGGGAGGACATTGTCCCTTCGTCCTCCACTCTGTGACATCGAATGACTTGCCACAAGAGGTATCAGAGTTCAACCCTGGGGGGTCCTGCTTCAAACAGCAGCTGCCTGAGATGCAACCGTTTGCGCTCCCAAAACGTGATCTGGCTGACCAGCCATCCTGTCTTTGTATGAAGGTAACTAGACCTCCCAGGCCCCCAAGATAAGCCAACGGAAGAACAGAGGGACCCTGGCTTTGAGATAAACAGCTGGAGAGTGATGAGAAGATGGGCACTTCAAAGCTCACACAGCTGCAGAAAGGATGTTTACAAACTGAAGCCAACTGAGGTTAAGGACACCTGCTAGACCAAAAAAATAGACATTTTTGTTATTAGCCAAAACACAGAACCTAGTGAGACTTCCCTGCTGTGCTTATGAAGTTAAGTAATGTTCTGCTTTCTGATCATTCGTGTAAAATTAACCTCACGCTGGCTCATGTCCTCTCGTAAGAAATCCTCTAATAGGCTGGTCTCTGGAACACCCATTCCGAGCAAGGACTGAAATGTTGTTAAACCTTTTTATTGTGAGAGGTGTTTGAGTTGGATTCAGATAAATGACTGTTTTCAGTATCAGAACCTCCACCTAGGGCATCTAGCATGTGATGCTATAAAAATTATATTGTTCATTCATGTTCTATATACCTTGGATTTGACGGTCTTCTTGAACTTCATAAAACCAACATCCTAGTTGTGATGTTTTTCAGACTTCATGTTTGTCTCCTGAAGTCATGATGTGCATCTGGATATTACAACACAGTCTTTAGCATACACCTGCGGCCCTCATCACCTTCTGAAGAGGTGAAGTAAGGGCTAAGGGTGGTCCTTGTGGGTTGCACAAGCCTACCCAACATATAGTTTGTCCCTGAAAATCATCCATCTAGTTCCCCCTCTCCTTCTAGCAAATCTTACCTGTATACTGACATAATGTCCCTTGTTTCTTCTCTTGCACTCTGCATCATTGACTTCTACTAGTGGGGTGATAGAGAAATAAAGAAAGTTGGAACATCAAAACATGGACAGAGTTCTACTAAATCATTACTCCCCAAGCTGCTGTCATCCAAATGTTTTGGATAACAACTCCCGAGTCCCAGCATTGACCGTTAGCCATCCAAAACATCTGGAGGCAAACAGGTTGGAGAAGGATGTACTAAATGTTATGGTTACAAAGGTTAGTTTTACATATGGCTGCCATTTTCCATGGCAGGTGTGCCTCAAAGGGAATATCTAAACTAGCATGGAGGTGTTGGTTCATTGGTGACTGACCTAACACTATGCCTATGGGGCCCAGATGCTAGACAAGTTTGAGTCTCCATAGTATGACTTAGATTTTGTTTAGTCTTTTGGTAGACCATGGAAAGGAGACTTCATCATTGCTTTCACCCTGAAGAATGTTGCAATCACATCACCTTAAAGAGGCCAACAAGTCTATTTTTGGAGGCATGTCTGCATGGCAGCTCCCTGATATGCAAGTTTAGACAGAAAAAAAGTCATACAACTCGCAGCATGGTTTTCTGGGAGTTGTAGGACTTTTTTCAGTCTAAACAAGCATAAGAGTGCACCTTTAGTCTGAATCCAACCCAACAAAATCATGTGATTTTGAAATTTAGCATCCCAGTTAAAAGTTGTCCATTTCCAAGAAACTGCCAACTTCTTTGAAAGGGTTGAAACATGCTCCAAAACAGGGAATGACTCTAAATCAGAGGTTAGCAACCTGATACTCTCCAGATATTTTGGGAGGGCTTCTGCCTTGAAAGCCAGCCTAGAAATATTTTAAATAAAAATCCTCCTATAATCCCAAAGCATTGACCATACTGGTTGGTGCTTATGAGTGTGGAAGTCCAAAACATCTGGAGTGTACCAGATTGCCTACCCCTGTTATAAATTCTACACTATCTCAGTAAGCATTTGCTTTTGTCCTCTGCCCCGTCTGTCTTATACTTGCTGCTCTAAATATTTTTCAATTTAGTCCTCTATGTGATTCGCATAAGTCCCACTCAGTTTAATGGGACTTACGCCCAGATAAGTGTGTATCAGGTTGCAGCCTTAGTCTGCTTTGCTTGACAGTCTACAAGAGCTAGACCACTGATGGGAGCTGCCAATATCACACAAACACACACACACACACACACACACTTTAAGGAACATCTGACAATGGAATCTTCTGCATTGCAATAGCTTTTCTTTATCTTTCGGGGGGAAAGGCCTGCTTAGCCACCTCTGGTTAAACCTTCCGTCCATGTCCAGTGTAGTCAGTGAGTAAGAATTCATGTGCCGAGCATACGATTCGTAGTGTTTTCTTTTCATGTTGCTTTTGACACGTTAGAACGAAAGCGACCTTTGGGCTTCCTACTGTCTTAACGCCAGCCGCGGACCGCACAGCAAGGGGCACTCTCATGTTATCACCTTATCATTTGTCACTAGCAGATTAGGGCTTCCATGTTGACCTTGGTTTATCGGGGTCTCGGGCACATTTGGTCTCCTCTAAGCCCCGAGACTGTTTATATAGTAATTATAGCTCTGCTGGTTAATTGAGAATGCCTCTCTTCCCAACCAATCAATCACAAAGGAGGTTTGTTTGCTTTCCTCCCCGCCTTCTCTGGGAATGGGAAGCTTTACATTTGCCCTTTTGCAGGGGTGAAGGGGCGGTGGGGTGGGAAAAGAAAGGAAATCATCAGACATGTTGAATTTACAGGAGAGACGTTGACTCAGTGTGTCTCCTCCATGGTTAAAAATTTCAAATTCATTCATTCTTCATTCAGATAAAGATATGTTATCCCATTTTCTCACAGAGGATCAGAGAGGTTTACCACTATTTATTTATTTAAAACATTTCTTGGCTGCCTTTCAGGGGAAAGCCTTCACAAGGCGGCTTACAATAAAATATATAAAATATTAAAAGCAATCAAATATTAAAAGCAATAAAACAGCAATTAAAACAATAAAACCAGTGGGAACAACAATAGCAGCAATAATGACAATAACAGCAATAACAATAATCATGCGACGGCCATGGTTTTTAAGGCGTTCTTGAAAGCCTGCAAGGAAGGTGCATGGCAGACCTCTGATGGAAGTTTGTTCCAGAGATTTGGGGCCATCACAGAGAAGGCACCCTCCCATATCGATACCCAACTAATTGCCTACACAGGTGGGCAAATGAGAAGGGCCTCTCTTTCTGATCTTAAAGTGTGGGCAGGCTGATATGGGTGAAGGCAGTCCTTCAAGTAACTTAGTCCCAAACTAGTAAAATGTAGCAATATTTTTACGGATCATTCACTGGATCGGTAAGAGATTTCAGGGGTGCAGTGCTTACTCAGATTTGGTCTCCTTTAGAATGATATTAACTAAGGGAGGCATAAGAGGAGGCTTATGGCTGCCTTGTAATACCTGCGTTTATTTAAAATACACAGGCTGAGCATAGGTGGAGGCAAACTGCTTAAGCAGGACAACAGACAGCCAAAGGGCATGTCTAGATGGGGCGATATCCTGGGGATCACCCCGGGATCATCCCTGTGCATCCACATGATGCACAGGGGATCCCGGGGGTAGGGAGGGATGATCCCTCCCTTTCCCCAGGATAACTGGGACAGCTTTAATCCCGACTTTTCCCACAGTCTCAGGATCATCCCGAGACCGTGGAAGGTGTGGGTGGCCGTCCCAGTTTCGTCCCAGCTCCTCGTGGGTAACTACAAGGAGCCGGGAACCAGGCATGGGGTGGGGTGTGGGGAACGGGAAAGTTTTTTTAAACAACAACAACAACACTACTTACCTTTTTGCTGGAGCGCTCGCGCACTCATCTTCAAAAAAAAATGGTGGGCATGATGTCCTCCGTCCTCCCAGGACATCGCATGCTGCGAGTAGACTGAGGGGGAAGATCTCGTGATCATCATATCGTAAGATCCTCCCCGCTCCTTTGGTAGGTCTAACCATACCCAATGTCTGCTGCTCCAACATCAAATCTCTAAGAAGACACCCAGCACTGCAAAATGCTTACAGATTCCAAACTCAACTGCCTGGGTCTCTCTTTCTCTCTCTCTCTCTGTCTCTGCAAACTGCAGTCTGCCCTGTGTTTCCTTCACGAGCACCTAGATTAAAATATATTTAATTGAGGAAGGAGGGGGAGATCTGCCTTTTGTCCCCTTTCAGGAATTGGACCTCAGCATCCAGAGAACTTAAGGGAAATTATTTATTTCTTTATTACATTTTTATCCCATCTTTTTTCCTCCAAGGAACCGAAGGTGGGGTACATAACCTTCCTCCTCCTCTCCATGTTATCCTCGCAACAACAACCCTGTGAAGTAGGCTGAGCTGAGAGTCTGTGACTGGCCCAAAGTCACCCAGTAGGCTTCCATGGCCAAGTGGGGACTAGAACCCGGATCACCCGAGTCCCAGTCCAATACTCTAACCACTACACCACACTGGCTCTCAATGGTCTAACGCTGGTGTTTCCAATGTAGTGCCCGTGGCCCATGGATGCCTGTCGCGGCGCCTGCCAAATTCCTGGCCCTACCTGATTTTTATTTTATTTTTAAAGATTTTTAAAGTTGAAAATAAAAACGGGGGCACTGGTATGCTGCAAAGCAAAGTGCTGACCTCCAGTGCCGTCTTTATTTGAGTTCCAAACAGTTTGTGTTTTGGAGCTCAGTGCCCGCCTCTACCTTGTAGCCTTGTACTTAGATTCTTGAACAAGTTAGTCTTCTTTTAGTATCACCAGTTTGCATTCTGGGAAGTGAGTGTTTTTTGACCAGCCACGTCCACTATGGCAGCCATTTTGTGAGAGCAAACACAGCACTCAGTTAATCTTCCAAATGTGCCCACTCACCCAAAAAGGTTGGGGACCCTTATTTTAACAATCAGTTCCCATGGAAACACATTGCCAAATTATTAATATGCTGTTGTCATCTGAAATTCTGGCAAGTTATTACCCCAAGGCAACCCACACTGATAGCCCTACTGTACTCACAGGAATCCGAAAGGGAACTCAGTAATAGCACATTTAGAGCATCAGCGTTCTACATGTGCTTTACAGAATGTCCAAAAAAAAACCCAAAACTGACAAGTGTCAACCCTGTGTCCCTTACAATCTAGGATTGCTGTCTTAAACATATTGAACTTACTTCTGAGTAAATATGTTTATGATCTTCCTGCAATTTGCATCGGATTAGGAGACAATGGGAAAGACTGAAAGACAGAGGCAAGATAAGAGATGAACACTATGTTCATACTCAGTTTGTCTCCATTTTAGATACCTGTTCTTAAGATTAGAGCCAAAACAGGCGTGACACAGGAAAGGTGTGAACCCCATTGAAATGTGAACCCAATTAATTTGTCCCACACCCCTGCCCCTTCACCCCCCAATGAAAGTCTAATAGCTGCTTCAAGGAAGGAAGAAATGAAAGTCACAATAACAGGGTGGATGGAAAGGGTTACCCCTACAGACACACACATCGCTACCCAGCACCACTATTCCAATCAAAATCAAAGCATGCCCTGGCTGCTTTGAAGTAGAGAAAAAGAAGTCAGGCAATCCAGTCATGGATCTTCTGCGTCACATCTCTCTTGGACCTTCATTTCGTTACACATTAAGCATTTGCTATAATCCACAATAAAACTAACCTTCCATAAACACATTAGATAAAACAAGCCATTTAGTTAAATTACGGAAAGTTTGCTGAAACTGGAAGGTTTTGCAATGTTTTCCAAAAAGGGACCTAAGCTGAACTTTGATGGGCTTCCAAGGGGTATTTTCAAACCCTATGTGTCTAGCAAGATGGCCAAGGCTGTTTGCTCAACATGGTCAACATCAGAGATCTATTTATTACAAGCTTGATGCCTTCTGCTCTGTGAGACTATGGAAGAGTTGGAGCAGGCCTGCGTGAGCTGTTTTCACAGAGGGTTTCAGAGTGCTGTTGAAGTCAGGCAGCACATGCGGGCCACCACTGTGTCCCCCGCTCCACTCCCACCCCACCATGGTGCCACCACCAAAATCCATGGTGGCACACAAAGAAAATCAGCAGTTTACTGCTATGCATCCTTAGATAGGTCAAATTTAGCTTGTTCTCAATCTAAATTTGGCCATTTGACCACTCCATAGCAGCTACAGAGCAATTACAAAGGCCTTAGCTAGACCTAAGGTTTTTCCCGGGATCATCCCGGGGTCGTCCCTGCCTGCTCCCAGGATATCCTGTGTGTCATTTACATGAACAGGGATGACCCCGGGACGATCCCGGGATAAAGCTTAGGTCTACCTAAGGCCAAAATCAAACTTAAATTGAGAACAAGCTAAATTTGACCTATTTACCATCCCATATACTGCTTTCATACCACTTTCATAGTGTTATATCCTGCTTGGTGAAGATGTGTCATGGACCCCAACAGTTATCAGTGCACTCCAATACTGCTATAAAGCTTTTGGTCAAGTTTTGGGGTTTTTTTTTAAAGTAGAAAGAAAGTCCCTCAACAACCTCCTACCATTAAAAAAGTAAATGGACCCCTGCCTCCCCACCACCCCATAAAATTCTTTTGCTGTTGTTTTGTTTCACCCACACCCACCACAAATTGCCAAAACTGGAAGAATCAAAATATTTGCTGCAGGACTAGTTGAAATACAATAATAATAAACAAAATCACCCTTTCAGGAAACCCTAAATCAGGTGCTTGAGTTGGCTGCCTCGCTCTGCCTAATAGAATGGCCAGTCAGCTGGAAACAAGTCAGCTTCATAACGCATGCTTTCAACAAACCATAGTTAAAATTAACCACAGTTTGTCTGGCTATGGATGTGGTTAGTCTAAAATGGAACCAGAATCTTCGGAAGAGTTCCTCTTGTGACTATGTCGGAGGAGGAGGGACAGGAAGGGTGACGTGCATAAGCTAAAAGGTCACTGCAACTTGCGCAGGTATTTAGGCTACAATGCCCATCATGACCAACGATTGGCCATGATGGCTGGGGCTGATGGGACTTGCAGTCCAAAACATCTGAAGGGCACCAGGTCCATTGATGCTGGTTTAGCATTGCATGTGAACAAGTCCAGTAATAGGCATGGGGATGTTCAAAGAGTATCCAGTTTTGCTTGAGGAATCGCTGAAGAAAGGGAGCCCTGAAAAGCATTCTTTCTCCATATTCCTGGGCCAACCCCTCCCCATCTGATATACTATGGAGGTTGAATAATACTCTATCATTTCCAGTCTGATTCACTTCATTTATCGAGACTGAAAAAAGAAAGGGAGGGAAATGATGCATTGACTCTGGAATCTCCATCTGCTCTTTGACGAGGGCATCTAAGAAATGAAGAGCTCCTAGAACAAGTAGTGAGCTGGACTTCCCCTGGCAGCTGTTCCAAAGAGGACACAGGGTGAAGGAGGACCCAAGGTTGCTGCCAGGGTCTTTCTGGGCTTGGCAAGATGTGTGTACTCAGTCCTGCCTCACAGGAAGTGATCTCTGGCAGTCTGACTGTCCCTGGATTCTACCAGAGATCACAGGAAAAGATCTATGGCAGTCTGACTGACCCTGGACTCTGATTGCCCCTTGGGTGGGGGGATGATACAATAGCTTTGCCTGTAGGGATGTGTGGCTTTTGCAAAATCTGTTCTGTCTGCATTTTGCGGATTGTCAGGTGCCTCTCCTTCCATTGTCCACTCATGGACGGAATCGGATATTTTTCAGTTTCCCGAATTTGTGCAAATTCACACTTGCAAAAATGCACAAGTCATTCCACACACACACACACACACACACACACACACACACACACGTGCAACTCCCCTGAAAATGTACATTTTTCATGCTTTAGCCTAGGCGGAAATTCGTAATTTTTGGCCAATGGTTTTTTATTTTATGTATTTTTCTATGCCTGAATTTGTATAAAATTCCAGAAAGTAAAAATAACAGTCTGCAAGTCTGTGGGATCGCTGCAGTTAGGAAAAAGCAAGTCCAGAGCAGAATCCGTCAGTCAGATGCATAGAAATCCGAACCCATTCAATTTGATGGCAGATTTCTCCAACATCCACCTGTACCTCCATCAGCAGCCCTCCTGGGAGTTGATGTTATGTTCACTATGGGGATACCCCCAAGAGCAGCACCCCTGCCGTGAGTACTCCCCCTCACTACATGATCCGGCATTATCACATTGAGTTTCCTTGTGTTAGCATCCTGCCTGGCCCAGATCCTGGGGAGACCTCCTCTGAGTAAGAAGTTTGGGACCCATTGAGGACCCCAATACAACTGAGGAGCTGGAAAAACCTGCTACAGCCACAAAGCAGGCCAGAATGTCTCACCTGGGGGCCCTATAGCCTCTCTGGCCACATCCCAAGCCCTACTCAAGTCCCCCATTCTCCTCTCCACCATTCAGACCTCAAGAGCAAAGGCAGCAGTGGAACCAGAAGGGATCCCAGAGTTGGCATTAGAGGGCTCATTCTGGTGTCTGGATCCCTCCATATGTTTTAGACTACAAATCCCATCAACCTGAGCAAGTAGTCCAAAACAACTGGTGGTTTCTTGGGATAAAAAGTCTATTTGGGAAGAAGGAGAAGTCAAAGAAGATCCAACAGTAAGTAATGACTCAGCAGACAGCCAAGAAGAAAAGTAGCTGGGAGTGAGAGTATATCCCTCTTAGGCCATGGCTAGACCAGGCCTATATCCCGGGATCCTCCCTGTATATCCAAATGACACACAGGGGATACCGGGAGCAGGCAGAGACGACCCCTCCATTTGCCTGGGATTATCCTTAGGTCTAGCTAAGGCCTTAATTTCCTCTAGAACTGGGGTGGCTCCAGGCAAGCTTGTTGAGGATCCATGCCAGCAGTGGGTGGAGCCACATCCCAAACTCTAGACCCCTGCTGGGTTAACATGTGTAGCTAGTAATTGGACAGCTCCAAAGCAACCAACTAAAGAGCAGTGAGTTAATAAAATTTGGGAGGCTATGAGTATGTATAAACTTACTCAGCAAGTGCAGCAAGCAACTGTTCCAGTCCTTCCAGCTCCGGCCATAAGCTTCAGGTTGTTATCAGGGTTACCCAGGAGACAAAAGTAGTCAGACTCATAGGTTTGCTTACAAGGAGACCAATTTATCGGTATATTTCAGCACATTCAAGCATATTCTAATAAAGTGGACTAGACTGTGAAAGCTTCTTGCACAAAAGACCCTTCAGCAAAATCTGGATCCCCCACCACCACCCCTGGGCAGAAGAACAATTATAGCATAACTGAACTTGGCATTGCTGCCAAGTTAAGCAAGTGATGGATTGCATAGCTACTAAAATAACAAAGCAGCTCTTCTCATCATAAGAATCTATAGCATAAGTCTACGTTGTTGTGATAAACAAGGCATTACTTGGCATTTCTTTGGCACGGGCAAATTGGGTTTCTAATAGGGATGTGCTCCGCTCCGATTAGGAGCGTAGAAGCAGTAGCGGATTGGCCTGCTCCGCCTTACCCAGAGGCGGAGTAGGAGCGGACCGCGGACCCCCTAGAAGCAAGGCGAAGAGAAGCGACCATTTTTCGGAGCTCCGAGTTCAGTCGGAGCGCTCCGGTCGCCATCTTGAAAACATTTCGCCATAGGATTGCATTGCGGCAAATAATCGCGCATAACTACGTTGTTTTTGAAGCTATCGTTCTGGAAATTCTTGTGCACAGAGAGTCGTGGATGGGGGTCATTTTGAGACCACTCTCACCTCTCTGCGTGCTGTGGTTCACGTGCAATATTTTTTTAAAAATCGGGTCAACCGCGGGGCTCAAACTGCGTTTCGGCTTTTCGCCCATAGGATTGCATTGAGGGAAAGAATCGGGGATAACTGGGGGGGGGTTTAAGCTATCGTTCTGAAAATTCTTGTGCACAGAGAGTCGTGGATGGGGGTCATTTTGAGACCACTCTCAACTTTCTGCGTGCTGTGGTTCACGTGCAATATTTTTTTAAAAATCGGGTCAACCGCAGGGCTCAAACGGCGTTTCGGCTTTTCGCCCATAGGATTGCATTGAGGGAAAGAATCGGGGATAACTGGGGGGGGGTTTAAGCTATCGTTCTGAAAATTCTTGTGCACAGAGAGTCGTGGATGGGGGTCATTTTGAGACCACTCTCAACTTTCTGCGTGCTGTGGTTCACGTGCAATATTTTTTTAAAAATCGGGGTTTGGGTTTTTTTTTTTTATTATTATTATTTTTTTGGAAGCGATGACAGGCACATTCAACTCCCAATCCTGATGAGAATTCATCTCCTCAGAAAGCATCCTCCTCCAATCCCAGCGTTGGAGGGGGGACTAAGGCAGACCCACCCTGAGAACTTTCTGTTTTGTGTCTCTTTGTGGGTTGGCGTTCGTGGAGGGAACACTTACTTAGCTAGTGCTCCTGCTTTGGAGATAGATTAATTTAATATAGGTTTAGTTTGGCGCGTGTGTGTGTTTGTTTGCTTCTTTCTGACTTGTAGCTTAGTTTGCCCTGTGTTTTCCCCTTACTTTGATTTAATATAAACTTTATTTTTGAATTTTGGAGTGTGTGGTTGGGTTGGTTGCCCCCCCCCTTCCCTGTATTAAAGCCTGACTGTTCTGCTTTTGTGAAAGCTTTCTTTTGAAAGCATACACACACTTTTTGTCCCATTTCCCTACATTTATATTCTTAAACATATTTTATTATATTCTTTCACATAGTCCATTAGTATATATTCTCATACATATTATATTAGTATTCATATTTTGTTCTTCTTATAGTAGTGGTTGGTTCTTTTTCCCCCTCCCCTCTCTTAAATCCTGATTGTGTTTCCTTCTATCTTCTATATACCAAATATACCAAAAAAATTGGATTCTCTTTTTCTTCTCTGTGTAACTTCGACGGAGTGGGCTGCTTTTGTCAAGTTCAACAGGCAGCCACAGATTGAGCATTTTGGGGAAAGCATACGCACACCATTTCCCTATTCTTAAACATATTATTATTATATTCTTTGACATAGTCTTAGTAGTCTATTAGTATACATTCTCATACATATTAGTAGTAGTATTCATATTTTGTTCTTCTTATAGTAGTGGTTGTCCCATTTCTTGTCCCATTTCCCTACATTTATTAGTAATATTCTAAAACATATTATTATATTCTTGTAGATATTCTTAGTAGTATATTCTCATACATATTAGTAGTAGTATATTTTATTGTTCTTGTCCCATTTCCCTACATTTAAACATATTATATTCTTCTTATACATATTCTTAGTAGTACCTTATACATAGTATTAGTAGTATTAATATTTTGTTAGTCATCATGAAAAGAGAAAGCAGGCGTGCTGAAAGCAGCAAGGCTCAGTCTGCCAGCAGGGCTTCCTCTCCTCCTGTGAAACTCAAACGGGCAACTCCTTGGCTGACTGCTCCAAAACAGAAGCAGGACAAGCAGCAGGCAGAGCCACTCTCTTCTGCAACTTGTGCCCGGCGTTCTCTTTTTGAGGGTGGGAATGGGAAAAGTGCCCGTTTGCAAGAGGCACGTGGCAGCAGTGCCATTAGAGGAGGAGGAGTATCCCCAACTCCTTCATTCTCCTTTCAGCCCACGAGCCCGCTGATGGACCTAGACGAGGTCCTCAGCACAGTGGAGGGGGGGGAGGAGGAGGAGGCGGTGGGCCTCCAGGATGTGGGGGCTGAGGAGGAGCAGCAGCAGGCCGAGGCTCTCTCCCCAGTCTCATCCCACACCCCTGTTTCTGTGGCAACACCAGAGAGCTCAGGCGGGCAATTGGTGGTGTCACCACAGAAACGAAAGACAAGCATCGTGTGGGACCACTTTGAGTTGGGAGCGGATCCCCGCTTTGCTGTCTGTCGCCACTGCAAACTCAGCCTAAGCAGGGGTTCATCGACAGGGCATTATGGAACCAGCAGCATGAAGATGCATCTTCATAGGCAGCACCAGGCGATCTTGCTGGGGAAAGAGGCGGGCAAGGCGACTGGTTCCAGGGGAAAGCCGAAGGCTGCTGCTGGCACTGCCACTCTAAGCTCTCCATCTCCCATCCCCACAAGGGTTAGGCAGGCAACCCTGCAGGACATGGGGTGGGGGAAGTATTGACCCACAAGATGGCGTTTTCCAATGCCCACCCAGGGTGCTACTGTGTTGGGGCATCTGCCGGGACTGACTCCTCCCCAATACTAGATCTATGACATGTCACTCTGCCTGCCCCTCTGCTAGCCTGTCCTCCTCGGTGACCGACTCGCTGGGATGGTTTGCGTTTGCAATGCGTGACTAACTGCAATGCTGGCTTAGAAACCAGCCATCACTTCCTTGTGCCCCCAGAAATGCCCGCAGCCTGCCTGCCTGCCTGCCCGCCTCCCCCGGGGTGCTGCTGTGGTGGGGCATCTGCCAGGACTGACTCCTCGCCTACTCTGCCTGCCTCTCTGCCCGCCTGGTGCCTGGTTTGCTCCCAATCGTCCTCCTCTGTGCCCCTCAAGGCGTAACTGCTGGCTTAGAAAGAAACAACCAGCCATCTTTGCCTCACTTTGCGCCCACTTATGGGTTGGTTTGCTATGCGTTAGTGCTCAAGCCATCCTTGCGGCACTACAATGCATGCTGCCTGCCTGCTTTCCATTGATGGTGCTATATAAATAAATAATAATAATAATAATAATTCTCCCCTTCCCGCCTTGCAGCGATGGTGTATGTGTCTTGCTTTGACTAAGGGGAGAAGTCCTTCCTGCGCTCACTTAGACTTTATCAAATTCAATAATCCCTTTTTCAAATGTGCCAGAAGATTTAGGGTTATCTCGTGGCATGTTGGGATTGCCTTGGAACTGGCCCCATTGAGCTGTCTGCAATTGCAACTTTAAATCCCTGACATACTGGAGTGTTCAAATTTCAAAAGTTCCCCTAACATCAGGGGATGATGGGATTGCCTTGAAACTTGGTGTCCATGGGGACACATGGGTAAGCTGTCATGGGACCAAAGGATAGGTTTCTAACGTGCAAATTGACGTAGTTGTAGAATGGGACTTGATTTGGGGTGAGTTAAAAAGTTTAAGCCGCGCCAAAAATCAGGGGATGATGGGATTTGCTTGCAACTTGGCGTGCATGTGGACACATGGATAAGCTCTCCTGGTGCCGAGTTTGAGGTTTCTAACATGCAAATTGACGGAGCTATCCCAAGGGGTGTGAATGGGGTGCCCGATTTTCATAAATTCCCCAAAAATCAGGGGATGATGGGATTGCCTTGAAACTTGGCGTGCATGTGGACACGTGGATAAGCTATCATGGTGCTGAGTTTGAGGTTTCTAACGTGCAAATTGACGTAGTTGTAGAATGGGACAATTTGGGGTGAGTTAAGCCATGCCAAAAATCAGGGGATGATGGGATTTGCTTGCAACTTGGCGTGCATGTGGACACATGGATAAGCTCTCCTGGTGCCGAGTTTGAGGTTTCTAACATGCAAATTGACGGAGCTATCCCAAGGGGTGTGAATGGGGTGCCCGATTTTCATAAATTCCCCAAAAATCAGGGGATGATGGGATTGCCTTGAAACTTGGCGTGCATGTGGACACGTGGATAAGCTATCATGGTGCTGAGTTTGAGGTTTCTAACGTGCAAATTGACGGAGCTATCTAAAGGGGTGTGAATTAGGGTTATGGGAGGTGCGTTAGAGGGTAGAGCCGCGCCAAAAATCAGGGGATGATGGGATTTGCTTGCAACTTGGCGTGCATGTGGACACATGGATAAGCTGCCCTGGTGCCGAGTTTGAGGTTTGTAACATGCAAATTGACGGAGCTATCCCAAGGGGTGTGAATGGGGTGCCCGATTTTCAAAAATTCGCCAAAAATCAGGGGATGATGGGATTGCCTTGAAACTTGGCGTGTGTGTGTATACGCCCATGAGGTGTCATGGTGCCAAACGTGAGGTTTCTAACTTCAACGGAAAAAAAGTTGTTTACTTTTTTAGCTTTCAATGCAAGCCTATGGGGGGGCAAAAACGGAGCTCCGGATCCGATCCGGAGCTCCGGGCGGAGCGGAGCGGAAGTGGGCGGAGCGGGGGCGGGGCGGAGCGACCCGCTCCGAAAAATGGCGGATCTGCAAGTGAAGCGGAGCGGGGGGTCCGTGCACACCCCTAGTTTCTAAGGGTGTTATGGCCAGCTTTTTGACTGAACCACCTTGAAATGTCAGAGCCTCCAAATAAGACACCTGATGTTGTCATGTGCTTTTGACTCACCTTTCCCATAACATAAAGGAATGTTGCTGACTGGTACAGGCTGCAAATAACAGTTTGCTAGCTTAAAGGCAGAAGCAGCCATTCACCCAGAAGCCTTTGCGGGAAGCCATGGTTTGCAAGCCTCCAGGCCATACAGCAAGGAATCCTAATCATCGAATCATAGAACAGTAGAGCTGGAAGGGGCCTATAAGGCCATTGAGTCCAACCCCCTGCTCAATGCAGGAATCCACCTTAAAGCAAATGTGAAGAAGGGTATTATGACACCATGGTTTTCATTCATTGTCTATGCTGAGGTACTTCCAACATTTGATAAAGTTCCAAATAAATACAGTTGCCTATAGTTTTTTCTGATTAATATGCAAAACACACAAAATGGGATACGCCTGTACACTCTCTCACAAAGCTAGAACTCAGAATCACACGGTGAAATGTATTAGCAGTCGGTTGAGTGAGAAAGGAAAATACTTCTGAATGCAATTTGGAATTAATTGAGGGAATTCACTGCCACATGGGGCATGGCCAGACGAGGGGGGTGGAGCGGGATGATCTCACGATATGATGATTGCAAGATCGTCCCCCTCATCTACATGCGCCATGCGACGTCCCAGGAGGAAGATGACGTTGCGCCAGCCATTTTTTTAAAAGGAACAGGAGCTGGAGCGCACCAGTGCTCCAGCACAAAGGTAGATGATTTTTTAAAAAGAAAAAGAAAAAAGACCCGATCCTGCTGTCCCCGACCCCCGATGGGCACAGAGCACTTGCCCATCTGTGCCCTGTGCCCGGTTCCCAGCTCCTCGCATTTACTCGCGAGGAGCCAGGACTATACCAGGATGGCTGCCCACACATCCCACAGTCTCGGGATCACCCCGAGAACGCGGGGAAAAGTGGGGGAAATTTGTAGGGCCATAACCCAGGGAAATGCAGGGATCATCCCTCCCTGCTCCTGGGATCCCATGTGCATCATGTGGACACACAGGGATGATCCCGGAATGATCCCCGGGATATCGCCCCGTCTAGCCATGCCCATGGTCACTAGCTGACATAGACAAGTTCACAGAGGATAGGTCTAGCAGCACCAGTCCACACGATTGCTAAATGGAACCCAGATGTTCAGCGTATCCTTGAATACTTGCTACTGCAGAGAAGCAAGAGGGATGGGTTTATTGCCTTCGTGCGCTTCTTCTAAGCTCCTCAGAAGATCTGCCTGGTCCCTGCTGGCAACAGTGTGCTGAACTAGATGGAAATTTTGTCTGACGGAGCTGGGCTTTCCTTGTGTTCTTAAACAGAGGGTTTTGCAGCAAGAAAAATAAAGCCACGATACTCCTCATCGTGCACTTTCTGTCACCTTTTGCACTCGCAGGTGGCCTTCTGCAAGCTCTTTCCTGCTTCTTTTCATGCAGGTGTAGAACCCAGTCCTAGGAGTGACAGGTTCTTTATAGGTCTTCGGAGGCTCTCTCTATTGTGTGTTCCGTCAACTGTTACATGTGAGCACAGGAAATTAATTATTGGTTATTAGCTGGCAAGGTGCAACGTTTGAAGCTCTGGTCAAGTTTCCAGACTGATTCAGTCCATTAACTGAGTCAGCAGTCTGGGGAAGTGAAGTATAGTCTCAAGAATCTCCATCAATTTATTGCCAAGTGCATCTCAGAAGTTCATTAGAAAATTCAAAACCATGCTCAGAAGGAGACTGGATATCTGCAGAATAATAAAGATAAATTATTCCCAGATGGTGGGTTAAAAGTCTCTAGGGATGAGCTTACTCATAAGAATATAAGGAGACCAGCATTCAGACCACCATTCTTTTCCCACAGTTGCCAATTGGATGCCTCTTGCAAACACACTTTCCCACTTGTGCTCCCCAACAACTGGTATTGAGAGGCATAACGCCTCTGATACTATAGGAAATCTACACCCATTGCAACTAGCCGCTATTGATAGCCTTCTCCTCCATGAATGTGCATAATTCCCTGTTGAAGCTCTCCAAGGCCATAGCTAGACCTAAGGTTTATCCCTGGATCGTCCAGGGGTCAAACCTGTTCACCTAGGTGACACACAGGGGATTCAGTGCTCAGGCAGGGGTGAACCCTGGATGATCCCAGGATAAACCTTAGGTCTAGCTGTGGCCCAGTTGGTGCCCATTACTACATTTTGTAGCAAATTCCATAGTTTAGCTATGTGCTGTGTGATGGGGTACTTCCTTTTATCTGTCCTGAATCTCCCACCATTCACTTTCATTGGATGACCCTAGGTTCTAGTATTTTGGGGGAGGGGGGAGAAAAACATCTCTTCATCCACTTTCTCATAAGAGCGTAAGAGGCAGGACATGGTGGATTTTGTTTCTGGCCTGAACCCTGGGCCACAGTTGAAGCCACCGCCTGGACCGTGATGGAGCCAGGTAAGCCCCGCTTCCTCACTTACCTGGCTCTGCTGCCATTGCGGTGGCAGTGGACGGGGGAGCCAGGTAAGTTCACTTCCCCACTTACCTTGCTCCAAAGCTTCGGAATGGTCTGAATCGCTTCGGACCGTTCCGAACCACTTCGAGCCGATCCGGACCTCCCCTGATCCACTCCGGAACTGGGCTTCGGAGGTCCAGATCAGCCTGCTCCGCTTCAGATCCGGGGATCCATAACCGAGCAGAGCACACCCCTAATTCTAAGTGTGGTCTCTTTCTTGGTTGGTCACCACCAGCTCAGATCCCATCTGGTTATACTTGAAGTTGGAGATTTTTGCCCCAACATGCATCACATTACACTTGCTTACATTGAACCGCATCTACCATTTGGATCCTCACTCTCCCAGCTTGGAGAGATCCTTTTGGAGTTCTTCACAATACCTTTGTGTTTTAACCACATTAAATAATTTGGTGTCATCAGCAAACTTGGCCACTTCACTGCTCACTCCTAACTCCAGATCATTTAGGAACAAGTTGAAAAGAATTGTTCCCAATACAGATCCCTGTAGGACCCCACTATTTACTTCCCTCAATTGGGAGAATTTACCATTTATTCTTGCCCTCTGTTTTCTGTTCTTTAACCAGTTACTCATCCATAACAGGACCTCTCCTCTTATCCCATGACTGCTAAGTTTGCTCAGAGGTCTTTGGCGAAGGACTTATCAAAAGCCTTTTGGAAGTCCAAGTAAGCAATGTCCACTGGATCACCCCTGCCTACATGTTTATATTGACATTCTCAAAGAAGTCTAAAATATTAGTGAGACGAGACTTACCTTTGTGGAAGCCATGTTGATTCTTTTTCAGAATGACTTGTCCTTCTATATGCTTACTAATAATGTGTTTAATAATGCTGTCAACCAATTTACTTGGAACAGACGTTAAACTAACAAGCCTGTAATTTCCTGGGTCCCCATGGGTTCCTTTTTAAAAATTGGTTTTACATTGGCCATCCTCCAGTCCTCTGGTACAGAGGTTGAGCTTAGGGACATGTTGCATATTTTGGTTAGAAGAGCAGCAATTTCATATTTGTGTTCTTTGAGAACTCTAGGATTAATATCATTCGGGCCTGGTGATTCATTTGCATTTAATTTATCAATAAGGTTGATAAATTCCATGACCAACTTTCTAGGGCACAGTTATTTAGAACATCAAGAAATGACTGGAATATTCATCTTTATCACATTTACTAGGGATGTGCTCTGCTTCTAATCGGACTGGCGAATTAGAAGCGGAGCGGGGTGCTTCACCTCCCCTTAAGGCAGAGGCGAAGAGGATTGGGGGGCCGGTGGAGCGTGGCGAAGAGGATCGAGGTGAAGGCGGATCCTTCGCCTCGATCCGGAGCTCCGCCAGAAAGGTAAGTGGGGTTTACTGGGCCCTGCTGCTGTCGCTGTCGCCCATGCAGCGACAGCGGCAGGGCCCGGTAACCTCCCCCTCCTCTCCCTTACCTGCCTCCGTCCGCGGTCCGTCAGCTTCTTCAATTGAGCCCATGGTTCAACCAGGAAGTCTAGGCCATGCGGCCCAGACTTCCTGGTTGAACCGCGGGCTCAATTGAAGAAGCCGACAGACCGCGGACGGAGGCAGGTAAGGTCCCCCTCCCCCTTGGTCCCTTACCAGGCTCTGCCGCCGTCACCGCACGGGTGGCGATGGCGGCAGGGCCCGGTAACCCCACCCACCCTCCTCTCCCGGCCTTACCTGGCATCACTCCCCTCCACTGCGGAGCTCCGATTCGGAGCCGGAGCTCCGCGGCGAAGAGGAGCAGAGTATGGGCGGAGTGGCGCGGAGCGGGCCGAGCCGAAATTTTTGGATCGGCCCGCAGGGCGGAGCGGGGAGTCCGTGCACACCCCTAACATTTACCCAGTCAATGTGGAATATACACTTAGCCAGTCAATGTGGGGGTTATCAAAGTCACCCGTTATTACAACACTTCCTCTCTTGGAGGCCTCCCTGATTTCATTTTCCATCTCAAGGTCACCTTGAGCATTCTGGTCTGGGGGATGATAGCACTAAATTAGTTTTGGAGCCCAGTATGGTCACCTACAGTACTTCTGTGGAAGAGCATGACCCATTTAGGTGTTCTAGTCTACTGAACACTATGGCCAATTTAACGTATAAAGCAACATTGCCCCCAGTATGCTCTTCTCTGTTCTAACTGTAGAATTTATATCCAGAGATGACCATATCCCCCTGGTTTTCTCCATTCCAGAAATGGTTCTCCCCATTCCGTAATTCCCATAATGTCCAGGTTCTCCATTAAAACCAAGCATTCCAATTCTCCCATTTCTCCACATCACGCATACTTTTATACACCTCTACCATGTCCTCCATTGCTCACTTTCTTTCTAAACTAAACGGCCCCAAACTTTGCAACTTTTCCTCATAGGGGACTTGCTCCAGCCCCTTGATCATTTCGGTTGCCCTTTTCTGCAACTTTCCCTCCACCTTTTCCAGCTCTGCAGTAACCTTTTTGAGGTGTGGTGACTCAGGTTGTTTCCATGCATCCTCTTCCCTCTACTTTCACTTCATAAATCATTGGGTCTGAAGGAATCTTCTGCCTTCAAGCCTCAACTACTCTTTAAAATGGGGGTGTCTTTTGGGGTCTGGGTTGCCCCCTTGAACCTCTTCTGGGCCAGATGACATCAAGGGGTGGGGCCTTATCCATGACATCAAGAGCAGGGCACCACCCCCTGACATCATCAGTGCCTCAGTTGTGTGGGTGGGCAGCTTCATTCTACCTAGGCCTTCCGTAGTGGTATGGCGAATCCTGTTTGACCCTTGGTTTTTCCACAGTTATTGAGCACATCCATCTTTGTGTACTGTTCCTCTCAGCCCTCTTCACCTTCTTCTTCACTGCCACCTCCTCCTCCACTTCCCCTTCCTTCCTTCCTTCCTTCCTTTAACTGTTCTCACAGCTTCATTTGCCCTCTCCACTATTTCATCTTATTGGCTGCAATGAGCCTGTGATTCTGCTGAGGACGATTGATGCTAGGTCTGGTGTGATAATGTCACGGATGCCCATAAAGGAAATCATGGAGGTTATGTGGAACTAAATGGCAAACAATGGACAGCAAGGACAAAGAAAAAGAATGGTACTGCAGAAGAAGAAGAAGAAGAAGAAGAAGAAGAAGAAGAAGAAGAAGCGAAGCAACATGAACATTCAGAAAAGTAAGTATTTCCCCAACCCCAAGTAATCTTTTGGTCTCCATTGAATGCTTACTTCCAAAGCAAATATCAAAGTTAGAGATTATTTAGTACAGCCAAAGAATAAACCCTCTAGTTCTTGAAGTTTGAAGTATGACTTTCCGTAAATTAAATCCTCTAAGGACAACAATTTAAAATGAATATGCATGTTTCTTCCCACTTAATCCTAATGGTCTCAAAATTAGTACTGAGATGTGTCTCAGATTCCATACCATTGCCTTCAAAACAGAAACACTTTCAAGTGAGCATTCTGAAACAATGTTGAGTGATGTCACCACAATTTATTCCCTTCCCTTTAATCATCATCCTTGCGGATATTTTAATAGGATGAACCATGACCTGAATTTACAATGACATTCATCTTATGTTATCACATTGCACTGCAACTGAAGTTTAAGTAACGCAAGTGATCACTACCCATATAGGAAAGAGGGAAGGTGGGAAAGTAAAAAAATAAAAAGAAGAAGGCATTTGAACACCTAAATCGTTCAGCATTTTTTTAAAGCTTCCTAAGATTCATTCATGACTATATTTTCTGGATACACCTTTCCTGATCTGTGGAACATCAAAACTACTGTCAAATTAAAAAAAATTCCCATGTTGATGACATTGTTGACACTCAAGTCTTGTATATGCCACGGTAACATATGGAAAAAATTAACATCATTCACAACTGGGTCATATATGTTTGCTCTAACTACACTCATGTCATCTTATACATTAGTTTTAATAACTGCCAGCTTTCCCTACACATCCTATTTGAAACGGAGGAACTGAAAATGTTAATTTTCCTCCTAAGAAATGAAAATAATCTTAACTTCTAGAAGAATATTGGGGTGTGCTTTACATCCCATCTCATATGCTTTTCAGTGAGCCAGGATCAGACTCCCTTTTATGAAGTCAAACACTCAGTATAATTTAACTGAAAGCTTATAAACTGAATTTCCGCTGACAAGAATTCGCAAAGCAATTTAATTATTTTTTGAAATATTTAAACATGTCAATATAGACTCGCAAACCAATAAATAAAACATAACAAGAGCTGCATGAGCAACATTGCATAACTGGTAGATGTAACATAATAGTAAAGCACAACGCATGTCCAGACTCCATAGATTCAAGACCAAATCCTTGCCTAAAGCAAAGTTTTGATAACTTGCTTAAATGGGCAGATCTGGTGAAGATCAGATAGTCACAGGGCCTACAGCAGCCTTTCCGAACCAGGTGTCCTCCAGATGTTTTGGACTACAACTGCAAGGATGGGAGTTGTAGTCCAACACATCTGAAAGGCACCAAGTTGGGGAAGGCTGGTCTATCGTGATGGCACCATAGTTGGAAAATGAAGAGAAGAATTAACCTTTGGAAGAAGTCCCATCCATAACAGAAATTAATTACCGGAACCCCAATGAGTGGGGAGGTTCATATGACAGTAGATACCCAGGACCAAGGCCAAGGTTTAAAAATAAGAACTATCACCTGGAATTTATCCTAGGTACAAAGTGATAGCCAGTGGAACTCTTGAAGTAGTGGAGTTGACCATGAGTAGAACTTTCTTAACAGTAAGAGCAGTTTGACTATGGTACCAATTACCAAGAATGGTGGTGGGTTTTCCCTCATGGCTTTCTTAAGTCCCATTGATTTCAATGGGTCTAATTTATTTATTTATTTATTTATTTATTTATTGAAAATTGATTTATATTGTGCCATTCTACCAAAAAATGGCACCGAAGTTGGCTATGACTAAATAGCACTCAAGTAAGACTTAGATCTCGATGCTGCATTCTGGATGCAATCCCATTGTTTTATGACAAATAAGCTTCAGGCAACTGCATGACCCTGCAGAACTACTGATCTGGCTGCTGCATTCTGGACCAACTAAAGTCTCTGAATCTCCTTCAAGGAGAGCCATACATATCACACACCACAGTAGGCCAGTCTAGAGGCTACCAGAGCATGGCACACAGTGGCCAAATCTCTTTTTTCTCCCCCAAGGAGTGGCACAGTTGGTGTACCATCCGAAGCTGGTAGGATGTGCTCCTGGCCACAGCCTCCACATGGCAAACAGGCATGGGAATCACCCAGGGTGACCCTATGAAAAGGAGGACAGGGCTCCTGTATCTTTAACAGTTCTATTGAAAAGGGAATTTCAGCAGGTGTCGTTTGTATATATGAAGAACCTGGTGAAGCACAAACATCACAAACATCACAACAGTTAAAGCTGCAGGTGTCCTGCCCTCTTTTAAATCTAGTCACTCTAGTATAGCTCCTGCAGCTTTAACTGTGGTGATGAAGAGGGAATTTCACCAGGTGCTACATGCATACAAATGACACCTGCTGAAATTTCTTTTCAGTACGAGTGTTAAAGATACAGGAGCCTTGTCCTCCTTTTTTTATGGTCACCCTACGCAAGCTGGCCTGACTCATACAGATCGAGTCGGGACAGCTCATGGGTTACCGAGCCAGAGTCCGGGGATGGGGGTGAGCTGCTGAAAGCTTGGTGAATTTCAGGCCTTGAATGGGTTCTTCCAACATCTCTAATGGGGAATCACAGAGGAGATGGGGATACAGAACCTGCTGTTTCAGACAAATTGCAACCCGGTCAACAACAAACAGTTACACTACATCATGGGTGTTGAAGCTCAAGCCTGTGGGGCACATCAAGCCTACCTGGGGACCGAATCTGCCCTTGCAGGATTCCCCAGATGGCCATGCACCCCTTCGCCTAGCCACACCCATTTCCCACTACTGCCATATTTTTCAAGCTTTTTCACAGCTCCCCCTCCTCCATTCTCTGTTAAGCTACAAAATGATGGTATGTGGGGGAGGTCTTTGGGGGTGTATTTTTGCCCCATCCCTTTGCATTTGGTCCTACCCACCACTGGAATGTGGTTCCCGAAAGTTGGATGACCTAATGGAAAAGGAGGACAGGGCTCCTGTATCTTTAACAGTTGTAATGAAAGGAGCATTTCAGCAGGTGTCACTTGTATGCATGCAGCACCGGGTGAAATTCCCTCTTCATCACAGCAGTTAAAGCTGCAGGAGCCCTGTCCTCCTTTTCATACAGTCACCCTACTCAAAAGCTTCTCTGAAATTGAAACTGCCCCCTCTGGCTTGACACCCCTGCCCAACATCCTGGCTTTATGAGCAACCACACTGTTCAGCAGGATATACATAAAGGGAATTTCGATTTTGTTCTATGTGCACATCAGTGATTACCGTGGACTAGGGAGGGATCCTAAAGCTTGTGTATTTGTTTAAATATGTTAGAAGTCAGCACCCACAAATGCATGCCCAGAGAAGGGAACTAAGCAGCAACCAGGCCATGCACTGGGATTAAACCAGCAAAGAAAGGTTGAAAAACACATTCCCTGTCCTAGGAGTATTTGGTTTAGCAGGCAAATTCATGCTTCGGTTTGTACTTTCTTTGCCCTGAACGATCCCCTCTCTGACTCTGTCCTGCTTGCTTCTCATTTGCACTGGTGGAAGTCAGATCATAATCAGATCATAAACTCTGCATGTACCAATAGAAACAGAAAGAAATAGTTAACGCTAATGGGGTGGCTAATGTAACCCATGTGAATCCGTCAGTACCGATTCAAGGGAAAGCTTAAACTTTAGACAATGGCAGTGGGAGAGGGAAGGGATGGGACACAATAGTCACTTGCAAAATAACAGGCAAGGAGAAACAGAAATATTCTCTCTTTGAGGGCCTTGCTAGACCTAGGTGAGAATCCGGGGGAGAAGAGGGGAGACCTTGCATTATGAATAACATGAGTTCTCGCCCTTATTCACACGCGAGCCGCGACAAGCTTTGGAGGAGAGCCATCACGGCTGCCATTTTTTAAAATTATTTTTAAAGCAGCAGGAGGCAGGACACTTAAGTAGGGGTTTTTTGTGTTTTTTAATTCTCTTTCCCCCCCACCCGCGATGTCCAATCCCCTGCCCGCCCCCCGGCCCCGTTCTCCTTCCCTCGCCCGCCCCCTCACCCATGATGTCTGATCCCTAACCCACCCCCTCCATCCGGCCCCATTCTCCTTCCCATGCCTGCCCCCCCACCCATGATGTCCGATCCCCCACACACACACCCGCAATTCCCCCCCAATGTCCCTTGGGCCATAATTCCCCCCGATCTCCCAGCCTCCATTTTCCACACACACCCCATGTCCCCACCGTAGTCCTGATGGTCGCAGCGATCCCATGGAGCGCTGCAACCTGTCTGCTGCTTTTGCCAGCTACTCGGGAGTAAATCTGGTACCTGGGAAAAGTGGCGGACCTGGCTACATGCCCGCGGTCCCGGCCTCAGCCCGACCTGAGGCTGGGACCGTGGGAAGAACCGTGCTACAAGCAGTTCCCGTTAGCGCAGTGCCAGGGCGGATCAAGGCCTGGCTGAGGCTGGGATCCCCTGTGCGTCATCTGGATGCACAGGGACGATCACAGGCCTTGCACCGTGCTAACCCCTGGTCTAGCAAGGCCCTTAGTCTGAAACTATATGCTCCATGGCCAACTTGTGTCTGGAAATCTTCTCTGCCACTTCTCTGCGAAACGGTTTGGGATGATATGGCATGCAGGGGGAAAGTGGGGGTGGAAAGTAGGGATCATTTGAGTATTTTGTTTAGTTCATTTTTTATTAGAACCTACCAATATATGCAAATTTCATAATCAGGATGGGACGAACTTGAGATGTTTGTTTTTGTAAACGAATGCATGAGAAAACAAACCTGACGGATCCAACCGTCCAAGCAGAGGGCTTTGTATGCTTAGCTCTTAAAAGTCTGGGTTTGACTCTCTGTGTATTCAACCATGTATTTGATGCTGAATTAGAGTCACCAGCCATAGCTAGATGGGGCAAAATCCCGGGGCAATCCCTAAGATCGTCCCTGTGGTCTAACAACATAACACATAGGGGATCCCAGGATCAGGGAGGGATGATCAATGCAGTTCTCCACATTATTTTAAAAGTGTATATTAGAGGAAATAATGTTAAAAATGCATTATTCAAAAAAATGCTTACATAAATGGGTATGTTAGGCAGAAACGCATACAAAAAATGCTTTAATTAGGATAAATGTTTTTTAAATGCTTGTGAATTTTCATGCAAACTTCAGCCATAGCTAAACAGGGCTTTATCCCGGGGCGAACCCTGGGATCATCCCTGTGCATCCACATGACGCACAGGGGATCCCAGGATCAGGGAGGGATCATCCCACCCTTGCCCCGGGATATAGCCCGCCCCTTTGGCACCAGTTTTTCCGCAGTCCCAGGCTGAGACCGAGACCGTGAAACATGTGGCCAGGTGACCCGGCTTAGCGCATGAGAGCTGTGCATGGGGTGCAGTACTCCTCAGGAGCACTGCGCCCATCAGAGGTAGGGTGGGGGAAGCAGGGAAAATAATTTAAATTTAAAAAAATACTCACCGTTTGCGCACAAGCGTTTGCGCGCTGCTGGCCCCTTAAGAAAAGAAAAAAATGGCAGGCGCAACGCCTCTCCTTCTGAGGTCGTCACGCGTCATGTGTAAACAGAGGAGGAATCTCGCGATAAACACAATGCGAGATCTTCCCTCCTCTGTCGCGGGATAACAGGTAGGTCTAGCTAAGGCCTTCTTCTTTTTTAAAGGCTCTAACGTTTATGGTGAACAGAACTAAAGATTGGAAAAATGGAGAGAGACCAAAATTGACAGATTTGTCCATCCCTAATCTTACCACCGCTCATACTACAGTTGCTATCAATCCAGGAAAGTGGATGAATGGTAACATGGGACTTAAATGCACGGATAGAGTCACAGACAATAGCTTTCTCGCATGTTGAAGGATAGATAAATTGGCTGTCATGTAGCTTTGGGTCATTTGAGTCCACCAAAGTTCTTTCAGGAGAGTCAGAAGATCCTTCTCCTATTTCTATCTTCAGCCCCTTTGCCTCTGTGAACTGGGTTTTCGTTCCCATATCTTTTTCCTCTTGTTCACTTTGGAAGGCAATAATGACTACCTGCTTTGGTGGGATGTATTGCGGGCTAATTTGTGAGCACCAGTGCCAAGCACCAAGCATCCCTAATAATTCATTCAATGGAGTTGGCATCACCTCCCTGCCAAAAACAATAAAAACAAATGTTGAGACAACACTGGCAAAATTCCCTTCGGTAATCAAAGAGCACAACCCTTCCGCCGATTAGCTTGCGGTCTTTCCACTCCGGCCACTTGAATGACGAGCTTCATTTCCAGTCTTTGAGTGTTTCCAACTTCGGCCTGTTTCCAATCAGTTTTCATTTGTTGTGGTGAAATAGTGGAGAGAGCCACAAATCTGCATTTTTGTGTTTTTTCTCCGGTTTCTTTTTAAAAATATCATGCTGGAGAGGTCCTGAAACTCAAGGTAAGCCTGACGTTTGTTTCGTCCAGCCAGTGTGTTCCATGGGAAATGAATAAAGGCCACTTGCAAAGTGATCTCATTTCCTCAACACCAATGAAAAGAAACGTTTCCCCTGCAACGAAGCAGACTTCAACCCAATAGACCTAATGAACGGCACCAGAGGACACGAAGGCCACAGCTAGACCTCATCATCCAGGGTTCGCCCCTGCCTGAGCACTGGATCCCCTGGGTGTCACCTAGATGAACAGGTTTGGCCCCTGGACGATCCAGGGATAAACCTTAGGTCTAGCTATGGCTGAAGCCTACACCCATCAGCTCTGTTTCTTAGGGCCAAACTAAATGTTACACAGAATTACATTTTTAAACCCAAAGCAATCTTAGGAGGCAGCCCATCTCAGCAGAGGGACAGCGAGCTGTGAGAGGCTGCTCTAACGCTTTACCCTCTGTGGTTGTTTTTCATCTCAAAATCCTTCCCCAGCTGCCTTTCCAGCTGCAGGGGGGAGATGTAAGCGGCAGCTGAAGCGGGGAGTTGAACTGAAAAACAAAAAAAGGAGGTGAAGGGTTAAGGACTTTCTTGCCACTCTCCTTTCCTCCCCTCAGACTGGCAGCCTGCTGAGGCTGCTTTTGGCTTAAACAAAACAAAACCGAGGAAAATAACATGGAACTTCATGGAGTGTCTACTTTGGCCATTATCGACCAAAAGAATTTTTTTTTTTTGTCTAGCTCAAAATACCCACAGCAATCCATTTATAGGCTTCCAAATAAAAGAACCAACAGTCTTTTAGCATTCAAGAAACCTATCAAGACTGATCTCTTCCGGCAGGCCTATCCAGTAAGATACTTTTAGAATGTTTTAGTATGCTTTTAGGCTGTTTTTAACAGTATATACTATGTTTTAAATCAGAATTTTATGTATTTTATGCTTGCTGTTGTTCCCTGCCTTGATCCAATCAGAGAGGCAGGTAAGAAATAAATTATTATTATTATTATTATTAAAATGAAATGATCATGACTCCTTCTTGCATGGATCAAAACAATTCAAGAAATGTTTGCTGTATTTTTGCTGAGCTCCCTAGCTCCTCTATATGCTATTTCTGCTTTTAAACAGTCATGGCTACTCTAGGTGGCGGGTGTTCTGCTTCCATTCCAGGTCTACGCTTCCCAGGAGACTATATGGCCACTAAAACAGCTTTCCTCAACCTGGTGTGCTCCAGATATATTGGAGTACAGCTTCCATAATCCCTAGCCAACATGGCCATTGGGAGTTGCAGTCCAGATTGGGGGAAGCTGCACTAAAAAGTATCATGGGCCAATCAAGACCCATGAATCTTATGATGTGTCAAGATCCATATTCTTATGTATACTCTAGAGGCATTTGCAGAGGATCATTTAAATGTGTGACTGTTGTGTTCATGCCATTTATTGGCTGAAAGGTCATCCACTGTATTGCTCAAAAACAGGAGTATTTGCCTTACCTTTTTATTTTTAAGTGGCAAACATTAGCAAAACTCTCCTTCCCTAACATTTCTTCTCCCTCACTGAGTAAGTCACTGTGAGGAATAGGCTGGTATTCTGCCAGCCAGCAAGAAGTAGCAAGTAGGTGGGATCAGGAAAAGGTCGCAGGTGGTCGCAGGGTATTAAATGGCAGAGGCAAGAACTTGCAGGACCTTGGGCAGCTCCAGAGTGGCACAGACGTTACTCTGATAGATGGCAAAGCTGAAATGAGCCTAGGTAGGACTCTGATGGGAAGAACCATAGCCCTCTTGCCTTCCATCCCAACAGCTCAGCTTAACTGGATTGTAGCCAGCGATACAGTTAGGTAACTTTAGACTCTGGACTTAATGGTCGTACAGAGG
Source organism: Elgaria multicarinata webbii (assembly GCF_023053635.1). NCBI lineage: Eukaryota > Metazoa > Chordata > Lepidosauria > Squamata > Anguidae > Elgaria > Elgaria multicarinata. The sequence continues at coordinate 98,570,660 of NC_086177.1, forward strand.
GGCACTCTTTAGTTGGCCATGTGTATTGCTTCACTTTCCTCAAGATGTCATAGGCCAACCGTGCTGCATTTCAGAGCCCTCCTGCTCAATCTGCTGCATGGTGCCTTGGACCTCTGCCCCAGAATCCTGCTCTGGCATCAGTGAAGGCTGATGACTCCAATATCAGTGGGGTGGTGAATCCACTCCAAGTTTCAGTCAGAACTCTAAAGGAGCTATCCAAGATGTGAAGCACCTTGGATAGACCCTTTAGAGTTCTGATTGGTTCTGACTGGTACCCGGAGCAGATTCACAGCACCACCAACATTGGAGCCACCAGCCTCTAGAGATCTCAACTTACCCTGAACATCTGCATTCAATGAACTGAAGGAAACCTCTGCAAAATAAATTAGCACTCTGGCCTTAGCTAGACCTAGTGGTCTAGTGGGATGGAGGGGTGAAGATCTCACGATTTTTTCATCGTAAGATCTCTCCCTCAGTTCACACATGGCGTGCGATGACTTCAGATGGAGAGGCGTCGTGTCCACCATTTTTTTCCGGTTAAAGGGCCAGCAGTGCACGAACACTCGTGTGCAAAAGGTAAGTGTTTTTTTTTAAAAAAAATTACTTTCCCCACTCCCCTCACCCCAGCTCCAATGGGGACAGAGCTCCTGAGGAGTGCTGCGCCCCATGCACTGGTCCCAGCTCCTTGCAAGGAATCGCTAGGAACTGGGACAAACCATGGCACCCGGCAACACGTTTTGCTGTCTCTGGTCCAGCCCGAGACCCTAAAGGGTAGGGCGAGATCCTGGGGCAAGGGAGGGATCATCTCTCCCTGATCCCAGGATCCCCTGTGCGTCATGTGAACACACAGGGATGATCCCGGGGATCACCCCAGGATTCACATCGTCTAGCTATGGCCACAGTCTCCTTCTCCCTCGCTGCCTCTCTCTCATTCTTTCTTTTCACTGCTTGTTAACATTTTCTCCTGCCATAAAGCTGCTGAAGAGAAAGAGGTCACACCGGATTATTCGAAGAAGTCCTGGGAAGGACTTAATCAATCAACAGTTAAAGAGGGATGGTTTCCAAGCCAGGAAATTGCTCTGAGATGTTTCCAACTTTACAGTAATGCTACTGGAATAAAGAAGGTAAGAACACATCTCACTATAGATACCAGTGATCAACTCATTCACATTACTGTTGCGCTAGCTCAAAACCACTAGATTTTTTTAAGTGGTCTTGGTTCATCTACAGGTTTGACACACAGATGTGTCTGATGAGCTATGTTTTTGAAAAATTCTTAAGTAAAGAAGTCAGTGTTGAAAGGTCTTTGGATATACACAAAATGTTCTTACAGCATACAGAGCAGATCTGAAAAAGAGGAAGAAAGAATTGAACTTGCAACACAAAAAGACATCTGAAATTATTTCCTCTGCTTCATCTGTTCTGTCTAAGAATCCTTGGTTTTCATAAACAGAATAATGGCATCTGGATTTTTGTCTCATAATTAGGTGCCTTCTGTAGAGTCGCTGACATCTTTTGCCTTCGTTAGTTTTAAAGGGGATGTTTCTAGGCCCTGTGAAATATGGAGGATAATAACATATATTCTTTGGTCAATTTCTGTTCAAGGCCTAAAACCAGAGAAGGTTGGAGAGAGTGTCCCATGAGGAGGAGGATAGTGCTTAATTTGTTAGCCTGTTGACCTTAACCTTTTCATTTAGTATTTATTTAACATTTATTGCATTTCTATTAACACCATGCAGAACTTAACATATCAGAATATACCTATTTATTGCATTTCTATTAACACCATGCAGAACTTAACATATCAGAATATACCTATTTATTGCATTTCTATTAACACCATGCAGAACTTAACATATCAGAATATACCTATTTATTTCATTTCTATTAACACCATGCAGAACTTAACATATCAGAATATACCTATTTATTCACCATAGTCTGATTATAGTGTGCACCAGTGGAGGCTGTGGGCTCTATTTTCGATGGGGCTGTGAATCCATTCTGCTTAGAACTGATGCTCAGCAACTAAGGGCTCATCTACACCAAGCAGGATATTGCACTATGATATTGATATGAAAGTGGTATATCAAAGGCAGGAGCCACACTACTGCTTTATAGCAGTATTGAAGTGCACTGACAACTGTTGGGGACCATTGACACATCCCATATACTGCTTTCATACCATTTTCATAGTGCTATATCCTGCTTGGTGTAGATGTGTCATGGTCCCCAGCAGTTGTCAGTGCACTTCAATGCCGCTATAAAGCAGTAGTGTGGCTCCTGCCTTTTATATACCGCTTTCATAGTGCAATAGCCTGCTTGGTGTAGATAAGACCTAAGCTGCTGCTGCTGCTGCTGCTGATGATGATGATGATGATGATGATGATGATGATAGAGAGAAAGAAAGGGGGAAGATAACTGGGATCGAAGATGGTTAAACAAAAAAAAGTACAGTCGCCAAACGATGGACTAACACATAAAGGCGTTTGCCCAACAAAAGGCAGAGAATCCCAATCTTAGGAAAGACTCTATCGCAGGGATGCATAACCCATGGCCCACAGGCCTAATCTGGCTTGACAAGGTCCCTAATCTGCCCCCCCACCCCAGTCTCTGGCTCCTAATGGTCATTATGGTCACACCGTTCACTATTGAACAGGCTACCTGGGAATGTGGAGCGTTATCTGCTAGAGGTATTTAAGCATAGGCTGGATGGCCATCTGTCAGGAATGCCTTAGTTCCACCCTGCATTCTCAATCCTACATTGTTCAGAGAGCTGAACTTTCAAGGTGCCTTCTAATTCTACAATTCTATGATTCTATGGATTGGCTACTGTAAGAAACTCCATTTGTAGGGCTGCCCTTGAAGGCAAATTGGAAGTACATAATGCTGCAATTCACTTTCTTACTGGTGCCACCAAACAAGAACATATTCAAGTCATCCTGCAGCAGCTGGAGTGGCTTCCAATTAGTTTCCAGCATAACTCAAGATACTGGTATTATCCTTTAAAAGCCTTCACAGCCTGGGACTTAAACATGACAGAGATCACCTTTCTCCATATGTGCACCCACATCAGTTAACATTATGGTTGTGAACCACTTCAAATTGGCAGAGAGGCAGAAATGATACAGATGTTTTCAATTTTAAAAAAAAGCAAATGCATAAAGGAGCGTGATAACAACTGGGGAAAATTCTGAGGGTGGGTCACACATCCTTAGAGAGAGAGAGAGAGAGAGAGAGAGAGGTGCATTTGCTCTGAAGTATAGCAATAAAGAGCAGAAGCAACACATGAATAGATGCACATTCTATGTACATGTTCACTGCTCCTCAGCCCATATCTACTTGACCCTTTCAAAATTAAATCCTGCTATCCAAATGCTTGAGTCACACAAAAAGCCCCTGACCTTTATAACCTCTGTCAAAAATTGTTTATTGCACTGCGTTGTTGGGCATTTCCCTTGGTGGATTCATACCTTGGATTTATTACTTCAGTGCCTAACTGAGCTTCCTGACAAGAGAGGAAAACACCATTTATTTCTTTTTAAATAGTCTTCTTCCTCAATTAAATGTGTAAATATTCCCCTCCCCCCTTCTTGTTTTTCCATTCATTGAAGGGGAAAAAAACACAGGCCCCATCATCTTTGGTTTATGAGAAATGTCATAGTGGCCCAAGGATTTCTTTTTAAAAGAAAGCAACAGGGAATGATTTCTTCTGAACAATTGAAGACTGTGTAATAATAAGCCCCCCCTGAGTGATCAAAGATGAAGATTATACCACACATGGAATCATCAGAATCTGTGTCCTGTTGTATATGATGTGGCCATGACAACATCGGACTACTTTTAACTTCCCCAACCCAAAAGATCATGTTCCTTTTGGCAGATTAGGTGAACATCCAGTTGCGCATATGTATCGTTGAAAGTAGGAGGGTGTCAGAAATATCTCCTTGGGTGTTAGGATTTCCAAATTACTCACTTCTGAATTAAAACTGATGCGTTAGAACTACAGCTGAGTTGAAGTTTTAGCCTTCAAATGAGGAAGATGACAAAGACAAAGAGAGAGAGAGCAAAAGCAGAATAATATGGCATGTTAGTGGCATATGATGAGAGCTTCAGCTATGGAGCAGTATATAAATGTAATAAATAAATAAATAAATAAATAAATAAATAAATAAATAAATAAATAAAATGTATTCCAGTCATCTAAAGGAAAAGAAAGGAACCTCTCGTGCAAGCACTGAGTCATTACTGACTCTTGGAGGGACGCCAGCTTTCACTGACGTTTTCTTGGCAGGCCTTATAGCGGGGTGGTTTGTCATTGCCTTCCCCGGCTGTTATTACCTTTCCCCCAGCTAGCTGGGTACTCATTTTACCAACCTCGGGAGGATGGAAGGCTGAGTCGACCCGAGCCGGCTGCCTGAAACCAGCTTCCGCTGGGATCGAACTCAGGCCGTGGGGAGAATGTCGGCTGCAGAAACTGCTGCTTTACCACTCTGCGCCACACAAGGCACATCTAAACAGGTCTAATATTTCATTTAAACTGTTTCTAGCTGTCTAAGTTGTTTTGAATTTTGTATAGGTAAATTTTTATGCTGCATTTTATGCTGCATTTTTATATTGTATTTTATTATTTTATGAATTGTTGCAAACTACCCAGAGAACTTCAGTACGCACGGTGAAAAAGTAAGCAACCCACCCACACCGCCAAACTCTGTTTAAACCCACCCACCCTCGCCATCCCAGGAATGGCGAAATTGTTTCCACCCCACCCCCATGAGCACAGAGCCACCTTGCACAGCTCCATGCTCGTTTGAGGACCTGTGATCGCGTGCCACACCAGTCGCGGTCCTCAGGCTTGTCCCAGGACCACCGAAAAACCATCAAATCCCCATTTTCACTTATCCCAGGGAAAGTCTGTGGTTGTCCCCGGTTGACCCCGGGATCCCCTGTGCATCATCTGGATGCACAAGGACGACCTAGAGATGCCCCCAGGGATCAATGAATCATGTAGACATGCCCATTGATACATGTTGACAGTTTGCAGCAGTTGTGGTTAATAAACTTTGTTTGTAGCTTCTGTGACACTACAGCAAATCTTGAAACCCTGAATGCAACATATTTCCCGCAGTTAGATGGGAGGTAAATTATTTTAACTAAATCAGCAAAATTGACCATACATCCAACAATATACATAAGTCATATGAGTATTCCTCTGACAAATGCTCCATGTGAAATAACTTTCTCAAGCCTTTTGCAGATGAAATATTATTTGTGGGAATATATGCCAATAGATGGATTTGGCTTTCCTTCTGGCTATTGAGAAACAAAAGTCATCAACGTCTACGGATCTGAAGAGAGGAGATGATAGGCCTGCTGCTGTTCCTCACCAGCATATGCATCACCAGCTTAAAGAATGCATTTTTATTGTAATATTTAGCCGCTGCCCCCCCAGAACAACAACAAATTTTAGTCCCGTCCCGTCCCCCGCCCTTTGTTTCCTCCAAATAGGGTTGTCATTTGCTGGGAAATCCGGCTCTGTTTGGGCTGGCCATCTCATCTTGGACTTGGAAGCTGAGCTACAGGCTTTTCCTGAAACCGAAGAATTTTGTTCATTTAAATAATAAAAAAGCGTAACTAAAAATTTGCACAAATTGCAGCTACAGTTCATGCGATTTGAGCAAATTACAGCCACAATTTGTGCAAATTATAGAAATTACATAATTTATATTTACGCAAATAAAAATAAAAGTCCGGAAAATCCACAAGCTGGCCTGATTCGATGCAAATTTAGTCAGGCCAGCTTACAGGTAAATGAGACAATGTCCAGGGACCAAATTGACCACCCCAGACAGATTCCTCTGACGTCCATCTGTCCAAGCGCCTTTTCTCTGCAGAAAAAAAAGTTTAGCTATGTGTGAAAGAAATCCACATTCTCTGCCCTAAAGTATTCGAATTCAGAAGTGTGGCACTTCTGCGCAGTTTGATTCCAAGATCTGTGTTCTGAAGAATTTGGAATTCTTGACATGGACAGTGAAAATGGGAGTTTACGTTGCCTCTAAAATATGCGGTGAGATTAATAATGGGAGAGGGAAGGAAGGCCAAGCCGACTTCCACCAGGCACAACCTATTTGCGTCTGAAGATTTTGTCCACAATCATGAGCTCCAGAAACATTATTTTAATTGAAACCTGTGAGTCTCAAGACATCAAATATCAAATGTTAGCTTTGTGGGATTTCCCCCCACCCCTGTCTAAACATGCATTGGATTGGATCCAATCCGTAGTTAGTCAGAACAGAAGCAATCCAGAGTAATTAAATAAATAAAATAAATAAATAAATAGTAGTAGTAATAATAATAATAATAATAATAATAATTTATTACCTGCCTCTCCCTCTGGATCGAGGTGGGGAACAACGCCAAACACTATGTAATACATAAAATTAGTTAAAAGAGCATATAAAACCAATACAATGTTAAAATAACAATCACAGCATCTTCAAATTCTTGGGTTTAAAATTCATTAGGTTTAAAATTCATCTGGGTAGGCCTGCTGGAAGATGGGACTAAACTAGTCATGACTAACTTAGTGCACAGTGACATAGGATGCTTTCTTATATAGGATGCTTCAAATGATGGGAAAGCACAGAAGGGTTACAAGTGGAAGATGGTGATGTCTGGACCCCCTATAATATTCTGTGTATGAATCAGGGAGTTAGAGCAATAAAAGTTCGACGCTTTTATCTTATCTTGTATCTTTTATTGTTCACTGCTCCCAAATCTATCTAGATGTGGAAGGTATCCAAATGTTGTAAATAAATACATGAATAAATTAATAAATAAAATGAGTTCAGATTTCTATAAACCTGAACTGCAGATTTTGCAGCTGGCCGGCTTTTTCGAAATTGCATAAATTCCGCAGACTTGCAAAATAGTTTCTTACGTTTGGAGTTTTTTTGTGCTGCTAATTCACATGCGCACTAATGCACATTTGTTTATTCGCATTTGCAAATGTGGACTGGCGCATTTGTGCAAGCGTGCATTAATGCTAATTAGCACTATTCCTGCAAATACAACACAATTCTATTTTAGAAAAATCCAGTTCCATCAATGATTTGGATGACGGAACGAAAGGCACCCAACAATCCCCCAAAGGGGGATGGAATGGATTTTTAAACCCAAAATAACCCACACTGACACCGAACTTAGGTGATGGTCTCTCTTGCCTTCTCTCAACAATGACTGGAACCAGCTCTCCAGTGGGGCTCTCTGTATCGAAAGCATGTGCTCTTACCACTGAGATATGAACAGAGGTGTTGTAGCACAGTGTAAAGGCTAAGAGACTTGCCTTGCAAGGCTCCACGTGTCTGTTCCAAAGTCAACCCCACAGAATCCAATGGGACTTCCACGTCAGTGTTGTAGGATTGCAGCCTTTTGCATGTTCCCCTGCGGGGGTCAGCCCCATTAAACACAGTGAGGCTTACTTCTGAGTAAACATGCATAGGCGTGCATACGTAGCTGGAAAGTCATCCCTAACTGCTCAGCAGGACTAAGTCAGAGGAAACATGGCCATGGGGTTGGGTGAACTCACACACAGCAGGCTTGAGGAGCTCTCACCCCATCACCGCTGCCGTCCACTGTGGCGTTACACCCCCACAAGTCAATTCCAAATGTATGTCTGCAGTTGGTAAGTCTGTGGTTTTTATAATGTTGGCCTGAGTGGGCAGAGTTAGAATGTCTTGGGAGGGGGGAGGAGTGATATATATAAGGGAAGGACTGAGGGGATTGTGAGTTCTTGTTCTTGTTCTTTTCAGGGCAACTTTCCAGGGAGACTTGTTAGGTACTCTTAGAGTCTGTAGTGCTCTCTATATTTATGGTACTTAAGTTCTGGGAAATTTGAGAGTCAGTGTAGTGAGTGGTGTCTTTAGAGTGTGGTGTGCATGTAGTGGAAGTATATTAATCAATACTGATAATAAAGAAAGTTCAAGAGTGATTGTGTGAGAAAAAGGAAAGTGCGAATGTGAGAGTGACAGGAAGGTTTCAAAAAGGTTTTTAAATGTTGTTATTTGAAACAAAGCTTATGAACTTTTAAAAATAAATTTTGATTGTTTTAAAACTACCACAAAAATCCCACGTGTCTGTTTGGCGTTTATCATCTTAAGTTTACACATATAACATATAACATATAACATCCACTCTGACAATCATTCACCTAAGCAGATATAACTCACAGCGCATTATTATATATATTAAAATCCTTTCTCCAATTTAAACCCCTTTCTCCACATAGTTTGGAGGAAGGTGGGCTTTATCCCTTGCCTCAGGCGTATCAAGTGGTAGTGCTTGGCTTGAGCAGAGAGTAGCCTCGGCTGGGTCTAGTGTTCAGAGCCTGTGTCGCCCCATAAGAAGTGGTGGCAGACGTGAGGTCTGGTGTTCAAAGCCTGTGTCGTGGCATCCGCCCCCACTTACCAGGCTACATAAGCCTTGGCATAGCCAGGTGAGCACTTGGCAGCCACCCGCATGCATGCCAAAGTCACACACTTCCCCCTTCCTGTGTCAATGGCTGCCACCATTAATGCAATGGGGGGGGAGGTGCGCCATTTCTGGAGACTCTGTAAATTGCACATTCCCTCCTGCTCCAATGGCGCCTTAAAGGCCCCAGTCATTGTCGCAATGGTAAAGGCTTGAATAGAGGCATCACTCTCAATCTCTGTTTCCCTCCCTCCCTCCCTCCCTCTCTCCCTCTCTCTCTCTCTCTCTCTATCTATCTATCTCTGGGCTCATCTACACCTAAGGGTGTAACGGGAGGGAGCGGGGGGATCACGGTCTTTGCTGCTTCTGTGATCCTCCCCCAGCGTCTATACAGCCATACCATGTCCCAGAAGGGAAGAGGGATGTCGCAGGCAACATTGTTTTATTTTTAACTTTTTTTAAGAAGAGCCCATCACATGGTAAAAAAGTAAGGAAACCCCCACCAAACCTTTATTATTATTATTATTTATTTATATAGCACCATCAGTGTACATCACACCCAAAACCCCACACATACCATGTGGAACCACCCGGAACATGTCCTCAGATGCCCTCAGTGACTGGGCAGGTTGGTAAGTACTTTAGTGCTATGATCAGGGGTGTAGTGGTCAGTTTTGATGTGCAAGCCATCATCATAACACACCCCATAGCCAAGCCCCCAAGGAGAGTCCAAAAACGCAGGCAGCAGTGTGGATCCATATCAACAAACCAATTCTAACACTTTTCATCTGCACCAGGAGCAAGTCTTTTGTAAAGCTTGTGGGTCTTAATCAGCCATTCAAGAGCACCCCCAAATACTTTGCATTACAACTGAAAATGTCAGTTCCCCTCTTGCTAATGTGAGGACTACTAAGCTCAGAGGGAACAGGGAATTCTGGGTGAGGGGTGGGGTGGCAGATGAAGCCCTGGTTCACCATTGTCTATAATGCTAATTATATATTTAAAAAAATTAAAAATTCTGGCCACCACAATTAACCGGCTTGCTTTAACCTCCAAATTCATTCAGACATTTCACTTCCACCAATATTTAGTCCCTGTTCAGACGACACCATTAACCATGCTGGTTAAGGGTTTTATCCGTAACCATGCAACCCTGTTAACCACATTGTGGTTGGCCTCGCTAACCATGTTATGCAACATGGTTAGCAGCACAAAAATTGTTTTAATGTGTCGTTGACTCATGTTTATGGTTAAGGGGCCAAAATCATAAAGCTTCCATTACAGAGTAGCCTAAGTAGCACAATCTAGCCGGCAGGCTCTATCGCTGCTCTGGACTGCAGCTTAGTTTATACGCTTGCAGCGGGCGTCATTTCATATCATTGGCTGCCAAGCGATAACTGCTCTTTATTGTGGCGTGGACTTAGTGTATTATGTTTTTACTCCCCACCCGCACTTCCCCAATACTAATCAGACATGTTTCCTACCTCACTGCTGCGCCATTAGCCCATCACTGGTTCTAATACCATGATGTCTCTTCTTGATGATGTGGCTCACATGCGCGTTTTGGACAGTGCTGGCCGACCCACTCAAAACGGCCCTGGGAAGAGTACTGCACCGGGTACTCCTCAAAATGGCCGTCAGCATCTGCCAAAGCGGAGCGGAACAGCACTGCAGAGTTTTTTAAAAAAACAACCTCCTGGCCTCTGAGACAACAGTGTGGCCAGACAGAGAGCACAGGAATCACTCGATGATTGAGCAGATTTATATTTTTAATGGCTGCTGACATTGTTGCCTGAACTAAAATGGTGGGTGCAGCTTCAAGGACTCATTGCGCAAGGACTGCTGGGATAAGGGGTGGAGCAGCCAGAGGACTCAGGTGCTCATCTAACTGGTTTGTGGTTAACATATGGTTAAGGAATCCTGAGCCACAAAAGTGTTAACCGTGTCGTGTGCTAGTGTTCAACACGTGGTTAGCATTAAACACAGATGAACATGGTTAAGCTGACCACAAAGCACTGAATGGCTACTTTACACACACAAACACACACACACACACATATCAGTCTACATTTCCCAGTGTATGGTCTTTGGGGCAGGGATCTATCTTTTGCTTAAGTTACTCCATAAAATGCCATGCACACTGATGGTGCTATGTAAATAATCATAATCAAGTAACATCCTGCAAGACATTGGCTAACCCAGAAGCAAAATGAGCTTTCAGGTTCCAGAGTCCTTAGTCTCTCTCTTGCCCTAATAGAAACCACATTCCCGCAGCCCTGATATATATGGTTCTGTGACCTCCATAGTTGTGCTCAGTGATTGTTTACAAAATAGTACATTTTGTATCATTTGCAAGTTAATAGAGAAGTGTGTGTTTGTGGTGGCAGCCCCTGAATGGCCCTGCCTTCTTCTATTATTTTTTTAAGGCTTTTAAAGAGAGAAAAAGAGAGAGAGAGAGAAATTGGAGGACCGGGAAACATAATTTATTGCATGGAGAAGAAAGTGCTGACAGCTTTGAATGAATCTCTTTCTTCCTCCAGGTCTTGCTGCATTTGGTCCAAGTGCATATAAAGATTAGTCACCAGTAGGAATCCCAAAACAGCAATGACTTCCAAAGAACTCCTGGAAATGATTAGGAAAAAAAAAAAAAAAAAAGACAGAGCGAGCGAGGAAAGGCATGGGGGAGGGAAAGAGAAGTCTTTCAACCATTTACATGGGGAACAGATTTGCTGAGAAAAAGGATTGTGTCTTCGGGCTCCAGGTTTTAATAAGTGTCTAATTTCTCATCCAACAATGGCCTCCTGTTCTTATTCCATGCTCTGAAAGATGGGTCATTGTATTGTTAACAGCCCAAAGGAGTTCAAAAGCCCGCTCGGCTTGAATAATAGGAACATTTAGCATTTCTATGCTGCTTCACATATATTATCTCGGTAATCTGTACAATAATCCTGTGCGGCCAGCCGGTATTCTTTTTCCCATAATTCATAGGGAGGGCCGTGGCTCAGGTGGAGTGGCTTGCCAAAGGCCACCTAGTGAGCTCTTGGAGGAGGTGAAACATGAACCCAGGGACATCATTGTTACGGATGTGCAAATTTTGTTAAATCCGTACCGTCTGTGTTTGATGGATTGTCAGGCGTTTTCCATTCCATCATCCATTCATTGACAGAATTGCATGTTTTTGATCAGAATTTTGTTCTACACGTGCTGTGAATTTGCATTAGTGCCAATGTGCACTGGTTAATATGAATTTGTGCTAATGCTAAGGAGGAACACTGCTCCCCTCCCTTCCATTTTGTTTCAATCAGCAGAAAACAGGCCCCCACCATCACCGGGCATGTTGGGTGGCCACTGACACATCCCCCCAAAACAGGGCATGCCTCATCAAAAGAGAGGACTGAAAGCGATTGCAATTTACATAAAATTTGCATATGTTAATTGATGTGTACAGACACAAATTTCATAAGAATTACTATACAATAGAACTTCAATATATTTCACTATCATGGGGAAGGCTGAGAAAAGGTGACCCCTGTGTCTGCTCAGTGTCCTGTCCATGTACCAGTGGAGGCTGGAAGCTTTGATGTTAGTGGGGCGCTCCAGGTTTCAGTCAGAACCCTAAAGTTATGGAGCTCCTTTAGAGTTCTGGCTGGTTCTGACTGAAACCTGGAACAGATTCACCATTCCACTGACATTGGAGCCACCTGCCTCCTCGGCCAGGCACTAACTGTTGCTGGCCAACTTTAAGGCCCCTGTTTTGCTATACTTTCTCAAGGTTCTTCATCATTAACCTAGACTTTGACAGGACAGCCCTTCAAATAGAGGACCTCCTCAAACAGAGGACTGTCCTCTTTCAGCCTTTCAAATAGAGGACTGTCCTCTGTAAATTAGGACACATGGCCAGCCTAAAGGCATGGTGGGCAGATTTTGCCAGGACCAATCGAAGATGGTTTGCTGGCCTCCGCCCCCTGCTATCCCAATTCTACGTACAGAAGCTGGCTGGACTGACAGACAAATTTTATTCCTATGCTGGCAAGAGGCAGCAACTTCCATTGCACCCAAGGGCAGCAGGCTAGCTCAAGAGGAGCAGGGCAGGCTGCATGACACACACACACTGGGTTTCCCCCCACAAACACCCTCCCCATCCCAGCACCTGCTCCTGAGGCAGCCATGGGGAGCAGGAAGTCTTTCCATTTAGGTGCAAGACCTCACCCTTCTTGGAAAGGTTTCTCAGAAAGCAATCCTATAGCCCCGAGACACTTTATGGGGGTGGGTGGGTAGCCTTTCTCAGGTTCCTGGATCCAAGGCTCCGACCCAAAAGCGAATCGCCTTCTGAACCATATATTATTCCGCAAGGTGTGAATGATGTCATTTCGCTTAAAAATGTGGAGCAAACAGAATTCTCCCCCGTGCTGAAACTCTCACCACACACTGAGCGTGCCCTGATGGCACACCATTCGGGAATTAGGGTTCTACTGATTCTTACCACTGATTTCAATAGGCTTTGACTCTTTCACACTTTGCTGCTTTACTTGATCATTACTAACAACAGTGGATGATTAAAACCTACCATGCAGATGTAATAATAATTTCACCACTTAACGTGCTGGTAAATAACCGCCATCATCACTTCATTAAGTTTCTCAGTTTCCCAAGCATACACTCTTCACCTTTCGCACTACTCCCCTTTTTCCCTCCCCCTGGAAGACTTTTCCTGTGGGCCGAGCCTCATTAGATTTATTTATGGCCGTCTCGTCTACCTAACGAACTATTGCACAAAGGTATCACTGTATTTCTGAGCCCATGATGTACATAACACAGTTCTGTCAGAAATGGCTATAATTTATTTTGGATTATGCGTTTCTTTCTTCTTCTTCTTCTTCTTACTTTCTTTCTTTCTTTTGAGCCAAAGCCTGTGGTGTTTTTCAATTAGAGCGAGCCCTGTGTTGCACTGATTATCAAAGACCTGTTATCGCAGAACATCTGTACCAAATACTAAAACATCTGTATGTGGTTGTTGCTGTTGTTGTTTTTAAACAAAAACAAAAACTTCTTTTCCCTGGATTCGTTTCTTGAAGAGTTTTCCTTCGTAAATGAAGCTTTTCGTGGGCTGCAGGGTGGGAACAGGGGGAACAGGACATGGTACTTTAAAAACCATGCGAGAAGGAAACTTCAGCTAGTGTAAAAAGCGGCTGCTGCACAACTGTTCAGGTCCAAGTTGACACTCTCATGTATTACCTGTTTTAAGACATTAGCACTGGTTCAAAGTGCTGGTTTTAACCTATAAAGCCATAAAGGTCCTCCTCCGGGTGCCTACTCTGAAGGAAGCTCGGAGGATGGCAATGAGGGAGAGGGCCTTTTCAGTGGTGGCCCCCCAATTATGGAACGATCTCCCTGACAAGGCTCACCTGGCACCAACATTGTTATCTTTTTGGTGCCAGGTCAAGACTTTTGTCTTCTCCCAGGCATTTAACAACATATGCTGAGTTGTTGTTTTTTCTTAACTGACCCCAGGATAGTTGTTTTAAATGGATATTGTCTGTTTTTATGCTTTTTATGGTTTTAAATGTTGTGTATTTGTTTGTTTGTTCGTTTTTTTGGTTTTTTTATAATAGTTTTTTATTTTCCAATACTTAAACATACAACAATACAATAAAAAGAAACAACATAATACATAATGTTGAATAACCTTAATAGCATATTTTCTAGTTTAATCCCCGCTCGTGCTCTTCGCTCCTCTGATGCCATGTTTCTCGCCTGCCCAAGGGTCTCTACTTCCCTTGCTCGGCTTCGTCCATTTTCTTCTGCTGCCCCTTATGCCTGGAACGCTCTTCCAGAACATTTGAGAACTACAAGTTCAACCGCAGCTTTTAAAGCTCAGCTAAAAACTTTTCTTTTTCCTAAAGCTTTTAAAACTTGATTTTGTTCTGACTTTATACTGTTAGTGTTACCCTATCCAGTGCCTGTTTACCCTACCCTGTGCCTGTTTGCATTCTCTTCCCCTCCTTATTTTTCATTATGATTTTATTAGAATGTAAGCCTATGCGGCAGGGTCTTGCTATTTACTGTTCTACTCTGTACAGCACCATGTACATTGATGGTGCTATATAAATAATAATAATAATAATAATAATAATAATAATCATCATCATCTGTTAACATAATCATACTTAACATAAAAGTGCACCCCCCACCCTGGGATCTATTCCTGTTTCCAAAATTTCATTGTTTCTTCTGGAGATGGTTTCCCACTCCCCCTAGATAAAACAAATTCTAGGAACTGTTCCATATTCCCTCGAAATCATTCGTTTTTGTTATTCCTCTTCTCACTTTTATATTACATGTTAATTTATCATTAATAGCAATGTCCCATATCTCTTTATACCAATCTTCTATATGGTAATCCCCTTGAACCTTCCAGTTCCTAGATATCATTAACCTTGCTGCCGTCAGCAAATTCGTTATCAATTCTTTTGTCTCTTTATTACAATTTAATTCTCCATATAATGATAACAATGCCACTATAGGTGACTCTTCAATCTCCATTCCTACAATTTCTTTTATCTCATTAAACACCATTTTCCACAATTTTTGTACAAATTCACATTCCCACCACATATGTAAATACGTTCCTTTTTTTGACAACCTCTCCAACAATTTGCTGAGTTCAGCTTATTTATTTTATTTAATCTCACCGGGGTTAGATACCACCTCCATATGATCTTATAATAATTTTCTTTTATCCTCACAGACATATTTCTCAACACTCTTTGTCTCCATATTCCCTCCCAGCTCTGTTGCCCTATTTGTATCTTCAAGTCAGTTTCCCAAACCATCTTACCCATATTTTCTGTCTCCCCCTTCCCAACTAATATTCTATATATTTCACTCATTAACCCTTTTATAAAATAATAAAATAATTTCGTAATCACTCTACACTCTCCATTATCCTTAAGCCATTTCTTCGTCCATTGTTCTAATTGAAAATAATTTAACCACGATAATTTTTTTCTCCTTTAATCTCTCCACTAATTCTTCTCGAGTATTCATCTTTCCTAGCCAATCTTTTAGCGTCATTACATTCCTCTCTATTAAAGTTTTCCCCAACTTATCTTTTAAGTTTCCTGGAAAATTCCGCAACATTATCACTGGCGTTATTGGGGAAATACTTGGAAGTAAGTCCTTTTTGTATACACACCATATTTCCCAGTGATTTTTAAAAGGGGGGTTCTCTATTTCTTCCCCCCATTTTTTTTTTTGTATATTCTCTGAAAAATATATTTTCTAGTTTCCATTCTTTATCTTCTCCCTTTCTATCCTCTTTTCTTCTTCTTCTTCTTCTTCTTCTTCTTCTTCTTCTTCTTCTTCTTCTTCGGGAGATTTACATTGGTTGGAGGACAGAAGAATATTTGTTTTTAATGTTCACTGTTTTTAATCTTTGTAAACCGCCCAGAGAGCTTCGGCTATGGGGCGGTATAGAAAAGTAATAAATAAATATATAATAATAAATAGCCTGGGCTCCTGGTATGTAAGGGACAATATTTCAGTTGTAGGACCCTGGTTCAATCCAGATAAGGCTGGGATGGACTGACACCCAAAAGAACTGCTGCCAGTCAGTGTAGAACAGGCTGCTGTGAAAAAGGTGGATTCCACGTTAGGCATAATGTTAGTGCGACCTCACTGTGTACAATTTTTTTTACCACACCTAAAAGGGCAACTAGAATGATCAAGGGGCAGGAGCAACTCTCCTATGAGGAAAGGTTGCAACACCTGAGATTGTTTAGCCTGATACAGAGGTGAGTAAGGGGCGACATGATGGAGGTGTACAAAACGATGCATGGTGTGGAGAATGTGTATAGGGAGACACTTTTCTCCCTCTCCCATAATACTAGAACCCAAGGGACTCATCCCATGAAGCTGATTGGTGGGAGATTCAGGACAGATAAAAGGAAGGACTTCTTCACACAGCGCATCGTTACACTGTGGAATTCTCTTCCACCAGATGTAATAGTGGCCACCAATTTGGATGGCTTTTAAAGGGGGTTAGACAAATTCATGGAGAAGGCAATCAAAGGCTACTAACCCTGATGGCTAAATGCTACCTCCAGTATCAGAGGAAGTATGCCTATGTACCAGTTGCTGGGGAACATGGGTGAGATGGTGCTGTTGCAGTCTAGTCCTGCTTGTGGGTTTCCTGTGGGCAGCTGGCTGGCCACTGTGTGAGCAGAATCCTGGACTAGATAAACCCTTAGTGTGATCCAGCATGGCTCTTTTTATGCTTTTATGTTCTTAGGGTTGAGAAACACGCACTAGGCAGGCCCCATGTGGCCCCTCTGGTCTTCTGTACAACCCTCCACTGATTCATCACCACCAAATTTTCCACAGTAGTGTTTTGCTTTTGTTTGTTTTTAAAAAGCAGCCCTGTTGCTTTAAAACAAGATGTGCTGGGAGCATGTGCCTTCTTTGGGAGCAGAATCGTGCTTCCAGAAGCTTCCGAGAAACATGATTTTGCTTCCAAACAAGACATCAGCTTCCCAAGGGCCTTGTTTTCTAGCAACATCACTGCTTTTTTGGTGCCTCAGCTCGCCCAATTTCAAATGCCAATTCAGCAAAGTTTGGGGCAGGGTGGGGGTAGTTCCCAGTGGGCTTCGAGGCGGGAATGTGGACCCCCTTGACCCTTGATAATTGCTTGCCACTGATGTAGACAATGCTGAGCTAGGTGGGGCAGTGGTCTGACAGTATATACAACTGCTTTCTGTGCTCTGTGAGCACTTTCTCCTGTATGATAAACTTGCCCATCGCTTCATATCATTTTAGATCCTGCCTCAGGGGGCCATATCTTCAGAAGCTAGTGATTGCCACGGCCATGACCTTCTCTATGGTGGTGCCTTAATGGTGGGATTCAGTAGAGGCTGGTGGCTTCAATGTGAATCTGCTGTGGGTTGCAGTCAGAACCAGTCAGGACTCTAAAGGTGCTGTCCAAGGTGCTGAACCTATTTGGGGGTTTTGCATTCAGCACCTTTAGAGTTCTGACTTGCTCTGACTGAAACCTAGAGCACATTTACAGCTCCGCTGACATGGGAACCACCAGCCTACCCTAGTGGAATTCATACCTAGCATTGGTGTGCTTTACTTTTAACTGGAGTTTTGTGGGGGAGGGAGGGAGGGAGCGAGTGGGGGGGGCGAGGGTTGAAGGAGAGGAAAGGAGAGAGGGGAGAAAGGAAAGGAAAGTCACTCCCCCAAAATATCGCCCTTCAAAAATCCACCTCCTTGGATTTGGGTTGCAAGCCCCAAATCTGTTACTTGGAAGTAAGTTGTAGTGAATTTAAGACGTCTGGTTTTACAGTCGTTGGCGTTTTAATTGAAAAATTGAGCTTTGCAAAAACGTGAGGTATCTTTCCTCGTATACACTTGTGTCATGTGTGTAGGACAATATTTCTCAATTAAAAAGAAAGAAAGCAACAAAAACATTACTTTGCAATAAAGCACAAAAGCAAACTTTCATTTGAACTGAATAAAATACAGTAAAGTAGATTTTCAGCTGTATTTTAAAAACAAAAAACAAAAAATATACACATAACAGAACAATCCACCTACTATTAAACACTTTTGGCTACCTAAATGTATGCATATTTAATTAGAGGTAATTTCCACAGAACTCACTTGGACTTACTTCTGAGTAAGTCCTATTGTCTGCAGTGGGGCTTGCTTCCAGGTAAATGTGCAGGGAAAAGCAGACATTTAACATTCTCCCATTGAAACCAATGAGATCGCAAAACCCTATGCATGTTTGCTCAGACACAACTCCCACTGTGTTCAATGAGTCTTACTCCTAGGTAAGCATTCATGGAATTGCAGTCTTAAAAGTATTTAGCCTAGGTTGGATCATGCCTTAATTTTAATTTGATATGTGTGGGTGTGGGTGTGAAGAGAGAGAGGGGGGGTGTTGTCTTTTAAATACGTCTAAGAAAATCAACATTATTGTTGTTGTTGTTGTTATTTACAATTCATTTTGATATTTTAACTAGTGGCACTGAACAATACATATTCTGCTAGAGCCACCACTTGAACATGAAGTAGATGGCTACTTTGAGGTTAAAAGATATATTTTAATATTAATATCCTTAATATCCTATGGTAACTACTTGGGTGATTGGGATGGGGTATAAGTCTCCATACTGAAGTCTCCTCTAGGTTTTGAGAACTAGTGGAGAAATGTAATTAAGCATTATTTTTTCTGTTTGATTGCTTAAACTGTTCTTTGCCTATTATTTATTTGCAGGTGCTTAAGTACTTTAGGCTGCAATCCTATGCATACTTACCTGGGAATAAGTCCTATTTAACTTAACAGGATTTGTTTCTGAGTAGACACACATAGGATTGCACTGTTAGATAACTCAAGCTTAGATAGCTTTCTTCCTTTCCCTAGACCTTAACATCTTGCTCAGTTTTTTTAAAAAATCCTACCCACCCCCCTCAAAAAAAAAATGTCCTGGTTTTGTGGATTCAGAATTTGGCAACCCAAAGCTGGTGACAATCGTGGCGAGAAGGTAGTCTCACTGGGGAAAGGGGCATAGAGGGTGTCTTGGCCATGGGCCCTTCAAAAAGCTAAAGCAGGCACTGCATACAAGTCTGGCATCAATCTCTGGAAGATTATTTCTTTATTTCTGTCTTTAATTAAAAGCATTTTTTTTAAAAAAAAAAAAAAACTTGTAATGAGCCACAGACCTAGGGACTCACCAAAAACAGATTTCTGTTAATGAATACTGCTGACTGTTGAAAATGAGTTTTCCCGTGAATAAGGAATATCCCAAATTGCCTTATTATCTCATCAGGATTAGTTAGGGACGGAGGCATCTAAGCCATCTTTTGGAATTACACCTAGGCACTCCATCAACATGAGCAGGGAGGCACTCCCCAGCTCTGCCCCTGGGTGACCATTCATACAGTACAAATGCCTGTAACTGGAAAGCCACCGTGCACTTGATCAGGGGTCCCAGTTGCATGGAAGTCTTTGTGCATACAGCTGCATGCGTGAAGTTTTTCCTGCTACAGACATTTGCACTGTACAGAGCAGGCCGCAGAACTCCTTTTGCTAGGTATACTGGAGGAATGTGAACTTTGCAAAATCCATGTGAAGCAGCCTGATCTTCTATTCTTGGACTCATCGGGAGATTGGAACTTCGTTATCGACTAGATTTTGCACTTGAAAGAAAACACAGATTTAAATATGTATTAAAATATATCTTTAAATATGGATTTTGAGAGGATTCTTTAAAATGGCAGATGAATACTGGAATGGAACGGAATGGAATTACAGGTAAAAAAGGGGGGGCAAAACTGACAGACTTTGAATAGTCAGGTTGGTTCATCTCTGCTATTGCAGACAAGCTGGAGCATGTGCAGAGGAGGGTAACGAGGATGATCAGAGGTCTGGAAACAAAGCCCTATGAGGAGAGACTGAAAGAACTGGACATGTTTAGCCTGGAGAAGAGAAGGCTGGGGGGAGATATGATAGCACTCTTCAAATACTTGAATACACAGAGGAGGGACAGGACCTCTTCTCAATCATCCCAGAGTGCAGGACATGGACTAATGGGCTCAAGTTCCAGGAAGCCAGATTCTAGCTGGACATCAGGAAAAACTCCCTGACTGTTAGAGCAGTAAAACAGTGGAACCAGTTACCTAGGGAGGTTGTGGGCTCTCCCACACTAGAGACCTTCAAGAGGCAGCTGGACATCCATCTGTCAGGGATGCTTTAAGGTGGATTCCTGCATTGAGTAGGGGGTTGGACTCAATGGCCATATAGGTCCCTTCCAACTCTACTATGCTATGATTCTATGAACTGCAATGTAAATCCCCTGCTATTGTTTCCCATCACATCCCCAACATAGATTAGATGACACAGTGCAGTACATAGACTCCAGGGAGCTTCTCAAGCATTCCTTAATGAAAATATAATATTGGTAAATGACCTTGTCTGGATAACAGATTGACTAGTATCCATTATTACTGTTCTTCTTCTTCAATGCAAAGCTATGGGAGAAACTTGGCAGAACATATGTGTGGAGTACTGGCAAAGCTCAACAGGCATGCCACTGCCCCACACAGACTTGGGGCTTGGCTAGACCTACCGGGTGTTCCGTGTTTGAGGAGCGGTGAAACCGGATTTTCCTGTTCAGGTGTGACGCCTCATGATCCACACCTTCTTTGGATTAGCACGGTATTGGTTGCGGAAGTTTACTCCGGTTGTGCTGCTGGCACCTCGAGCACGGGTTGGCAGCCACACCGACTGCAATTGGCATAGATCGCTAGCGCAGCCGTCAGCGCTGCCGCCGCTGCCGGCACTGGCGGCGGCGGCAGTGGCAGCTGAAGTGCTGCTGCTGCATACCACCCCCCTCAGGCTGGGCAGAGGGGAGCCAGTTGGCATTGGTGGATGGCTCACAGGGGGCGCGGCCAGCGAGTGCCGCTGTTGAGGGTCAACATTGATGCTGTCACTTCCTGATGGGGGTCGTGGCAGGTGTAATGTGACCCGAGGTCAGTCTGCATGGGCACTCTGTGCCTACATCTCCCATCATGCCTCTGAGTGTCGGTGGCGTTGACCGCCTCTGTGCCCTCCCCCCCATCCCATGGAGCCAACCCACATCTGGGCGTAGGCATGGCAGCAACCCTCGCTTGTTGCCCTCTTCCAGCCGCGTACCCACACCAACAGGCACACAGCCCTTCAAGCCTGTACCGTCCCCCTCAGTCCCCGCTGGCCTTTACATCTTCCACACAGCGTAAAGCACCGCCATTATTCGGCCGCTGTGCCTGCCCACCACGAGGAGTCACCAACTTCCCATTACTATTGGATGCCCGCCTTTCCGAAAAGTGACCCACGCAGAGGTTGAAATAGAAAAAACAGGTGCACATACCCCACCCATCCCCCACACACCCCCAGCAGCTCACCAGCCACTTTTCCGTTCCTCCGTTCCTGTGCAAACTGTAACTGTTGGAATAAAAAAAAAAAAGCCACTCAGCTCCGCTGCCCCAGCTGCGGACTGGGCGCAAATGGCGGAGGCGGATTGACTGTAAGCCTATGCGGCAGGGTCTTGCTATTTGCTGTGTAATCTGTACAGCACCATGTACATTGATGGTGCTATATAAATAAATAAATAAATAAATAAATAAATAAATAATAATAATAATGAAGCCGCTGGCCACTCCCCTTAGCACGCCTTTTCCTGACCAGTGCTAACCACGGCGGAAAGTGCAGTGACCTCACATCCTCCCACACCTCCACCTCCCGACTCCAAATTAGCGCGGGCCGGCAGGAAAAGGCGCGCTTAAACTCACTTTTAAAAAGATGGGATAAGGAGGCTTCACCACAGGATGACGATGGATCCTGGTGAACGTCATCTGGATCTGTCGACACGACTATGGTAGGTAATGCGCGCTACAGCCCCGTCTAGTAACGCCCTTGGTTTGTATATAATGTTAACCCATGGTTGCCTTACCCAGAGTTTGTCTGGCAGATGATCAAACAAACCGTGATTTGTTTTCTCGATCTCTGGGTTGTTTCCCTCTTTCTTCATCCACTCCTTCCCTACATCCCAAATGCCTTTGCGACACTGTACTACTGTCATGTCAGGCAGCTGCAGGTGGGTTTTTTTTACTGCTCTTGCCATTGCTTCTGCAGCCTGGCAAAACAAACCATGAACAACCCACAGTTCTGGGTTTGTACATGATGACAACCCATGGTTTAAATAACCCCGAGTTCATGATCCAACAACAAACTATGGGTTACCTTTCATGACTTTTTAGCATGACCGCGTTCACACTTCATAACAACTCAGAATCCAACAACCCATACTACCAGGCCATATACTGAGTAGGTGCTTTAGAATATGCACCAGAATCCTCAGCCACCCATGGGGGTTCTTCAACAGATTTGAAGGGGATCCTCACCAGACAAATCAAAGTGGAGAGGATCCCCTAAGGGGAAGAGGTTTGATTGAGCTTGAGAGTTTATGCAGACCTTTCGGAATGGTGACTTCATGCAACCAACATATGCTTAACCCTTAACCACTTATTCAGACAAACCCACCCCCCCAAACTGAAAGGCCAGCTTTCGTCGTTCTTGTTGTTCCTTAAATTAAACATATCAAATGAATTTTAAAACAATAAGCATATTGAAAATATACACTAACATCTGTGTTTGGGGCGCAAGCTGGAGCAATGACGTCTGGTTTGCATTACCCTGATGAAATCAAAGCATCTACTGAAGAAGACAAACTAGAGATGGAAAAGGATTAACTGTATTCAAGCAGATTTTTCACCCTTTTGCTCAGGATTTCTGATATAATTGAAGTTTTTGAGGTGGGGAGGGGGTGGAAAGAAACCCTCCATTTACAAATCACACAAGCCCTAATTACACATCTAGGGCGGGAGGTACAGCTCAGAGACATGATATTCAGAAAACGTTTGTTTCCAGTAGGGTTTCTTGAAACGATCTGGTTTTAGCTGACAAATAGGTCAAAATGACATTATTAGTGAAGGGAATACTTTTTCGGTCTTTTTAAAAGTGTAAACGCATTCCATCTGACTCTCCAAATACTCCAGTCAGCTTCAGAAAAAACTGAAAAGCACACAGTGTACTCATCTCCCTCCCAAAATGTGGCTTCTCAAATGTTAGATATGCAGCAGTCGGAACTGGCCCAATACATTTTAGTATGTGAGAGGTGGAAACATGAAATTACGTCTAATCTAACAGAAGCTTATCTAACAGAAATTCAAAGTGCTGGTATTAACATTCAGAGCCCTAAATGGCTTGGGGCCAGGTTATCTGAAAGATCGTCTCCTCTCATATGTACCTGCCGGGAACCTAAGATCATCTTCAGGGGACTTTCTCTTTGAAAGGAAGTGATGTGGGTGAAGTGATGAAGCAAAAATCTGTCAGGGCCCATGAGGGCAATGGATGTCCCCATGTCTGGCCCTCCTGGGCTTCAACAGATGCACCGGGTGAATTTTCACCCCAACACTGGGCGAAGGATAAAGCAGGCACATCTCTGAATGGAACTCACTTCTGCACTGAACTGCAAGCATTTTTGTCCTTCCCCCACTGCAGTAATGGAAGAAAATGCGGAATTTCCTCAGCCTTGGGGAAATTGGGGTTTCCTCCCCCCACAACCAATGGGGACCTTAAAAGCCCTATTAACAGGGACTTGGCAGGGGGGGAAGAAACACAATTTTGCCAAGGCTGGAGAAATCGCATATTTTTCAACTCCACTCTAATGGCGGTGGCTGACATTAGAGGGAAAAATACGTAATTTCCCCAGCCTTGGCAAAAGCGTGTGTCCCTCCCTCCCCACTGCGCCAATCTTGGCCTTAAAGGCCATCTTGGATTAAGAGGGCCTTCAAGGCCATGATTGGCATGGGGCTGAGGGAAGCAAAGTGTGCTTTCGGGAGCCTCCAGAAGGTGTGCAATTCCCCCAGCATGGCATCGCCAAGCACTCAGCCGGACCAGCTCCCGGAACAGGGCTGGCCGGGACGCTCTTGGCGAGTTCTTCATGCCTAGGCGGGTGGCTACCAGGAAGAGGGCCTTTTCTGCTGTGGCCCCCTGGCTGTGGAATGAGCTCCCTAGAGAGGTTCGCATAGCATTTTGTACTCCTCTTGGCACCAGGTGAAGACCTTTTTGTTTTCCCAGTATTTTAGCATTTTAGCATCATAGTCTTTCAGCTCTGCTGCTTTAAATCTGTATTTCAAATCTCTGCATTGCTGTTAGGTTTTATTCCAGCTGTAGTTTTATATTGTGGTTTTACGCTTCCGTATTTTATGCTGTACCTTGTGTTTTTAATTTTTGGCTGTTGGGCAATATAGGAATGAAATAACAAATAAATAACATTTGCTCATCTGTAACTGTTACTTGAAGATATCTGCCTATGGACAGAGCTGCACTGGGTGTCTCTTTCGATCCTTAGTTTTTACTAACCTGATCATAGAACCCAGTTGTGTTATAACACAACTGGAAGTCACCTGGTTGGAGAAGCCTGACCTAGCCCATTAGGCATCTTCCAAACAACGTATGATTAGGGATGCCTGTTGCCGGAAAACCCGTCACTTTTTGGTCTTGACGGATTTCTGCAGCACCCCTGGCATTTGCAAGCCAAGACATAGTTTTCTCCCAAAATCCGGGAACTTTTTCATCTTGCTTTTATTTAAAAAAAGAATTGTCAATAGAAATTTGAACAAATTGCAGTCACAATTTGCTTAATTTGCACAAAATGTGGCCATAATTTGTGGAATTTGCGCTGTCCTCCTTTTCATTTGGTTACCCTACAGGAATAGCAATAGAAGAATCCTCCCCCATCCCCTTGAAATCACAGCTGAGGTTACTCCATGCCTATGGCTGAGTTGAAGAGAGAGCCATCACTTAAGAAGTGGTCCCTACAGGACAACAAGCTTATCAGCCCATGACTTTTTTTAAATACACTTGGCTTCCATTTTTGGATATTTGCCTAACATGATAAGAAACCGTTATCTGTGATGATCCATCATGTGAAGTTCCACATGTTCAAGAACGGATTAATGGAGTTGGGAATCATTACTCTAAGCCAGAGCTGTAGGCCTGAAGGCCTCAGTCACTGATACCCACACACACACATATCACACTTAAACTACAGGAGTATTCATTTATCGCTGCTAGTCATAGATAGTAGATGAGCTTTTGAAGCCGCTGAACACTGGAACTGGAGAAACATGGGATTTGGAGTGGATGAGGGCATGCATAAGATGGGCATGGGACATTTTTGCATGGAATAACTAAAAAACCAAAGAGGCTGTGTGTTGTTGCTATCCAGGTTCAGCCATCTTATGAAAAGGGTCTCCATCTTCTCAAAGTTGAACAACATTTTTATGAATCACAAAAAAAGAGGAAAGGCATCACCAAATAAGGGACAAAAAAGGGCAGTGTTTTGCATAACACTGCTAATGTATATATTTAGATGCAAATTTAGAAATAGTTACTTTTATTTTAATGGAAATACAGTACATCTCAGCATAGTGCAGAAGGTTGTGACCTCTGTGCTAACTTTAATGGGTAACGGTCCATTTCTATAGTACTTTATCTTTAAAATGGAACTGAACAGGACAGCCATTCAAACAAAAAACTTCTTCAAGTAAAGTGTGGTCCTCTGACAGCCCTGCAAATAAAGGACTGCCCTCCCTAAAAGAAGACATCTGGTCAACAACTAAATATCTGGGAATATCTCATAACAACAAGAAGTCTCCAATAACTAATAATAACCTTATATATGTTTTTTTATATATAATATTAGGGGTAGCTTCCCTACATAATAGGCACACAGGTATTCTTATATCCACATATTACCAAATCATGAGTAAGAAGAGAAGTGACCCTCAGAAGTTCTGAGGCCAAGGCCAAACTGGGTCATGGGCAGCTGTACCCTTCACCCCACCTCAAACCAGCCTTCATTTCTCTGTTCTCCAGCCCTGGTCTCCTGTGGTCAGGCACTGGCGCTGAAGCTGGAAGTGCAGCAGGATGAAGATCATTGCTCCACTGGCCAGACCAATGCTGGTACTCCCAGCACTCCATTTGTTAGGTGGCCCATGTGCCCTGCTTTGCATAAGACAGTCCTCTATTTGAAGGGCTGTTTGAACAATGCCCAGTTTAAAGATTAAAATTGTTGCTATAGATGGAGTACAGGAAGAAGTGATTTGAGAGTCTTGTTCTACCTTTTTCCTTTTTGTGACTGTGTGTCTCTTTTTTGACAAAAGTTGTATGGCTATATCCAGTAAAATCAAGTGACTAGCAGACTGATAAAGGATTATAAAAAGGAAGAGCACGAATCTTGTAGTTGCTTCCCAAGAATC
This sequence comes from Elgaria multicarinata webbii, assembly GCF_023053635.1. Taxonomy (NCBI): domain Eukaryota; kingdom Metazoa; phylum Chordata; class Lepidosauria; order Squamata; family Anguidae; genus Elgaria; species Elgaria multicarinata. The sequence goes on from NC_086177.1 coordinate 98,596,997, forward strand.
AACCCCTGGACAGCAGACTGAGCTGTCACCTGGTCACCATCTTCCCTACTGTGACTCTTTTCTACTTAAGCTATAGAAATTATTTCTAAATTTGCATCTATATCGATATAAATTAGCCCATGCAAATTTTATCTGAACTTGTGTCCTCTTTTGGATGCATTTTATCTGAACTTGTGTCCTCTTTTGGATGTATAAGTGGACAGTCTGGATGTATAAGTGGACACTTGACAACGTTGCACTTTGGGTTCGTCAGTTCAAATTATTTTCTGTTTTCTTCAGCCAGGGAATGCAGATGGCCATATGACCACATGAAATTGGCTCAACCACTCCATGCATGTTATTATTATTATTATTATTATTATTATTATTATTTATTTATTTATTTATTTATATAGCACCATCAATGCACATCGTAGCTCTTACAACAGGGATGGGGGAACATGCGGTCCTCCAGACATTGGAAGACTGCAATTCCTATCATCCTTCCCCATTGGCTGTGCTGGATAGGGCTGATGAGGCTTGCAGTCCACCAACATCTGCAAGGCCCCACATTCTCCCCCCTTCTCCTACAGCCTTAATCATTGACCAGGAATTCATCCCAGCTCATCAGCAGTTGGATCAATCCAGTCTTTCGCCTTCCCTGCTGAGCTTTCTGCTGTCAGCTCAGCTGGGCCAGGGGACATTTCATGAAATGTGGATGCCTGCCTGCTTCCCCACCATGGGTGGCAATTTACAATCTGAATGTGCTATTATTTCCTACCACAGCAGTCATCACTGATTTTTTTTCTTAAATTGTTACTTTTTATTTGAATCTCACAGTTTTAGGTTGTAATCCAATGCATATTTAGACAGATGAAAACTATTACTGGCTGGGGCATGCTGGGAATTGTGCCCTGACATGCTTAAACCTGTCCAGATGACACACTAAGTCACGGTGGTTAAGCATTTTGAGCTAAACACTAGGGCTTAGCCGATCATGTGAACCATTCCTAACCATGGTGGCTACATAACTATGGTTTAAACATGCTCATGGACCGTTTGATGCAAAAGGGTTAGCAGCCTAACCATGGCTTAGCTTGATGTCTGAACAGGCCCTTTGGGTGGGCTGTACACAGAGTGATGTACACACCCAACCCCAATGTCAATAACCTTGTTTTTACCCAAGCAAGCTTTGAGCTATCTTCCATTGTTGCTAATGACATACGTGTAAAGCCACTCGGTAATGGGGAGAGGGCATGAATGTGCCTGTCAGGAAACATTACGGTACTCAATGTCAGCGCCTGATCCAAATCACGTGACTAACAACCTGACTTCTTATTTGGATGAGATTTCATATGCATAGCAGGAAACCTCTCTCTCTCTCCCTCCCTCCCCTTTTCTTTTTTCCAAGGGCTTTTGATTGAAATCAAGTGCTGAGATCTGCAACGGGTTGAATTTTACAACACTGGGTTTCTGGATAGCTGCAGATGATGTGTAATTAAAGTGCAGATGGATATTTGTCAAATAATACCAGATGTTATGCTTACAACGACTTCCACTACACACCCCCAAGCCTCATTGCAGCTCCACCCCATATTGTAGGGGGGGGGGACACCTTTCACATTGCACAACCATTGGCTGTTGTTGGTTTTGGACTGCGATAAAGCCGGACACAGCTTAAAATCATCGTCACAGACCCACACTGAGATGGAGAAAAACCCTTCTGTGTTTCATTTCGACACTCCTGTAAAGGCCTCATATACACAAGGGTAAAGGCATGAATGCTCCATTCAATTTACCGAGGCTCCAGAAATTGTGCAATTCCCACATTGCGTCAATGACAGCCGCCATTGACATAGCGGGGTAAATGCACAATTTTGGCGCAAGTGGGCAGACAGCTGCCGAGTGCTAGGCCTTGCGGGCGCTCAAGCAGATTCCACACTCATGCCAAGAACTCCCGTCTGGGTCTGGGGGGGACCAGGGGGGGTCCACTGGACTCCTAGACCCAGTCAGGCACTCAAGACAACCCTAATTACAGTACTTTGTCCAATGGGATCTTGCCTACCAATACCCTACCTCAGGGCTGCTGAACCTCTTTCACCCCGAGGACTGAATTCCATTTCAGAGAAATTCTTGGGGGCCACATTCCAGTGGGTGGCCAGGCAAACGGAGTGGGCCCCCAAACACCCACATATTATAGCTGACAGCTCTTACTGCCAGTAATGAGGCAGGAAACCAGGAAGCAACCAATGGTTGTGGGAAAGAGGGTGGGGCTAGGGAAAGGGGGTGTAGCCTGCTGGGAAACCCCAGAGAGAAGGATGGGCCCCCAGAGGGCCCATTTTGGTTCCTACTCTACCTAATGAGTGTTTTTCTGAAGTAAGGCTGGCCCTGCTCCCTGTGAGTCCTGGGCCTTTGCAAAACAAGATCCTTTGCAGGGAGGAGAAAAGGGTTTCTGAAATCACCCATCTGGGGAAAATGCTGTCCATCATGACTACAGTCCAACTGCGATTATATGCATGCTGATTCTTTGCCTCGTAACTTTATGAAGTTGGCTCAGTAAACTATCATCAATGCGGAGTCAGTGTACAGAATTTCGGATCACATTCCCTTTTTGCTTAATTCCTTAAATTGCCTGTTGTTTGTTGATGCCATCTTCTCTCTGTGCATTACCAATAAAATTGTCCGCTTGCGGTTGAAGGCTTTAAAATTCACATGACTCTCTAAGCTCAAATGTAACCTCATGCGCCTAGATACTTGAGTGTTGTTACTGCTCTGAACCGGAGAGGGTACTGAATGAGAATGGGAAGACCACACATGCAGAGAGTGTCAGGAAGTAACAGATCTATGCAGCACACCCTTATTTGTGATCTTGCCAAGGGACTACTCTCCAGTGGGAGGAATAACCATTCTGGGATCTGACAGTAACTAATTATTGCCAAAGAGAAAGAACCCACAAGATTCTATATAAAAGGTAGGTATTCAATCTTCCTCAGCTGAGCCCATTCGTATCAGAGCTTCCACTAGCGTTGTACACCGCCTCAGGCCAAAGCCCCGAACGTGAGTCAAGATGGGCCAATTCAGCCTGCCTCAGCCCAAATAGAAGGCATTACTGGGTTGGGCCAAGGCACCCTGATTCTGAAGCAGATTGGTTATGAAGGCCTCGGGGGGGGGGAACTCAGGCCAATTTGGGGCTCTAGTGGTCTGCTCACCCCACCTGCCCATGCATGAAAGCTGGCGGAAGGCCAACCATGAGTCCATTAGCCATTAACTGAAGTGTATGGGGGAAGCCAGGGAGCCTTGCCCTTTGATTGAAGTGTATGGGGGTAGCCAGGGAACCTTGCCCTTTAATTGAAGTGTATGGGGGAAGCCAGGGAGGCTGCAGACAGCTGAAGAGTTGATTGCATTGTGAAGGAAGGACACTCACACAGAGACCTTGGTCACTTTGTAACTAATGTAAGTGTGAGAACCACATACCCCACCCATGAAAATTTCACTAAAATATTACGCTCCTTTGAAGAAGAAAAATCTCAAAGCAATTTCTTTTCTAACAAATTGAATAAGGATGCTTTTAAAAAGTGGAAGGTATTTTCAGCACAGCACTAGCACATTCAAGAACCTTCTGATTTTATGGATGCCCAGGCCTCAGCTAGACCTATGGGTCTAGCGCGACGGAGGGGTGAGGATCTCGCGATGTTATGATTGCGAAATTGTCCCCCTGTTTACACGCGGCATGCAACGTCCAGGAAGAAAGAGGACATCGCACACGCCTTTTTTTTTAAGAGACAGAGCACTCGAGTGCCGAAAGGTAAGTTTTTTTTTTAAAAAAAATTACTTTCCCTGCTCCCCCCACTTCACCCCCAATGGGCACAGAACTCCTGGGGAGATCTGTGCCCCGTGCATGGTTCTCGGCTCCTCACGGTTACTCGCAAGGAGCTGGGACAAACCGTGATGGTGGGCCACACTTTGTGTCTCAGGACTAAAGGGTAGGGTGATATCCCGGGGAAAGGGAGGGATCATCCCTCCCTGCTCCTGCGATCCCGTGCGTCATTTGAACACAATCCCTGGGATATCACCCCGTCTAGCTATGGCCCCAATCTCTCATATAGATCCCATGTATATGTACTCTCCCACAGTTTATAACAATTGCATGTTGGAGGTGGGGCAAGGCCAGAAAGTGTGGTCCTGCATACCCCACCAATCCAGACATGTTCGTTGTAATACGTAAAGGATCCTAAAATTGTACAGTTTTTAAAAAAGTATTATTTTATTAGAAACACTTAAAACAGGAGTCAGTGGGTTCAAACTCCATTTTGAAAAAGGTCTCAGAGTCCACATTGCAGTGGTGAGCGTGCCCAAAATTTCACTTATAACGTTTGAATGGTGAAATGGGGAGATCCTGTGCAATTTTGATTCTCCATGGGTGCATTTAAATATGTAGCCCCTGCCTGACATCTGACGTGGTGTGCTCCAGGAAGGACTGTGTCTTGTACTCCTTCTACACATTTGAAACCTGAGAACAGAACAATCGCTACAGGTAGGGGGATGTCTGGATTTTGTCAAATCTGCTCTGTGTGCATTGCATGGATTGGAAGGAGTTGGCTCTTCTGTCGCTCATTCGCCTACGAACTAGAATTTTTTTCCCACTTCTGAAAACTGCGTGGGGAAAAAATGGCCTTGAAGTACGTAATTTACGTGCATATACATTATTGATGCGTTTCTGGATAGTACATCATCTGACTTGCATTTTTTACAATAAATGAAATAAAGCCAAAAAAAATCCACGGAATCTGCTTGACTCACAGAAGACACGGAAACCACAGACCATATTTACAGAAATCCAAATTCATTTTGATCTGTTTCAAATTTCTCCAACATCGCTAGTTACAGGGCATTAATACATGGATTCTCTTGACTTCTAAGCTTATAAATGGAATCCATCCATACTTGTTTGATACTGCTACCACAATCGTATATGACCTAATGATTGCCAATGATTCTCCAATCACAAAGTATATACTTAATAAACTTCTCTGTACACTACAACATACTATTCAGTATTTGTCCAATTCTACCTGGTAATTCCACCTCCTTACCCCAAGTTCCTATAGACTTCCTTCAGAGTTGTACATCATTATCAGATGCTGTTCCCTATTATTCAGACTATATTTTTCTTGGCACTCAATTTCATCTCATTATCCTCAGTTATACCTTTTTCAGAAAGACTGAGTGTAAAAGCATTGAAGCTTGCATATTTTCTTTTTCTAATGCAATGTAACACAGTATCAAAGGGTCTCCATCAGTATTGACACCTGCATCAATGAACTTCGGAGATTATTGTTTTAGAAAATGAATACAAAAATATCACTCTTTCTCAGAATCCACAGGGAAGCAGATTGTGAACTGTGGTTAACTTGCTTTGACAGTAAGTGTTTCAGCCAGAGAACTGTAGCCTGATGTCTTTCCTGTTTGGCTGTGCTATATTTCCTATCCACCTCACCTCCGATTCATTAGACCACCCCACCTAGCCTCACTACAGTTTCTGCATTCAGATTCTGAGACCTGGTGGTACACATTTTCTTATAGCCACTGCATCATGGAGTTTGCTACCATAACATGGCAAGCCACTCATGCACAGCTGCTTATCAATTTATTTATTTATTTATTTATTTATTACCCACCTCTCCCTCTGGATCGAGGTGGGAACAACATTAGATACAAATACCATAAAATACATACAACTGATTAAAAACATATAAAACTGATGCAATATTAAAATAACAAATACCTTAACATTCATCTGGGTGGGCCTGCTGAAAGAGATCAGTCTTTTTAGCCTTCTTGAATTTGAAAAGACTAGTAAGTTGACAAATCTCTCCCGTCAGGCCATACCAGTCTGGGAGTGACAGAAGAGAAGGTCTTCTCATATGCATGAGGCAACTTATCCCATGCCAATTTTTTACAGAACAATTCACAGCGCCATAGACAACCTCTCTCTGGCCTTTGGTCCCCTGGCCTTAGTCACCAGGAAACAAATCAAAGTGAGTCAAAACAAATCAAAAGGGCCAACTCAAATCCTAAAATGAACCAAGGAATTAAAAATGATGAATATTGAATACAAACTGGGGCGAGGGCAAGGAAATTGCAGGTTGCCTGAGCTCAATGAGGCATGGTGCTATCTCTGCAACTGAACTGACAAATGGGCAACCACAGTTCAAGTTAACAATTATAGGATGCAGTGGTCTGAAGTCGCACATATTAGTTCATAGAGAGCGTAAAACTTTGGCACCTAAGTGGGGCTGCCTTTGGAGATGGTTCTGAAGCTGCAGCTTGTGCAAAATGCAGAGACCAGATTGATAACCGGAACCAGAAGGTTTGAACATATAAGACTAATTCTGGCCCACTTGCAATACCCAATGGTTACCAGCCGCACATGGTTAGTTCCACTGATTCTGTGGCTTAAGCGGCCCCTATCACTTAGGCTGACCATATGAAGAGGACAGGGCTCCTGTATCTTTAACAGTTGTATTGAAAAGGGAATTTCAGCAGGTGTCATTTGTATATATGGGGAACCTGGTGAAATTTCCTCTTCATCACAACAGTTAAAGCTGCAGGTGCCTTTCCCTCTTTTAAATCTGGTCACTCTAGTAGAGCTCCTGCACTTTAACTGTTGTGATGAAGACGGAATTTCACCAGGTTCTCCATATATAAAAATGGCAGCTGCTGAAATTCCCTTTTCTATGCAACTGTTAAAGATACAGAAACCTTGTCCTCCTTTTCATATGGTCACCCTACTATCACTTGCACAATTTATTTATTTATTTATTGTATTTCTATACCACCCAATAGCTGAAGCTCTCTGGGCGGTTTACAAAATTAAGACAATTCAAAGTATAAAACAACAGTATAAAACCATAATATAAAATATGGTATAAAAGCATAACCAAGATAAAAACAGCAGCAATGCAAATATATAAATTTAAAATACAAATTTAAAACAGCAAAGTTAAAATTAATGTATTGACGGTTAAAATACTGGGAGAATAAAAAGGTCTTCACCTGGCATCTACAAGAGTATAATGTAGGTGCCAAGTGAACCTCCTTAGGGAGCTTATTCCACAGCTGGGGTGCCACAGCAGAGAAGGCCCTTCTCCTGGTAGCCACCTGCCTCACTTCCTTTGGTGAATTAGGACTTCCAGGGGCAATCAAGTAGAAATGCCCATTTCTGGAAGGGGGCAGCGTAAGGGAGTTCCACGGAACTGCACCCTTACAGAAACGAGTGTTTCCGCTCATTTCGGGGCTTGCCCCCAGAAGCACTAATTTGCCATAGCTCAAGCCACACAGCTGGCCACACTGCAATAGAAGCAGTGGTGGATTGGAAACTGCTCTTAGTCCAGCTCCAGCCCCAGTTCTCCGAATTTGAATTCACAGATGTCTGCTGCTGTCATATCATGGCGAGTTATTCTGTGGTGTTCCTCTTTTCCATGCTGGGGTGGGTGAGAGGAAAAGTTCTCCTGTGCAGCAGTTCCCATTAAAAAAAAACCAATATATCTTGTGGCATTTTGTGTCAACCATTTCAAACTGCCCAAAACGTGGAAAGTTACATTTTCCCTTATTAGGGAAACGCTGGGCCTTTCCCCATCACAATCCCTCTTGCAGGCACCGCTATAATAAACACCTGAAGATTTGCAATAAGCAATGTAACCTCCCCGAACAGAGGTTAGTGCAGTTACAAGAGAAAGGGGAAGCAAATCATCTAAACAAAACTCTATTTAATTTTATAACTCCCATGTGATCTGTATATTTTGGGGCTCCGAGTCCACTTTCCACCCAGGTGCATTCTGTCTCTGAATCACTGTTACAGCTCTTACCCTCTTTTTTTGGTGCCTTTCCTTCTTGCTGCCCGTTTAAGTTCTGTCTGTTAAATATTAGCCCATGACCTTTTGCTGATTGGCTTCAATTAAGTCTCTGGATTTCCTCTTCCTGAGCCTAAGTCAGGTTACAGTGGAAGAATAATAAAGGCGAAGGGAACGTGTTGCAGTCGTCCAAATAATGGCCTCCGAATGTCAGCAATGGAAAGTGAGCATGACTTTCAGCTCCCACCCACTGGGAGACTTGATGGCATAATTTACGGGCAGCCTTTTGAAACTGCCAGTAGCCCAAAACGCTCAGGCAGCCTGTTTCTTCTCATGCTGGGGAAAGAAAGGAAGAAAAGAAAGGTCCCAAGTCTCAAAAGGAGGGAAATGGGGTGGCGGGATTTAAAATCTAATAATTCGAGGGAATTTAAGAACATTGCCCAAAGCTGGGCTAGGTCAGGGATGGGAAGGAGACCACACAAGTCTCATTGTAAAGCAGCAATGTTTGGGCTGGACAGGATGGAGCTGGCAGGGGGCATCAATGGAAAATTTCAGACTACCAAGCTGAGAATATCAATGGAAAATTTGCCCAGATCCAGCCTTTTTTTTTTCCAAGCGCAGGATGTTAAATGGGGAAAACAGAGTATAAACCAACTTGAACATACCCAAATGCTATGATCAACATCTGAGGCCTCCCTCCGAGTGTCACCTCCAAGGGAGGTTTGGAAGTTGACAACAAGGGAGAGGGACTTTTCAGTGGTGGCCCCCCAACTCTGAGGTCCACCTGGCACTGACACTGTCATCTTTTTGGCGCCAAGTAAAAAACACCCTCTACTCCCAGGCATTTAATGGTATAGGATGGGGCATCAAGGTCTGCTTGTTTTAGAACAGGTCTATATTTAAATTATTTTTAGCTGTTTACAGTGTTTTAATTTTATGATGTTGAAATTTTTAGACTATTTTATTATGTTGTATTTTCGATTTCTGTGAATCACTGTAAACTGCTGAGGAGGGTGACCATATGAAAAGGAGGACAGGGCTCCTGTATCTTTAACAGTAGGGTGACCAACTGTTAGGATTTCCCCGGATTTGTCCTGGTTTTTGTTCTTTCCATGGTGTCGGGGGATTTTCTATAATTTTCAATAATGTCCTGGAATGATACACCTTCCTCTTTAAGGCTGCCATTAGCATGGCAGGAGGGAATGACATGCTTTCTTGAGGCACATCATTCCCCTACCCCGAGCTCCAATTGAGGTCTTAAAGGGGAGAGTGGGTCATTCGTGGACATTATAGAAAAGGCCCCAATTGGAGTGGATGGTGGTGGTGCAGAATGAAATCTTTTCCCCTCCTCCACTCCAATCGGGTTCTTTAAGGTGGCGGGGGAATAACGTACTTTCTGCAGGACTCAGAAAGCTGCTTTCCCCCCCCCCCCAACTAGGTGTCCTCTTTTTTGGTTTCCCAAATATGGTCACCCTATTTAACAGTCATATTGAAAAGGGAATTTCAGCAGGTATCATTTGTATATATGGAGAACCTGGTGAAATTCCCTCTTCATCACAACAGTTAAAGCTGCAGGAGCTCTGCCTTCTTTTGTATCTGGTCACTCTAGTATAGCTCCTGTGCTTTAACTGTTGTGATGAAGAGGGAATTTCACCAGGTTCTCCATATATACAAATTATACCTGCTGAAATTCCCTTTTCTATGCAACTGTTAAAGGTACAGGAGCCCTGTCCTCCTTTTCATATGGTTACCCTACTGCTGAGAGGGCTTCGGCTATGGGACGGTATTGAGATGATGATGATGATGATGATGATGATGATGATGATGATGATGATACTGATACTGAACACCCTTGACCAGAACTGCATCCCCATTTATTTCAATGGAGAGAATCCTTGAGAATGCAGAACAAGCCAACTGGAGTAACTTGGAAAGGCGGAGAGGGGTAATTCAATTGTGCACTACCACTCCAAAAGGTTTTAGCTGAGAACGAGTTCCACAATGCCTCCTTTATGAGCTGTGCCAGCACCGCAAATGTGTCCTAATGGTGCTGCTAAATTTCAGCTCCTTGAGATCCAGACAAGGCATTTATTGCAGCCTTCCTTAACCTGGCACCCTCCAGATGTGGCCTGCTAGCATGGCCAGAAAGACTGCAATATTGCTTCCACTCACCACAGGGTCCCCTAAGCAGGGAAAGATTTCAACCATAATTCAGACAAAGAGAATGGAAGGGATCCCCATCCCCCACCCCTTCTACAATGTCAAGTATAACCAACTGTGTTTGTTGAAAATCTCTTTCCATTTACCCTGCAGTCATTTAAAACACCGTGAGAAATATGGCACACGGTCGAATCCATCTTTTTCTATACTTCATGCAGCCCTAAAAAATGGAAGCCACTTTCATTCTCAAAGCAAGAGGTTGGGCATTCCTATTATCCATTTAGTTACATGGCACTCAGCAAAAGCACTAGCCTCAAACTGCAGGCATTGCCATTATCATCAGGGTTGTGTTATAGTATGTGCTGGGAAATGATCATCTATCTATATCTTAAGTTAGCCCAATTTTCACTCTAAGGAAGCTCTTCAAGGCCTTTCCTTGCTCTTGAAAATTGATATGGTGGGCTGACCTGGTATTTAAACTTGGAATAGAGAATTGCATCCTGAATGTAGACACCAACTTCATTCTGACGTTGCAGGTCAATATCCAACTGTGTCATTCATTAGCACAAATGACATTGCACTAGCAAAAGCTAGGTTCTGAAATATGCGCAAGAGAAGAATCCACCTGAAGTTACATTTGCGCAAGCGGTTGGGCATTATGCTTCTGGAGCCCGTTGTACAATCCATGGTGCATAACTCTTGTGCAACCCAATTTGCTTTCTAGTTGCACAAGCATAATGGGCAATCACTTGAGTAGTGGAAAGATTCAGCGGTGATCCACCAGCCCTGTTGGAGTTTGCGGAATGGCACCACTGGATATTGCCTACAGTCTTTCAGGAATGGTCGCTTTGCGATGTATTTTGGATCAGGTCAAGCTAGTGTCTTAACTTCTGGTGGGAATTATCTCTGTGGAAGTCATGGAACTGATGAAGAGATGTGCAGGCCATCTACTGACCACTGCAAAGACTAGTGTGGGTGTGTTCTGTCATGGACGCTCCCAGTATGAAGGCAGAAAGCTCTGTGGGCATAAATCTACCACTGAGATGTTCCCAACCTGAAATGATCATTCCAGTGGGCCCTTTCTAGACAGAGATACCCAAGCCTGAATTTTCTGAAATAATAATAATAATAATAATAATAATAATAATAATAATAATTTATTTATTTATTTCTTACCTGCCTCTCCCTCTGGATTGAGGCAGGGAACAACATCAAATACAAAAATACTATAAAATACATAAAACTGATTAAAAACATATAAAACTAATACATTATTAAAATAACAGCCAGACATCTTAAAATTCAACTGGGTAGAGAGCTTCAGCTATTGGGCGGTATAAAAATGTAATAAATAAATAAATATAGGCCTGCTGGAAGACATCAGTCTTTATAGCTTTTTTAAATTCAGAAGGACTGTTAAGTTGATGAATCTCTCCCAGCAGGCCATTCCACAGTCTGGGAGTGGCAGAAGAGAAGGTCCTCTGGATAATGGTCATCAGCCTAGTTTTGGCTGACTGAAGTAAATTCTTCCCAGACGACCTGAGTGTGCGGGGCGGATTGTACAGGTGAAGGTGATCCTGCAAGTAACCTGGACCCAAACCATGTAGGGCTTTAAAGGTGATAACCAACACTTTATACTCCGCCTAGAAACTAATTGGCAGCCAGTGAAGTGATTTTAAAATTGGCGTAATATGGTCACCCTAGGTGTACCAGTGACCAACCTGGCTGCCATATTTTGAACTAGCTGAAGTTTCCGTACTAGACACAAAGGTAGCCCTATGTAGAGCACATTGCAGAAGTCGAGCCTCGAAGTTATCAGCTACTGTCTTTAGGTCTTCCAAGTCTAGGAAGAGACGCAGCTGGCGTATCAGCCATAGCTTTGTATATGCGATAATGCACATGTGCATATTTATAACTCACTGTAAAAAAAAAATCAGGAAATAAATCGCTGTTTTTATATTTAATGAGTAGCAATCCCGTTGTCGTATAGATGGGGGGAACACATGATAGTGTAGATCTTATTGAATAATGAAATTTTCATTCCTCCACCCAAAAAAAATAATATTACACTTGTAATATAATGCCCTACATGTGCATAAAACTGAAGCCCACATGCTGTATTTGAATTTAAATACTCCAAGTTTAACTATCAATTGGGCAGGGAGAGGAATAGTATTTCTTTGCAAAACATCTCCGCAGTGTGGAAAGTTACATAGAACAATTGGGTTTGTTTGTTTGTTTTTCTATAAAAGGCTCCCAAAATGAGTGAACAGGGGGATTGAGTGTTTTCCTCCCTTATATGGCGTTGTTCGCTTCCCACCAACCTTCCAGTACCCATTCTCAATAGCTAGCTAACCGAGTCAGTGCCGATGGTATGTTTGCACTACAACATGTACTCCAAAGCCGAGGGGTGGAAAATGTGCTGCAGCTCTTTCAAAAGGCAAACAAAAGGCAAATCCGTTGGGAGCCCATTGAGAATATTCTCTTCATTGTCCCCTATCTTGGAATATGATGCGTGAGAGGCATCACTGTGTAAGCCAAATTACTACATGTTGCCTGCACTTCTGTGTCATGCCAGAACTGTGACTGCACATTTTAATGGTTTTCTGCGAAATGTCTCTTCCAGCACTGTGCATCCCCTCAAATGAGTTTCAGTAGACATCGCGGGTTCCTCTCATGTCATTTACGTCAGGGGTTCCCAACATGGCGCTCACAGGTGCCATTGCACCCACTGGGCCCTCCAATGGCCCCCACAAAGGGGTCCCGAGTGTGGCACCCACGGGCACCTGCAAACCTTTTTTTCGTTTATTCCCCCCTTTTTTTTACTCTATGTACATGGTTGTGCATCCATAGCAATGAATATATATGAAATGCCTATATATAAAAACACAACTTTCTAGCAATTATACATAGCTTTGCTATTTTTTTCTCCACTCAGCCCCTTTCTTTGCTCTTTCTCTCCCTTCACCATCCTTAGCCTTCTTCTTTCCTTCTCCCTCACTTACCCCTTAATTGTGCTGTTTCTCTCGACTCCCAGGATCCAGGAGGGCCAGGATCTCTTCTCGATCCTCCCAGAGTGCAGGACACAGAATAACGGCCTCGCTCTCCTTTACTCCTCACATCGAGGCAGTAGCTAAATCCTGTCGTTTCTTCCTGTATAATATTGCCAGGATTCGACCATTTTTGTCTGTCTCTTCTGCCAAGACTCTCGTTCACGCACTGGTTATCTCTCGGTTGGACTACTGCAACCTTCTTCTCTCTGGCCTTCCTTCGTCTCACATCAGTCCGCTGGTCTCTGTCCACCACTCTGCCGCTAAGATCATCTTCTTGGCCCGCCGCTCTGACCAGGTCATTCCACTTCTGAAATCTCTTCATTGGCTTCCAATTCACTCCAGAATCCAATATAAATTTCTCCTGCTGACCTTCAAAGCTCTTCACGGTCTAGCTCCTGCCTATCTCTCCTCTCTCATCTCACACTATCGCCCCGCTCGTGCTCTCCGCTCCTCTGATACCATGCTTCTCACCTGCCCAAGGACCTCCACTTCCCTTACTCGGCTTCGTCCTTTTTCTTCTGCTGCCCCTTACGCCTGGAACGCTCTTCCAGAACACTTGAGAACTACAAACTCAATCACTGCTTTTAAAACTCAGCTAAAAACTTTTCTTTTCCCCATAGCCTTCAAATATTGAGTTTGTTCTGACTCTATACTGTTAGCTTCACCCTACCCTGTGCCTGTTTGCATTCTCCTTCCCTCTTTATTGTTTACTACAACTTATTAGATTGTAAGCCTATGCGGCAGGGTCTTGCTATTTACTGTGTTATCTGTACAGCACCATGTACATTGATGGTGCTATATAAATAAATAATAATAATAATAAGTTAAAGGAAGCCAGATTCTGGCTGGACATCAGGAAAAACTTCCTGACTGTTAGAGCAGTGCGACAATGGAATCAGTTACCTAGGGAGGTTGTGGGCTCTCCCACACTAGAGGCCTTCAAGAGGCAGCTGGACAAGCATCTGTCAGGGATGCTTTAGGGTAGATTCCTGCATTGAGCAGGGGGTTGGACTCGATGACCTTGTAGGCCCCTTCCAACTCTGCTATTCTATGATTCTAGACTCCCAATTTCTCTCCCTCACCTCTTTACTTCACTGTTTATTCCCCCCTCCTAGCCTCACTCTTTCTCATTCTTCTACCTCTTTGCCATGCTATTTCCACCTCCCTCCCAGCCTCTAGCCCTGCTAATTCTCTCCCCACAGCTCTTTTGAGTAGCCGGGCAGCCAATATGAGACTAGCCGCATCTTCCTTGGGAGCCATTTCTCAAAGTCTGAAATGTGCCCATGGGTCCAAAATGTTTGGGACCCCCTACACGTCATAGGGAAGGTGCCTCCTCACGCTGTTTTTTTACCCCGCACCATAATGCCGCATGCCACACTAAGCTCTCCCTACTGTCGTCTGTTACCCTTTACTCCATTTTGTTCCATTTCCCCAGATCACGCGTTGTTCAAATCCTGTCTCCTTTCGCAGCAATAGGGCTTTCTGGAAAGGAGGGCTTCCATCCTCCTCGCTGATGAAGTCCTTGACTAGTTCTGATTTCCCTCCTAAAAAGGCCTAGCTTCAAGACAAGCAGAGATGCAGAAAGGTCGGAAGAAAAAATGGCTCCACTTCACACCAAAAGTGTAGTGAGCAGACAATGGCCTGGTTCAGACAACACGAAAAACCATGCTGCTGAACCACAAAAGGGTTGCATTCCCTTACCCATTTTGTGGTTAAGCAGCATGGTTTAGCGTGTTGTCTGAACCAGGCCATTGGCTAAGAAGTTCGAATGGAAGGGGAACCATATATGGTAAGCCAATGGGGGTGGGGAGGAAAATGTGCAGCGTTGATACACACTTTAATAGTAATATCGGGTTACCATTGTATTAAAATGGGGTAAATGGGCTGCTTTCTCAGCTGTGATGCAGCACTTCGGGTCAGATTTAAAGAAACATAATGTGAATCGAGAGGCCACTGTGTGCCCAGTTTTCAGAAAGATAGGGGCTCTAATCTAGCCCCACACATGCTTATCTAAGAATGTAATGGGACTTACTTCTGAGTAAACATACATTGAATTATATTGCCCAGATAATCACTGCAAGTAACACCACCATCATATTGATACAGGGTGGGATCATAGCACAGTGGTAGAGCAAATTTGCACAAGGCTGAAGCCAAAATCCCATCAATGGCACAAATTAGCCATAATTAACTTCATTTCCATTGTTCTCACTGCTGTTCAACAAACAGCTATTTCAAATGAAGCTAAGAGACTTCAGGGGGCTCTTTGAATGGTTTTCCTTTTTGTTTGGAAGCCACCTTGGAGAAGGATAGAAAATCCTTTAAATAAAATAAAGCAATAGTCACAATTTACTTTAGCTGGATTAGAGCCAATGCTTTCCAAGAAATGGCATTGAATTTCTTTGCTCCACCATGAGTAGTTTTCCAGATTGAAGGATTTACGTTGTCTCTATGTTTGTTAGTCATAATGAGCATGCATGGTTGGCTGGTTGTGTTCTAACCTTTGCTGACTATGTGCAATTAGCATGCAAAATTACAATGTCAACCAACAGTACAAAGGGTTTTACTATCTTATAACAATGCCCAGGATAACCTTCAGCCAGAATGTATATTCTCCGTACCATTGTATAAAATAGATTTTACACAAAATAAAATGTTCTTGAGTATATATTTGACATTTAGTAATGTAATCCAGGAATGGGGAACATGAGGCCCTCCAGATGTATTTAGTACTATAATTCTCATCAGTCCTAATCATGGAATCATAGAATAGTAGAGTTGGAAGGGGCCTATAAGGCCATCAAGTCCAACACTCTGCTCAATGCAGGAATCCACCCTAAAGCATACCTGACAGATGCTTGTCCAGCTGCCTCTTGAATGCCTCTAGTGTGGGAGAGCCCACAACCTCCCTAGGTAACTGGTTCCATTGTTGTACTGCTCTAACAGTCAGGAAGTTTTTCCTGATGTCCAGCTGGAATCTGGCTTCCTGTAAATTGAGCCCATTATTCCATATCCTGCACTCTGGGATGATCGAGAAGAGATCCTGGCCCTCCTCTGTGTGGCAAACTTTTCAGTATTTGAAGAGTGCCATCATATCTCCCCTCAATCTTCTATTCTCCAGGCTTAACGTGCCCAGTTCTTTCAGTCTCTCTTCATAGGGCTTTTTTTTCAGACCCCTGATCATCCTGGTTGCCCTCCTCTGAACACTCTCCAGCTTGTCTGCGTCCTTTTTGTATTGTGGAGCCCAGAACTGGACGCAGTACTCAAGATGAGGCCTAACCAGGGCCGAATAGAGAGGAACCAGTACCTCACGCGATTTGGAAGCTATACTTTTATTAATGCAGCCCAATATAGCATTTGCCTTTCTTGGTGAAGGATGATGGGGACTGCAGTCCAATAACATCTGGGGTGCCACACATTCCCTAGCCCTATTGTGACCCACACGTGTTGCATAAAATAGCACATGAAGTGGCTCTTGCATCTTAATAGTTTTGGCGAATGTACTCTAGCACAGTCGTAGAATCCATGCTTTATGTGAAGGTCCTATATTCAGTCCTTCACATCTTCAGGAAAGACCTCTGCCTGGAGAGCTTCTACCACTCAGAGGAAACTACATGGGGCTACGTGGATAAATCCTGTCTAGTCCGGTGTAGGGCAGCTTCTCCTGTCCTTGGGGTAATCCGAACACCATCTGTATGGACTCACCCAGCCAAGTGATAAGTAGAATTTTACCACCCAAGTGTGGGTGTCTGGCATCACGGTCATTTCTATCCACCCTGAGATAGTGGCAGGATCTACGCTACTGATTTATTATTATTATTATTATTATTTATTTATTTATATAGCACCATCAATGTACATGGTGCTGTACAGATAACACAGTAAATAGCAAGACCCTGCCGCATAGGCTTACAATCTAATAAGTTGTAGTAAACAATAAAGAGGGAAGGAGAATGCAAACAGGCACAGGGAAGTGTAAACAGGCACAGGGTAGGGCAAAACCAACAGTGTAAAGTCAGAACAAACTCAATATTTGAAGGCTATAGGGAAAAGAAAAGTTTTGAGCTGAGTCTTAAAAGCAGTGATTGAGTTTGTAACAGTAGTGACAACTGTTGGACGCCAGGACACATCCCATAGACAGTTTTCACACTGTTTTCAAAGTGTCATATCCTGCTTGGTATAGATCTGGCCACTGGCAACATTGAGGGATTCTATAAGAGGACCATTACATTTGGAGGGGGTTGTTCGGCGGCATGAACTAGGAACCTCCCAACATGTGCTCTGCTGCCCCTTCTGGTGACTCTCTCCATCCTGTTCATTCATGTTAAGTCTGCGTGTCCCATTGTTAACTCCTGGACGCAGCACTGCAGTAACTTCTTTACTGGGCAAACATGTTGTTTGCTTGCCAGTTTCCTTGCTTCATCCCTCCCTGAGAACCACAGAGAGAGCAGGCACCCCCTAGAGGCTTGATGTGGAACATATACAACAGTTGCCAGGTCTATGACGGCTCCAGAGAGACTCCATCTATCTGAGAAGCTAATTGGTTTCCCTTAAGGTGGGATGTCTATGTTCCAGGTCTGGATTGCGCTTCACCTGGGCAGCAGTCACCAGTGGTCTTGCCTGCTTGTGTAGAGATGTATGAATGACTCTATTTCCATTCTGTGTCAGTTTGGCATATATTCAGTTATAAGCCTTTTCCGACCAATTTCTGCATCATTCTATGATGATGATTTTTAAACACAGGGTATTATCCAAGATTTAGTCCCATTCATTTCAATGGGACTACTCTAAGATTCGTCAACTTAATACTCTTTTCGAATTCAAGAAGGCTATTAAGACTGATCTCTTCTGGCAGGCCTACCCAGTCGAATTTTAAGATATTTGACTGTTATTTTAATATTGCATTAGTTTTATATGTTTTGATCAGTTTTTATGTATTTTATGATATTTGTATCTAATGTTGTTCCCTGCCTCGATCCAGAGGGAGAGGTGGGTAAGAAATAAATAAATAAATAAATTATTATTATTATTATTATTATTATTATTATTATTATTATTATTATTATTATGGATGAACATTAGCTACTACCCACACACAAAAATATGCATTTCTTTGCATATGCAGTGCTTCCTAACTTGCGCATTTTATACTCAGAAATGTGTGCAATTTTTGAGCCAAGAACTGCATCGCCAAATTCAGAGAAGTACACAAGCTAAAGGTACACAGCCAACTACATTTCAGTCTAGGGCCTTAGCTGGACCTAGCGGTCTAGCGGGATGGAGGGGTGAAGATCTCATGGTTTTTTTATCACGAGATCTCCCCCCTCTGTTCACACGTGGTGCACGACGACCTCAGAGGCAGAGGCGTCGTGCCCACCATTTTTAAAATTACTTTTAAAGAGACCGGAGTGCAAGAGGGCTCGTGTGCAAAACGGAAGTACTTTTTTTAAAATAATTCTTTTCCCCACTCCCCCTACCCCACCCCCGATGGGAGCAGAGCTCCTAAGGAGCTCTGAGCCCCATGTATGGGTCCCAGGTCCTTGTGAGGAACCGCAAGGAGCCGGGACAAACCGCGGCACCCAGGCACACATTCTGCGGTCTTGGGCTCAGCCCGAGACCGTGGAAAAACTAGGCCTAAAGGGTAGGGCGAGATCCCGGGGCAAGGAAGGGATCATCCCTCCCTGATCCCGGGATCCCCTGTGCATCATGTGGACACACAGGGATGATCCCGGGGATTGCCCCAGGATTTCGCCCTGTCTAGCTAAGACCCAAGAAGTTCAAATTCAATCAGTTGCTCATAACTGCAAGCCAAACGAAATTCTTCAGCATCCTTTGCCTTGTGTGTCTTGTGCTCTTCTTGTCTTAAGGTGCAACATCTGTCAAGTATGCTGTAGGGTGGATTCCTGCATTGAGCAGGGGGTTGGACTCGACGGCCTTTTAGGCCCCTTCCAACTCTATGATTCTATGATTCTATGATTCTAAGGACATGGGTTTCCTAAGAGCAGAAAGTTTGAAATCTAGTGCTCTAAGTAAGCCTTCCCCAACTTGATGCCTTCCAGATATTTTGGACTCCAACTCCCAGCATTCCTGACCACTGGCCATGCTCGCTGGGGCTGATGTGAGCTGAAGCCCAAAACATCTGAAAAGCAGCAGGTGGGAGGAGGCTGCTATGAGTTATGCTTTTTGCATCCGTGCTTATTTTTCTTAAAGAAACAACGCCAATGATGCTTGAGCTGCCGCCATTGTTAGGATAATACAGTGTTTAAAGGCCCGTGTTCATCAAACGGCAATGAGCTTTGTGGTTTGGCGCCATCTCAAGATTCGGAAA
Organism: Elgaria multicarinata webbii; assembly: GCF_023053635.1. Taxonomy (NCBI): domain Eukaryota; kingdom Metazoa; phylum Chordata; class Lepidosauria; order Squamata; family Anguidae; genus Elgaria; species Elgaria multicarinata. Next base: position 98,616,370 of record NC_086177.1, read on the forward strand.
CCCTGGATGTCATTGTGAAGAATGGATTCAGATTTCCTATGTGAGTAGTATGGGAACCGTGCTCTATTTCACGAAATTAATGTGCAAACAATCAGCAGCCTGTGTTCTCTTCCACAATAAAGCCTAGGCATCTCCCGGCATTCATTTATCTACTACTACTCAAGAGATTAGCCACAGAAGACTAATGGGAGGCTAATCAGGGCAATAAATTAGAACCTGCACAGTAGGAAGCCCTTTCATATTAAACAAGGCCTGCAAACTATTCCCCTTTACTCACACTAAAAAAAAAATACTATTAGTAATAATTTGTTACAACTTTTTTTTAATTTGCCATGCAGAGTGGTCTATTATTATTATTTATTCATTTATTTATTCAAAATATTCGTAGGCCTTGACTAATGTACGCCTCAATTTAACCATCCCTATTTTTAGTGGGTGCTCCATTCACTGTTAAAATATTGCCCCCATGTTGTCTTTTGGGGAGAAGGAAGTCCACCCAGCTCAATGGGACTTCAATGGGAGTTCAGTGTGTAGAAGAGTGCAGCCGTGATGAAACAGTATCATACCTCCTGTTTTATCAAAGGGTTGTATCCAGCGTTAGTCCTGCTTAAACTAATACTGGATACGACCCATTGGATGCAATCCTGTCCATTCTTGCTTTGGAGCATCTGAAGGCCCCACCTTAGGGTGCAAATTAGGATTGGCAAATCTTGGCTGGTGATCTATTGTATGGTAAAAAGTCTCTGTGCTGAGCCAAGGTGCTACATGCAGTTTTCCTGAAAACTAGAACTTTTTTCTTCTTCTCCCGGGCCTTATAAAATATTGTTCTGCTACTCCCTATGGTGGGTTTTGCTGGTGTATTTACTGCTCTGTGTGTGTGTGTGCGTGCGTGCGTGTGCTTTATGTTCCTATGACTTGTGTTGTATTTTATTGTGTAAGTCTTTGTATAGTTCAGTTTTTATGAAGGGATGGATTTTTAAATATTTTGTTGATTTTATTTTTTAAAAAAAATGCACTATTCTGTTTTTTACCATTTCTGTACATCACTCAGTCTGTCCCATTAACAAGCCAGCCATGAATCCAATATCATACTGCTTGTGGGTCCCTGGTCAACAGCTGTTTGGCCACTGTGCGAACAGAGTGCTGGTCTAGATGGACCCTTGGTCTGTTCCAGCAGGGCTCTTCTTATGTTGTCTCCAGATATTGTTGGACTGCAGGACATGGGTGCAACACATCAAGCCTCATGTTCGCTAAAGGTTTGTTTAAAGAGGAGAAACTCCATCCTCGATTTTTTCTCTCTCCATAGACTGCTTACAATACCATCAATCTCTTTCCCATTATGAGAAAACCACATCTATGGGCTAAACTCCTTTAGAAGTGTTGTAAAAGTAAGCTTCCATTGTACTTTCTCTTACTTTACGGTCCCTCCCTGCATATTTTGCATGGCAAATCAAATCAGCCCAAATTACCTGAAGACCATCCTGATTTCGCGAGGCTGTTTGTTGCTTCTTAAAAAGAAACTAAAAAAGTAGACGGAAATCTATTGTTCTTAGCCTTGCCAGTAAGCCACACATAAAAAAATATATAGTTTACACACAGTCTGATTATTATTTACTGGTTGCCACAACAACAGCTCCCCCAATAGGCCCTCCTGGTGGGAGTGTAGTAAGTCATGAAGCTTACAGCTTGGTTCTGTTTTCCTAAGGATACGATCAAACCCCATGATGTACAGGAAGGTATCTTTTCCCAGAATCTCTAAGGAAGCCTCACTCACGGTAGAGAATGAAATGTTTATATCATTTCTTTAATTAAAAACAACAGCCACCACCACCTATGCTCCAGACAAGCAAGTTCCCAAACGGCCAGTGTATTCAGTAAAAGAGAACTACGGGAAAATGTTTGGAGCTGGAGGGGAAAATGAATCCTACCAGGTCAAATGAAAAAAGGATGTGAAATGGGCTGATGAAAAGTGTGGGCATTGAGGGACACAGAGAATATGACTTGACAGAAGAAGACAAACATAAATTCAGATGGAGTACTTGGCAGTCAAGTGTAGATGTTCGCAGCAGGGAATTAGAACATATGCATGTATTGTATGTCGACGCCAGCGAAACCGTTTGAGTCATTATCTCATAGTTTCTTAGGACCAAACTACATGACACGTTAAAGGCAGGCATTGCATTTTAATGTGTCTGGTGGTAGCTGTTAAACATCAGCCACGGGGGAATGGGTCCTGACTAGGACAGACCTGTGGTGCACAGAGAGGGGGGTTAGCACTTTACGTCAGGAGTGCATGACCTTTTCAGTAGGGCTGTACAGGGACTCTCCCTAATCCACCTCAGAGGCCGATCTGGAGCCCCCGATCTGCCTCGGGCTGCCTCGGGGGTTCCCAATCCGCCTCGGCGCCAAAGTTGAGGCGAAATTCGGACCCTCTGAGGTGACTTGGCTGGCACCCAGAAAACTCTCCCCACTTACCTGGTGCCTCTGCAGTCCGCCACCACAGACGGTGGAGGCACCAGGTAAGCCCCCTCTCCCCCTTCTTCACTTACCTAAGATCATCTTCTTGGCTCGCCACTCTGACCATGTAACTCCACTTCTGAAATCTCTTCATTGGCTTCCAGTTCACCTCAGAATCCAATATAAACTTCTCCTGTTGACCTTCAAAGCTTTTCACGGTCTAGCTCCTTCCTATCTCTCCTCTCTCCTCTCACACTATTGCCCCGCTCGTGCTCTTCGCTCCTCTGATGCCATGTTTCTCGCCTGCCCAAGGGTCTCCACTTCCCTTGCTCGGCTTCGTCCATTTTCTTCTGCTGCCCCTTACGCCTGGAACGCTCTTCCAGAACATCTGAGATCCACAAGTTCAATCGCAGCTTTTAAAGCTCAGCTAAAAACTTTTCTTTTTCCTAAAGCTTTTAAAACCTGATGCTGATGCTGTTTGGACTTTATACTGTTAGTTTTACCCTACCCTGTGCTTGTTTACCCTGCCCAGTGCCTGTTTGCATTCTCTTCCCCTCCTTATCGCTTTACTATGATTTTAATAGAATGTAAGCCTATGCGGCAGGGCCTTGCTATTTACTGTTTTACTCTGTACAGCACCATGTACATAGATGGTGCTATATAAATAAATTAATAATAATAATAATAATAATAATAATAATAATAATAATAATAATACCTGCATCTGCTGTCGACCAATGCCGCCGCCGGCTTGTGTACGGCGGCTTCCACTCCGATGACACTGAAGCCCGGAAGTAGGCCGTGGAGTGGAAGCTGCTGGACGCAAGCTGTCAGCGGTGGACCCAGTAGGTGGGGAAGGGGAGAAGGGGGCTTCCCTGGGTCTGCCACTGCTGGCTTGTGTCCGGTGGCGGTAGACCCAGGTAAGGGGTAAGGGGGCTTACTGCTGCTCTGTCGCCACCGCCATCTTTCTTCTGGCGGCTTCCGGTGCTGCTGGAAATGAAAGGCAGTAGGCAGCAGGTAAGGAGACAGAGGGGGTGGAGGTGGGGCAATTGGCTTCGGCTTGCCTTGGCCTTTGCCCAAACCGCCTTGGATCTGGTTCGGAATGGTCCAAACCACCCTGATCCACTTCAAATTTAGGGTTCAGATCTGAGGCGGTGCACAGCCCTACTTTTCAGTCCTGAGGGCCACATCAGGTGTCTGTTTCTACACACTTATATTCCACGCGCACACACCCTCCTCACATTCACATATAACCTCCTCTTTTACAGTCAGCCCCAGCAGCAACAGCAAGGGACTGGAGCCCCTGACCCAACCCAGTCACCCCAACCCGATCACCAAAAGAGGAGGAAAAATGCTCTAGGAACAGGTTCTATTATTCTTGCCATAGAGCAGGAACCTCATTCCTAGAGCATCCCAGGAAAGTAGGCAAGAACCTTCAACCACTGCTTCCAGGGATACCGTAGCTGTGGGAATAGTGCACTATCTCTTTAAGACTTGTTGTGTATCTGTTGGTGTTAACTGTTTGAGACTGGTTACACTCACTAGCTAGAAGAAGGCAGAGCCAGAGTGAGAGAGAGGGCGGAGAGAAAGAGAGGGCTCCATGCAGCAGGGTGAAGGATTTCTTTGCAATTTAATAAATAACTATGTTTCTATAACGAATCAGAAGTCTTGCTTCTTCATGCAGAAGACAACAACTAGAGAGCTAGTGGAGGCTGGTGGCTCCAATGTTAGTGGGACTGCAAATCCACTCTGGGTTTCAGTCAGAACTCTAAAGGAACTATCCCAGGTGCTGAAACACAGGTGCTAGTAGTGGGCATGGCAAAAGTGACATACTTTCCACCGCCCCTTCTTTCTCCCTTTGTATCTCTTCCTGTCACCTTTCAACAAAGTAGGTTATGCTTCCAAAGAAAGGTGCATCCTTTTGCCAAGAAAAAAACAATATTTGGGGGCGGTGGGAATCTAAGTGGCTAAAAGTTCAGTGAGAACTAGAATGCTAGGTTTTTGTGGGACAAGGGAGTGGGGAATGTAATGGAATAGCTTGAAAGAAGACACAGTTCGCTGAAACACTGAATCGGACCATTCCTCACTTCAACATTTTGTTGCATGTCTCACTTGTATCTTAATAGTTTCAATTACTGTAGCAATATTCCATGAATATAAACAGCTTGATAAGGAACTTTCATCTTTTATTAACACTGTAAACTTGAGCCATCCACTGAATCCTAAACTTTCCACCTCTCTGGTCTATTCTTATGTTGAATTCAAAGTGCAAAGGAAAGATAACATGAAAGATAACAGGAATAATATACTTCTTTTAGATTCAGAATATCACAACTTGGCTGAGATGCATAGGACATGATCACCAATCCTTTACAAATTCCAACATGTCACTACTAGGATGATCAGGGATCTGGAAACAAAGCCCTATGAAGAGAGACTGAAAGAACTGGACATGTTTAGCCTGGAGAAGAGAAGATTGAGGGGAGACATGATAGCACTCTTCAAATACTTAAAAGGTTGTCACACAGAGGAGGGCCAGGATCTCTTCTTGATCCTCCCAGAGTGCAGGACATGGAATAACGGGCTCAAGATAAAGGAAGCCAGATTCCAGCTGGACATCAGGAAAAACTTCCTGACTGTTAGAGCAGTATGACAATGGAATCAGTTACCTAGGGAGGTTGTGGGCGCTCCCACACTAGAGGCATTCAAGAGGCAGCTGGACAACCATCTGTCAGGGATGCTTTAAGGTGGATTCCTGCATTGAGCAGGGTGTTGGACTCAATGGCCTTGTAGGCCCCTTCCAATTCTGCTATTCTATGATTCTACTAGCTTTGTAAGATCTCGATAACATTGGTGGTAGAAGCACCAATTTGGGAAGAGATGGGGGTGCAGAGAGAGATTCGCAGCATAGTTCCAAGTCCTGCTTTGGGGTATATTCAGGATTAAATTGCAAAAAATCATTGTATTTTAAGAGCATTTGTTGTGGTTATTTTGCAAACTTCAGAATAACCAAAGATAGAAGCACTCTTAAGGAATAATCACATGTGGTCTGAAACATAGGGAGAGGGCTTACCCTCCCACCTACCTCAATCCGCCCTCCTAAGCAGCATCCTTGATTAGTGGGTAAGCCATATACCGAGACTGCACAATGAGAGAAAGATCAAAAAAGACCTTAGAATCCCACCAGTAGAAGAAGGGCAGCTTGTGAGTCAGTAATCTCTGACTGTGAAACAGAAGACACCCAGTTTCATCGTTTTCTATTCTGATGTCTTAGCTGTGGCCTGCAGGATACAGAAAAGGAATCCTATGCATTTTAATTGGGTGGAGGTTAACCACCTCTTTGGGGGCATTACAGTTTGAAAAATTAGGCCTATCAAGGGGTCTGCAGCCGCTCCACTTCTTTCCAGGCCACTGAGTAACATAAGAACATCAGGAAAAACTTCCTGACTGTTAGAGCAGTACGACAATGGAACCAGTTACCTAGGGAGGTCGTGGGCTCTCCCACACTATAAGTATTCAAGAGGCAGCTGGACAACCATCTGTCAGGGACGCTTTAGGGTGGAATCCTGCATTAAGCAGGGGGTTGGACTCGATGGCCTTGTAGGCCTCTTCCAACTCTACTGTTCTATAATTCTATGAACATAAAGTGCCACGCTGACTCAGACCATGGGTCCATCTAATCCAAAAGTCTATTCACCCAGTGGCCAACCAGCTGCCCACAGGAAGCCCAAAAGCAGGACATGGTGCAACAGCAGTCTTCCCACCCATGTTCCCCAGCAACTTGTGTTCATAGGCATACTGCCTGTGATACTGGAGACTGTTGGAATCCTGGATTAGGATTCTGGTTATGTTTCCATGGATTTACTAATTGCTGAGGAGCTGGAGGAATCAGAAGACTCAGCAGAAAACTTAAAGGTCAACGTTGCACCTGGACATTGATGTCATAATTGAATAATTGGTAAATTGATTGTTTCAATTAAGGGATTGCAAGCAGTTGCATCACTGTACAGTTAGCCTATAAAAGGAATGTATTCCCATGTACATGTATCACTCCATCTATCACTCAAAATGAACCATTAAGAGATGTATCAGAGCTGTATTGACTGACCGTATGTAAGTATTTGTATTTGTGATTGCCATAACTAAATTATATTTTTATATGCCAGTAAAGGTTTGTTTAAACCTATTGAAAATCTCAGTCTTAATCTGTGTCTTTGCTGACTTTGCTGGAAACCGTTGCAAATACTCTGCTATAAGGTTATTGGCCAGAAGCCCAGTCTGGCAATAACTAAATAAGGTTGTATATAACCACCATAACTCAATAGAGACAACATAGAGGCATCAGGACTAGTAGCCATTGATAGCTTTCTCCTCCAAGAATTTGTCTAATCCCCTTTAAAAAGGTACAAGGTGGGTGAGCATCCAAGATGAACACAAAAAGTCTCAGGATGGTGTAAACAAATTTATTGCTGAAAAGCCCAACGCGTTTCAGTCTCTTGCTTTTTATTAGGCTTTCTTCAAGGGGCTGTTACATCCCCTTGAAGAAGGCCTAATAAAAATCAAGAGTCCGAAATGCGTTGGGCTTTTCAGCAATAAATTTCTTTATAGCATCCTGGGATTCTTCTTTCTTTTTGTGTTCAATCCCCTTTAAAAGCCATCCAAATCGGTGGCCATCATTACGTAGTAGCAAATTCCATCGTTAAACTATCCACTGCATGGAAAAAGTCCTTCCTTTCATCTGTCCTGAATTTTCCATCAATCAGCTTCATAGGATGCCCCCAGGTTCCAGTATCATGAGAGAAGGAGAAAAAAAATGTCTCCCTATCGATTTTCCCCACACCATGAGAACTTCCAGGTTAGGTCAGAGGAACCCAGGCTGCAATTCCCCACTCAAGGCTGACCCATGACATTTTGCTTATACATTTTGTGCCAAGACATTTTGGCACACACTTAGATGGACATGTGTCTGTTCAGAGGACTGACCTCTATTTTGAAGGCTACCTCTATTTGAAAGGATGTCCGGGCCAAGTTGGTTTAAAAATAAATAACCATCAGAAGGAAGGGTTGGGCCTTGAAGTTGTGCATCCACAGTTAGCCCCTGGACAGCAGACTGAACAGGAAAGCATACAGGCCACCTGGTCATAGTCCTCCACACAATTTGAAGAAGTACTGTGGTTCTCTTTGAATTTTAATTATTTCTAAATTTGTATCCATGCATGTAAATTAGTATGTGCACATATTGTGCAAATCAGTATCCTCTTTGTCCTCTTTTTGGTGATTCTTAAGTGGCCACCTTACCACCACCCCCAAATCAAGATACATGGCCAGCTACGTTATTAGGCCCTTGAGGCAGAAAATCCCTGGAAATCCTCTCCCCTTCCCTTGGCAATGTAAATTAAATAACTAACTCTTCACCATCTTTTCATGACACACAAAATCAAATGCCTAAGGCAGCTACCTCAGTCTCTCTAAGGGTAGGGCCAGCCCAGTCATCTCCACACTATTATTAACCCTGTATCCAATGAGTGGATGCTGGTTTGGAGTGGTGCTTCTCCCAGTGAACCACCAGCAAAGGAAGAAACAGCACTCCTATGATTCCCATTGTTGTGGTGGGGCTCTGGAAAACAGTCTGGAGCACGGAACCAAGAATAAAGACCGAAGAGCAATCAGAGGCCACAGACACCAGCACCCAGATAGGCCTTGTTGCTCAAGCTGGTCTCAGCTGCCTTTATACTCCTTCCTGCTCAAAAGGATCCAATGGCAAGCCTGGGGTGGATGGAGTCAGTCCAGGTCTGGAAGGTTCTTTGCTGAGAGACTGCAGTTATGTCTTTCACCACATGGGGCAGTGGACCACGCTTCCTGTCACCCATGTTGCCGGTGTACCAGGAGAAATCACCAGTTAAAGACCAACATTCTACACAACTTTTTCTCCTTCCCATGTGGTCATGCTCAGCGTGAAGGCCAGTTTCAACCAAATGCTTGCTTACTGATTAAAGACTTCTCTCTTTTCTCCTCTTTTCACTTGCATCTCCTTGCTTCCAAAGTTATTCGGGAGATGCATCATCAGCCCCCTGAATTCTTTTCTTCTGAAAAATAGTATAGGGGAGTGCAGTTTGGGAATGGAACAATAGCAAGTACGGTGAGAGAGAAGATGATTCAAAGTTCTCCTTTCTGCCATTTTTAAAAAATTGTTTGCTCGCTCAAAATCACCCACATGCAGGAAACATCCAGGGACCCTGTAGCTTTGCCCTGATGGGTGGAAATGCAGCTTGGGCTAGGAGGGGAAAGGGTGAAGTGGCCCCTCTTCCTACCACTCCTCCACTGAAACTGGGAACATTCCACAAGCAGAGTGACCAAGAACATGGTTGTTTGTTTCATATATTCTTTTCAAATTTCACCACCGATGCACCAGTATGCTCCATTGGTTTGTATGGACAATGGCTGCAGTGTGACCAGGGGTACTGCCAGAGTTAGGTGAGGGCCCTGGAAAGATGCCATGAGGGGTCCCACATACACTCCTAGGTGCTCCTCTGGTTTCTCCCCCACCCTCCAGTTCTCTCTCTCTTCACTCTTTCTCTTCCCCCCGCCCTGTTTACTCTCCAACCGTTCACTCTTTCCCCATCCTTAGCAGTCAGTGGCTTTCGTTCTTTCTTTCGTTCTTCTTTTAGAAGCGTTCAGAGTGAAGCTGCAGTTGCAACTGGCATCTTGATTTCCCCCCAGAGTGCCTCTGGGCTCACATGGGGCCACCGAGAGGGCTTCTAGAAAAATGAACATGCCAAACATGACCGCAGCTTCCTCCCCAGCATGCCTGATCACTTCTGAAAAGTTGCTTGTGACAACTGCATTTGGGCAGCCTCCAGTCTGCAGATCCCTGGATCAGCGCCTGGCGATGTGGCCCCAGCTGCGCCACTGGCTGTGGTTGCTCTGTGCAGACATTCTGTGGCCTCCTCTAGGGCCACGGCAAAAGACCCATTTGAGAGCTACTGAATTAGACCCACCGATTCGTCTTCCTCTGGGTGTTGGAGAAAAATCTCCATCAAATCACTGGCATCACCGTCCCAATCCTCCCCTCTTTTGAGAGAGCTCAGTGCTTTCCCACAGCCTCTCCAATGATCAGAATTCCATTCTCCTTGGAGGAGCCAAGAGCTGAGTCAAGGGCAGAAGAACATGTTGCCCCACATGTCTGATCCCAGAAGACCTATTTCAAACAATTAACAGGAAGGAATAAACCGAGTTTCAGGCTATGGGAGCCAAATGAAGTCTGGTTTATAGCCTTGCAGGAGGGATCTCTTGCAGACTTTACTTGGAGATGATGGGAAGACTCACAAATATTTGAAAATGATCCCAACTGGCAAAGGGGCTTTGTGGTGAAATGGGAATCCTCCAAGATCACCGACCTAAGGCAACCTGCAGGGGTGGCCAATGAGGAAACCTCCCGAGCCGTTGCTCTGTTCCGTGCCAGCTCTGAATTTCATACATTTCCAAATGGCGTCCTACATGCATATAGATGCACAGTAGTAGACCTCAGTAGATATGGTGGCCCTCTTGGAAGACCAAAGATCAGACTAGGCTTCCTTGCTTTCTGGTTTTGAAAGAGATGGTTGCCTCATGGTGTTGTACATACGGACATAATATGAATGAGAGGGTTGCAAAATGGTGTAGAAGAGAGATAGGTGACCTGGTGCTCTCCAGATGTTTTGGACTACAACTCCCATAATCCTTGACCACTGGCCATGCTGGCTAGGGAAAACATCTAGTGGGCACCAGGTTACCTACTGCTGTGTGGAGAAGCGAGGGAGACAGGAGCAGGCAGGGACCATCGGAGCCTGCTTCAGTAGGACCCACTCCCACAGGGCTAACTGTCATCTTAACCCTGTGGGGAAGAAGGAGGAACTGTTCTTCTGCCCCTCCATTGGGAGATGAGATGGAAGAGTAGGACCTTCCCACCAGCCTGAACAGTCTCCTTAATTTCTTTTTATTTTCTCCCTCTTCCCTCCCCATCCCCTTTTCCTTGTGTGTCATGTCTTTTTTAGAAAGTAAACCTGAGGGCAGGGACTGTCTTCTTTACTGATCATTTGTAAGCTGCTCTGGGAGCCTTTTTTTCTGAGGTGCGGGATAAAAATACTCTAAATACTGCTTGTATGGACAGAATCAGATGTCTCAAAGTGCATCCCTCAGCTGCAGGTAGAGCCTGGCTTCCTCCCAGTTTCTGAAACAACAGACAGGCATGCGATGGAATTGACCTCAGGCTCAGGTGTCAAGCTTGCCCCTCCTCCATGCTTCAAGAACCCTCTCTGCCTTTCTTTAATTTTTAAAAGCATTGTGCTAAAATTCATGCTTTTATCCAATCCTTTGTTGCCTTTTGGGTCTTTATAAAGTGTAAAACAGCTCTAGGGATTAAAAGAAAGTTTCTTGATGATACCAGCAGAAGGGTGAAAACAACCAATCAGTGCTTTGCCCAACCAACTTCTGTTTCAAAGTTATAGAACCAGTTTTTTAGAGCGCCCCCCCTTGCACCAAATCCATACAAGTTAATGGAGTAAACTGGTGTGTTGATAGCTGAATTTGAAAAACCAGGGTCTTGATTGCACTACTTTAAGGCCAAAGTGAAATGTATGAACTATTTTTTTATCTCAAAAAAAAAAAAAATCCCCCAGCTAGGGACGCTTTAGAGTCCCACAACAGATAGGGTCAAAACATTTTAAATAAATAAAAAAAAATTTCTGAACATTCCTAGAATTTCCATGTCTCCTGGGCCCAGAAAGCCTTGAGGCCGTATAAAGCACCAGTCTTTCAGTTCTGCTGGAAAATTCTCTACATTGTTGGCCAACTTGTGGGTCATCATAACTCAACCTACATTGGTTCACACTAAGTTCTGTTGCCATAATTGTCTCTTTTTCCTAATGTGGTTTTATTTTTATTTTCATTTGTCCATTTGCCTGCGGGGTGGGAGGGAACTAGGAGTGCAAAGAAAAAGTAATATGTGTATAAGAGAAATCTAACATTGTGTAGAAGAACTCACTAGCCTGGATGAGGAAGAAAAGAGCACAAGGAAAGAAGGAAAGTGAGAGCTGGGGTTAAATGAGGCCCCTGGGTCTGGAAGAGTTAAAGTTCACAGCCTTAAATCTAGGGGTGTTCAACCTGGTGCCCTCCAGACGTTCTGGAAAACAACTCCAATCAGCCCCAGACAGACAATGGTCAGGGATTCTGGGAGTGGTATAGTCCAAAACTTCTGAAGGACACCAGATTGCCTTCCTCTGTGCCTAAATATTACATGCTCAAAGCAATGCCTTTGGCAAGGGTGGGTATGTTCACATACCATTCTAATTAATTGAAAATAACCACTCAAAAATCATGCATTAAATGTTGTATTTAAATACAGATCCAATTATTTGCCTCGTTTTCTGTGAAGGATATAGTTTGGCCAAAATGCACATTAAGCATTTCCCTTCACGTAGTAATTGTTGTTGTTGTTTTCCATTAGTTTGCAATCCTAACTCACTTAAGTATGGTCATTTCCTTCATTGGGGTGCTTCTCACGTGACTGCAGAATCAGTTTCCAAACCACTCAGTAAAAAATATGCTCTGGAAGCTAAGAAGAAGGGTGTGAACATGATGGCCCCATTCAGAAGATGCCTTAAACCATGGCTTTAACCATGGTGGTTAAGCCAGAAAGCTGGGCTCTGTTCTGAAGACACCTTAAACCATGACTTTAACCATGGTGAATAAAGCAAAAAGCCTTGTGAACCATGCAGTGTAGCTTATTTTTCGTGAACAAGTCACCTTGACAACCCATGGTTGGTCAATAGTGCTTAACAAGCCATGGTTAACAAGCCACCCTGCAGAAAATGTCCTGGGTTCAGACAAAATGCTAGCCCATGGTTCAACAAACATCTCACAGTTCAACAGCAACCCACACTCAACCTGAGAATGAGTTAGCGTGCTGTGTGAACAGTCCCACGTTGGCACCTGCAAATCCCTTTCCTTCTTGTCTTTATACTTGTAATATCTAGGCTGTGTGTTCATCAAAATCCCTTTTACAGGCAGTGGGAAAGCTTAGAACCTGTTCACATTTTGCCAAATTTCTTATAAAATCAATAATAATAATAAAAATAATTTATTTCTTACCCGGCTCTCCACTTGGATCGAGGCGGGGAACAACAGTGAATATAAAACACATGAAAAACTGGTTAAAAACATAGCATACATGATTAAAACATCCTAAAAACATCCTAAAAACATCCTAAAAACATTCTAAAATCCCACTGGATAGGCCTGCCAGAAAAGATCAGTCTTTATTGTTTTTTTAAATGCTAAAAGACTGTCAAGTTGACGAATCTCCTCCAGCAGGCCATTCCACAGTCTGGGAGCAGCAGAAGAGAAGGTCCTCTGGGTAATACCCGTCAGCCTAGTTTTGGTTGACTGAAGTAGATTCTTCCCAAATGACCTGAGTGTGCAGGGCGGATTGTACGGGAGAAGGCGATCCCGCAGGTAGCCAGGACCCAAACCATGTAGGGCTTTAAAGGTAATAACCAACACTTTATTCTTCACCCAAAACTAATTGGCAGCCAGTGAAGAGATTTTAAAACTGGTGTAATGTGGTCACCCCTAGATGTACCAGTGAGTGGGGAGAATATGGCCAGAATGTGACTCCTAATATGTAAATACTGGGGTGGGGTGACGACAGGGAGTGATTCTACATTTTATGTTTTACATCACTGTTTGTTACAAGTATCATCTGTAAAAAAAAATTTTTTTTAAACACACACACACACACACTGTAAACCTTGATAAACAGAGATTCAAATCTGAGTTAACATGGCTAACAGCATAACTAATGGTATGATGGGTAACTCTGAAAACTATCATAACCAAACAGACCCTAAAGGAATGGTGCCACCTAATGATTAAGATGGCAATTTCCCCCAATATCTGACATCTGTTGGGTGCACAGAATCTCTCCCTACACATATATGTTTTTAAGTTGTACATCTCTGTTTCTGACTCTATCAATTAAATTTTAATTGCCATTCAAAATCAGAGTATGCTTCCATTATGATTGGGAAATAGAACTCCCCCAGAGTGCTATTGATTGCAGTACAATATCAACTGCCATGTAAGATCAAAGTAAGGCTAAACTTAAGCTGTATTCTTAAATGCCTGGTCGCGAGAGCTCATGAAAGCAACTTGCTCCAGTGACCATGAATGAATGCTGTCCTTAAACTGATTCAAAATCTATGCATTTACATTGCAAATGATCAAAAGTCAAGCAGAGATTTTAAGAGCTAGCACCAGCAGGCCCATCTCCATGTGATGTTAAGCAAGATGTAGCACGGCTAACAGTTACAATTTTCTCTGCCTTCCAGATACGGATTGGGGGGGGGGGGGAATTAGTTCAATTCGCATTTTTAATGCGAACTTACCTAATTTCACACTTTCAAACCACTGTGTGAACTGAAACTCACAATGCTTTGAAATTTATTTATTTATTTACAATTTCAGAGCAGTGGACAAATAAAATAAGAACAAAAGGAGAATAAAAATACATTAAAAGCACATTTTTAAAAAAGAAACAAGGTGCAAATAAAACCGCAGCTGGACATTAAAGGAAGGCTTCCTGGAGCAATGAAGTTTTCAGAAGGCACTGGAAGGAATAAAATGTTGGCACCTGCCTGACCTCCAGAGGCTTGGCCACTACACTGAAGGCTCTTTCCCTGGTGGATACCAATGGCATGATAGGTCTATGTGGAACCACCAGGAGCATGCCCTTGGATGACCTCAGTGACCGGGCAGGTTGGTAGGGGAGAAGGTGCTCTCTCAGGTATCCTGGTCCCAAGTTTGTACCTTAAACCTGGCTGGTAGTGAATAGGCAGCCAGTGCAGTTCCGTCAGCAAAGGAGTTACATGCTGGAAAGGGGCAGCTCCGGACAACAGCCGAGCTGCAGCATTCTGCACTAGCTCCAGCTTCCGAAGCAGCTTTAAGGGCAGCCCCACACAGAGCACATTGCAGTAATCCAATCTTGAGGTTACTAATGCCTGTACCACGGTGGCCAAGCTATCCCTGTTCAGGAGAGGCTGTAGCTGGCAAACCAGGCAAATCTGGTAAAAGGCACTCCAAGCCACAGCGGCCATCTGAGCCTCCAGCAACAGAGATGGATCTAAGAGTACACACAAACCACAAACCTGACCTTTCAGAGGGAGTGCAACCGCATCCAGAACAGGCAATGAGCCTATCTCCCAGACCCAGGAACCACTCCCCCACAGGGCTTCCTTCTTGCCAGGATTCAGTTTCAGTTTATTGGCCCTCATCCAGCCCATTACTGAGTCTAGGCACCAGTCCAGGACCTGCACAGCCTCACCCAATTCAGCTGCCACAGGGAGACAGAGAGGCATGTCATCAGCATATTATTATTATTATTATTATTATTATTAATAATAATAATAATAATGGCATTAAATTAAAATCAGACATTTGCAATGGAGTTTTCTAATCAATGCATATAAAAATGTGTATATTAGGGGAAATTATGTTAGCTGATTTTATTACATTTCTATACTGCCCACTAGCTGAATGTTCAAAAATGACTTACGTTAGGGAAATTGCTCGCAAATATATGCATGTATTAAGAGAAATGTGAACATAAATGCATATGAATTTTCATTCAAACTCTAAAAAAAAAAAAAAAAAAAGAGGAATTCTCAGAGTTTGGGATGAACCAAAATTAAGACTGGAGAAATTCGCTAAGTTTAAGGCAAGCAGAAGTTAAGATGGAAAAAATGAGAAACTGAGACAAACCAAAACTGAAAGATAGATTTATTTATTTATTTATTTATTTATTTATTTATTTATTTATTGCATTTCTATACCACCCAATAGCTGAAGCTCTCTGGGCCATTCACAAAAGTTAAAACCATCAAATACAATTCAAAGTAGAAAATAGACAACAGTATAAAAACACAATATAAAAGTACAATATAAAAGCACAACCAGGATAAAACCAAGCAGAAATGCAGAGATTTATACAGATTTAAAATACAGATTTAAAACAGCAAAGTTAAAAGACTAAGATGATGAACTGTTAAAATACTAGGAAAATAAAAAGATCTTCACCTGGTATCAAAAAGAGTATAGTGTAGGTGCCAGGCTAACCTCTCTATGGAGCTCATTCCACAGCTGGGGTGCCACAGTAGAGAAGGACCTCCTCCAGGTAGCCCACCTACCTCTCCTCCTTTGGCAGGGGCTCATGGAGAAGAACCCCTGAAGATGATCCTAGGGTGCTGGCAGGTATATATGGGAGGAAGGGTTCCTTCAGATAACCTGTTCATCCCTATTTCCAAACCATGTTGTCATTTTTTTATTCATAGTGAACTCCTTCCCTGACTGTGAGTCCATGTGTAGAGGAAGAGAAGCAGCTAGTGACAACACTGTCGAGAAGGTACTCACTGAGGGAGGGCGCCCATCGAGGGTATCTTGTCCAAGGGCCCTCAAAGACATGGAGCCTGCTCTACCTGGCCTTCTGCCCAGAACAATATCTCCTGCCCTTCAGTCTCCAGCTGAAGCCCCTGAAGAGAAGATCGTGCATTCAAGGTATGGATATACACAAAGGGGAGTTGCCCATGGCTCTAGCATAGCTCCTGGCCCTGCTTTCCATCGTTAATAAGATCCCCAAAGAAAATTCACATCTGTTAAGAAGCAGGACAAGTGAGATTCCCTTGAGCCTATTCATGGACTTTATCCATGTATCTGTCAATAGCATCCCATACACGTTGCCATTATCTGTAGTGAGAGATCAAGCAAAAGCAAGGGGAGAGAACTTGAGATACCAGGTACACCGGAGGGCAGGGGGGAAGAGACATGGTTCTACTTAACTCAGCATTATCTGCTGTACCAAAGTGGAGGGAAGTGCTACAGGATAAGGCTTAAAGCGCCATCCACTTGCAGGACGGACGGAAGAAACATGGCTTAAGCGGCACCGAGGTTGCAACACAGGCACTCGGACAAAAGTCAGGGGATTACGAGATAAGGCCTCAACTTTGACTCCCAGGCCAGGAAAGAAAAGAAGGCACAGCGCAAGTTAGGGATGGGTTGTCAGCCTTATCTAGGAAATATTTATCACTCTGTAAGCCTTACTTTTGAGTAATTGAAGCCATGTGGCTGCAGACGGTATGTTGGGATGAGAACCGAGCATGGTTATAAAAACAGAAATTACAAAACAGCCTTTGAATTTTAAAGTTACTCTCACGGTAACTCAGTTCAGTAGCAATTCGACAAGATCAGAGGTACATGAAAGGTTTTCCATAGGCTGCGGTTATGGTGGCCATGTGTCCTTTTTTACAGATGACAGTCCTCTATTTGCAGAGCCAGCGCTAGCACTAGGCCGACGAGGCAGCCACCTAGGGCGCAGACCTCAGGGGGGGGCGAGCTGGGTGCCCGCAGATCCCCCGAGGGGGCAGCCAGGGGAGAAACACTGTCCCCGGGGCCCAGGGGCCACCCACTCACCACCCGGGCCCACTTCGAGCTGCAACGGCCACCTGCGAGCACATGGTGGCCCGGCCTGGCCAGTAGAGGAGCAGCCAATGGGCACCACACCCGACGTGACATCAGAGTGGTGCTAGTAACGGCACGGAGTCTTGCACGAGGCTGGGACTACAGCGGTTCCTACACGGATCACATCTTTTCCTCCTCCCAGTTACCTGGCCCTCCTCCTCCTCCCTCTTCCAGAGCTCATGTTCCTGCCCAGCCACACACACCCTGTTCCTGGTCCAGAGCAGCTGCTGCCATTGAAGCAGCAGCAACTGGGGCGCAGCAGCTGTGCCTGCCTGCCGCCTGGAAAAGGGTGCTGGAGGTGGATCTGCCGCATCCAGCCACCCCTGAGAGCCGGCCAGCCTCACATGTAGGTCTCCAGTGGCCCCGGCCAGAACTGGAAGCGGCTAGGACGTGGCTGGCACCGCCCATCGATCGGTGCATGCTGGGCCCCGCAGAGGCGCAGCGTAATACAATGGTGCTGCCCGAGCCGCTGCCCGCTCGCCCACCCATCGGTCCATCCATCAGCCACCCGGCCTGGCCTGACCCGGCCTTGGGGAGGGACGCGAGCCCACGGGAAGAAGGCGAGATGGGGCAGCTGCGCTGGAGGCATGGCACCGTGCCACGCATAACTGGAGCACAGAGACCCAATTTTTTGGGGGGTGCAAGTAGCTCGCCTTGCCTAGGGTGCAAAATACTCTGGCGCCGGCCCTGTCTATTTGAGGGGCTGCTGGAGGACTATCTTAGATCATAAACCCTGTGCTCACTCTAGAGTAAAAGGGGGAGATATTGCCACTCGATACGGCTTTGAAGTCCTTTCTGTTTTAGCCCTTCAGCTACAAGCAGTGGAAGCTGGTGGCTCCGATGTCAGCAGGGCTATGCATCCATTTCGGGTTTTATTCGGAATGAGCCAGAGCTCCAAAGGAGTGCTGAACCCTATTCTCCAAAAATGGGTTCAGCACCTTGGATAGCTCCTTTAAACTTCTGGTTGGTTCCGACTAAATCCTAGAATAGATTTAAAGCCACACCAAAATCAGAGCCACCAGCCTCCACTGGCCACAAGCATAGATCCTGCGGCGTGTTCAAGTCTTGATGGTGGTATCCTGAATTGGTGCTCACACACTGATACACTCAGAGTGCTGGACGTCTGGAAAACAGTCGGCCCTGACAGAAAATAAGCAGCCTCCCACAAGCGGAAGAACCGATTCAGAAATTAAGCCTTCGCTGCAGCAGAGTTCCCCAGTTGCACTCCATAGCTGCATAGGATCCCCCCCCCAAAAAACTAAGCGCTTTGCAAGGACATGCACTTTGGTCTCCCTGTGCTTCCAAGTCCCTCCATCGTGACAGGACTTCAAAATTAAGAACTCAGCGATGTGGGAGGCTCCCTTTTGTTGGGATAGAAGAGAAAGTTACAGCATTTCATGGCGTATCTGCTTTCAAAGCCAACTTAATGTACCCTTCAGCATTTTGTACTAAGGCACCCAAGATTGCAGGAAGAGAGAGAGAGAGAGAGAGAGAGAGAGAGAGAGAGAGAGAGAGAGAGAGAGAGAGAGAAATCTGCAAATACTTTCTTCTCATACAAACAACCCAGCCTTAACAATGCGCAGCTATTGGATCCAAAACCAGTGCTCATCTTTTGCCACATCTGTTTTCTTTTGCCGGGTCCATAATTGAACAGGGCTTTCAAGGCAGTGGCATTGAGGTCTTCACATTTCAATTTCCTCGTTTGCTTTCATCAGCACTCACTTATTATGGCAGCCAGATTTTTGGGAGGAGAGAATTAAACAGTGTGCTGCTGGCTTGGGGCTTGGCTCGGTAAAACCTGAGCACCTTGAAGGCTCCCAGGATGTGTGTAAACTAAGGCCACAGCTAGACCTAAGGTTTATCCTGGGATCATCCAGGGTTCGCCCTTGCCTGGGCACTGCATCTCCTGTGTGTCGCCTGGACGATCCATTATTATTATTATTATTATTATTATTATTATTTATTTATTTATTTATTTATTTATTTATTTATATAGCACCATCAATGTACATGGTGCTGTACAGAGTAAAACAGTAAATAGCAAGACTCTGCCGCATAGGCTTACAATCTAATAAAATCATAGTAAAACAATAAGGAGGGGAAGAGAATGCAAACAGGCACAGGGTAGGGTAAGCAGGCACAGGGT
Source organism: Elgaria multicarinata webbii (assembly GCF_023053635.1). Lineage (NCBI taxonomy): Eukaryota > Metazoa > Chordata > Lepidosauria > Squamata > Anguidae > Elgaria > Elgaria multicarinata. The sequence continues at coordinate 98,635,520 of NC_086177.1, forward strand.
AGGGTAAAACTAACAGTAGAAAGTCTGCACAACATCAAGTTTTAAAAGCTTTATGAAAAAGAAAAGTTTTTAGTTGAGCTTTAAAAGCTGCGATTGAACTTGTAGTTCTCAAATGTTCTGGAAGAGCGTTCCAGGTGTAAGGGGCAGCAGAAGAAAATGGACGGAGCCGAGCAAGGGAAGTAGAGGCCCTTGGGCAGGCGAGAAACATGGCATCAGAGGAGCGAAGAGCACGAGCGGGGCAATAGTGTGAGATGAGAGAGGAGAGATAGGAAGGAGCCAGACCGTGAAAAGCTTTGAAGGTTAACAGGAGAAGTTTATATTGGATTCTGAAGTGAATTGGAAGCCAATGAAGAGATTTCAGAAGCGGAGTAACATGGTCAGAGCGGCGAGCCAAGAAGATGATCTTTGCAGCAGAGTGGTGAACAGAAACCAACGGACTGATGTGAGAAGAAGGAAGGCCAGAGAGAAGAAGGTTGCAGTAGTCCAACCGTGAAATAACCAGTGCATGAACAAGCGTCTTGGCGGAAGAGACAGACAGAAATGATCGAATCCTGGCAATATTATACAGGGATCCAGGGATAAACCTCAGGTCTAGCTATGGCCTTAATGGCCCATTATGCCGAAGGGGCTTGGAGAAGGTAGATCGGAATCTACTGGCAGAACTTTGGGTGATTTGCAGGAGATCTCCAAGGGTCTCCCAATATTTGGGGAACAATTAGGATCTCTGTAGCCTACAATGCGGCCTCCTATGCTCTTCCCTCTCCCTCTCTTCCTTCCACTCTGATTTCTCCATTGCTGGGAGCACATGTGTTTGCTCTCTTCCCTTGTGGTGTTATAGAACAAAGGAATTGACGAACAAACTTGCTTTTGAAGGTCTACGCTGTACCTGCATATGACATGCAAGAATATTGTGACTAAACTATTTTTACATTTCTTCACTAAAGAGGAGTGCGGTCTCTTTTTAGCCTTCGTGTGCATATGGGACTGGTAAATGCTCATTCCGTTTTGCCTTATTTATTTTCCCCTGCTAACTAATTTTTGTGAACCGCCCAGAGAGCTCTGGCTATTGGGCGGTATAGAAATGTAATAAATAAATAAATAAATAAATAAATAAATAACTGCCTTTTTAACAAGCAGCAGCAATATCAAACACTTCCATCAATACCAAGGTCCATCACACCATTGATCCGTCTATCTAGGTGTAGTCTACTCTATAAACCTGGGACCTTTTGGATGCAAAGGATGTGTTCTACCACTGAGCTGGGGTCTTCTTCTTAGGCATGACTGCAAGTAATATAATGCAAGTAAGCAACAATTCCAGGAACTTGCTATAAAAAAAATCTTTACAGTCAACACAATGTAATAATAATTCCAGACTTCGTTTATTTTGCAGACCACTATAGTCCTTTCTGACTCATATGATTCTTTTATATTGGGTATGTGTGTCTGTATGCACACACACATTCTCTCTCTCTCTCTCTCTCTCTCTCTCTCTCTCTCACACACACACACACACACACACACACACACACTGATAACCCACAATAGCTACCACAAGAATATTCCCAGAGAATGTGAAAAATAATTATAAGCTCAAAAGCAGAGGTCTATAGAACTGCTCCTTTTATCAAGAAAGTACATCCATTTCAATGGGGAAGTATTCCTCTACATATGATAGGGTGAGCCACCCTGAGAATGCTTTGTTATGGGAAGGCATATCATAGAATCATAGAATAGCAGAGTTAGAAGGGGCCTATAAGGCCATTGAGTCCAACCCCCTTAAAGCATACCTGACAGGTAGTTGTCCAGCTGCTTCTTGAAGGCTTCTAGTGTGGGAGAGCCCACACTCTCCCTAGGTAACTGGTTGCATTGTCGTACTGCTCTAACAGTCAGGAAGTTTTTTTCCTGATGTCCAGCTGGAATCTGGCTTCCTTTAACTTGAGCACATTATTCCATGTCCTGGGATGATCTGGGATGTTCGAGAAGAGATCCTGGCCCTCCTCTGTGTGACCACCTTTTAAGTATTTGAAGAGTGCTATCATGTCTCCCCTCAAGATCATAAATAAATAAATAAATAAACTTTTATTAAGATCTACATTTCCCAAAATGCAGGGAGACCAAAATGGTTATTTTTGTAACCCCCATTGTTGATTGCTCCTCCTGTCTAAGACACACATGTGCTTCCCTTTGAATCATAAGGCTAGAAGGTCATTGAGTGTAACTCAAGGTTGTGTTATGGACAGAGCCAGAAACAGGTCCCATATGATCTTTGGTTTTAGAGTATAACCAGAGTTCCTTGCAGGAAAGATTATCTGAGAGCTGATGGGAGCAGTTTTGGGCTCCCTATTTAAACAATCCTAGGAAAGCAAAGACTGAGGGTGGAACTTCACATATTTTGGGGAATCTACCGCCAATACAAGCCAGCCTCTTAATGAAGATGGATTGCTGCTGGGTCCAATGATGAGAAAGCTTCAGCTCTAAATGTATTTAGAGGCTGGTTCCATCTCTGTAATGATTCTAAACTGGCATTATAAAAGAACTAGCCAGTCCTGACTAGTTTGGTTATTGGTGTGTGTGTTTAAAGGATTAATTGGAGAATGTGTATTTGGAAATAAAGCCAGGGAGATTTACCTATTCAGGACTTTGGGCTTCTTTAGTTTAAGGGAAATCACATTCACTTACCAGCACTTTGCTTCCTGCTTCCCTTGCACAATTGGATTGTGCTGAATTACGCACTCCTTGCCTGCCCAACAGAGCAAAATAACTTTCACAATACTTCTTTTGGCACATGCAGGATTGCCTCTGGAAGGGTGCTCTGCATAAATAGAAGCCAACGTCTGCATGTGAATTCATTAATGCGCTTGCTGGCCTAGGGCAACAAGGAGGGCACTAATGAATGCAACAATACAATATCTTCTTTAAGCAATCCCATTCTTTTCAATCTGAAGTTCCTTGGGACAGAATGTTCCTTTTTCTAATTATTTTATGGGACACATTGCATGGATAAAATAAGACACTGCCCCTTCTGGGCAGATATAAAGCCATAAACTCAGCAGTGCACTTCCTGCCAAACCATGATCATTTCTGAATGAATTTGAGACCCAGTTTAAAGCACTTAAAACAAAATGGTCTTAAAATAACAACCCACTAACCACACTTAACTGTGAGCCTCAAAGAGCCACCCCAAATTGAAAGATCTTGTAATACTGACCAGATCTACACCAGGCAGGATATTGCACTATGAAAGCAGTATATAAGAGGCAGGAGCCACACTACTGCTTTATAGCAGTATTGAAGTGCACTGACAACTGTTGGGGCCCACTGACACAGACCATATACCACTTTCATACCGCTATATCCTGTTTGGTGTGGCTCCTGCCTTTTATGTACTGCTTTCGTAGTGCAATATCCTGCTCAGTGTAGATGAGGCCACTTTCTCAAAAGGGCAGGATAGTTCCATGACTCCTTTGGGGACCTTTTTACCCCAGCCACTAAGGGCACAACCTGGCTGGGGAATGAGTTGTAGGACTCTTTTCTGTCTAAACATCCATCTGATTGTGCCCTAAACTTCAGATTGGAGATGGAGGTGCCTTAATCCTTCACACACACACACACAATCAAGCTGTTCCACCACCAAAATATACTCACCTCCAGCTGTTCCCTCCACTCACATACACACACACACAAACACACAATGGCAGAGAGAGTGCTACGGATATCAGGGGACGTGAGCAAGATGACCGCAACAGGACTTTTGGTGGCCTTGAAAGCAGCAGCAGATCCAGGAACCGCTACAATGCTCCCACAACCACGATGGGTCCATCAGCCTCAAGGGCACGATCAGCAGCAGCCAAAGCCCTGTCAGCCTGTCCAGCACCCAGAAAGGGGAGATCCAAAGCAGTTGGTGCAGCCAACAGGGGTCTCCCCATCTGCATTCTCTCGGGGCACAGTTGCACAATGTTGGGAGATGGCAATTCCATGTCTGAATGCTCTCTGTGAATTGAACTGATGAATCTCGGCAGCTAGCCAATGACAAGGTGGCCTCTTATGCATAGCCAAGGAAAGGCCTCATCAAAAACAGAGGAGCCCAATCTGCATAAACATGTGCACACACAGGTGTACATTGAGCAGGGGGTTGGACTCGATGGCTTTGTAGGCCCCTTCCAACTCTGCTATTCTATGATTCTATGATTTAGGAATAATGGCTATTATTTCAGTAGAAATGCAATACATTTCTCTATAGTGGGGACGATTGTGACCAAGTCACCTGTGTGCTTTGCTCAATATCCTGCTCAGGTGCTAGCTGTGGATGGGCAACTTCAAAGCCCAGCTTTTCCTTCTTCTAATTCTTTATCTTCAAAGCAGACTTGGACTGGACAGCCCTTCAAATAGAGGACACCTTCAAATAGAGCACTGTCCTCTGCCAGCTCTCCAAAATAGAGGACTGTCCCCCTATAAAGTAGTGGGCCTGGCCAACCTATGATGAAGAGAGAGCCACTTCTCACCGAAGTGAATGCTTTGGGCACCTGATGGCAGCAGCTAGACAAGGGCTCAGGCTGAATCTAGAAGAATCTAGAAGGGGGCACGAAGGAGGGTCTGTGTCCCTATGAGGTTAATTGCACATCCCATACCTAGAGGCTGATACAAATATTGCTATATACATACTGGCTATCTTTTGCCTTCATCTTCACTTTTTTTTCTTGATGTTCATCCTCTTTGGGAATATGCAGCATTTCAATTAAGACTGAACAGTCATATTTTCACAGGACAGAGCATAGCACATGAATTGCAAAAACAGTAAAGAAAGTAGTAAATGCAAGGCCTAATTTAGGTTCTCAACAGACTTGATTCATCCCATATTCTCTGGACATAGACCAAAACCATGGAGCGGGCATGATCAGGAGCAAAAAAGATCAAACTTTGGGAAAGTTTTGCTCCAGAGTTCAACTTTTTTGCTAGAGATGGCCATTTCCATTATAGGCGGATGAGCACTGGGGAATATGTCAGACTTAATCTTGTTCTTATTGAAATCAACATATTCAATGTATTCCCATATTCTCTTTGGAACCACTAGTTGGCTGTTATTTGATGGGAATATCCCTCATTCCCACAATCAAACGAAATATCCCACATTCCCACAATCAAACGAAAACAAAATTCCACTGAATTGGTTCTCTGGGCTTCCCCCTCCCAGCCAGTCCCCTTCCACTCCCCTCTGCTCACTCCTAGCTGCTGCCCCCCAACTCACCTGCTGACCCACAGAACTTACCTGAGGCCTCCACAAGCACCGGTGAGCCACAAGACCTACTGGGAGTCATTGGATCCCCTCCCCCGCCACTCTGCCCCTGATTCCTTTATTTTATTTATTTATTTATTTATTTATTTATTTATTTATTTATTTATTACATTTTTATACCGCCCAATAGCCGAAGCTCTCTGTCAACACAATGTAAGGACAACACAGGTGTCCTTCCAGCCACTAATCCCTGCTATCCCCGCCCCCCCAGTGGTTCGGCAATGATATGTTTCAATATCACCTGTATCAGCTGTGTTTATATATCTTGTTGCTCAGCAATGCAAAGTTCTTTTCGTAGCTCCTGTTGCTTAGCAACACAAAGTTCTTGCTTGGAACCTCCAACATGCCACGCATTGCCACACACCTTAGCGTTTTATATAGAGAAATATGGTGGTATTAATTTATTGTATTTTGGCCCTGCTGCTTTTGCCTTTAGCTCCACCCACCATTGGAAGTCCCTCAGGCTGAAAAAGGTTCAAGCCCCCTGCTTTTGGGGTTTGAGGTCTAACACCTTCTGTATGCACCATCATCCCCAGCTCACCCCAAAATTCCTTATGCTTCTTTCCTAAGCATGCTGTGGCCACAACTATGGAAGGTAAGAGGGGCTGTTATCCAAACAAAGAAATGCACATTATGATGGATTAAATCTGCTTTGTCAATTATGATAAAGGGGAGGGAAAGATCTGGAAAACAAATTTATAGCCACAGTGCAATTTAACAAGCCTTTAGGTTAATATCATATTCCCTTCTGTTGGTTCAGACTCTATGATCTTTCTGAGAGTAGGGATAAATGTGCCTAAGAAATTCTTTAGAAAAATAAATATTGTCCGTAAACCACATGACAAAGACAGGGCAGCTCATTCTCTGAAATCCATCTTGTGTGTAAAATGACTCCATATCCTCCTCCTGCCCCCAAAGGAATAACTAGTCTCTATGCTGAGAAAATGTTACATTTGTTCCTACAGCAAGAAGGGTGGCATGATATGTCATATGACTGTGAGAGGAGTCCTCTTCCTATAAACAAGAAAAACAGGCAACTGATTTGCGGCAAATGGCATGCCTTAGCGATAGAGCACATGCTTTGTATGCAGAAGGTTTCAGGTTCAATAACTTCCGCCAGGAGACACTTTATTTTAACCCAGTGCAGGGGCACTGCTAGGCCTAGAGCCACTGGGCCCTGGACCTGAATTGATTTTCTAGTAGGGCTGTGCACAGCCCACCCATCCAATTTGCCTCGGAGGCCGATTCGGAGCTTCCAAATCAGTCCTGATCTGACTTGGGGAGCCTCGGAAACCAGCCCAGCCCACTTCGGATTCAGTTCCAAATCTGAAACAGTGGCAGCTGTTGCCATTTCCTGGGTGCCTGCAGGCATCTGGGGAAGCCGGGTGTGAGTCCAGCCAGGAGTACATAGGACTCCCCTCTCCTCCCGCTCGCCCCTCAAACCTGGTGAGCTACTGCCCCCACACGCCCGCGGGACTTACCTGGTGCCTCCACTCATGCCAGCAAACCGCCCATCCTGCGGGAGAGCCACTCTGACCTGCCATAGATCTACTGTTATAAAACTATGCTGGCAGGAAATGGACTTTTGCGCCCACTGTAGTTTACAACAGTAGATCTACGACAGAGCAGAGCAGCAATCCTGGAGGATGGGCAGCTTGCCAGCATGAGTGGAGGCTACAGGTAAGTCCTGTGGGCAGATGGGGGGCAGCAGCTAGCCATTGGGCTCCATCAGCCTGAAGCGCTTCGGGTGCTTCAGGCCGAGGCAGCCCAATCTGGTCCCAAACTGGGATTGGACTGAGGCAGGCCTAATAGGCCCGCTTCGACTTGGATGCAGGGTTTGGGACTGAGGCGAAGCACATCCCTATTTTCTAAGGCCCCAGACAGTGGCAGCTGGAGCCCATTGGAGTTGGTGGTAGACAGTAGAAAACCACATGTGGAACTTCTCAGATACATGTTGGAGCAAATGTACCCGTTTGTTGGGGGATCTCGCTGCAACACCAGTGGGTTGGGTTCAGGCACAGAGGGGGTCACTATGTAGTACTTTGAAACTCTAGGGACAACAAGGCAACAGCAATCTCTATCAAACGTACTTGCAGTGTCTTCCTGGATATTAAGGGCTTCTCTAAATGACTGGCCACTAACAGAAGTTTACTGACCGTTTGCATGACATTGTAAATTTCCAGTGCCTCTCTTGTACTTCTGAAGGATTTTTGCAGCTTCATTTGAAATAGGAAAAAAAAACTAGTAACAAAAAGACACCCTTTCCATTTCAGCATGTAAAGAGGAAATTGCGATATAAGACGAGGCAGACTACAACGCCATCTTGTGGCTGGTTAAATGAAACATATAGAAGCTCTGGTTAAGGGGGGGAAGGGGAGGGGGAAAGGAAGAGCATGTCGTGACCATGGGACAAAAACAGAAGCAGAAAGCTGCAGTAAAGTTGTGGGATTTTCCCTAGTGTAGAAAAGTCATTTACCACCAAAAAAAAAAGTTGTTCTGCCAAGGAGAACTGCAATTCGCACAAACTCCAAGGTGTTGCTGTGGGGGCAGCAGTTTGATCAGCAACATTAAGACATTTGACGATTGGTGGGAGAGGTGGCCAGAAGGACCACTGTCCTCAATGAAGAACGGATCGGGCCGTGCTGTTCGAAAAAGGGAAACGGTTGCTTGGAAACGCCAGCCAGCCTCCTCGTCTCTATCCCTGAGTCAGTTGCTCTGAATCATTAAGTGAAAACAAGCCATTTGCCATCTGGTAATTACCTTTGGGGCTGAGGTGTAAATCCCTGTTCCTTAATCTTGCCGCCTTAAAGAAAACATTTCCTCATAGGTGGTCCAGATGGTGGGAAAGCCTTTTCACCAGGAATAGACGGGACCAGAGAGACGCTTGTTCCCCAGTAGCGAACGCACAGGAGGATGGCTTTGCAGGCGCCCGGGTTTAACAGCTGCTGCCATGTCACGCCGTAAAGCTTGCAAAACGACCGTAAACCTAAACACACATATGGGGAAGTCCCAATAGTGGGGTGGGGAGTGGATATATTTATATTTTAAGACATATATTTTAAGGTATATTCTTGGATATATACAAGACTAAACTGCAAAAAAAAGTAATCTGAATTTAAGTGCATTGGTTGTTGTTTTTTGTTGTTGTTATTGTTACATTTTTAGTACTACATAATAATTCTAGTTATTATTGTAGGCTGGGGAGACGGGGTAGCTCCGTGGTAGAGAGTCCGATTTGCATGAGGAATGGCCCAGGTTCAGGCTTTGGCAGTGGAGGCTGGTGGCTCTGATGTCAGTGGGGCGGTGCACCTGCTCTGGGTTTCAGTCAGAGCCAGTCAGAACTCTAAAGGAGCTTTCAAGGTGACTGGATCTGACTGTTCCACCACCCCACTGGCATTAGAGCCACCGGCCTTCACTAGTCCTTGGGATCTCCAGGTCAAAGAGTTGCAATCAGCGGGCAGTGAGAAAGTTCTCTGGAAACTTGCTGCTGGTCAATGACTGCATTGACCTGTAATGCAAAACCGCAGTTTAGCATTATGTGCACAAACCTCTGGAAGTAAGCCTATATACATCAGTCGCTGGGGAACATGGGTGTCAGAGAGCTTTTGCACCATGTCCTGCTTGTGGGTCCTTGGTCGACAGCTTGTTGGCCACTGTGAGAACTGAGGCCTGGACTAGATAGACCCTTGTTCTGATCCAGCATGGCTCTTCTTACGTTCTTATAGTAACCCAAACAAAGCCTCGAGCTCCTGCACACCTCCCTCTGCTCTCCTCCACTGTGGCCAAGAGGAGGAATGACCCAGTTTCCCTTTCCCCAATTCCTGACTTGTCACTGTCAGGAATCACAGTTTAAAACAAACTCTAATTAGTTGCTAAACAAACCACCAACAAACTCTGGATTGTTTTGTTGGCTTATTTAGGAAACTACCATTTGTTTTAAACCACAATTCCTGGTTCATATGTACCAACAAGCCAGGAATCAAGGAAAGTGAAACTGAATCACAAATGATTCCTCCTCCCAGTTGTACAGGAAGAGGAGAGGAGGGGAGGGGAGTGAGAGGAAGGGAGAGGGGGGGTTCCTGAGCCCAAGGCTTCACTTGGGATCAGAGGCTTTCACAAGTAAGGCTAAATCCTGGCTTAGCATTACATGAGAACTGGGCCAGTGTTGGGCTAGATGGAACTGGGCTAGATGGTTTGACTCAGCAAAAGTCAGCTTCAGATCTTCACAGTCTGTAGGAATACAGGTCAAACATCGACTCTTTTTTACTCAAAGGGATTTATGCCTTTGACATTATGGCCAGTTCATTAGACCACTTAATATTTATAACATCTGTTGCTCAATGTGCAGCACTAGCGAGCGGCCTAGAATTGAAGTGCTACTGAAACTTGTAATCCTTGTGAAGCAGCGGGGGTGGGGGGAGGTCTCTAATGGGTGCCCCAATGTTTCCTTGTTTCTGGATTTATTTTATTGTTAGCATATTTTCACATATTTTATTTATATCACCCTCTTGGTGTAACAGTGAGCTTCAAAGCAGTACACAATCAACAACACAATTGCAATCTCAAAAGAGCAGTAAACATGTAACAGTAAAATCCATTTTCAATCATTAAGCACATCTGTAAGACAACCTCATCATCCAGGCTGAAAATGAAACTTTTCCCATGCCCCAAAATGCTTTTGTGAAGGAAACAAAAAAAAAAGTTTGTTTTTTACCTATTCACAAAGTGGTTGAAGGGCATTAACCCTTTCGGAAGGGCATTTCACAGCATGGAAAGCCCTTTTGCTTCTTGTTGTTACCGGTCTTGTTTCTCATGGTAGAGTAAAGCTCCATTTGATGAACTGGGCAAACTTCACGAGCAGATCTACACTGCGTACTGAAGGCGCTTGCGTGCGCCTGCAGTGCGCCCCCAAAGCGATTGTGTAGATCCTGGAAGGAAGAGGCCGAGGAAGAGGCGGCTGGGGAATCCGGCCGCGTCCTTGCCGCCGCCGCCGCCCACCTCCCTGCCGGCCTCCTGCTGCCGGCGAAAGAGCCACCCGGGTCAGAGAGCTTCTTCCGCTCTCCGCCCTGCCTTCTTCCACCGAGTGGCTCTTTCACCGGCAGCAAGAGGCCGGTGGGGAGGTGGGCCACGGTGGCGGCAAGGACGTGGCCAGATTCCCCAGCCACCTCTTCCTCCGCCTCTTCCTTCCAGGATCTACACAATCGCTTTGGGGGCGCACTGCAGGCGCACGCAAGTGCCTTCAGTACGCAGTGTAGATCTGCTCCAGGACTCGCTCCAGAAGGTGGCAAAGTGAGCCATTTGCCGGGATGCCAAGACCAGCAAAAGAGTCACTGCCCCGACAGTGTTATTTAAATTCCATTCATTCATTTAGCTTGTCATCACCCTATAGTTGAAGTTCTTGGGGCAACCTACCAAATAAAACAAAATAAAGTCCAGTTAAATACAATTTAAACAACAACAAAAAACTAAGAGCCACAGACACATAATAGAGAAGCCTAAAATATATATATATATATATAAAAATGCTACAAAGATCGAAAAATATCTACAGAGATTAAAAACAACTCTAAAACACAAAATGAAGACACATCTGGAAAGTGGAATGTATAGCAAGTTAAAAGGCCTGGAATAATAAAAAGGGGATTGCGTGGAGCCAAAATAATGCCCTTTTTATTTATCTTCTTTGAACACTACATTACTCAGGAATGTTAAAATTCCAGTATGTTGGAATGTCATTGCTTAAGAAAACACAATGAAAAACAGTCCGCATGATCTTCTTGGATACTCTATGCAAAATGGAAATGGTAGCTTACTGAATTTTGGTGTAGGCACTAGGCAGATCTCTCTGGGGAAAGTATTCCACAATTAGGGGGCTACCACTGAAAAGGCCCATTCACAAGTAGCCATGCCCCGAAAAAATATTATGCTACTATTTCCATTTGGCATAGACTATACAAGAAGTTCTTGCAGACTGTCCTTCATTACAACATTGCAGCATACCAGAATTCTAACATTCCTGAGTAATGCAGTGTTCAAAGAAGATAAATTGTCCAGGGACTGTGCTTGCTAAATCAAAACAAATGTACTTTGCAACACAGCTCAGTCCCTCTGCATCACATATAACTCATCTTACCGTTAAAGATATATAGCTACATCTGAGCTGCTACAGCTCTCATCTTGCAAGACTTTAGATCTGAGCTGTTTAGCTCTCCAGGAGATGGGAGCTATTGCATGAATACATCTGAAAGCAGCTGCCAAGCAGGGCTGGCACTTCCATAGAGGCCAGTTAGGCATCCGCCTAGAGCGCCAAGGTAAGGGGGCGCTGAATGGCACGCCCGGAAGTTGCCCTCCCACTCCCAGAGCCACTCTGGCCGAGTGAGGGCAGCTTCCGGGTGCGCTGTTCCGAAGCCTTCCGCCCCCGCCCCCCCAGCGTCCCTGGCTTGGCTTCAGCTGGGTGCCCGCCCAGCAGCCGAAGCCAACCCAGGACACTGGGGGGCGGGGGCAGAGGGCTCTACGTTCTGACTTCCAGCGCGCACCAGACGTCAGAATGTGGAGCCCTCTGACCGCCCTCCCCCAGCTTTCCAGGTGGAGCTGCCCGCCCACCCACCCCACCACAGCGTCCCGCCAAGCCAGGAGGACTTTGGGCGAGGGATAGGTAACATGGCCTCATCCCTGCCTGTCTCTGCCTACCTGGGGTGGTGGGAGGTATGGAGGGGTGAAAGCTGCTCACCTTGCCTAGGGCGCAAAAAAGCCTGGCACCCGCCCTGCTGCCAAGCTTACCCATGAGGGCACAGTGGCATAATAAGTAGAAGTCACTACTTATTATGTAACATTTATGGGTCTTATGGGTCAATCATGGGACAGATGATGGATCAAAGAGTTCACTCCAATGACATAAACAAATGGAGTGGGCCCCATCCGACAACAAGTGAACACTGGCAAACCCCTTGCTACCAAGCCGGCTACAGATCCATTGGTGGCTACCCTTCCTCTGAGAAAGGACAAGAGGGGCCATATTACTGTCCCAGATGTTTGCAGAAAACTATGAAGGGGACGCTTCCCAATCATACTGTGATCAGTGTCTAAGAATGACCGATGGCTGACAACGTGGTCTTCACACCCATGGCCAATAGTGGCTTCACAGAGCATCATTCTTGCAGCAGCAGCATCAACGAAAGGATGTGATCATTCCCTGTGGCAATCAACACAAAACTGCCGTTCCTTTTCCTACGTGGAAGCCCTTTTCACGAAGCAAGTCTATCACGTCGGAAGCATCCAGAGGCTAAGCCAACCAATGTCACTGAGAGAAGGATTGCTTCAGAATTGTCCCAGGTCCATTAATGCGAAACATGCGCAGATGTGCAGCTCCACCGTTGATGAAAAACAGTACCCCGTTGTCTGCGTAGCTCCGCTTCAGCCCTTCCTTTTAAATGCAATCTTTTATCAAAGTCGCATGTGTTTTCAATAAAAGTCAGATGTGGCTTGCCGTTCCGACCAGGAAACTGATTCACAAGTACTTTTGAGGCTCTCCTATCTTTCAAGCCCACCTAATGTTTTCTTCGGTGAGAGTACGGAGGGAAATAATCAAGAGGGCGCACTCATAACACAGCTTCCATGATCAGAATCATAAGTATGGCATTGTTCAAAGGAACAGCTGGTACCAAATTGAAAACTTTAAGTATCCCTTCTGAATAAGAAGTGGGGAGGGCAGTTCCACAAAATCTGTTAGTCATCAAGTCCCTCAGGTACTGATTTAAGGCTGCAGTTCTGCCTATTGCGACCCCAGCTAAAAAGATTAGCTGTTAAGGTTTTCGGAAGGGAACATTTCCACACACAGGGAAACTCACAAATGCTTCTTTCTTGTCTTCTAATCTCCATGGTTATTGTACATTTTTCTGTCTTTTTCTAACCACACATGGGCAATCACACTTCAAACAGCAACAATGAAGCATTTAAGAGCCACTTTTAGCAACAGTCAATTTACAAAGCTGCCTTTTGACCTCAAGGGCTTGATCTACATCAAGAGCTCTGAAGGCACCCTTACTGTAAGATCGCCTCCGATTCCACTCGCTTTTTTTTTCCTTCCCCCCACAACGAGAGACACATGTAGCCAGCAGTCTCTATTTATAGGGTATTCTGGGACAGCAGGAAGTGGAGACCAGATTTATAAAGCCAGCTCAATATGAATTTGACTTTTAATTTCCATGCTTCCCGTTTTATTGCCCTTAAGACAACCTCTTAACGAGCTCCAGGAAGTTGGTGGGAGTCGGGGACAGTGAGTCCCTGTTACCAAATGAAGCAACGGCTTCTAAGAAGGCCATGAACGGTATCAGGGCCTAGCTAGATGTTGTGAAGGATACATAGCTGACACCAGGATATCTTCCCTTTGCATCTCCCCTGATAAGAACATAAGAAGAGCCATGCTGGATCAGGCCAAGGGTCCATCTAGTGCAGTGGTTCCCAAAGTGAGCGGTACTGCCCCCTTGGGGCAGTGGGATTGCATAGAGGGGCGTTAAGAGGCAAGGGGGAGGCAGAGGGGTGTTAAGAGGCAAGGGGGCGGCAGGGGGGCACTTGAGGTGGTCTTTTCTGAGAAGCGCCTCTCCAGAAGGTCTTAAAACCCAGGGACATTTTTAGGGGAGAAGGTAGTTTGGTCCCAAGCCATATAGGGGAAGAATCCACACATGTAATACCGTTTAAGAAGAGTCCTTTTAACGGTCAACTGAAATGTTTCAAAAGCACCAAAACACTAATGAAGAGATATACCCTGCTTGGTGTGCCCCGCCATGCTGGCTCCAAAACAGAAGCATTCGTTCTCTTTTCCCTCCCTCCCTCGGCAAGCCTGCGGCGGGTGCTTCGGATTTTGAATAAATATTCAATTAACTGTTACTGTTTCGAATTTTATTGTTGTTATCTTCCTTAGTGGGTGGTTAAAAAGTGCTATTGTGAATAATGATTTTTATAGTGTAGGGTAGGGGGCACTGGGCATGAGTTTGTGGAACCATGGGGGCGGTTACCTGAAAAAGTTTGGGAACTACTGATCTGAGTGCAACACTGCTGCCAACCAGCTGTTGACCAGAGACCCACAAGCAGGACATGGTGCAACAGCACCCTCCTACCCATATTCCCCAGCATTTGGTTGGTTGTTTTTTATGATAATCAGAGAGGTGCAACAGCATGCTGTTGCCCTCATGCCCTGCTTGTGGATTCCTGGTTAGCCACTGTGTGAACAGAGTGCTGGACTAGATGAACCCTTGGCCTGATCCAGAAGGGCTCTTCTTATGTCCTCTGCCCCCTGTGGTGAACTATATCACTGTAGCTTCTCAAGAACCGGTGACCTCTTCCCCATGTGCAAGCCTGTACAACTATAAACTTTCTGAAAAATAACATTCCAGTTCTATTCTGGCTGTGCCTACCCAAGCTAGCCATTGGTTCCTTCTCAAGAGGAAGGCATTTAAGGAGCCTTCCTGACTCACTAGCTCCTCATTGCTTGAGCAACAAGGTCTACCAAAGGTCTGGTGTACCTCCATGTTTCTAGTTACTCTTCAGTCTTGCTTCATAGAATCATAGAATGGTAGAGTTGGAATGGTCCTATAAGGCCATTGAGTCCAACCCCCTGCGCAATGCAGGAACTCACCTTAAAGCATCCCGGACAGATGGCTGTCCAGCTGCCTCTTGAATGCCTCTAGTGTGGGAGAGCCCACAACTTCCATCAGGAAGTTTTTCCTGATGTCCAGCTGGAATCTGTCTTCCTGTAACTTGAGCCCATTATTCCATGTCCTGCACTCTGGGATGATCAAGAAGAGATTCTGCCCCTCCTCTTGGCTTGTTCTTCTACCTCTGGTTTTGTCCTCTTATCTTGATTATCCAACAACCTGGTTTCTGACCCACTCCATATGCTGACCATAATTCAGGCCTGAAAGTGTGAACACCAGGTCTCGGAAAGGAAGAATAAAGCAGAACTCATGAACAAAACCAAGAGGCAGGCAGAAGCTAATACAGAAACGTGTTGTTGAGCTTACAAAGATAGAAAGGGGGAAATTGGACAATGTGTGGGACGGTCTTCTCCAGCAATGCATTGCTAAGTGTGGATAGTAAACAACCTCATAGACATACAGCTGGCAAAAGGGCAGACATTTCTAGCAGGGCAACATCTCACAGGTTGGGGTGGACAAATCCCTCACCTCTGCTTCCTCTCTGTGTCTCATTTTTCCATTCTTAAGTTTCATTTATCTTGAACTTTGATGACTTTTTTAAGTTTGCTTTTTAATGTACATATCTCCTAATGCATGCATTTTGCCTAATACGCACATTTTGCAAACAATTTCCCTAATGGAATACGGTTTTGAATATTTTCCCTACATATACATTTTTTATAAGAACTTAAGAAGAGCCATGCTAGATCAGACCAATGGACCATCTAGTCCAGCACTCTGTTCACACAATGGCCAATCAGCTGTCAACCAGGGAACCACAAGCAGGGCACAGTGAAACAGCATCCTCCTACCCATGTACCCCAGCAACTAGTATATACAGGCTTACTGCCTCTGATACTGGAGGTCACACTTAGCCATCAGGGCCGGATCTACACTACTGCTTTAAAGCGCTTTATAACAGTTTTATAGCGCTCTGTTATAAAGCGTTTTAAAGCAGTAGTGTAGATCCGGCCCAGGACTAGTAGCCATTGGCAGCTTTCTCCTCCAGTTATTTATCCAACCCCCTTTTAAAGCTATCCAAATTGGTGGCCATCACTACACCTTGTGGTGGCGAATTCCATAGTTTAACTATGTGCTCTGTGAAGAAATACTTCCTTTTATCCTTTTATTCATCAGCTTGATTGCAGAACTCTATTTCAAAATTCAGAGATGTGCAGATTTCAAAGGATCACAGAGTTTCGGTTCTCACATAATAGTTCAAAAGTGCAAAATTAGGTAATGCGCGTTAAGATTTCTGCCCGATCCCTCCTCACAGGGAAAGCTGTCATGAGCTCTGGGCCTGCTGCCTATGAACGCAGAGGCTATGTTATAATCATCAGACATTACAACTGACTTCATAACAAAGCAGCTGTGAATAGTTACGATTCCTTTGGTCTTTGACTTGCCTACCAGATGTCCATATGGAAGTGTGCAGAGAAATCTGGTTTTGCACCTGCCATTGTTCTGTTTGCAGGAAATTGAAAGCCTCTATCCGGGAAAGCAAATTTGGAGTGCAACAGGTTAGCACTAGTAGGGGGTGGATTCATTGGTCCCAGTTTGAAGAGGAGTGAGTGAACCATTGGGGAAAGATATATGATGTGGCAAGGAAGCATGCCACAGGGCTGCCGTCCCCAACCTGGTACCCTCCAGATTTGGACTTCAACTCCCATCTTCCCCAGGCAGCATAGCCAATGGTCAAGGATGATGGGGGTTGTAGTTCAAAACAACTGGAAGGCACCAGGTTGGGGAGGCTAGTAGCCCATGACACTGGGCTATGTGTGGTGGGCAATGAAGCAAACAATGGGACCAGGATGCATAGAGGGGGAAGGAAGCTATGGGGGAGGCATGTTGCTGTTCTGGTTTCTATTATGGAGCACGCTGCAGGCCATATATCACAATGCATTGCCCACCAAGTTTGACACAGCCTGTAATTAAGTTCACCAGTTACCTGAAACACTTTCTGTCTCTGACATCCCAAGCAGGCACCAAGAGGAGGTGATCTATAAAGCCATATGTGGCCGCTGGGCTGTGTTTAGCTTTGTGGAACACAGGTTGTGCAGGCCTTCATATAACATAGTCTCCTACCTTTAGGTGGCCATGGGTCCTCCATTACAGAGAATAGAACTCTGTTAAAAAATGGATTAAAAAAATAAATTGGATCTGCCCACTTTATCTGCAGCCTTGCCCTGTCAGCTGTTGGCTTTTCCCACTTCTGGAATGGGGCCCCCAAGTTCCTTCCAAGAGTGGAATCCAGCCCTCGGGCTGAAAAATGGTCCCCCACCCTGCTCTGCTTGAAGGTCTCGTCCACTTGAAGGAGTCCTCTATCTGAAGGGCTGCCCAGTCCAAGTCCAGCTTCAAAATAATCAGGCAAAGGGCAGCCAGCAACCTGGAAGTTGCCCACCAACAATTAGCACCTGGACAGCAGATGGAGCAGGCACCTAGGGCTCCTGGTCACAGCCTTCGCCATTATGGAGTGAGATGTACTCCATTTCTCGAAGTTGTCGTCATCCTTTCTAAATGTGCCTCCAGGCATATCAATCAGCATGTACACATTTTCTGCAGACCTGCCCTCTTTGGTCCTCTTTGCCTGTGAGGCATTACCCCTTCTTGGGTCACCCTATCTATGTTCCCCCACCCCGCAATTGCTATCCCTTGCCACCACCACCCCAGAGAGCGCTACGTATCGGTACAGCAAATTGGGGCAGCAATGAATACACCAAAGGCAAACACTTAAGAGGAATTTCTTATGGATGGGTAGATCTGATTTTTTTTTTTTTTTTTAACTGCCTTTCTACTATGAAAAACATCACTCAAGGCTTCTACTATGACTTTTCCTCCTTACTCTTCAAACTCTCCTTACTCTTTCTTTTTCCACCCTTTCTTTTTTGACTTCAAACATCTGATGAATCCCCGGTATGGAAATATATCTCGTCTTTAGCTCCCTGTATGATTCCGACTTGCTTTACTGTTTTTGAAATAGACAATGACACTCTTATTGTTCCACTACTATGATGACGCCTTTTGAAAGTTTCCCCTCTTCCTTTGTTTTGTCAGTTATTGGCTCATGCTAGAGCCCAACCTGGTGCCCTCCAGATGTGTGGGACTGCAACTCCCATCATTCCCAGCCACGAATGATGGGAGTTGCAGTCCAACACATCTAGAGGGCTACTGGTTGGGAAATACTGCTTTAGACTTTCTCTCACTCTTCCCATATACGTGTGTGTGTGTGAGAGAGAGAGATACGCAGACATTTTCTTCAAAAGGTTTTTTTGGGGGGGGGAAACAGGCAATAAAAGTAAAATCAACATACTATCATAGTAACAAAAACAACAAACAGTAAAAAATAAATAATAATTTAAAGCACTGAAAAACAAATAAAAGGCTGCAATAGACTCTTGGTGGTGTTCAGAGGGAGGGAGTCACGAATCCGTCCTACATCTGGCACCGAGCGTGTTTATATGTTCTAAGAACACATGCTACATTTCTGTAAAACAGGACGCTTTGGAAAGCCCCAGTATAAGCGGAAACCATCTATATGACTGAAAAGACCTGCGTTATTCTCCCTGGGAGCTTGGCTGGGGAGCTCCCAGCTTGAGTGGCTTTTTAAATGTACACAAACGTGTTTCTGATTTGGTCGCTCTTCATGGAGGCAGCAGAGCCTTCTGAAGTCTGTGGAGGTAAAAGGATCAGCAAGAAACCCGAGATTTGTGTGCTTTTCTTCTTGGGCCCAACATCAACAGACCGTTTCTAGGGAGCTAATTAGATTCCCTTCTCACCCCCTCTCACCCATGTTTTAAAAAACGAAAGCCTTCCCCGGCTCCGGCTCAAAATAAATTTGCAAGTTTAATTGCACGTTAGCTCCACACATTTCCTTGCGTATATCATCAAACGATCACTCGGGAGCAGCCGTGGCAAGTTCATCGTAATCAGCACCAGGATTATAGTGTAAAGATGGTTAAAGTCAGCTGACTCTATTGTGTAAGATTGTAGCCAGAAGTGTTCTTAGCCTCCCGGCAGCAACTTAAGCCTAGCAAAGCTCCTACAGCAACCTGAGTCCAGCAAAGTCATTCCACACACTAGCCCAGTTTAAACATAATGCCAAACCGTTATGTGGTGTTACATGAGTTAACCTTCAGCCCATGCACAAGGTCACTGGATAATTTTCAGCAGATGAGCAAACTGATGGTAGTGATTCCTACATATGATGGGATTATTTAGTAATTAGCAGAGTCAAACAAAAAGCAAAACAGAATGAGCATTTACCAGCCCCACTGCACACTGGCTATCTTAGTACAATAAAGGAGACCACACACTTTTTTAGTGATTAAAACAGTTTTACTCACGAATATTCTTGCATATACAATGCAGGCACAGAATAAAGACTCTTACAGCACCTTGAAGATTTAACACATTTATTCTAGCATAACCTGTTGTTGACAACAGCCCACTTCATCGGATGGATGGAGTATTAAGGAGAATTTCAGGTTTAGATGAATTGCAGAAGAAGGGGGGGGGAGAATTGTAAACAGTGAGGGGCCAAAAAACTAGTGGTTGTTTTTGCTGCTATAGACTAACATGGCTACACTCGGTGGTGTTTATTATTAATGGTGCAACCCTATACATGTCAATTCAGAAGCAAGTACCATTGTGTTCAATGGGTTTTATACCTAGGTAAAGGAGTGCAAACTTACAACATAATCCTATACATGTCTACTTGGGGGGGGGGAACCCATTGTGTTCAATAAAACTTACTATGGGGATCAACAGATGAGTGTTTTATTGCACGCTCATTACTGCCCAATCATGCTGCTGTCCGCCTCCCACTCCTTCCACTTGTTTTTCCGTCGTAAAATAGACCCCCTTTAATCCATCTTTTTTTTAATGGAATGTGCCGCCATTTCCTGCTGTGTGCAGGAAAAGCAGTGTGATACAAATGGCCCCGGAAGGGGCCACTTGGTCATTGCTGCTTCCTCTTTCTCTCCCTGTGTAAAGAGACCTTCACTATTGTGGGACAGCAGCAGGAGGCCATAGTGATGGTAGGGAAATGCAAAAATCCCCCCGTCTGATGATGATCTATGTGTGCATAGAATTGCACTAATAATAATAATAATAATAATAATAATAATAATAATAATAATTTTATTTCTTACCCGCCTCTCCGTTTGGATCAAGGCAGGGAACAACAGTAAATATAAAATACATAAAATACTGATTAAAAACATAGTATACATGGTTAAAACATACTAAAGGCATACTAAAAGCATACTAAAGGCATCCTAAAATTCCACTGGATAGGCCTGCCGGAAGAGATCAGTCTTTATAGTTTTCTTAAATGCTAAAAGACTGTGAAGTTGACGAATCTCCTCTGGCAGGCCATTCCACAGGCCATTTCCACAGAAATGCTATCAATGGCTATTAGCCCTAATGGCTATGTGCTACCTCCAGTATTCGAGGCAGTAAGCCTATATGCACCAGTTGCCAGGGAACATGGGTGCTGTTGCACCGTGTCCTGCTTTGTTGATCCGTGGCTGACAGTTGTTTGGCCACTGTGTGCTGGACTAGATGGACCCTCGGTCTGATCCAGCGTAGAACTTATGTTCTTATGAACCAGAAAGTCCCCTTTGCAGATAAGTAGTTACTCTACTGTTCTCTCTGTGGCCAGATGTTTATCATAGCTGTGACTTCACTCATTGGTTAAACACACTGAAAGGTGGTAGTAAGTGTTTCAAAGATAGGTTTGTTGCAAATGAGGAATGCAGTATTATATAAAAATAAAACTTTTATTGCCTCAAACAAACATAGCTTCTAACTAACTTCTCTCCAGCCCTGACTGACTCCTGAGAGTGCTGAGTCACTGACTGCTGTGTCACCTCCTGATTGGGCGAGTATTCCTTCAATCAAAGTCTGTGTCCCTGACTTCCTCTTCCATCTAACTTCCTGTGTGTCTCACTTAGTTCTACCTATTGATACAGTAAGCTCATTTCTCACTAAACTCTTGTCCATTAAAATGGGCCTGAAGGTTTTGTCTCACAGCTCAGACTGTACAAGGACTAGAAACTTGCCCTTTTTTAACATTTGAAATCTGAACTACTTAGTGGGCCATCTCAGACCATGTGCTCGGGGCTGCAGCCCCCTTAACCCTGCTAATCTGGATATATGTGGGGGCAAAAATAGTAGCATAGTGTAGCTTAACATTCCGAACTGCCAGTAAATAAACCTCCGGAAAGGCATTTCAACCTTTAAAAATGGAAGGGAGACTTCCCAAAAGCTAGAGAACCACCAAAAAACTGGTAGTTGGTGGAAAGGGGAGGGGGCAGGGGAGGAGCGTGGCCATTTGGAGACCATTCTGAGATTCCCTTCCCCTGCCCTTAAAAGGCTACAACCCATAATGCTGAATCTCAGGAATAAAGGTGTAGAACAGGAATCTAACCCCAGGATGTAGAAATGACCCTACTGAAGCTGCTATAAGACTGTGACCCTACACACACTTACCTGAGAGTAATTTCCATGAGAGCAAATAGAAACTTCATCCAAGGAAATCAAAGGCATTTAGGATCAGAGTGTAATAACTCTATGCATATAATAAGAACGTATGCCACAGGAGATAGTTTTTCACAAGGTTCTACATCATAATCAAGTGTGTGTTTAAGAGAAAAACTGTGATGTGTTTGGGCATGACTGCATAGCAACTAAATCTTTCTCAAGGACTGGGAGGCCGCTGGGAAAGCAACTCAATAAAACAGAGACATCTGAAGTGGGAATAAATGTCTAGGAAATTCTCGGCTAGAGTGATTTATTGGCTATTCTCTTCAAAAGATAATAAAGACAGAGGGAATGACCATGCAGCCAAAACCTCGTATAAAAGAAGTGGCATCCTGGGTGTTCTAGTGGACATTGAATCCAGAGGAAGGTTTGTTCACTTGTTTGCTAATTAGTTAGCAAATGATACCTGACTTCGGATGATAACCTTTTTCTTGGGAGTAGACTTGACAGGCAACAATCCTTTACCACAATTCTATTTGGTTGCATCAGCACATTTCCATGAAAGTGGACTTTACAGGTTAATGTTGAGAGCACAAAGGGCAGCAGAGGAAGTATTGGATTTGGGTGGCAGACCCAAACAACACATGACTTAGGAGATGTATGACTGGACAAGGTGAGTGTCCTGACCCTGAACCCTAGCAGTGACCTGGACATGAACTTGGAGGCTGTCTCCAGGAAGACCACACAGACCTGCCCCTCTGCATCCAGAGGAGGTCGCTTGGGCACCCTTGGGCTCTGAGGATAATGAAAGCACCAGCATGCCGCCACCACCCATGCATCGGTGCAGCCTGAGGCTGTTAAGACAGACCAGGCCCCTTTAAGCAAAGTGGCCTTAGTCAGTGTGCAAATGAGCGAACCCATATAAAAGAAGTCAAATCCTTACTTAAGGCTCAGTCATGATATGCTGCTTGTTGGAGCAACTTACAAACTTTCCAGACTTCCAGCCCTAGCACTACTTGGAACTCTCCATGGTGCTGTCGTATTCACACTCTAGATTCTTTGGGAAATCTGACTCGCACAAAACCTAATAAAGACTCCATCCATAGAGAAACCCTGTATCCCAGGCCTCACCAGCACCAAACAATGCAAAGCTCTCACCAAGACAGAGGCGCAATAGGACCCTCTGACTATGCTCCTCATGTTTTATTGGAGGTCACTCTTCAAGTTCTTCTAATTTTGTTGGAACCTGTGGTCATAAGGACAGAAGGGCTTAGCATTCCTATTGTGTGATCAAGAGCTCCTCATATTCAGGCCTTAAGCGTGGTCAGAAAGCTGAGAACTAGTTAAGGAAAATGTCAACAGAGGATTTCTTCCAAAGCCAATGAATGGTGAGACTGAACTCTCGAAAACCACACACAGAAGCCAGGAACAGGAATTGCAAAAATTGACAGTTCAGACATCCCAACCAGTCAAACGCCATTTGTACCACATCTAAATTGTTTTGATCAGGAGAAATCCAGAGCAGTGTTTACAAAAGTTTCAGTGACTTAGAAACAACTAACACTATGTATATTTAAGTACATTTGCATACTTTTAATCCTCGTTACCCTTTCCTCTCTTAACTCTCCCCTCCCCCTGCTGTAATATAATAACAGTATTAACAATAAATCTATACTAAGAAAAGAGGGTGTGTGTCTGTCTGCCCATCCATCAGCACCATAGTGCCAAAACTGTGAAACCTAGAAACCTAGAACTTGGCATGCACTCTAAGGAAACAGTAGGAATATGACCTCTGGGTTAATTTGTTTTTAAAATACATCAATTAGTTTTATTGTGTCTGTGTGGTTGAAGCCTGCAGTAATATCTTCAGCATCTAGGGGCAGATTTCCTTGACCAGAACCAAGCTTTGCTGACCATATAGTTTGAAGACAGGAGAGATTAGCAGGCTGAAGAACTGAATTATACGCTTTCCACCTCCTCTCTGCTGTGGGACAGTCCTCTCCCAGGGGAATGGAGTGGACAGACACTGCCCACAGGGAGTGTGTACTATGACAGGGGTCATGCCAAGGGGTGTTAGAGGGCATGGGTTCACTCAGAGCAGGCAGAGTGTGTTCAAACTCTGACAGCTGTGTAGGTTTGCCTCGCTGTATCAAACTAAGGGTTCTTCCAACCTGTGCAAAGCCAGGTTCATTCTAAAACTACTACTACTGCTGCTACTACAGAGGACCCTCGAAAACATGCAATTAATTCTGAAAATCAGGAGAATTCTCACAACCGAGGTCTGTTTAAAGGGATGCCCGCTAGTTTCTAGCCTTTTCTTGACTACAAGGTTACACTGGGGACCCCATAAGACTCAACCCTCCCCCATTTTTCTCAAAGGGCTCCAAATCAATACAAAAGCAGATTGAATGAAGAGGTTTTCCTTGGTTTTTCTGCAAAGCACAAACTTGCTCTATAAAACACGAGCAAAATTCACAGAAGCCTCCTCCAAACGCCTCTCCTAATAAACAACAAACACAAAAGTCCGAGACAACCCCCTACTGGCAAGCCCGTCCCTCTCCCAGTTTGCTGCTCTATAAGTTTATAATGAATAAAAGTGAAGAAAACATTTCTTTTCAGGCCGATCTAGTGTTTTGGATTATAGTTAATATTTTCTGGCAAGCGGCTCAGCTGTGTTCGAGCGTTCCAAAATAGGAACAGATGTTCCCAGAGCTTTATCAGCATCCCAATGGTGAAGACCCCCAGTCATCCCTGCAGAGGGAAGTCCACAGAACGCATGGCTTTTTTTAAGGACCTGAGGGTTTTGTTCTTTAAATTAAGATGTAGCTAGGGGAGGGGGAGATGGACCCATTAACTTTCTTTGTTTCAAGTTACCATGAAATATTTGGAAAGGTGAAAACACATGCTTTGTTTCATCATCTTGGTTTCAGCTTCCAATAGAGACATAGGCCCACTGAGTTGGAGAATCAGCCAGTCGACATTATTTATTTCTTTGCCCATGTGAGGTGCAGCATGGTTGTGGGTCATAAGACCATAAGAAGTGTTGTGCTGGTTCAAGCCAAGGGTCCATCTAGTCCAGCACTCTGTTCACATAATGACCAACCAGCTGTCAACTGGGAAGCAAGAAAGCAGGACATGGTGCAACAGCACCCTCCCACTCATGTTCCGCAGCAACTGGTGCACACAGGCATACTCCCTCAGATACTGGAGGAAGCATATAGCCATGAGGGCTAGTATCCATTGCTAGCCTTCTCCTCCAAGAATTTATCCACCCACCCACCCTTTTAAAGCCATCCAAATTGGTGGCCATCACTACATCTTGTGGTAGTGAATTCCATAGTTTAACTATGAAGAAGTCATAGAAGAAGTCCTTCCTTTTTACTTATCCTGAATCTCCCACCAGTCAGCTTCATGGGATGACCTGGGTTCTAATATTTTGAGGGAGAAAAACGTCTGCCTATCCACATTCTCTGCACCATGCATAATTTTGTACACCTCTGTCTCCCCTTAGCCTCCTTTTTCCCAAGCTAAACAATCCCAACTGTTGGAACCTTCCTTCACACTGTGGAGCAGCCATAGCTCAAGTGGTAGAGCATATGCTTTGGATGCAGAAGGCCCCAGATTTAATCTCCAGCACCTCCAGGCAGGAAAGAATCCTATCTGAACCTCTGGAAGCTGCTGCCAGTCAGTGTCAACAATACTGAGCTAGATGGGGAAAGGGTTCAACTCAGTATAAAGCAGCTTCCTGTGTTCTTGTCTTCGTAATTCCTCTGCACAAACTGAGAATGCCCATACTACAAATGAAGACAAGGAATGCAGATGTTTAGGAAGCGAGGTGGAGTGCTGAGTGCAGCTAAGAGGACAGCAGGAGGTATAAGCATCAACTGGAGATAAACAAAACATGTATTTTCCTGCTAAGCCAGGGTGTGAAACGTTTTTTTGCCCCAAAGGCCACATGTGATGCAGGGTCAGGAGCCGCACATGCGCAAACACATATACACACAAGCACTCCTGGTAAAGATGCCTCTTGTCTCACTGCTAACTGTAATAGGGGGAAACAATCTGTATGAGGATCTATGGAAGGAGGAGTAGAGAGAAGGCTCTCCACTCCCTCCCCCAGAGATCCATGTACAGTTTATTTATTTATTAAAACATTTGTACCCTGCCCTATTATCCCTGGGATCTCAGGGTGGCGTACAAATAAAAACAGGAGAATGTAAACATAATATACACAGCTTAAAAAGTATTAAATCATTAAGAAATTAAAAACCAGTAGAATTTTTTTTAAAGCAATAAAAACAATTTAAAACAATTTAAACTATGTGTGACCATGGAGAATTTAGCTCTCAAAGGCTTTGATAAAGAGAAATGTTTTAACTTGGCGCCAAAATGAAGCCAGTGTCAGCGCTAGTCCAGCCTCCAAGGGGAAGGTATTCCACAACCGGGGTGCCACAAATGAGAAAGTCCTCTCCCATGTCCCACCATAATGTATGTCTCGCATTGGTGGGACGTGGAGGAGGGCTCCTCCAACAGATCTCAAATCCCAGCTAGGCATATATAGGGAGAGGCGCTCCCTCAAGTACCAATATCCCAGGCCATTTAGGGCTTTAAAGGTAATTGCAAACACCTTGAATTCTGACCGGAAGCATATAGGCAGCCAATGAAATTCTTTTAAGACCAGTGTTATTTGGTCTTTATAGGATGTTCCAGTGAGCAGTCTAGATGCTGCATTTTGCACTAGCTGCAACTTCCAAGTCGTCTTCAAGGGCAGCCCCACGTAGAGTGCATTGCAATAGTCTAATTGCAATGCACGGGAAGTTACCAGCACATGGACTACTGTGGCTAGGTTGTCCCTGTCCAGGAAATGCCAGTGCTGGCGAATCAGCTGAAACTGACTCTGGCCACCTGGGCCTCCAGTGACAGGGATGGATCTAGGAGTACTCC
The DNA here is from genome assembly GCF_023053635.1 of Elgaria multicarinata webbii. Lineage (NCBI taxonomy): Eukaryota > Metazoa > Chordata > Lepidosauria > Squamata > Anguidae > Elgaria > Elgaria multicarinata. Next base: position 98,661,935 of record NC_086177.1, read on the forward strand.
CAAGCCATACACCTGCTCCTTCAAAGGGAGTTGCTCTTGCCTCTCTGCTAGCCGTCTCTCCATCCCCGTCCTCACTGCTGTCAATGGGACTTGAGGCAGTCACTAACTTAAATCCCATTAATTTCAGTTGGTCTACTTGAAATATGACTAAATCTGGTTAAAACCATGATGCATACATATCAGGTATAAACTTGCTTATAGAAACACAGTTACCTTTGTGGGTTCTACTGAAAATTACTTACCTTAATCTATGGCTTGTGAAAGTGTGTGAATGGAGACCTTTCCACACCCCTATTCTGTTACACTGGCAGCTTGTCCTAGTTCTGATCTTTGACCCTGTTTTCCAGTGCAGTTCCATGCCTACTAGTTCAACTACATGAAACACAAGCTACGACACCCTTCCATTCCATGTGACTTGGCCACTACTAAAAGCACCACTTTATGTATGTCTGTTCTGTTCTGCCTCTACTGTGGTGCCAACAGCATCCTTTAGGTTCTGATGATCCTTGGGTTACAAAGTTCACCTAACAATCATAGAATCATAGAATAGTAGAGTGGGAAGGGGCCTATAGGCCATCGAGTCCAATCCTCTGCTCATTGCAGGAATCCACCTCAAAGCATCCCTGACAGATGGCTGTCCAGCTGCCTCTGGAATTCCTCTAGTGTGGGAGAGCCCACAACCTCCTTAGGTCATTGGTTCTATTGTCATACTGCTCTAACAGTCAGGAAGTTGTTCCTGATGTCCAGCCGGAATCTGGCTTCCTGTAACTTGAGCCCAATTGTCCATGTCCTGCACTCTGGGATGATCAAGAAGAGATCCTGGCCTTCCTCTGTGTGACAACCTTTTAAGTATTTGAAGAGTGCTATCATGTCTCCCCTCATCCTTCTCTTCTCAAGGCTAAACATGCCCAGTTCTCTCAGTTTCTCCTTATAGGGCTTTGTTTCCAGACCCCTGATCATCCTCGTTGCCCTCCTCTGAACACTCTCCAGCTTGTCCGCATCCTTCTTGAAGTGTGGTGCCCAGAACTGGACACAATACTCGAGATAAGGCCTAACCAGTGCCGAATAGAGGAGAACCAGTACTTTGCTCGATTTGGAAGCTATACTTCTATTAATGCAGCCCAAAATAGCATTTGCTTTTTTTGCAGCCACATCACACTGTGGGCTCACGTTCAGCTTGTGATCTACAACAATTCCAAGATCCTTCTCGCTTGTAGTATTGCTGAGTCAAGTGTCCCCCCATCTTGTAACTGTGCATTTGGGGTTTTTTTCCCCAGGTGTAGAACTTGGTATTTATCCCTATTAAATTTCATTCTGTTGTTTTCAGCCCAGCATTCCAGCCTATCAAGATCCCTTTGAAGACTGTTTCTGTCTTTCAGGGTATTAGCTATCCCACCCAATTTTGTGTCATCTGCAAATTTGATAAGCATTCCCTGCACCTCCTCATCCAAGTCAATAATTAAAATGTTGAAGAGCACTGGGCCCAGGACTGAGCCCTGCAGTACCCCGCTCATTACCTCCCCCCAGTTTGAGAGAATACCATTGATTAGCACTCTTTGACTCCAATTTTGCAGCCAACTGTGAATCCACCTAATAGTTATTCCATCTAGCCCATTTTAACTCATTTGCTGATCAGAATGCCATGTGGTACTTTGTCAAAGACATATTATGTCCACAGCATTCCCACAGTCCACAAGGGAGATTACCCGATCAAAGAATGAAATCAGATTAGTCTGGCAGGGTTTGTTATTGACAAATTCATGCTGGCTTCTTGTAATCACTGCATTGTTTTCCAAGTGCTTACAGATTGACTTCTTTATAATCTGCTCCAAAAATTTCCCAGGCATTGATGTCAGACTAACTGGTCTATGATTCCTAGGTGTCTTGTTTTTCCCCTTTTTGAAGATACAGACAACATTAGTTCTCCTCCAGGTGTCCAGTACTTCACCTGTCTTCCATGATTTTGCAAAGATAATAGACAGTGGTTCTGAGAGTTCTTCTGCCAGCTCCTTTATTACTCTAGGATGCAGTTCATCGGGCCCTGGAGATTTGAACTCATTCAAAGAAATTAGGTGTTCCTTGACCATTTGTTTGTCAATCTCAAACTGCAATCCTTCCCCTTCAGCTTGTACTCCACTTTTGCCAGGGGGGGTCATAGACCCACTTTTGGGAGAAGACTAAGCCAAAGTAGGAATTGAACATTTTGGCCTTTTCTTGTCGTTTGTTATCAATTTGACATCCTCATTAAGCAGTTGAACCACCATTAGTCATCTTGTTGTCAATATCAGTTGATATTAATATTAATCAATATTAATCAATTGATATTAATATTAATATTAATCAATTGATATTAATCAATATCAGGTTTTAGGAACAGGAATACAACAACATCATGAAAAGCTCTGAGTTGTCTTGGGGCTGGAAGCCAGAAAGACTTGTCTGTATGTTGCTCCAACAAGGAGCAAAGAAAGACAGAGCCTTAAATAAGAGTGTATAAAATTTTATGATGGTAGACCCCACTGCCATACTGACTGAGGTTTTGTCTCTCAAAGGGGCCTGGGCTGTTTAAGTATTCTCTGGCTATGGCATGCTGAATCCTCAGAGTCTGAGGACAATAATGCAACCTCCTTTGGATGTAGGGAAGCCGACTCCAGGGGTCTTTCTGGAGAACTGGGTCTTGGGGAGATGGAAGCCTTGTGATTCCTTTCCACAGCTGAGTCCTCTCCCATTAACTTCATCTGAGGACAAGGAGTTGGATCCTCTAAGGATGAGGGTTTGGGGCCCTAGTCCATGATGCCAGGTGTCCACCATTTGATGGGAAAAAAAACAATTCATTTCCTGTACCAAATATCTTCATTTCATCTGTAATAGGAATATCTTAACAATGTTAGTATTCCCTTGAGTGAGTCCCAAATTTGTTTATGTAATTTATAGCCATTTTTAAATTGAATGTTCCTTCTCATAAGTATGGCTCTTCCATTCAACGTAGACTCAGGAAATGCAGGAACTCATTTAATAATAATTAGCGGGTCTTATAGTCAAAGGTAGCCTTCCCCATCTTGATGTCCTCCAGATATTTTGGACTACAGCTTTCAGCATTCCTAACCATTGGACATGCTGGCTGGACCTGAGGGGAGCTGAGGTCCAAAACATCTAGTGGACACCAATTTGGAGAAGGCTGGTCAAATCCGCAGAAGATAGTTGCATATTGTTAACCTCATACTGCAGACAGGAGGCTGAGTCTTAAACTACTTTGTGAGTCAATAGCTGAGGTGAGATTTGAACTGGGGTCTTTGTTCCCAGCTCACATTTGTGCAGCTGCAGCCCGGTCCTATGCAAGTTTAGAAGTCTTATTGAGTTCAGTACCTCTTATTCTCAAGTTATTGTGCATAGGATTGAAACTTTCTATTAGCCACTACGTTCAACGAATTTTAAGGCTTGTGAAACCAACCCTACTTTTGGTTTTAAAAATCTGCACCAGAACTTCCTGTGGCCTTTGGTTTATGAGACAAGAGCTCCCTCTGCTGCTGCAACTTGTTTTCCTTTTAGGCTCAGGAAGGAATATATTATATAGGACGTGGCATGAGGAAACACCAAGCAGCAACGCTCTTGAAAACACAGGTATCCTTGCCATTTGTAAAGCAGGAAGAAATGTCTTTAGATGTATGACATCCCACAGGCATGGCATCCTCTCATGGCTTTGTGTTCGGCTCCAAAGAACAAGGATAGTCTACATCCCAAAGTTACAGTATGGTGACGCATTTATCACAGCCAAAGAAAATGTCACAACGTTGTGAGCCAGCTTTCTCAAGTTCTTCAACAAAAAGTGAGAGGCAAGTGAGAAAGTGATGGACAAGTTGAAAAATATAAAAGTTAGCAGTTACTTGGATTTCCATCAAAAGCCCAAAATAAAATAAAACAGCCAATCTCATTTATTCATTCTAGTACAGTAGCCCTTGCTGAAACCTCAGTGGTGGAATTCTTCACAATGGAATTGTGGGATTCAATTGTGGCTCTGTTGGCACCCTTTCTTATACTGTTTCACCATATGGCTCAAATCTTATTTATTAATTGTTTATTTGTTGCATTTATATCCCACCATTTTTCCTCCAAGGAACCCAAGGCGGTGTACTTAATTCTCCTCCTCTCCATTTTTATCCTCACAACAACAACCCTGTGAGGTAGGTTAAGCTGAGATTTTGTGACTGGCCTAAAGTCACCCAGTGGGTTTACATGGCCGAGTGGAGACTAGAGCCTGGGGCAGGATCTACACTACTGCTTATAATGCTTTATAAGGGTTATGACAACTGTTCAGGCCCAGGACACATTACATATACAGTTTTCATAACATTTTAAAAGTGTGATATCCTGCTTGGTGTAGATCGGCCCCGGATCTCCCAACTCCCACTCCAACACTTTAGCCACTACACCACACTGGCTCTTCCTTAATCTTCCATTTAAGGCAAGTGTTTCTTTTATAAGACAGATGTGTTTTCATTTCATGCTTCTATTTTGTCTGCTGTGCCTGCACCTGTACCTGTTTTTATTGAGGGCACAGCTACACCAAGCAGGATATTGCACTATGAAAGCGGTATGAAAGCAGTATATAAAAGGCAGGAGCCACACTGCTGCTTTATAGCAGTATTGAAGTGCACTGACAACTGTTGGGGCCCATTGACACCTACCATATACTGCTTTCATACTGCTTTCATACCACTATATCCTGCTTGGTGTGGCTCCTGCCTTTTATATACCACTTTCATACTGTTTTCATAGTGGAATATCCTGCTTGGTGTAGATGAGCCCTGAGTCAGATCCAGATTTAGGCCTACTTAGAGTAGACTCATTGAAATTAGTGGGATTTAAAGATAGTCATGACTAACAAGTCCCATTGATTTCACTGGGTCTGTTCTAAATAGGACCGATTCTGGATCCAACCTATTATATTGTTGTTGCTGCTTTAATGTGCTTATATTTTATGGTTGGTTCTAACAGTTGTTTTTTACTTTAGCTGATTCCTGGCTTGTTATATGCAAATAGATACAAAAGAGGGCAGGGCTCCTGCAGCTGTAACTGTTGTGATGAAGAGGGCATTTCACCAGGTGCTGCATGCATACAAATGACACCTGCTGAAATTCCCTTTTCTAAACAAATGTTAAAGATACAGGAGCCCTGTCCTCCTTTTCCTATGGTCACTCTAAAAGATTTATTTATTTATTTATTTATTTATTTATTTATTTATTTATTTATTACATTTATATACCACCCCACAGCCGAAGCTCTCTGGGCGGTTTACAAAGATTAGAAACAGTGAACGTTAAAAAGAAATATACAAAATCTTAAACCATAAAAACATACAATATCGATTTAAAAACAACTATTCTAGGGTCAGTTAAGAAAAAAACTCAGCATATGTTGTTAAATGCCTGGGAGAAATGTCTTGACCCGGCGTCGAAAAGATAACAATGTTGGCGCCAGGCGAACCTCCTCAGGGAGACCGTTCAATAATTGGGGGGCCCACCACTGAAAAGGCTCTCTCCCTTGTTGCCATCTTCCAAGCTTCCCTCGGAGTAGGCACCTGGAGGAGGACCTTAGATGTTGAGCGTAGTGTATGATATGATCATCCAAAGCTGAGCATTGTGTGCTTCAAGGCATTTGTGTGAAAAGATGACATTTATTGGTAAACTTCTTTCCCCACTTTACGAAAGGATTTAGTTACTTTTTTTTAAAAAAATGAATCAAGGAAACAGCCGTTATTATGGACTGATGTATAAGTCTCTGGAAGTGGCATAAAAAAGATCTTAGCCCAGTGCTTCTTTCATGCATCAGCTCCAGTAGCTTCTAAGGGAAGAACAGGCTTCACTTGGTCAGTATACAGACCAAGGCCATAGCTAGACCTAAGGTTTATCCTTGGATCATCCAGGGGTCAAACCTGTTCATCTAGGTGGCGCACAGGGGATCCAGTGCTCCGGCAGGGGCGAACCCTGGATGATCCCAGGATAAACCTTAGGTCTAGCTGTGGCCCAACGCTCCTTCATGGCAGAAAGTTGAAGGGGAAGACTGGTGGGCAACCTCTCTTTCAGGCAAGCTTCTGTGCCTTGATTGACCTTCCCATTGAGGAATCCAAGGGTTCCCTAAAACACAGTTGGAAAACCACCACTGCAGGCCATGTACTTCACTTGGCTGTCATTTAAAGGAGAACCAAATATAATATTTCATTTAAACTCTTCCCCCTCCCGCTGAGCAGCAGAATTATGCCCCCAGACTTGCATTCTGGGGATGAGAGGGAAGTAAAAACACACTGAGAAAGCTGAGAAAATCCCAAATAGTATTTTGTTTGGCTTATGGCCTGACGTTTGTAGTCAAAGCGAGCGTCCCGTGGATGTGTTTCCCATTAACATTTTTTTACTGGTTAAACTTCATTCATCCAAGACCCAGGGAAAAAAAGGAGACAATTCAACGGCTTTATCAGTTTGAGCTGAACATCATTCAATTTCTTGGCTCAATTTGCACTCGGATTACAGTTTTGTGGAGAGTAGTCATAACAACCTGACTTCAAGGTTAGCCAGATATTTCCCACCCTTGTCTATGTTCTTTCAGGACCACATTGGAAAAGAGAAAAGGCTGATTTGTTTCCAGACTTCATGTGCGTACAGATAATGATGCAGGTCTAAAGACACAATCCGAAGCCCACTTAACTAGGAGGAAGCCCCACCAAGCTCAATGGGACTGGAGCGTGGATTTAAAGGGAAACAGAGACAGGCATGGTCCAAATCAGACAAAGTCAAGTTCCAGAGGATGCACAGATCAGAAGATAGGGATGAATGGATCCGTTGCGATCTGGTTGAGATCCTTTTCAGATGCGTTATCCAGATGTCTTTCCATCCTATTCCTGGACAGATCCCCACTCCACCCAATTTGCACAGATTTAGTATTTTTAAATTGTATTACAAGGGAGTCCAAGAGCTGGGTTTTGACATTTTTCTCCCCACTCCTTTTTTTTAAAAAACACATCCTAGCTACTTGGGGCAACTAGAAAGTACAACTCCTGCTACATGTGTTGAAAATCGGGCCAGAAATGTTCCCAGGAAGCAAGGGCATGTCATCCTTCCAGGAACATTTCCCTTGGCTCCAAATTACCCTCACTTGTTGGAAACACCAGTTCCATACATTGTCTTTTCTCCTTTGCTGACTGATAAGTGATAATTCCTGGGATCAGCCAGGAACAGACACTTCATCTACCACTTTCCCAAGAAGCCTTTTCAGTTCTAATAGCGGAAGAGGGAAGTGGCTGTCAAAAATAGCTCCCGAAAATGATGTCTGGGAGACCTTGTCAGCACATCCTCAGAATTCAATTGTGCCTTCTTTAAATTCTCTCCAGTCTCAACCTGAACATATCTTTTCCATTCCCAATATTGGGTTGGGAGAGAAACAAAACAGCTAGTTTTGTTTCTCTCACAACGGGCAACCTTCATAGTCAACATGCAACTGAAATCGTGGTGTTCCGTCAGCAAAGAGGGAAAGCAGTGTCGGTCGCTGTACTGGTTCCTTTCCCAACATGGTGCCCTCCTGGTGTTTGGGACTACAGCTCCCATCAGCCTAGGCAGCCTGGCCAATGGTCAGGGACGAGGGCAGCTGTAGTCCAAAACACTGGATTGAGGAAGGTAGTCCTATAGTTTTATCCACCCAGGAGAGAGAGTTTGGGCGGGTGTGTCTGTGCGATGGGGGTCCAATGGAGAGGGACCAGCCCTACCATTAGGCAGAGTGAGGCAGTCACCTCAGGTAGCAGATGCTTAAGGGCAGAGGACAGCATCAAGGGGCTAGATTAAGGGTCCCCATGTGGCACCCGCGGGCACAACAGCACCTGCAGGGACCTCCAACAGTGCTCATGAAGCTCTCCACTCCCTGCTCCCTTCAATTTTTAAAAATAAATAAATAAATAAAAGCTTTGGAAAATATTAGGGCAACCTTCTTATTCTACCTTTCTAACCCCTAGCCTTGCTCTTTCTCTAACCTTTTACCTTGCTCTTTCTCTCCCCCCACCAGCCTGCAGTCTTGCTCTTTCCTTCCCCTCTACTCATTCCCTTGCTCTTCTCCCCTCCCTCGCAGCCTTTAGCCTCACTATTTCTCTCCCTCCCATTCCTTTAGCTCACTTTTGACAAGCCACACATCCACAGCAGACATCATGTGACTAGCCACATCCTCTATGGGAGCCATTTTGTGGTGGTGTCCACAGCAGTTCCTCAAATTCCCAAATGTGCCCAGAGGTTCAAAAAGACTGGGGACCCCGTATTAGATGATCAAGCTCTATGTGCCATGCAGCCTGCCTTATCCCCGTATCCCCTAAAGTTATCTTGCCACCATCTGGTTTGGTGGAGCATGGTCCATTTGGTGGCAAGAGTAGAAGTAAGATTCAGTAGCCAGTCCAGCCAGCTTCTGCACATGGAGTGGAGGGTGGGAGGAGGCACCGTTTGTCCTTTGCCTCAGGCTGCAAAATTATCTTGGGCCAGCTCTTACTGCACATCCAGGGTGGCCAAAAATGAGGAAACACAAAGAATCATAGAATAGCAGAGTTGGAAGGGGCCTACAAGGACATTGAGTCCAACCCCCTGCTCAATGCAGGAATCCACTCTAAAGCATCCCTGACAGATGCTTGTCCAGCTGCCTCTTGAATGCCTCTAGTGTGGGAGAGCCCACAATCTCCCTAGGTAGCTGATTCCATTGTCGTACTGCTCTAACAGTCAGGAAGTTTTTCTTGATGTCCAACTGGAATCTGGCTTCCTTTAACTTGAGCCTGTTATTCCGTGTCCTGCACTCTGGGAGGATCGAGAAGAGATCCTGGCCCTCCTCTGTGTGACAACCTTTTAAGTATTTGAAGAGTGCTATCATGTCTCCCCTCAATCTTCTCTTCTCCAGGCTAAACATGCCCAGTTCTTTCAGTCTCTCTTCATAGGGCTTTGTTTCCAGACCCCTGATCATCCTGGTTGCCCTCCTCTGAACACGCTCTAGCTTGTCTGCTTCCTTCTAGAATTGTGGAGCCCAGAACTGGACGCAATACTCTAGATGAGGCCTAACCAGGGCTGAATAGAGAGGAACCAGTACCTCACGTGATTTGGAAGCTATACTTCTATTAATGCAGCCCAAAACAGCATTGGCCTTTCTTGCAGCCATATCGCACTGTTGGCTCATATTCAGCTTGCGATCTACAACAATTCCAAGATCCTTCTCGTTTGTAGTATTGTTGAGCCAAGTATCCCCCATCTTGTAACTGTGCCTTTGGTTTCTATTTCCCAAATGTAGAACTTGGCATTTACATCCCCAAAAAAGAGCACAATGATTTGCGTAGCATTTGCAAATGCTAATTTATAGGTATAGATCCAAATTTAGGAATGATTATTATAATTTAAATAGAAATACAGCACATCTCACTAGAGTGTGGAAGACTGCAGTTCTTTATCTTTAAACCGGGCTTGGACTGTACAGCCTTTCAAACAGAGGACAACTTTAAAATACATTACATTATTACATTTATATCCTGCCTTTTTTCCTCTTACAAGGAACCCAAGGCAGCTTACATGGTCCTCGTCCTCTCCATTTTATACTCAGAACAACCCTGTGAGGTGGTTTAGGCTGAGAGTCAGGGACTGTTCCAAAATCACCCAGTGAGCTTCATGGTTGAGTGTGTTGCCTAGAACCTGGATCTCCCAAGTCCCAGTCCAACATTATAACCACCACACTACACTGACTCTCTTTTTTGAAGGGCTATCAGAGGACAGTCCCTTGGGAAGCCTCCAAATAGAGAACTATCCTCTGTAAATGTGGACCCATGACTACCCTACATCTTCTGCCGTAGACCCACAAAAAACCTGGAACCAGCAGTAACTATGATGCCTGTGCAGGCAACCCGGATTTTATGGTAGTGACCTATGCAAAGAGCTGGGGAATATGGTTGTGCCCACAAGCAGGAAACAGTATTGCCACAAGGCCACAAATGAGGAAGGAGCTGCATCCATGGAATGGGTGGAGAACCCAGGAAAAACTCTCCACTTAGAGCTTAACTAGGCTACAGTCTCTTTCCCACAGTCTCCGTAAAATTGATGCTCTTCCTTCTGTCATGAGGTGTGTGAGAGAAGACGGAAGATGAAGGCCAACATCTGAATCTGCTAGTCTAATTAGCAATTAGTCTTACATCTACTCTCTGTTTTTCCCCCCTCAGGAGCAGAAAAAGGAGCTGGCCAGACCAAATTCCCTTCCTTCTAGTCTAGGGAATATTCCCCTGAGGTAAATATTCTCATTCTCACTGCCTCCACTGGTGATTAATACTGTTTTACTATTTAGGTCAGCCTTCCCTCACCTTGTGCACTCAGCTAGCAGTAACCAAGAAAGAGACCTTGAAGTTGTGGTGGACAGCTCAATGAAAAGGTCGATCCACTGTGTGACTGCCATGGAAAAGAAAAATTCTGTATTAGGCATAATTAGGAAAGGGATTGAAAATAAAACTGCCAAGATCATGCTGCCTTATACAAATCTATAGCGTGACCACACTAGGAATACTGTGTACAGTTCTGGTCACTGCATGCATGTGTTATGTGGCTAATTTGAAAAAAAAATGCTAGAAAAATTGGTGCTGCTGAACAATAGGCACATCTGGTCTAAAATCAGGATGAGTAAGAACTTTGACAAGAATTTTATAAAATTCACTAAGTTCTCCTTAGTTGGGACAAAAAAGAACTTGAGGTGTGGTGTTTTTTTTGGGGGGGGGGGGGGTAATTGAACTAAAACTGACAAATTTGTCCACTCAGCCTCAGGGCTTTGAGTGCTTCACTCTTAAAAGCCTGAGTTCGAATCCCTGGGAATGTCTATACGTTGTCTTTGCCCTGAGGTAGCTCCAAATCCACCAGGGATATGTGGTTTTGGCAAGAAAACATTTCATTCCATTGAGCTGACTTGCGTGGTAGGCCAAATACAACTGTTGCATCCTTCTGTGTGTAGAGTGACCGTGTACCATCATTTTTTGTGGCCTCAGTGTGGGGCTAAGAGCATGAATTGACTCCCAATAAACCTGTGCTTTATGGTTCATCTTCTCGGATGGTAGGTGATGGTTTTGAGTATTTATCCAACCTTCTTTTAAAGCCATCCAAATTGCTGGCCGTTGCTATATCTTATTTATTTATTTATTGCATTTCTATACCGCCCAATAGCCGGAGCTCTCTGGGCGGTTCACAAAAATTAAAAACATTCAAAGTATAAAACAACAGTATAAAACCATAATATAAAATACAATATAAAAGCTCAACCAGATAAAAATAGCAGCAATGCAAAATTACAAATTTAAAACACCAAGTTAAAATTTATTGATAGACTGTTAAAATGTTGGGAGAATAAAAAGGTCTTCACCTGGCGTCTAAAAGCATATAACGTAGGTGCCAAGCGAACCTCCTTAGGGAGCTCATTCCACAGCCGGGGTGCCACAGCAGAGAAGGCCCTCCTCCTGGTAGCCACCTGCCTCACTTCCTTTGGAGTGAGAGAACATAAGAACATAAGAAGAGCCAATGGCCAACTGGCTGCCAACACAGTGGCCAACCGGCTGCCAACCAGGGATCCACACACAGAGCATGAGTGCAACTGCACCATCCTGCCCATGGCCCCCAGCAACTGGTGTGCATAGGAATACTGTCAAACAACTCTCTGTTGGGGCTGCAAACTGTGGGTTCAAAGGAGGTTTTTCATGTGTTGGAGCTCAGTCCCCACCCCTGCGTTGGATTCAGTCTTTTGGGGGCCAGTTGTCTTGTCCTTTGCCGCGCCACCCATGGCAGCCTTTTTGTGGCTGTGCCCAAGACAGTTTCTCAAACGGCCAGATGTGCCCAAAGACCAAAATGACTGCCTACTCCAGCCCTTTAAGCAAGCAAGCAGGAGACTCCGCTTTCTGTAGGTGCAAAATGCGGCGCGTCGGAGCAGGAGTTGTGTGTGATTACTTTTTAAATGCATTTGGTGCCATCTAGTGGAGAATGGGAAAACTTTAAAATGCTCATACATACATTTTTGTTGTTTGTTGTTTATTCGTTCAGTCGCTTCCGACTCTTCGTGACTTCATGGACCATCCCACGCCAGAGCTTTCTGTCGGCTGTCGCCACCCCCAGCTTCCCCAAGGTCAAATCTGTCACCTCCAGAATATCATCCATCCATCCTATGGTGTGTTGATCTTTAGAACATCGGATTCGTCGTTCACCACCAGCACCGTCGGCCGCTAGCCGTCCTTTCGGCTTTGAGCTAGCTGCGTCATCACATCTGGGGCTAGTTGAACTTATCCTCTCTGTTCCTCCCCAGTAGCATTTTGACCATCTTCCGACCTGGGGGTCCCATCTTCCGATGGTATACCGACATATCTCTTGTACTGATCCATTTAGTTTTCATGGCAAGAATACTGGGGTGGATTGCCCCATTATCTTCCCCAGGGATCGTATTTAGTCTGACCTCTCTACCATGACCTTCCCGTCTTGGGTGTCCCTTCATGGTTTAGCTCATGGCATCCTTGAGGTGCTCAAGCTCCAGCACCATGACAAGGTAACATGGCCATGTTGTTATGGGTATTTGTCTGTCAAAAATGCACACCAAAGTGCCATTTCATAATTTGAAGCAGCACCTTTATGTCTTGCTTGTGCATATGTCCAGAGGCGTCAGGCTGGCCACTTTCACTAGAGTAATTGGACCTTTGGCTTGATCCAACAAGGAGGTTCCTATGTTCATATTTAGGCAGGGGAGGTATATGACTAGAAGAGCCAGAGAAGCAATTTATACAATATGAGACACACAAAACAACACTTATCAGGTTTCAACACACACACGCATGCACGCACACACACAAAAGAACGGAATTGCATAGCATAATACCCAATTTATTAGGATCATCTGACAGTCATAGAATAGTGAGTTGGCAAAAAGCCGTGTAGAGCTAATGGGTCTTAATTGCCCATTAATTACCCTGTTCTAGAAATATTTCAAAACCAAACCGGAAGAACTTCTGATGCTGAAGAACCAAACCGTGTCATGGTTGGACTCCCAGACTTATATTTAAATGCTGATGTGCTTTGGAATAAGAATATCAAATATCATATGCCTGAGCATTTCTGTGATTAATAATATAATAGTACCATAGACCCACCAACCAATCTATGGGCCCTTTGTCTTTCCTTCAAAACATTATCCACCAAATATTATCAAGCAACCAGTGAAAACGGCAAGTTAAATACCAGGGGAATTAAGTTCAATATATTGTTATGGGATTGACTAAATGACCCCTTAGGGACCAGCATTCATCAGTCTATATACTACGATTCCCATCGTAGACTACAACTTCAGTGGTGATGATTGGAGTTGTAGTCCAACATATCTGAAGGTTTCCATATTGGAGAAGGATAATCTAAGCTAAGAGAAAGGAGCAATTATATTATCCATCCACCCAAACACCTGGATTAGCCTTCCTCAACCTAGTGCCCTCCAGATGTTTTGGGTTTCCACTCCTGTCAGCCCCAGCCAGCATGACCAATGATCAGGAATCCTGGGAGCTGGAGTCCAAAATATCTGGAGGAAACCAGGCTGGGAAAGGCAGCTTTAGATTGTCCTAACGTTTTCTCATTTGCAAAATGTTTATACCAAATTTTAAATTCCCACGGACTCTCAGAATCAATTATCTCATTGATTTGAAAATAATCTTTTCTTAATGAACTCTTCTGCATTTTGGCCTTTGGGCGTGGAATACTTTTTTAGCATGAAAAATTTAATCAAGCTCAGATTACAATTATTACTGCATAATCATGAAGCCCGCTCCCACATTGCTATTACCCGAGAAGCATGAGGATTCGGGTTTAGTGTCGAGGGTGTCGACTATGAGCAGAAATTCAAACCTTCTCCTTAATGTGCAGCATTCTATTTTTTATATATTAATAAAATTAATAGCCTTCTGTTAACCCAGCGGTTCTTAAACCTGGTTAACCCCACACTGAAAGCTGTTACTGCAGCCAAACTGCTATGCCCCCGGATTTAGTCCCTGACAGCTCAAAGGAAAGGATTTACCTCAGACAGGAAAGCCTCCACTAAGGTTTTGGAGAGCTGCAGGCACTTATGTGATATCCCTTGTAAAGTTTCCACCATCAGTGCTATCCCCAGGTTGTTTTGGGTGAGTGGGGGAGCTTAGGCACGGCACCCTCAACGCCCCCCTCCGTGAATCTACCCTCTCATGGTCACTGTCACCAGCCGCTCTTGCTCCTCCTCGTCCTCTTCTCATCACTGCTACCACTCTCTTGGCTTGACAGGCAAAGAGCCAGGCAGCGAGTAGGCCGGGGCATCTGCTGCTCCTCCTTCTCACCATCACCGTTGTCTGGGCCGGAGCAAGAGGCAGGTGAACAGGCAGGTTGCCATGGTGAAGAGGAGCAATTCCAGGGGGATCTTGTCAGTGGGCCCCTGTTGAGGAGTGGGACCTGGGCAGGTGCCGGACCCTTGATGCTGGCCCTTGTCCACCAGAGAACGTCTTGACAATATTGCAGTTCGGGTTTGTCAGCCCAAACCAAAGCCATGCAGATGGCTACATGACTAGCGTTGGCTCAACAGCTTCATGCGGGTACCTGATAATGCATGTCATAGCTCCTACAGCAGGGATAGGGGAACATGTGGCCCTCCAGATGTAGTCCAGCAACTCCCATCTGAAGCGTAGAAGAGCTTTGTGAGGCAAGGAGGTTAGGATTTGATGCGTACAATAAGTCTTCTCTATGCCTCAGCTTTTGCTGCACCCGGGACCAGGAGTTCTGGGCTAGAAACAATGAACTACTCAGTATCAAGTGTGTGTTACCTGTAAGGCCAAAATACATAGAATCATAGAATAGCAGAGTTGGAAGGGACCTACAAGGCCATTGAGTCCAACCCCCTGCTCAATGCAGGAATCCACCCTAAAGCATCCCTTACAGATGGTTGCCCAGCTGCCTCTTGAAGGCCTCTAGTGTGGGAGAGCCCACAACCTCTTGATCATGTATGATCAATAGGTAATTTAAAGGGGAACCTATTGATCATGTATGATCAATAGGTAATTTACATGGCAATCACCGATAAAATATAAACCTGAAGAAAGGAAATATAAATCCAAAGCACTCCCTCCAAGGTGAACCTCACTATTGGCTGGGATTGTGAAGTGTGCCATGGCATGCTGGCTTAGGAGCTATGTCCATGCTGATTCAGGGGATCCCAGCAACAGAAGGGATGTGAGTTTAAGTATCGGTTTTCTTTCCTCTTCTGTTATGTGTGATTTATCCTCTTCCTTTGAATAAACCATGTTCAAAGGGGAACTTTCCAGTGTCTTCATTGCCTAATCTGAATTCTTACGAACCTCTGCACACCATCATCGTTCACATTCAGCTGTGCTGGATAGGGCTGAAGAAAGTTGCAGTCCACCAATATCTGGAATGCCACATGTTCTCCAGGACCACGCCCCAGATTGACCCCAGGAATGAGGTCAGATGGCGGAAGAGCCATACTGACCTTGCTCCCAATGAAAAAGTCAGGGCAAGGCTCCAACTTTTTCAAAACACAGCTTCACGGGAAAACCCTGTGGTGCCTGTGAAGCTGTGGCTGCATCATATAACTGACGCAGCGCAAATTTGCAGCCACCGTGGACTTTGCAGCGACCTCATGTAGACAGCCCCCTGCTCAACACAGTGGGAGGAGAGCATGTTATTATCTGAGTCTGCTATTATTTATTACTGCTGCAGTCATCACTTTTTAAAAAAAAAAATCATTTATTTGTATATCATGGTTTTGTTGCATTTTGCATTATATTGCATTTTTAAAGCTTGTACATTGCCCTGGTCTCCGGTACCTTCAGGCAGAAAGTGTGATTTATAAACCTGAAAATGTATATTTTTAAAGAAAGAAAGATTAAAAGGGCTCCAGGAAAAAAAATGACCCCATAAAAAGATACCCTTGTTTGGAGAAACAGGGAGTGGAAAACACTTATCTTTTCTTCACCTTAAGGAATGCAGTTTAGCACTGGTTCACCACCTTTGTAATTTTAATGAGATAATCCTTGCGAAGTACTTAATGATCCATAGAAATACAGAACATTTTCACCAAATGCCACATGAGCCTCTCTCTTTCTCTGCTCACTCCTAAATATGCTTTGCTTGAACAAATCCCATTTGAACATTGCCCTAGAAGCAAACATCAACCTGGTATTAATAGAATTTACCTTTCTCTCCAATGCATAATAATTGGTTTCTAATTTTATACCAGATTTTATCAGAGGAGCTGCAGGGCCCATATAGGTGGTTCAACATCCCTCCCAGGACATATAGCAGCTTCCAGGGGACAATTTCAGGGTGGGGCAGAAAGGGTTATCCTCCCCCTGCCTATGTGCCATAGTCCTGGTCATGATTCCCTGCCACCAACTATTTTAAAAAATACATTAAATGTGATCACACATTTAACATAACAAATTAGTTGGCCCTTGGCTGACTACTGATGGTTGTGTGCTATCTCCAGTATTCGAGGCGATAAGCCTGTGTGCACCAGTTGCTGGGGAACATGAGCAGGAGGGTGCTGTTGCACCATGTCCTGCTTGTTCATCCCTGGCCGATGGCTGCTTGGCCACTGTGTGAACAGAGTGCTGGACTAGATGGACCCTTGGTCTGATCCAGCATGGCAGTTCTTATGTTCTTACTACTTCTAGAGTACAAGAGAAATATACAGTACAAGAAAACACAGAAAAGGTGAACTAATGCTAACTTTATTTGGACTAATGTGCTTCTCCCTGGACGGCGTGCCCAAAATTGACCATTTTTGTCACCCCATAGAACTTGATGGCTGTATATATTCAGAAAGAGGCTTTTGTATATATTCAGAAAGAGGGGAGAGCAAAATCCCCCTGCCAGTGGCAACGCCAGTGAGATGGGTCTTCTGTGCTTATCACACTGCAGTGTGTTTTTATGAAAATGCTTTATACATGGCACTTACGAACATGCATCAGTGAAAAAGCATTTACGAAAATGCTTTGTACATTAAAAAACACACACATCAACTATAACAATAAAAGCACAGTAAAACAATCACTGGTTGAGTCTAGCCATACTGACTGAAGCCTTCATCACACCGACCCATTTCCCTCGATTTATCCCATAGCATATGAAATCTGTTGTTGGTTGTTGTTGTTGTTGTTGTTATCCCAATCACACCACCTGGGGAGGGGGAGAGGGAGGAAGGAACCTTCATGCCGGCTAGACAATCTCTTTATGGAGAGGGTGGGGGTGACAAGGGAGAGATGCTCCCTCAGGGCCCCTCTGCTTTTTCTGTGTGTGTGTTTTACTCTAGAGCAGCCTTCCTCGACCTGGGGCGCTCCAGATGTGTTGGACTACAACTCCCAGAATGCCCCAGCCTGGCTGGGGCATTCTGGGAGGTGCAGTCCAACACATCTGGAGCGCCCCAGGTTGAGGAAGGCTGTTCTAGAGTAAGCACACACACACACACCACACTAGGTAACGCAACTTGAAAAGAGCTTACTATTTCTGTGACTGGCAAGGGATAGGATCGAGCTGTTAGCCTGTTTACTCGAAAGTAAGCACCTTCCTGAGTGCCAGAACGCCTACTTTTCAGTATGGAGGGCTCCGTGCGGCACTCGCTTGGGAGCTGCAGAGGGAGGCGGCTGGGCGGCTCTGCTCTTGTCCTCCTCCTGCACCCCCAGTGGCCGCTTAGAGAACAACAAAAGAATCGCTCTTAAAGGGGTACTAAAATACGGCGCTTCTTTTGGCTAAGAAGCGCAATTAAAGCAGGATGTATGGTTCCCTTTGCTCAGTCAGAACTCAACAGGATGTATCCAAGGTGCTTCATACCTCAGACAGCTCATTTAGAGTCCTGGCTGGTTCTGATGGAGATCACCAGCCCACTGCATTTGCTCCAGAGGATTGGTAAAAGGATGAAATTCTCTCTCTCTCTCTCTCTCCACACACACACACACACACACACATTTTCCCTTTCTGCTCTCTAATTGCACTCCACCCTGCCCATGACTTTTGCTCCACCATCCTCAGCCACCTGATGGTCTCTTGCGCCCTTCAACTACACCTGCAACCTCCTTGCAGTATACCTGAGGACTATGGGATTCCTTCCTTCCAATCCCTCTTCAAAACCTGTCCTTTCCCGGAAACCATTCACTCAACATTCCTTGGTCTGAACACCTCTTCCAGTAGAGGACGCCATCCAACAGAGAACTGCCAGCTCTCCAAAATTCAGGACTGTCCTCTGTAAAGGAGGAGACCTGGGCACCCTACGTCACTACATGCCTTGTGCATTGCTTGAGCACCAGGCAGCATGTGGCCCATGGTGTAAGGAGGGTCTTCCACTGTCGGTCTTGCTGATGCATCTGGTTCCTTCTGCTGTTCCTTCCCATCATCACCACCACCGCAACCACCACACACCCATTCTAAAAGGTTGAAATGTCTCTCTTCGGGTGACATTCCCGGCAGTTAGAGATGTCGGGGAAAGGACTTTGGATTTGTATGAACCCGACCCACGGATTCAGCAGTATGGAGTTTCCTCTGAGTCGCACGAATCCCGCAGAGTTGTGGATCATCCTTTGCTGTTGTTTTATTTTCTGGAATTTTATACAAATTTAGTCATAGGAAAATATTTTTTTTAAAAAAAAGGCACTGACCAGAGGCCTTAAAATATATACTTGGAGGGGGTGTTTGTGCATTTTCGCATGTGCCCATGTCTACATGTTGCATATGACTAGATGGACTTAATTTAATAAGCTATAAAACATCCACAGAAACCACATTTCAGTAGCTGTTCCACTTCCCACTAAATCAAGGTCATAATCATACACATGGAACTTTTTAAAGAGCAGTCCGCCCCCCCCCCAAAAAAAAAGCATTGGCGGGGATCACTAGACAGGTGATGGATTTGGCATTGGTGTCAGTCACCCCCATTTTGAGGGTGGGAGGAAATTTAAGATAACACACTGGAGGCAAACCAGTGGTGGGGAGTCCTCCTTGTGATGTATCTTTTTCTGTCAGTAAAGGGGAACTTTGAGCTGTGCTGTGCGAGTCACAGTGGAATTTCCTGGGGCTGAGCTGGGCATTGAGAAACCAGTTGTAGACTGGGACTGCTGGGGACTGCTGGCTTTCTGGTTGGCTCTCTGTCTCTTTAGAGAAACCACCCCTTTTGATTCTACAGAAGGGATCCAGGAAGTTACATAGGAAACACAGAAGAGTGCTGAAATCCTGCCTCTCCAGGTGTCCCCTTTCAAGAAAGTTGAGGGACAGCAACTCGCCAACACATCCCCACGTTCCCGTGGGATTTCCCTTAGGGCTCCCAACTGTCAAGAGTTTTCCTGCAATTTCAGGACACCTCGATGAAGATGATCTGGAAACAGAAAGGAACCGTGTAGTTTCTTCCCTGTTGTGGAGTTCCTTGAAATTGCCTCCCTGTGCCAGGGACCCAGAAAGAGGGACGTCAACAAGGGCCCTGGAACACATGGCAGGAGCCTAAGAAGCAAAAAACAGACAAGAAGACCACCACCGGCCCATCTTCCTGTCTCTCCTGCCTCCAGTTCCTTGCTCTATCCATCTGTCAAGAGATCCCTGATCATTTCAAGACATCTCACATCAACAGAGAAGGCCGCAGTGAACTGAAGTTACCCTGGGATTTCTCAAAGGCCTGAACCTGCCCGTCTTAAAACTCCACCATCAACCCTGGCATTAGAGTGCATGCTTTGAGCTAAGCCCTAAACGTCCCCTTAAGAACATAAGAACATCAGAAGAGCCCTGCTGGAGCAGACTGAGGGTCCATCTAGTCCAGCACTCTGTTCACACAGTGGCCAACCAGGAATCCACAAGCAGGACATGGTGCAGCAGCACCCTCCCACCCATGTTCCTCAGCAACTGGTGTGCATAGGCTTCGTACCTTTAATGCTGAATCAGAACATCAGAAGAGCCATGATGGATCAGGCCAAGAGTCCATCTACCAGATATGAACCTAAGATCTTTGTTGCTTTTTTCACCAACCAAGAATATTGCCAGAGAGGTGATGGATTTGGCATTGGTGTCAGTCACCCCCATTTTGAGGGTGGGAGCATCTTTGTGATGTATCTTTTTCTGTTGGTAAAGGAGAACTTTGAGCTGTGCTGTGCGGGTCACAGTGGAATTTCCTGGGGCTGAGCTGGGCATTGAGAAATCAGTTGAAGACTGGGACTGCTGGTTTTCTGGTTGGCTCTCTGTCTCTTTAGAGAAACAATCTCTTTTGATTCTATAGAAGTGATCCAGGGAGTTACAGAGGCAAATCAGAAGAATGCTGAAATCTTGCCTCTCCAGGTGTCTCCTTTCAAGAAGGCCAACCCATCCCCACATTTCCAAGGGATTTCCCTTAGGGCTTCTTGCTCCACCCACCTGTCAAGAGTTCTCCTGCAATTTCAGGACACCTCGATGTAGATGATCTGAACAAAAGAAAGCAACCGTGGTATTATGGTTTTATACTGTTTTATATTATGGTTTTATACTGTTTTATATTATGGTTTTATACTGTTGTTTTATATTCTGAATGGTTTTAATTTTTGTGAACCGCCCAGAGAGCTCCGGCTATTGGGCGGTATAGAAATGTAATAAATAAATAAATAAATAAATAAAATAAATAAACCGTGGAGTTTCTTCTGTGTCAAAGAGTTCAGACTGATCTGTGGAATCTTGAGCACCTTCGAACAGCTAAAAAACTAAACCAGTGCCCAAATACGGTGGTCTCTGCTTTTTCCGTTGATCAGCTTTCAGACTGTTGTGAATTCCACTCAACCAAATCCACTGGACTGATGCTCTTTCTCAGAAACCTGAAGATCTGTAGAAAGTGTCAGATGTGCCTCTTGTATCAACAGACTTTTGCAGCCACCATCCAAGACTCCAACTTTCTAACCCTTGTCCACCAATGGCAGCCAAAAGATGCTTACACCCAAGTGCAGATACAAGCACCGGCAGAAGATGACAGCCCTGACGGGCTTCTATCTATGCATTCTTGCCCATATTTCCCAGCTGGTCTCACTCATTCTCAGGTCCTTGACCTCTGTCAGGATGTCCTCTGTCAGGCCATGTGAAATCTTGGGGCAGGGTTGGGCAAGAAAATGAAGAGATGGGAAACGGCTACAAGGAAATCGTTGTGAAATGCCCAGAGAGCTTCAACCATGGGGCGGTATAGAGATAGAATAAAATGAAACTTGCTCCCTAACTCAGTGGAAGCATTGCTTCGCCCTAGCAAGAACGCTGACTGAAGTGCCCAGGTTGCATGTTTATGTGGAAATGATGCATACGGATTCCCCCCCTCCGTACATCCTGCACTTTCTAACCTTTACGTCCTACCTATATTCCTCAGGTCAAGCAGACGTTCACCGCTTTCCCTCCAGATCCAGCTGGCAACCTTGACTACAAGAACCTTGTTTATGTTATCACACATGGGGAGGAGAAGAACTAACAGAAGTTGAGGGGATCCGTCAAAAGAAGGTCGTTTACCATCGCCTCTTCGATACTCGCCTCAGCTTTGGAGGCCTGAAGCCTGGGCCGCAGTTGAAGTCACGGCCCGGACCATGTTGGACCCAGATAAGCCCCCCTCCCCCTTCCCTGGCTTCGCCGCCGTCGCTGCACAGACTGCGGTGCCAGCGGCACCAGGTAAGCTCCCCTCCCTCACTTACCCGGATCCATTGTGGTCTGGGCCGCGGCTTCAACTGCGGCCCAGGCTTCAGGCCTCCAAAGCTGAGGCGAGTATCGAAGAGGCGATGGTAAACGACCTTCTTTTGACGGATCCCCTCAACTTCTGTTAGTTCTTCTCCTCCCCATGTGTGATAACATAAACAAGGTTCTTGTAGTCAAGGTTGCCAGCTGGATCTGGAGGGAAAGCGGTGAACGTCTGCTTGACCTGAGGAATATAGGTAGGACGTAAAGGTTAGAAAGTGCAGGATGTACGGAGGGGGGGAATCCGTATGCATCATTTCCACATAAACATGCAACCTGGGCACTTCAGTCAGCGTTCTTGCTAGGGCGAAGCAATGCTTCCACTGAGTTAGGGAGCAAGTTTCATTTTATTCTATCTCTATACCGCCCCATGGTTGAAGCTCTCTGGGCATTTCACAACGATTTCCTTGTAGCCGTTTCCCATCTCTTCATTTTCTTGCCCAACCCTGCCCCAAGATTTCACATGGATTATGAAGCTCTTAAAAAAAACAAGATATCGATTGAGATACTAGGGATGATGGGGATGGGGGGGGAAATGCACCTAACGAACCATATCAAAATGGCTGCCAGTCTTATCTCTGAACCAAAGCAAGCTGCATCAATAGTTGCTCTTAGCCACTGTGTTACACCATCTAGGCTCAGTGCCTCTTTCTCAAACATTACATGTGCACACATATATATGAGTATATACATATGTATGGCAAAACTACAACACATAAGAAAAATAAAATCTAAGCAGTACAGACAGTTCGAAGAACCCACCTTGGGGTGTATGGACCAAAACCAGGAAGTGGTTTGGCCTACATTGCAGCATACCTATGCCCAGGTACATATTCAAAGATAATTTCTCAGGCGCCATCCCTGAGAAATTATCGGCGAATTTCTCCTTCCCTGCAAATAGGACGGAGAAATTCAAGATGACTAGATCACAATGTTTGGGACCATAACTCAAATAATACCTGAGCATTGGTCTCCCACGGGCTCTCAGGGAGATTTATTTATGTATTTATTTAGTACATTCCTCCTCCTCTCCATGTTATCCTCACAACAACAACCCTGTGAGGTAGGTTGGGCTGAGTGTCTGTGACTGGCCCAAATTCACCCAGTGGGTTTCCATGACCAAATGGGGACTAGGACCCAGATCTCCCAACTCCCAGTCCAACCCCTTAGCCACTATACCACACTGGCTCTTAGATTTACTGACATTCTGGATGTCAAGACTCAGCTACAACCACCACCACCGGAAAACCTGGAACTCATTCAGGGGCATAAGGGGCAAATGATAACCAGAACAAGTCCTGGCTTGTTCTGAACTTGGTAACCATCTTCTTTTCACAATTCAGATAAAATGGGAAACTATAGCTAAGGGAGGGGGAAAGGGTTGCGTGCACAAGCAAACGAATCAAATGTATCTTGGCTGATTAAACCAGGATGAAGTTGTCTGAATCGAGCCACTGCGTAAAGCTATGCAGATTTAACTACTATACTGCACATTTTATCCCACAAGCAAAATTTAGTGAGGGAGGAAGCAGCAGCCAGACACCTCTCCATCGTGCCTGGGTCCAGCTCCATCTGAGAGCCCCCTCCATCCTGCTGCCAACTGTCAACTGTCACTGCTGAACTTTGCAACTAAGATTGTAGTGCCTGAATTTGCTTTCCTTTCCCCCCTCCACCTCCCTCCCAATCCTCTTTCCTTTTGTGTCATGTCTTTTAGATTGTAAGCCTGTGGGTAGGGACTGTCAAGAAATACTTTTGTAAGCCGCCGTGAGAGCCTTTTTTGGCTGAATGGCGGCATAAAAATCCTTAAATAAAAATTAAAAAATTTAGGGTCCTTGAAACACAGTTCTTGATTGGCGTTTTAGCAAGGGCTGGATCTTGAGGCCAACGTCTAAGGGACCCCATCCCACCCCACCACCGCCCAGATGATGATGATGATTTACATTTCTATACTGCCCCATAGCTGAAGCTCTCTGTGCGGTGGGGAGATCAGCAGAAGCATTTTATTACTGTAGTCAATCATGATGGTGTGATGATTCCAGTGAATTTATAATACAAAATTGCTCACGCTCAGAGTATCCTTTATTACCCTAATCATTGTCACCGTCACCAGGGTTGGCAAACAGTTTTGTCCTTCTAATATATCAGGAATGTAGAAGCAATTAAAATATGTGTGCTTCACAACTGTGTGCTTCACAACTAAAAAAATACACATGGCTGTCTAAGGGAGATCCCCATAAGACCAGTAAATTCAAAGTCTAAAATAACCTAGCTGCAGCACTATTCTTGATTCTCTGCTTGCATTAATGTGCGTGGCAAGCAGAAGAACAGCGGGGTTCTTTTACATTTAATAGCTGCCCAGAAAATTTTGGCAAAAAAGCAACTTAAGGCACAATCAAAGTACTGCTGGCCAGGGAATGCTGGGAGTTGTAGGACTTCTTCTGTGTAAACATGCATAGGATTGCATCCTTAATATACATAGGAAATCAAATGGGGGGAGGTGTTGTATGTAAAAGTGGCTGGCTTGCATCTTCAACCTAAACTAAATTGCTGGGGCCATATTTCCAGGGTCTTCCCATGCTTTTCTATGTGAAGGAAAAGGCTGAGCAAATGCTCCTGATTTCATTTATAATATCACACTTATTTCAGCTGGACTTTATTTCATTTTCCTAGGGCTGGGTGCCAATTTTTCAGTCTAGACAGTTAAAAAAAAAAAAAAGGCAAATTATGACCATCGTTGAGAGGGAAAGAAAATGGGGGGAAGAGCAACAGAAATACATTCCACCAATCCACTCGAAAAGTTTGAAGTCTTGTGTTATACTGTAAGTCTGAATTTCAGGCCTTCCATGTTTTACAAGAGCAGTGCAACTAAGCTATTAATTATCCTCTACCAAGCGGCGCCTTATAATTACTTTTTACCCAATGTTAAACTGTTGCTGTTTCTCACAGGCCATAACAACATGCAGCCTGGTATTTCAAAAAATCAAATGCAAAACAGTAGGTAGAGTAATTTTAAAGCTCAATGAACACCAGCAAGTGTGAAATAACTGCCACTGAACTATATTCTTATAGGCTGAAGTCAAAAGGGCATTTAACCATAGCAGCAATTTGGAATGGTGAAAGCATTGCTTTCCACTCAATTGAGATACAATTAAAGCATTACCGGGGAACTGAGATTTGGAGCCATGTACAAACATCTCTGGGTGCATTCATCATAGACTAAAAATGCAGATGTTTTGCAACATAGTCCTAACTCAGAGAGAAAACATTTATTCTGACCAGTGTTGATCTATTGATATTTACTTTTATTGCACTTTCTAAATTTGCCAGCTTGTTTGCTGTTTCATCTAGCGCATGCTCACAGCAGCCCTGACGGACAGGCCATTATTTTTCCCATTTTACAAATGGGGAGCCTGAGGAAGGTTGGTCATTTAATAAATAAAATAAATTTAACAAATCTGCAAGTTCGGAAATTAAACTCTGTCCCTTCCAGGTTGAACCCCAACTCGTTGTTGAGTGTGGGTTAGGGTGCTGTTTGAACCTAGGACGTTTTCTGCAGTATGGCTTGTTAAGATTGTAAGCCTATGCGGCAGGGTCTTGCTATTTACTGTGTTATCTGTACAGCACCATGTACATTGATGGTGCTATATAAATAAATAATAATAATAATAATAATAATAATAATAACCATGCAGTGTGGCTTATTTTTCTCAATCATGCCAGTTTGAGACCCCTTGTTCTGTTGTTGCATTAACAAGCCACACTGCAATGTTATCAAGCCACACTACGGAAAACGCACTGCCCTCTCAGACATGGAAACCCATCCTGCGGAAAACGTGCTGTGTTCAGACAACACGCTAACTCACAGTTCAACAAACAACCCACAGTTCAAATAACCCACACTCAACCACTGAGTGTGCATTAGCTTGTTGTGTGAACCGTCTAGTGCAGGGGTGGGCAACTTGTGGCCTGCTAGATGTTCTGGCCTACAACTCCCATTATTATTATTATTATTTATTTATTTATTTATTTATATAGCACCATCAATGTACATGGTGCTGTACAGAGTAAAACAGTAAATAGCAAGACCCTGCCGCATAGGCTTACATTCTAATAAAAACATAATAAAACAATAAGGAGGGGAAGAGAATGCACCAAACAGGCACAGGGTAGGGTAAAACTAGCAGTGTAAAGTCAGAACAAAATCAAGTTTTAAAAGCTTTAGGAAAAAGAAAAGTTTTTAGCTGAGCTTTAAAAGCTGCGATTGAACTTGTAGTTCTCAAATGTTCTGGAAGAGCGTTCCAGGCGTAAGGGGCAGCAGAAGAAAATGGACGAAGCCGAGCAAGGGAAGTAGAGACCCTTGGGCAGGTGAGAAACATGGCATCATCCCATTATCCCTCACCACTGAATATGCTGGCTAGTGCCCACTCCTGGTCCAGCAGATCAAACTACCTCTCTAGGTGTTAGCAAGGCAGTAAACAAGCCTAACAACAACACGGTCATGAAACAATGGGGGGAAAGGGTGGTGCAAGTCTGTTCCTGCCGCAGTGGCTGCTAGGTTATGTGGCCGCAGTGGCAGGAGGATTATGGCAGAACCATGAAATGGGGAAAGAAAAGGGACCAACACTGCTTGGCGTGGTTCTGCGATCATGTGTGGAGTGTGCTTGTCATGGTTTCCTTATCCCTCTCTACTTCATGGTTCTACTACTCCCACAATCATGTGAACAGGCCCTCAATGGGTACGGCTATGGCTGACAGCCAGGGCCCCAATCCCCTTCCCAACAACCACCCAAGGAGTAGCAGATGTCAGTGGTAAACCAGCGTTCTACACTTGGGCCAAAATAAGCATTTCAAGGCTTACCAATGCTAATGCCGCTTGTCTCAGCATCCTTTCTTCTTATTCTCAAAATATTTTGTAGTCAGGGGACAACCGGGCTGGCAAATAGTGTTCAAGACGCCTGTGTTGGCTTTTCTGCAACAAAATGATGCTTATTCCCAAGTAAACGTGTTTTTTATACTGTATTTTGTAATTGTGCTTTTAACCTGTTGGTTGTTTTATTGTGGTTTTAATTTTTGTGAACCGCCCAGAGAGATTCGGCTATTGGGCGGTATAAAAATGTAATAAATAAATAAATGTAATAAATAAATAAAATAAAAATCTGGGAGCTCCATCAGATGTTTTATTGCACGCTCATTACTGGGTACTCACGGATTTTCGGGGGTCCCTCTCACAACATCGTCTGCCTCTCATGCGCCTCCCGCCCCTTCTAGCCTTCATTGCATAACAAAAAAAAAAAAAAACACCCCAGTAAATCCGACTTATTTTTAAAGATGGAAGTTGCCACTATCTCCTGCTGTGTGCAAAAGCGGTGGGATCAAAACTGCCGTTGTTTACTTCCTCTTTCAAAAGAGGAAATAATGAGGGACAGACGCCCGCACAGAGAAGCAACAGTAAGCAAACACAATTTTCCCCTGTGTGATGAGACTCTGGAGCAGAAGAAGCAAACTACATTTTATTCTTATTACGATTTATTTAAGTATTGCTTCCCACCACAAAGAGCAGTCTTGAAGCAACTTACGGACAGAAATTCATAATATCACAAAAGAAAATAAACATCAATATAATCTGTGCAATAAAAAAAACACCCATAAAAATATAAGCTAAAATAGTACAATAAAAATGAACACCACAAAAGCAGTCCACAACAACTTATTTTATTCCAGTATCTTCACCCTATTTTATTCTAGTATTTATTTCATTCCAGTAGTCATGATGGCAATGATTTAGGCGAGTCTAAAATGCAAAATTGCCTGTGTTCAAAGTGGTTGCTATTGCTTAAATCAGGGTTGGCAAATAGCTTTGTTGTTGCTTTTGGACTAACGTAGCAGAAATGTAGGAGTAGTTGTAAAGCAAGCAACCGCTGAAAGTGCCATGGAATACCGTGATACTACAGTGACAATAAAAGTCTGTGATGAAAAATACTGCCTGTAATAAAGAGCTCAAATATGGCACATGTCCCTGTGCCACGACACAGGCTCTTTACAACAGGCCTGTCCGCGGACACTCCCTACTCAAGCCACCATTTTATGAGCCTGAGGTGAGGGACAAACACCACCTTTCCACAAACTATGTGGAGAAAGGGGTTAAACAGGAATAATTTCAGGAATAAAATAATGTGCTGTGAATTATATGTGCTGATGGTGAATTAATGTCAGAACGGGTATTATATGTATATAACTGCAGATGATAAATGCCAAGGAGACATGTGGGATTTTTGTGGTAGTAAAACAAACTGAATAAAAAATTATTTCAATGTTCACCAACTTTGTTTCATAATAAAACTTTTCAGACCCTTGTTAAAACCTCTCATCCAATCCTTTCTCTCTTCTCATACAAGCCTTCCTTTCTCTCACACCTTCACTCCTGAACTTTCTTTATTATCAGGATTGTTTAATATACACCAACTATCTGCACACTACACTCAAAAGACATCCCTCTTTACCCTGATCCTCTAATTCTCCCTCGAACCAAAGTACTTTAAAAACACCCCCATCACCTCAGTCATTCCCTTATATATCCTCCTCCCCCCCCTCCAAAGATATTCAATCTCCACCCTCTCATGTGGGTGGAGATTGGATACTTTAGCACCCTAAAGGGAGGGATCCCCTTTAGGGATCCCTTTAGCACCCTAAAGGGATGCTTTAGGGTGGATTCCTGCATTGAGCAGGGGGTTGGACTCGATGGCCTTGTAGGCCCCTTCCAACTCTGCTATTCTATAATTCTATGTCAACATTCTAAACACAATAGACTTACAAATCTTAGACATACATTAGGGAACTGACTTGTGGGGTGTAACACCACAGTCCCCTTTAAACCAGCCAGACCCTACACCCGCATTCCAGATGGCCGATGGGGTGGGGGCGTTTCCCAGCCACCAATGGAATATATAGGAGTGTGTTTAGGGGACAGAAATTTGGATGACAGGCAGAAATGCCATAGGTGAAGTCTCCCATTTCTGTACCTCCACGCTGGGGCAAAACCACACCTGTTGACTTTCTGCCTCATGGGCACCTCCTTAAGAGCTAGGTGGGGAGGAAAATAACTGCCCCTGAGAGAGCATGGCCTGGTTCAAACAACACACTAAATCATGCTGCTTAACCACAAAATGGTTAATGGAATGCCATTTTGTGGTTAAGCAGCATAGTTAAGCGTGTTGTCTGAACCAGGCCAATCCGTCTGATAGTGATATAAAATCAGTTTCATCATCACTCAGTATATTTTTGCACCAGTTCATACGTGAACGGCAGAGGAATAGGAGTCAACCCACGACTCATGACTCTCGTTTCGCGAGGCAGCCTCGAGTTTTTTGTGTTTTTTTCATTCTTTCCTCCTAACGAATGAAAAAGGGGCAGAGGAGATGCTAAACGCCAGCCTAAAAGAGCAGCGCCGTGGGAGAGCGAGGCTGCGCTTTCCTGCCAGGCTCCTCGTGTTCACCGGGTCCCGGCAGCTCCCACGTGGCTGCGCGATCAACAGTTTGTTGAACTCTGCCCGTGACACGGCGAACTCCCCGGGGCGGAAACATACCGGGGAGCGCCATCGGGCTTCCGGAGGCGACCCCCGAGGCCATCTGCCTTCCCTTCCCTTCAAAGGAAGCGTGGGATGAAACAATGGACGTGAAACGCAGCAGCAGCAGCAAAAAAAATCACTCTCTGCAGTTCTTTCTCTATTGGAATCCCACACCAAGGCAAACGCATTCAACAACAGCGCCGTCCTAAATACGTCTACTCGGAAGTAAGCCCCGTTGAGTTCAATGGGGCTTCCTGCCAGATTAGCGGGTACGGAATTCCAGGCTGAAAGGACGCTGCAAACTCTGCTCAACCCTCCCCAGCGTAGGGCCCGAAGCATGGGAGTTGTGGTACAACCTCTCTGTTGGGGGCGCCCGGTGGGAGAAGGGCGGCTGCTTCAGAACAGCCCAGGATCACTGCGAATGCGTAGCCCGGAAATTCGGATTGGCTCTTTCCCTGGATTCCCCGATGCCACTATCTTAAGGCACCCCGAAACAACCCACATCCCCACCAGGGACTTTTTTAAATGGACTTTGGTGACGGCGGCACAACGTGTTCATTTATCACAGACCATCAGTACCCCATCAAAAATCCGAAAATAAATGTAACGATACGGAACTGAATACGCAATAGTGGAGAGCGCTGTCACGGATAACAGTGGACTGGAGGCATTCTCGGTCTAACTGCATGTTTGGACTACAACTCTTTTGAGATCTACTTGGCTGTAAGAAATACCCACCTCATCCCACGATATTTAACAGGAATATCAGGCACCATCACCAGTAGGGTGAGATGGTGGATGGGGTCAAGGTACTCGATTGTAAAACCAACTGCAAGAGGAATCAAAGGATTGGAGAAGCTCCCCTATGAGGGAAAGTTATAACAGGTGGGAATGCTTAGCTCAAGAGAGAAAAAAGGCAAGTAAAGGGGGACTAGATGAGTATAAAATTATGTATGGTGGTGTGCAGAATGTGAATAGGGAGACATTTTTCTCCCTCTCTCCTTGTACTAGAACCCAGATGGGTCACCCCATGAAGCTGATTGGTGGGAGATTCAGGACAGAAAAGGAATGACTTCTTCACACAGCGCACAGTTAAAACGATGGAATTCGCTAGTTCAAGATGTGGTGATGGCCACCAACTTGAATGCCTTTAAAAGGGGGTTGAATAAATCCCTGTAGGAGAAGGCTACCAATGGCTACGAGTCCTCATGGTTATGTGCTATCTCCAGTATCAGAGGCAGTAAGCCTATACCCACCAACTGCTGAGGAACATCGGTGGGAGGGTGCTGTCGCACGATGTTCTGCTTGTGGGTCTCTGGCCGATAGTTGTTTGGCCACTGTGTGAACAGAGTGCTGGACTAGATGGACCCTTGGTCTGATCCAGCACGGCTGCAGTCTTCCTTCACTCACTGCAGTCAATCCTTCACACACTGAGATACTGTCTTAATGATTTCGGCTTTCCCTGACTAAAGTTGGAAGTACCATTGAATGTCTCGGAGTGCGGGATTAGGGGGCGAGTTTTTTCAGGGGTGGGGGGCAAATCTTGGCATGATCCATTACACAGCATGTCCCAGTTCTGGCTTTTTTGTGGCTGTATTTCTGGGAATTCCGCATCCAGATCCTGGGACAACGTTATGCTACATTCCCCGTTTCTACATAACCAAGCCTAGTGATTCTTCCGAGTCAAGCCGTGCACAGGATCGGGCTGCCCCGAAGCCTCCAGTCTTACAGACACACTTCCTTGGGAGTAAGCCCCGTCGAACTAAGAGGGACTTTCTTCCGAGGTAAGCACGCATATGAAGTCCCACGTTTTCAGATTGAATTCGGTTGTGTGGGGCTATAGCCCAAATGTATCCCACGAGGAACGGGACTTACTCCCGAGTAAACGTATTGCGTTAAGAATCTCAGCATTAAAACTATTCAGTCATTTGAAAGACGACGTCGCAGTATATTATACACTGGAAACCAGATACAAATCCTGATTTAACAATCCCAGGGACCATCTGATCTCCCAAACTTAAACGTCCTGAATTCTGGATAAGAAAGTTAAGAATGACATGCAAGATACTCGTACGCACACACAAACGTATCAAGAAGAAATACGTGCGGTTAAAATAAGGGAAGAGATGGTTTAATTAATAAATAAACGCTGACAGCATTTGAAGAGAACCGCCGGGCTTGGAGGTTTGGGGGGAGAGAGGGAAACGGGCAGTTGAATTTTCGCGTCAAAAACTTTCTACCAAATCCAGGGACCCTGGCAAAGAAACAGCTGCGGGTTGTATCGTATGCAAATACGCAAGCTGACGTAAGAGATCATGTGGGTTTTGGCGTAGATCGCCACCACCGATCGGAGAGATTTATATTATTATTATTTTTTATTTTATTTTTTTTAAAAATTGCTACTAGGGTTTTTTTTCCGTGTGTGTGTGTGTGTGTGTTTGTGTGAGAAGGAAGGGGGGTTGTTTAAGCGAGAGTCCCGGCGCGGCTCCCCGTGTTCTCGAATGCGCACCGGGAGTTCCATTCGGGGGGGAGAAAGTTCCGCGTCTCGGCGTTCCAAAGCTTTGATCACAGGTAAGAAAAACTTCGCCCTCCCTCCCCTGCCTGCCTTCCTCCGCTCACCCGCCCTTCTTTTTAAACACACACACACACACAGTTTATTTTTTTTAAAAAAAAGCAAGCAGCAGCACCCTCGATCGGAAAAAGGAAGTGCAGATCTCTTGCAAAACAAGATTGGATATTTCTTTGCCACATGGGCTTCGCTGCTCTCGCTTTTGCCCAGAGCCAGTCGACAGGGCAACCCACTTCGACCTAACTTTTCCTTCTCTCCCCCCCCCTCCCACCAACCTCCTCCGCCGCCCAGAAAACCCTCCCGTTTTGTTTTAAGAGGACTTGAGCTGGGGGCAGAGGGAGGGGCGTTTAAGATTGCAAGGAAGGTGGCAAGCAAGAGGGTAGGAAATAAAATCGCACTAAGGAAAATATAGATATATATTTGGGGAGGGGGGGCAACGCATCCTTTCCCTTTCTCTTCAAATCGATCGCAAGTTTTTTGGGGTGGGGGGGAGTGGGCTGCATGCAGGGGGCGAAAAAGGACGAAAAAGGGCTCTCTTTTTTTAAAAAAAAAAATGTCTACGTTTCCCTATGTCGACATCAGCAACACAAAATATGGCGTCCGCGTTCGAGAGGGCGTTACGTAGAGGCGAGGAAGGCGATCTTGGGAATCCAGGCTCGGAGAAAAGACCCCCCTCCCCCAATTTCTTTTTTCAGCACTGCAACGTCGGGAGGGGGGTGTTAAAAGCAAAGCGTCCCCTGTTCCCTGAGGCGCCTCCTAGAACACGAGGTTAGAGTAATAAGAGAGAGAAGAGGGGGGGCAGCCCCTCCAGGTTCTCTGTTGGCACCGATTTGGGCTTGGATTCCACACACACACACACCGATTTGTCCTTAATGTGCCATGCCGGCACCATGACGCGTTGGGTTGCAGCCTCTTCCCCCACCCTCCTCCACTCACCCCCGTTGCAGAGAAAAAACCCAGTAATGGTAGAAGGAGGCGTTGTATGTTAACATTATTAAAAGGTAATAGTGACTCTGTAAAGCCATCCTTCGATGGGCAACGTTTAAAAAATAACACCCCTTCAGCCTCCCTTCCAAAAACTTTCCACAAAACCCTTCGATTTTATTATATTGAGGAGAGGGGGGTCTTCTCTTTCCCTCTAGCAAACCCCCCCCCCCGTTAAAATCCTTTTTTAAAGTCTTCTTGTCAAATGCCTGGTGCATTCCAACAGCCCGTTTTTATTTTAAAAAAGAAAATTACCCTAACCATTGTTGGTTTCACGTCTGTTTTATTCCTGGTCCAAAGATCTCCATAATCGGAAAATTCTGTTCTGGTCCTTCCATCCCCTTTGGAAAGACATCCAGGTTAAGAGGTTTCTTTTTTGTTGTTGTTGTTGTGATCAGATTTATTTTCATAGAACTTATATGCATTTGTTCCGTTTCTGCCTCACACTAGAAAGTTGTTGTTTTTTATGGGGGGGGGGAGAGAAACTTGATTTTCGAGGAAGTGAAGTTGCGATTTGCTGAGAAGTTCCACCTGATTGATTGACTTCAAAGCCATGTGAGGTTCTGTGCCCTCGTCTATTTCCTGATTGCCTTTTGTTTGCTTGGTGTGGGAATTCGGTCTGCTATACAGCTGGGTGGTTGGTTGCCTTTTTCTTTTCGTTTTTGTTTAAAGGCACATTGCACCTTTTTCCAGCTTGTGATCAAACCCCTGTGTTTGTGTGCACGCACATATATGTGTGTTCTTTGTCTGCTCAGTGTAGAATCTGTGGGTAAGCGACAGGAGGTTGGTAACTTCCGGAGCTGTGCAGGTCTGTTGCAGCAAAAGCAGCTGAAAATCTTGTAGCACCTTAAAGATTAACAAATGTATTATGTCATCAGTTTTATTATGTCATAAACTTAGAATCCAGTTCATCAAATGCATGATGTAGCATACTGAGTTAGTGGGTGGGTGGGTGTGTGCGCGCACACACACACACACAGAGGTGTAGAGAGAGAGATAAAAAATATGTAAACAGTGAGGTTAAATTATCTTGAAATATAAAAAGCTCAGTCTGGCAATTCAGCTGAAGCTTAAATATGTTCAAGGTAAGCACGGTGATTATTGAGCACTATTATTATTTACAATATTTATATACCGCTCAATTATCTAACACAGATTCCAGAGTGGTGAACATAGGTATACATTACCATTCAGAAAGGTGTTTGTTCACAACAGCAGTGATTAGTGGTAATATAATTGTCCTAGATTTGCATTGCTAATTATCACCCATAGTGAGATGGCAAGACACAGGAGTTAGTTTGTAAACTACAAAAAACAGGGAGATTAAAACGTGTAATGAAAAGGGTGGGAGGGAATAAGTGGGAAGCATTTGAACCCAATACAATAAATATATCGTGCTAGCTTTTGAGTTCCACAGGGCTCCTATTTTCTACCCAAACAACAGTTCTGTGCCATTTCAAAAACAAATGTGCTGGTATCAAATAAATTTTGTTCAATAGAAAGCATAATCTTTTGGATCTCCATTGGATTTGGTGTTCACAGTGCAAAAGTATGCATGTTGACTCAAAAGTATTCTCATGTGTTTAGGATTTGAAACTTCAGTAGAGCAGGTCTATACAACCTGTGATCCACTATGCTGTATCTAACCAGCCAGTCATATGGCCTACCATGTGGTAGATTTAGACCCAGACACATCTTGGTAGTTCCAAGCAATCAGCAATACTAGAAGGTGTTTTTTTCTAATGCCCGGTGGACTGTCATAAATGGCTGACAGACTTGGTGGATCACAAGTTGTATAGGCCTGCAGTAGACATTTCTATGCTCAGCACTAGGTCACAAAAGATCTCTGCTAAATCAGACCAAAGGCCTACCTAGTCCAGCATTAACCAGCTGCCTACGGGAAACCCACAAGTGGGACATGAGTGAAATAGCACCCTTCTGCTCCACTTCTCACACCAAGCATAATTCTGTACACCTGTCATATCTCCTCTGTAGTCATCTCCCCACCCCCAGGCTAAACAATTCCAGACATTTTAACCTTTCCTCACAGGAGTTGCTCCAGCCCTTTGATCATTTTGGTTACCCTTTTGTGCAACTTTTCCTAGTCTACAATATCCTTCTTTAGGTGCACTGCCCAGAACTGTATACTGTATTCCAAGTGTGGCCGCACCATGCATAGCTTCACAAGTCCAAATAGGGCGTCTCATGTTGAAACGTTCTTGGGAAGGGAAAGATCTCTGCTTGCGCCTTTGGAGAGCCACTGCATCCCGAAGTAAACAGAACGGAGCAAGATGGATGAATGCTCCAACTTGGGGACAAGCTAGACCAGGGATCCCCAACCTTTTTGGCCCCATGGGCACATTTTGGGAATTTGACAAACTGCTTTGGGCACCACCACAAAATGTGGCTGCTGTCAGGACCTGGCTAGGTTGGATAGGGGGAGATAATAGCAAAGCTAGAGATTGGAAGAGAGGGGTACCTTTTCCCTTTGCACGCATGCACCCTCTCTCTGCACTCCCAGCCTCTTTCCTTGCTCTTTCTCTCCTTTCCCAATCCCTAGCCTTTCCCTCCTTTCCTTGCCCCTAGCCTTGCTCTTTCTCTCCAATCTATCCCGTTGCCTTGCTTTCTCTTTCCTGTCCACTGACCAGCTGACCAGTGGCAGGTCCAGGAACAGGAAGGAGAACCTAATTTTTAAAATGTGTGTGCTTTTTAAAGGAACAGGGAGTGAAGTACCTATAGGCACCACGTTGAGGATCCCTGAGCTAGACAACACATGGAGAGCTAGGATCAGTTTTTCCATCTGTTTAAGAATTGGTACAAAGTAGCCTTGGCAGCCCTGAATTGAATCAGGACTGTCACACTGGAGCAGTTAACCCTTTACTCCTTTGGGGTTTTCTTGATACCCCCCCCCCTTTAAAATGTGTATTGCATCCTGCTGGGACACATTTGAAGTTTCAGAGGGGAGGGAGCAATTTTTATGAGGGAAACGGCTGGGGTGTGGGAAGGTTCACCACCACCACCCTATCCTGCATCTCAATCAGGATCACCTACAAACAGCTGTTTTTAGAGACATTTTAAAAGATCAGATCATACATCTCCATCTCCTTGTTTAGTTTGCCCCTCAGTAGCTGACAGCTTCAGATGTGCACATGTTCCAAGTTTCCTATGATTCAGATTTTTATAATGTGCAGTAAAACAACAACGACAAAAGAGCAGGAAAATAGATTCATGAAACATTCAAGCTATGGCTGACTGGTTATATCTTACAAAAAACTCTTGTTGGCTGGGGAATGCTGGGAGTTGTAGGGCTTTTTCTGTCAAAACATGCATGGGATTGCTCCTTTAATTATGATAATCTTTTACTACATTCAAGTAATATATTTTATATTCTGAAAAAGCCCGAAGTGCTTCGGGAAACTTTGTTACACCACATAGCAAAGTATGTAATTAGAAATAAGTGTAGAAGCATCTGTATATCATTATAAATGACATCCCAAAAGGGGCTTCTGTGAGGATTTTCTTTTTCCTTTCTTTGTATCATTGACTGCAGCTGGAGTGATGAAGCAAGGGAACAACATGGATAAATTTGCACAATTGTTTGTTTATTTCGACACGACGTATGTCCACTTTTTTCTATGGTTAAAATCAAACTCCAGGCAGCCTACAAATAAAAATATAAATCGCAACAAACGTTAAAGCAGGGGTGGGGAACCTGGGGCTCTCCAGATGTTGTTGAACTACAACTCCCATCAGCCCGAGCCAGCATGGCCAATAGTCAGGGGTTATGGGATTTGTAGTCCAACCACTTACTTTAAAGTAATTGTAACAAGAAAACAAAAGAAACAGCACTAAAAACAAAGCAAACTACCCAACATCATGAAAAACAGATTAACATCAGCACACTAAAAACATATAATCTAACTTTAAACAATTGCACTGGAATAGTTCTAACATAGAATTTGAGAGCTCATCTAATCCTACATCCTGCTCAAAGGAGGAATCTTGAAATTACTGCATCCCTGGCCAATGCTTTACAGTCTCTGACAGGCTTTCAGATATTTGAAGACCTCTATTATATCTCTCCTTAAATCTTCTCTTCCCCAGACTAAACCTATCCAGCTCTTTCAACCATTCTTCATTGGACTTGGTTTCCAGACCCCTCAACTCCCTGGCTGCCCTCCTTAGGGTTCACCTGAAAATGATCAAAGAGGGGACCAGGCGATGTTCCTTTGAGAGGCTATTTCATAGTTTATAGATGCTTCAACAGAAAAGGCCTGCGGTGGCCACATTTCCTCATGGAGTTTTTCCTCACCCCAGCACTGCTACCACCTATGGAGAAACTACCCCTTCACTGGACAATCCCACCTATGGGTTTCTTATTTATTGCAAATGCTTATTTTTCTGGGCTTAACAAACTCTTTGCCCCTATAACTCAGAGTTCCACAAGCCGACTTTTTCCACTGCCACCAATTCCATTGGAATACTTTCAAACCAACTAATAACTGCTGTAAGAGGCTTAGGCATGAGATGAGCACCAAAGTATTTTATCAACAGGATATTTTGTACATAAGGGATTACTAATATTTACTTATGGGTTTTTGAAAGACTGCTTTGTGACAATTCTTTAGGACCCAAGAGACACTGCTGCTGTTAAAGCCTTTAAAGACTTCTTTTACCTCAGGCCAAATTTCCTAAACCTCTACTCCAGCCAAAAACCCCTTACGACTAGGTTCAGCTTCTTGGTATGCCTCCTCTGATGCCAAAACTCCTCCCGTTGTATTTCTGCCTCCTTCGGCAGTTTAGCGGGGTTCCTACTGCCTGCTTGTATAACCTTCCTCTGGCAAGATCTTGGCATAACATAGACATCTGCTGTTCATCCCCCAGAGAAAGAATAGCTTAGTATTCAAATGTTAGCTATTTACTTTATCCTCAACTATCTTCTAGTCATTTTAAAACACCGCATACCAACCTTCTCCCTTTCAGCCTACTACATTCTAACTGGTCCCTCACCGTAAATTCTCATCATATCTTAGCTGTCCTTTCCCAACCGCTCTTTTCCACCTAGCTAATCTGAATCAAATTTACCTGATCCGGGTCCCATTGAACAATACTTTAAGCAATTGTCTGTCTCGCCTGTTTCAGAATGTCCCTCATCAACTACTATACATGCCTTTGACAATAACAAAACAAGGCCTCAAGCCTACACAGATACACTGTAGCCTCACGGAGGCCACACAAAGTAAACATATACAGGCATTTCTCCACAGTCCTCTTTTACAGAGGACAGTCCTCTATTTGCAAAGCTGCCCTATCCAATTCCATATTAAAGATAAAGACCCATAAGAACTGTTGCCCAACAACATTTAGCAGGCACAAAGGTCACCTGGTCACAGTTTTCCATACTGTGGTGAGATATACTGTATTTCTATTTAACATATTGACCCTATTCAGACTACACACTAAGCCACAGTGGTTAAATATTTTGAACTAAACATTCTGGCTTAGTGTATCATGTGAATCATGACTTAACGTGTTGTGTGAACCATTCCTAACCATAGTGGCAACATAACCATGGTTTAAACACACTCACTAACCATTTGCTGCAAAAGGGTTAGAAGCCTAACCATGGCTTAGTGTGTTGTCTGAACAGACCCATTATAATTATTTCTAAATTTGCTTCTATATATAAAATTAACATATACAAATTGTATACAGATTTGTGTCCTTCACCACCACCCCTTTTGCAATGAATTCATAAGCAGCCACCCAACTTGTCCCCACTGACTGCACTTCCGTTGGCAAAGGGCTATGAGGAGGGCCTTAAAAACAATGCAGATATTGAGCAGTTTCATATGGGTAGAGGCGTATATGACAAAGCTGGGGAGAACTCAACATGAGTTCTTGGCCAAGTTCTTTGCCTACATCCCATTATGTTCCATCCTCAGTTGTAAGATAGCTTCCCCAACCTGGTGCCCGCTAGAGGTGTTGGACTACAAGTCGCAGAATTCCCCCAGCCAGATATATAGTTCAGTGATGAGGCCTAAGAGACAAGGTTAATGTTTCTCATGAAATAAATGTATATCCTAGAACATTTTATTTACTAACAGTGAATTCCTTCTCTGAATGTGGATCCTTATGTACACCACCCCTGCACAAGAGGGAGGAAATAGGAGTCTTGGGGGACCCCACAGTTTGCAGAAAATCTTTAGGAAGGGGCGGGAACCCTTAGGTGCCAGGCCTAAAACAACCCTGTAAGGGCCGAGCATGTTTAGTGGCTACAGAATGTTGGCTGACTGTTGGAGCGGGAAATGGAATGGAGTTATCTTGGAAGAGGGCATGGCTGGCTGGAACCTTGAATAGGAGCACTCCACAATGCAACAAAGGGAGACCTGTGATATAAATGCATCTCAAGAATGTTTGAGTAGCAACCCACAATTAATTGTTGATTTAACTTTGTACCAAAGTTTGTGTATGCCTTACCAGAGTTGACTCTCATATCCTCCAAGCTTCCTATCTATCAATGTTTAACCAGGTCTATTTGACTTAGAAATTAACACCACCTAGAAGCAGTGATATGTAGGGCATGAAGGTTCACGCTTTTCATTCGTTTTCAAGGATAGTGGTGGTTTAATTAGCACTTGGAAGGGGCAAGTGAGTGCTCTGACGTTTGCCACTTCTTTTGCATTTCATCCTGCCTGTGTCCCGTCTGTAGGCTGCAGTTCTTTACATCACAGGGATATATGTGAAACGATCTGAAAAGGTGCTGCAAAAGTGCAAATAAGGGGAAACATTGGGTGTACAGCACTGCATTTCACAGGGCTGAGCAAGGTTGGCAGAATCATCACTTAAAAATAGCAGCTCAGCATCTGTACAGTGCAAAAATCTCAATTGAACCCATATACCACTGATGGGGCAGATTTGCACAAGTAGCAGATCAGGCAATAAAACTTATTGTGGGTTATACCTTAGGTTGTAGGTGATGGCTATCATAAGAGAATCAGACCAAGTACATATTAAATCCAGCACCTGTTCCCAACCAGATGTCTGTGAGAAGCCCAAAAGTAGGACATGAAGGCAAACGTTCTCACCTCCAGGAACTAATCTGGTCTCCAGGAATTAGTATTATGAGACTCATTGTCATAATACTAAACTATGACTTAGTGGTACATCAAAACTGGCTCATAATGTTTAGCTGTGATGGCCAATTGAAAAACAAAAAATCCTTGCATATAGAAAAGTAATGATCAGAGAGGCTAGGCTATGAACCATCTCTGCTTGGTTTGCTATTTTCTAACCATGTGGTCTCCTTTTGCAGTTCTTTATTTTTATTTACTGTGAATTTTTGTCCCACTGCAAAAATTGAAATATGTTTATGAAGTACAGATGTGTTTTCATTGGAATGATGCATCAGGGAGTTATAGCGGCTTAATTTTAATTGTTGTTTCTATTGGTTTGTCATTGAGAACAGCTGTAATGTAATTTGTAAACTAGGCTTTTATTTTATTTTTATAACTGGAAATATAAAAATGTAGAAAAGACATGGGGCAGTATCCAGTCTTGCTGCTGTGCTTCCATTCATTCTGTTACACCTGCAGGACCCACCACTAGTGCTTCCTAAAGCAACCCCAGAAATGAGAGGGAACTCACATTTTTGGAATGGGAGAGGTTAGCAGAAGACCTTCTGTGTGCTCCGCTGACCTGCCCCATTCTGGAAACAACTGTTGCCACTAGTTTCTGGCTGCTTCAGAGACTGCTAGTTTCCTGTTGCATTAGTGGCCGTTCTTGCTAATATGCAGGCAGCATGGATACTGCCCAGCACTGTAGTCTCCTACACTTTAAAAGTTGGGGAAGTATTCAAACATGCAACCATGACCTGCAGTCTAAAGTGGTACAGCCCAGGATCCATTTTGCCCCATAATCTGCTGTTTGTGTTGACAAGCTCTTACTCAGGGCTCATCTACACCAAGCAGGATATAACACTATGAAAGTGGTATGAAAGCAGTATATGGAACGTGTCAATGGGCCCCAACAGTTGTCAGTGCACTTCAATACCGCTATAAAGCAGTAGTGTGGCTCCTGCCTTTTATATACCCCATTTCATAGTGCAATAGCCTGCTTGGTGTAGATGAGACTCCAGTTAAATTGTTGACCTGCTGAACTAGGGGATGTCTCCTGTTCTTCATCCTACTTTCCAGGTTTCATTTTGATATGTGTGTACCTGCAGTACAGACATAAAGGTGCTCTCTGGTGTGTTAAACTACAACTTCCATCACACGTCTGGAGGGCCCCAGTTTGGGGAAGGCTAACATATACAGCGCTGTAGGAAAATATGGCAGCTGTGGTACACAGATGGAAGCAGTGGAGTAAGGAACAGGTGAGGTGAAGAGAATGCTTTTGGATGCAATCCTATGTATATTTAGAGTGGAGATTGCTGGGAGTTATAGGACTTTTTCCATCTAAACATGCATAGGATTGTGCCTTTAGGAAGTGAGTTTTAGAGAATGGATGGGTGTGGGAGATTGGGGCGTGGAAAATATATGTCCTCTGGTTGGGCCCCATTCACCATCAAAAAGATATATTCTTTTGCAATCATTCTGGCATCTGCTTTTTGTGGGGAGGCAAGGTACGGATTCTTTACCATTAGCAGAAATCTTCTACTTCTGTCCCCCCCCCTCCCCATTTAGGCCTCTGGGATGTCCTCCTACACACATCCCACTTTCGTGAATATAGGGAATAAATGGTAGAAGTTCTGTTGTGCTAAAAAGAAGAGTTTGGGAGAGGAACTGAGCAGTATGTGGAACAGCAGTTTATGAAACAGTTCTTGTCAAATGTCCTAATGATGGTGAGCTTTAAACTTCAGTGCTAATGCCTCTTCATCCTAATCCTTTTAAAATCAATGGGACTTCCTTTTGAGTTGAACACATAAGGGACTGGCTGCACTTTTACTAAGCACTGAAAACTCTAGTTTCTAGAGGGGTAGGTGTGTTAGTCTGTTGCAGCAAAAACAACAACTTTAAGACTAACCAATTAATTATGGTGTACATTTTCTTGGACTAGAGCCCACTTCATCAGATGGGTCAGATCCAATCCTAAATTTGCTGGCATGTATACACACAGCAGGTCTTCTAACAATGTGTGCATATTAACAAGGGCTACGGTGTCCTCTTACTTCTTGACACTTGAAGACCTGGTAAGCAGAGCTCTGGCCTAGTTAAGTTTGCGGGGGGGGGGGGTGTATTCCTGCCTAGTTAGCAATTCGTTGCCTCTTTCTTCTGCTCCATGTTATTTTACTTGGTCTCGTTTTTCATGAGCTTCTTCTTCAGAAATCACAAAGCTCCAAGAAATCAATTAACACCACAGAGCCTTCAGAGAGAGGCAAAATTTAGTAATTTAGGTCAGCTACAGCCAGCAGGAAAGCGAAATGGCGTTCCATGAACACGTGGAAGTTACCTTATACTGAGTCAGACTGTTTTATCTAACCAAGCCCTGTCTGTTCTGTTTGCCAGTGGCTCTTTTAGGTCTCAGAGAAAAGATCTTTCCTAGCACCTGCATACTGGTGATCACTTTACTTGAAGATGTAGGATATTGGACCTGAAATCATGCAAAACATGTCCTTTACCACTTAGCTCAGGGGTGCTGGGTAAATTGTTGTCCAGCATTTAATACAGGCTTGTACATAGCTACTTACCTGGATATCTATGGTGACTAGACAGGGAAGCTTTGTAAAAGCCTTCTTCTTCTTCTTCTTCTTCTTCTTCTTCTTCTTCTTCTTCTTCTTCTTCTTCTTCTTCTTCTTCTTTTGTAGGTTCGAAATCACTAACCTTGGTATGTATGGGCATGTGCAGCTGTCAGAATATTTGTGGACTAGTAACTTTGTAGACTTGTTTGTAAGGTCTATCAATTGGTGTAGACTTGCTTTGGCAAGGCTTTGGTTGGTATGTGTGAAAATAGCCTCAGATTTCTTCTTGGTAAAAGAATCCTTCTAGGTCCCAAGAATAAACAGTGTTCTCAATGAAAGAAAACGGGAAATGGATATTTGAACTTGAGTTCAAAGTAGCCTCTTTAAGCAGGCTGAGTGAAGTTCGGACAGGTCATACTGGTACCATAGCCATAGGCAGGCATACTGAAGAGGGAGGGAAAAGAAGGGAGAAAGGGAAACGCATATAGTTGCTCCCTGCAAATCAGGACATTTGGAGGATGTGGTTTTCCCGGAACAGGGCTCCGAAAAGGGTGGCAATCCTTCCAGATATGGGGTAGTTCAAGGGTAACTGTTGCTTTATAGCTTAGCGCAGAGATGGGGAACCTGTGGCCTTTCAGATGCTGTTGGACTACAATTTCCATCATATGTTGGCTGGGGCTAATGGAATTTAGAGTCTGACAACATCTGGAGGACAGGGGTTGCATAGTAAAGGACCCAGTTTCAAACATCATTCATGCACTGGTAACCTCATGATTAGACTACTGTAATGCACTCTATGTGGGGTTACCCATGTATGTGGTTAGGAAGCTGCAGCTTGTGCAGAATGCAGCAGATAGTGTGTTCACCGGGACACCTAGCTCTGCCCACATAAAACCAGTGTTAAAAGAATTGCACTGGTTGCCTGATGGCTACTGAGCCATATACAAGGTCATGCTATTATCTTACAAAGCCCTAAAAAACTTGGGCCCAGGATACCTAGCAGACCGCCTTCCCTTATATACACCCAGGTGACATTTACAATCTTCAGAGGAGCCCCTGCTCATCCTGACATGGAAAGAATGTCGCCATGAAGAACCTCGACGGCGGGCCTTCTCTGTAGCGTCCCCCACCCTCTGGAAAACCCTCCCTCATGCGGTTCGGGAGGAAGAAATGTAATAACTTTTAAACGCCTCCTAAAAACATATCTTTTAAAACAAGCCTTCCCTGGACTGTTTTATTCTGGTTTTATGTGATTT
Organism: Elgaria multicarinata webbii; assembly: GCF_023053635.1. Lineage (NCBI taxonomy): Eukaryota > Metazoa > Chordata > Lepidosauria > Squamata > Anguidae > Elgaria > Elgaria multicarinata. Next base: position 98,705,736 of record NC_086177.1, read on the forward strand.
TAAAGCTTTAATCTGGATTTTATGGTTTTAGTTGTAAACTGCCCAGAGAGCTTAGCCTGTTGGACAGTATAAATATGTAATAAATAAGAACAACAATTACCTGAAATCCTAAAGCGGTGCTTCCACTCAAAATATACATAGCTACATAGCTGACTTAAGGCAACTTAATATGTTTTTATACAGTTTTATGAGAGTGTCATTTTAAGGAGGGGATGGCAGGTAGTGGGCCAGGACTCTTCCCTGTGTCTCTGTCTCTGTCTCCCCCATCCCTGCTCTCCAAGGTAGAACTCCAGCATGTTAGAATGAGTGAATCGTCCAATGTTAAGTTTAGATTGTCCCAAACTTTGGTAATCTTTCCAGTTTTAAATTGGGTTCATCTTGAAGTTTCAGGAAAATGTTCACATGAAAATTCATACACATTTTTGTGCACGTTTCGCCTGATACATGCATTTTTATGTGCAATTTTGCCTAACATACACATTTCTGAAAGCAGTTTTCCAAATAGAATGCATTTTAATGTTATTTTCACCAATATTTTCATGAATATTTTGTATGCGTTTTTGATTGGAAAACCCCTTTGCAAAATTTGGGTATGTGCGAATTTTGAAGCATAACCGAGTTTGGGTTCGTAAGTGCGAAATTAGGTAGGTTTGCATGAAAATACAAACTGAACTAATTTCTTCCTCATCCCTTACAAGTTCTTTTGCTTTATTCGCTACTTCCTCCATGCTTCTCACTTGCTTCGAGGTTGGCAGTGTGATGGCGGGACAGCTGGTATTCCTCAAGGGGGCCTTGGAGTCCCCAGTTGCTGATCCTTTACCTTACACAGATTACTGCAATGATATGTGTCTCATATCTTCTGCAAAGGAGCTCCTAGCCAAATTGCAAATCCTGTTTGTAAAGGAAACACAGTTGTTAATCAGATTCCTGGACTGCATTTAAATTCCCTTGATGCTGTAATCTTAGCAAAAATATGCAGGCACATCTCCTGAAGTTAAAGGAACTGTAGCTTGAAAAGCACTTGAGAGTTAGTTCATTAGTTCTTTGTTTTCTGTAGTGAGATAATTAGGTTGCTTGCTTTCCCTAAATCTCTCTCCTCCCCCGCTCGGCTCTTTTTTCTTCCAAACCTGAAACAGTCAGCTTTCGGTTAATAATTATTATTATTTGGGGGAGGGGATTTGCTATTGCCTTCAATAGCTGTGTCCTTCAGATTACATCTTGACCCATTATAAATACCCAAATCTAGCCATGTGTTTTGTTATTTGCGTCAATGGAGGGATTTTTTTCTAGGCAAATTGCAGATGTTGGGGAAGGGGATTGGGACCACAGTCGGGTGTGTGCACAGGGTTAAAATAGGTCCACTGCAGCTACTTTAGAGTAAGAAAAGGCTACAGATTGCTGCATCCTATGTCTTAAAGGCAAACCATAGTATTTGGCTCTTTTATACCAATAAAAGAGGATGTGTGTCTGTCTGGCCACCCATCAGCATCATAACACCAAGACCATGAAATCTAGAAATCTGAAACTTGGCATGCATACTAACGAGACCCTTGCGGTGTGCACCACGGGGTTATTTTTAAGTGTGCATGTGACTAAAGCATGCAGTAACATCTTCAGCTTCTAGAGGAGACTTCCTTACCCAGCACATATATTTGTGATCCGTACAGTTTGAAGCCAGTAGCCTGAGAGACACAGTTATACTCAAGCCCCCTCCCCTCTGCTGGGGGGCAGCCCCCCTCAGGGGGCTATAGTGGTGCACCATCGCAGGCTTCACTCGGATGGGACGAGCACAGTGTCTCCAGCTCTGACACTAGCTTAACTTTTCTTGAAGAATTCAAACTACAGGCTATTCCAGCCAGTGCAAAGCCAGGTCCGTTCGCTAGTAGTTTATAAAACAGAGCTACTTAACAATTGACTCTGTAGAAATGCTGACCCAGACGAAGGTATCTCAAAATTAGCTTCATATCCTGGAACGTTTCCTGTTCCCTTTTTAAGACAATAGAGTTGATCATTCAAAAAAGATGAAAAAATGGCTTCTCAGCAGCTTTTAATAATAATAATGAGCCTGGAGGAATAAGATTAAGGAAGCGGGTTACTGAAGGTTGTATCTAGGGATGTCGCTCAGGTGACAGAAAGATCTTTGATCCAGAGGAGGCTTCACTCAATAGAATGGACAGAGAGGCGTTTTTCACTGATTTCCCCGGTGTCCCCATTGCGTGTGTGTATTCCCCACCCTGCTCCCAGTGGCATAGAAAAGGTAGGCATAATTGGGATAACCACGTGTTTGAACAGTGAAGTTTAAGCATGCAGTCCTGTGCACACATACCTGGGAATAAGCCCCATTGAACATAGAGGGGCTTACATCTGCGTAAACATGCACAGGTTTGTGATGCAAAGCCCAGTTCATACGTTAGCCACTGCAGGCAAAAACCTTTCTATTTTCCCAAGCCTGTCCAGCTTGTTAACTCTGTTTTAATCCACATGGTATTCTCTGCTTCTCGTGTTTTCTGCTGCATTATACTTTGCTATTCTTTTTATTGTTACAACTACTGAATGTTGCAAGCCATACAGTCGAACAAAATAAACAATCAATAACTATAAGAAATGAGAACCTTTTTTTTATAAGTATTTATTTATTTATTACATTTTTATACAGCCCAATAGCTAAAGATCTCTGGGCGGTTTACAGTAATTAATGTTGTAAAAGCAGGTGTGGGCAACCTGGTGACCTCCAGAAGTTTGGTCTACAGCTCCTATTGATCCTAACCAGCAAGTCCAGTGGTTGGGGATTATTGGAGTTTGAGTTCAAAACATCTGGAGGGCACCATGTTTCTTAGCCTTCATGTAAATAAATATTTGGCCCTGTCTCACTCAGACCATGGTACTGGGCAATGCTCTCTGGTCACATACCACACTGACAAGGCCTGGAAAAAGGTGCCTGTAACATCTGGATGAATCTGTCATGTTTAATCCCACTCAGTTTCTCATTTTTCCTATGTTAAATTTGTTCTGTCCTGTTCCCATATCAGTTTGCGGATTTGGATGTGGGTGTGTTTTTAAGTCTGCTTGAAAATTCATACATATTTTCATGCTCATTTATCTAAATGTACACATTTTTGTACACTTGTAAATATGTTTTTTGCTATTTCCCCAAATATAATGTGATTCTGTGCACACTTTCCCCATATATGCTCATTTTGTGTGTGCGCAACCCCTGTTGTATGCATGTTTGTATGTATTTTAAAAATTTGCAAAGCGCATTGCAAAATTCAGGAGACTGCGACTATCACTGTAGCATCGCATTCCAGTTTGTGCACAGGTTCAGGAAGTAGAAATTTGGCAAGTTACCTCATGGTCCAATGTTTTTGTCAGGTCAGTGCCAGGATGACCTGACAAATGTGACCTCACACTTTCCCTCTTCCTACACAAAAAAAGTTTGACTTTTATGGATTCCATTCCTGAGATGGCTCAAAACTGGATGCTGGGAGATGGCCTTATACAAATCTATGGTGTGACCACACTTAGAATACTGTGTACAGTTCTGGTCACCACACCTAAAAAAGGATATTATAGAGCTGGAATAAGTGCAAAAAGGGCAACTGAAATGATTAAGGGGCTGGAGCATCTCTCCTACGAGGGAAGGTTACATCAACTGAGATTGTTTAGCTTGGAAAAAGGAGACTAAGGGGAGACATGATAGGGGTGTACAAAATTATGCATGGTATGGAGAATGTGGATAGGGAGACATTTTTCTCCCTCTATCAAAATACTAGAACCCGGGGTCATCCCATGAAATTGATTGGTGGGAGATCCAAGACAAATAAAAGGAAGTACTTCTTCACACAGCGCATAGTTAAATTATGGAACTCACTACCACAAGATGTAGTGATGGCCACCAATTTGGATGGCTTTAAAAGGTGGTTGGATAAGTTCCTGTAGGCAAAGGCTATCAATGGCTACTAGCCCTGATGGTTGTGTGCTATCTCCAGTGTTCGAGGCAATAAGCCAGTGTGCACCAGTTGCTGGGGAACATGGGTGGGAGGGTGCTGTTGCACCATGTCCTGCTTGTTCATCCCTGGCCGATGGCTGGTTGGCCACTGTGTGAACAGAGTGCTGGACTAGATGGACCCTTGGTCTGATCCAGCAGGGCTCTTCTTATGTTCTTATGCCTGTGAGAAACTGCCAGTTTATAGCAGATTTATGGCAACCTTTTCCATGCAACCACTAATAACTCCTTGAATATTGTGTTTAGCTAAATCAAGTCACTGGCCACAATCTTATAAACTGTGTTTTATTTGATGTTATAGGTGTGAATATACATAAGTGCTCCCTTTCAAAGGAGAGAGCTATCTTAATGCATAAAGGCAGCAACTCTAAAGGGTAAAAGAAGCACAAATGCAGTTATAAGAGCTGAGAAAGTGAAATGATTTCATTGTTTTTAAACTTGCTACACTCATAGAGTGTGCTTTGCTGCTTTTGCTGTTTGTTTAGCAAGAAACTGCAGTCCCTTTTATGTCTATGATTTAGACAAGCCCAGAAAGAGTGGGACAACTCACTAAACAAACTTTGGGGATGGGGTAGATGTTTGTTTTGTTTGTGATCTCTCTCTCTCTCAATTTTCAGCTCTCTGTCTCAATGACAGAGAGAAAATAAAACAGAAAGGAAAAAATATCAGACAGCAATCTGCACATCCAATTGTAAGACCTGGCAGTACTATTCCATACATTTTACAGTGCAATCCTGTGTATGTCTACTCAAAAGTAAGCCCCATTGAACCCAATAGGGCTTACTCTCAGGTTCAGTATAGGATCACAACCTTAACCTATGTGATCCCCATAACTTGTCAATAACACGATTTGTTATTACATTATGTATACCAGGGATACGCATTGACAACAAGATTTGGTTTAGACTCCAGTTTGGAAAACAGTCCAATTTGGCTCAGATGGATTTGGAGGCCGTCCACTTCAACTTGGACCCAAATTTTGATTTGGAATCCAAATCTTTATGCTTCCCACTGACTAACATAGGAAATCAACAATTGAATATAACTTTTGTTATGTATGTCAGATTCGGATAACAATTGCAAGCATAGTAGTCCTTTATAAGGGGATTACTTCTGCCAAATATCAGACAAAGTTTTGTGCTATGTGCCTTTAAATTATAATTAATTTTTTTAAAAGCGAACTGCAGATAACTTTTTTTATTATTTCTCAGAAGAATTGAATGAAATATGCAATGACAGTTGCCAATTCTGAAGGGTAAAGCCTGCCAAATTTCAGATGATTTGGTGGAGTGAGCTTTCTGCAAGAGCAACCACTAGAACTGGGGTAGTTTAAAAAAAAGTATGCATTTATCCACATATTCTTATTGTGGGCAATTGTTATAAAAATGACATATGTGGTAGAAGTGTTCCTCATACAGAAATTTCTGAAGGATACGTGCAACATTTCAAGTGTTCAAGTGATTAACTTTCTCATTCCCAATAGGTTTTTTTGGGGGGGGGGATTTGTATGAAAATGACATATGTCATAGAGGTGCCGCAATAGGACAGAAGTAGATGATGATTAATAATAATAATAATAATAATAATAATAATAATAATAATAATAAGTTACCCACCTCTCCCTCTGGATCGTGGCGGGGTACAACACAAATACAAACACCATAAAATACATATAACTAATTAAAACATTTAAAACTAGTACATTAATAAAAGCAGCACATTATTAAAAAGGCATCTTAAAATTCAACTGGGTAGGCCTGCTGGAAGAGATCAGTCTTTATGGCTTTCTTAAATTCCAGAAGACTGTTAAGTTGATGGAGGTGGGTCATACAGTGGCAGAGGCAGGACCCGAAGGTCCAGCATTTGCCATGCCCTCAGGGCCGGTGCCAGACTATTTTGCACCCTAGGCAAGGTGAGCTACTTTCACCCCCACCCCACCCACCACAAAAAAAGCCAACTTTGATTTTTAAGAACATATGTTTCCTGGAAAAAAATAAGAAGCACAAAACTTGAAACTGCTAAATTTATTTTAAAGTGCAAGAAATACATCATGCCAATTATAGCAAACAAATTGGAAAGGAACGTCTATGAGTCCGCGGGGGCGGCCTGCGGGACGGGGCTGAGGGCCGCGGCTTGGAGCTGGGGAGGTGTGGAACCAAAGGCCTGGAAGGGAGCGGTATGTGAGGGGAGAGCTGCCACGGATATATCCGGGGGACGTGGCTACGCGGGGGTGGGGGGAGGGGAGGTGGCCCGAGTGGGAAGGCTACTAGCCCTCTTGGCTCTGTGCCACCTCCAGTATCAGTGGGCCTGTGGGCGCCAGTTGCTGGGGAGCATGGGTGGGAGTGTTGCAAAAAAATAGCACGTTCCCTGGTGTACCAAGTCCAATTGACAACACACAAGGAGAGGAGAGGAGATGAAGTATGGGTCAAACAACGTTTATTCTGCAGAATAAGAGACACAAGGAGATTATTATTATTATTATTTATTATATTTATTTGTATCCCGCCTTTTGCCCAATGCTGGGCCTCAAGGCGGCCTTACAAAGTTTAAAATATACATGCGGGGTGGGGGGGAACAAAACCATAAACAATTAAAAAAATACACAACAAAATTATAAGACATTAACATAGATGGAGGGCTGGATTATTCTCCAAAGGCCTGCTGGAACAAAAAAGTTTTAGCCTGCTTCCGAAAGCCCATCAAGGAGGGAGCCAGTCTAGCTTCCCCAGGAAGAGAGTTCCAGAGCACCGGAGCAGCCACTGAGAAGGCCCTCTCCCATGTTCCCACCAGGTGCACCTGTGAAGATGGTGGGACTGAAAGAAGGGCCTCTCCCGTGTTCCCACCAAGATCATCTACCAAGGCGACCAAAGCTGTTTCTGTCCCATAACCAGGCCTGAAGCCAGATTGAAATGGATCTAGATAATCCGTTTCATCCAGGAATCCCTGGAGTAAGCCTATGCGGCAGAGTCTTGCTATTTACTGTTTTACTCTGTACAGCACCATGTACATTGATGGTGCTATATAAATAAATAATAATAATAATAATAATAATAATAATAATAATAAAATGCATTATTTAATAGGAATGTCACCTCCAAATCATCCCCCCCAACTCACACGCACGCACACACACACACACACTCAGCATCACTCACGCCAAACAAACACACGCATGAACACATGCATTCACTCAAAGACACCATGATGCACCCCATACATTCTCTCTCTTCTGGGCGCGTTCCGGAAGTCCGAACGTGGAGCTGCCCCACCCCAGCGTCCCTGGCTTCGCTTCGGCTGGGTGGGCGCGGGGCACCATCTCACCCACCCAGGCCCAGCTGAATCCTCGGGCCGGGCCGGCTCACAGCCAACACGCATGAGTGCTCCACTGTGCCCGGCGCCCCTCTTAGCTTGGCGCTCTAGGCGGCTGCCTGAGTGGCCTCTATGATAGCACTGGCCCTGCATGCCCTGGTAAAAACCATTCCCTGTGGTTAAAAATTAGAACTGTCAGTCACAAAACTGCAACTTCTCCTCTCCCCACCTTGGTGTTTTCCTTATATGGAAAGCCGAGAGAGAAATGTGTCAGTTTTTTGAGACACACTGCCTCTGTCTCCTCCAAATTTTCACAAGTATTGAGCTTCGAACTCAGTCTGCTACGGAGGAGCCCCATTTTAGTCAGTCATCTCCAGAATCTGTCCAAATGAGCCTGATTTGGTTCAGGATTTGTTCAAATCCAAAGGGTATCCCTAATGCATACACATTGACAACCAACTCTAGAGAGTATTTTTACATAGTCTATATATAAATTTTAACTTGGTGTTTTAAATTTGTAATTTTGCATTGCTGCTGTTTTTATCTGGTTGAGCCTTATATTGTATTTTATATTATGGTTTTATACTGTTGGTTTATACTTTGAATGGTTTTAATTTTTGTGAACCGCCCAGAGAGCTCCGGCTATTGGGCGGTATAGAAATGTAATAAATAAATAACAACATAAATAAATAAATATAGTGGAAACTCACCACAAGCTTTAAGCATGAGGGAGAAAAAGTTCAAAGGAAGAGTAGTGTATGTGTTTGTAGGCATAAAGTCTGTTTCAACCACATCACCTCCAGTTTTAAAAATAAGGATCTTGGGTATTACGATTGGGAAAGATTCCTGATGGAGATCTTAAAGACCTGCTGTTAGTCATAGTAAGGCAGCTTTCCCTAGCCAGGTGCCCTCCACATATGTTGGATTACAACTCCCATCAACTGCAGCCAGCACAGCCAATAGCCATGTAGTCCAATACATCTGGAGGGCACCTAATTGGGGAAGCTTGGAGCAGGCAATTTTAAGCTAGATGAAAACTATGGTTTGATAATATAGTGGAAAAGATGGTATTTGCAGCCCATTTATTCTCTTGAATTAGTAGTGCATTTCTCTTCCTTTCTGTAATCTTTTCTTCCAAGCTCAGCACTTTATCGAAATTTGGAACTGACACATAAAACGATCGACTATACAATATTTACCACCAGCCTTAATGGCTTGATGTGTTCCTAATGTATCAGCAAGGGCCCCTTCTGACATCTTCACAGCAGAATGGAAACCACCACAGCCTCCCATCACCACTCTGATAGCGCATGGGAGGAGCCGATGAAGTAGCTCTTGCACATGCCTTGGTTACTTGGATCAGGGCGGGATGAAGCTGCTATGGGAAGAGATGCTCCTTCCACCTGACCTCAGACTTCTGAAGACACTAGATTAGCTTGAAAAGGTCATGTGATGCTGTGGTTAGATGTTATGCCAGTTCTTATGATATTCAGCATGTTATGACAGCTCAGGAGTGCAAACTAAAGAGAGACAGTGTAGATGTGTGCACTCGGTAGAACTCTTTTAATAATTTAAGACAATGGATTGGGAGAGTTCCAGCATCCAAGTCTCATAAATTTGATTAAAGTATATTGATTAGAGTTAGTGTGTGTTGATAAGAGTTATATATTGATCAAGTATGTTGATCAGAGTTATTCTGTTTGTGTGTATGTGTGTGCTGCAAGGAAAGTGTGGGTGTCACTTTCCCTAGCAACAACCCCAAGGGGTGGTAGAAACCATGGGACCGAGGTTCATGCAGAAGTGGGATAGACGAGAAATAAAAATGCTGATCCCAAGCTAGCATGCAGTGTCTCCAGCCCATCAGCATCCCTGCTCCCTGAAAACAGGTGGGGGCAAATAAGTGACTAATTTATAAAACAGGAACTTGGATTCATGTAACAGGGAAAGAAAAAGCCAGGGTGTGTGTAGCAAAACAAACATTCAAATGATTAAACAATTTAAAGTGAGCCCAAACCATAACGCAAAAGGGAGTGGAGTGCAATAATTATATGGTCCACAAACAAAGGTTATTTTTAAAGACCTGTCTCTAGCTGTACAGTCCAGGACTCAGAAGAATGGGCTTCGGTTATTGAATGTTGGTTATAGGGCTGCTGCTGCCTCGTAATGGAGGGGAGGGCAGAATGCTACTCTTCTTTCCTGATCTCTTCTTATCTTCCTCAGGACTCCTCATTTCTATTTCGGTCTCTCTCTCTCTTCACAGTTTCCTCAGAAGCTTTCTTCCCAATCTTGACTACCATTTTTCTTTCTTTCTGTCCTCACTGTCTCCTCAGAGCCTATCCTTCTACTGTAGCTCGTCAGAGTCAAAGAGGGTTGAACGCCAGGCATTCCACCAGAAGGCAGGGTCAATTACACATTCACACATGCCTCCTTTCTTCTATCATGGAACTCAAGGTAACATGGCATAGATCAGGCTTCCACGTAAACATAACAGCACTGCCTTCTACTAAGTCAGACCATTGGTCCATCTAGCCCAATATTGTTGACACTGACTAGCAACACCTGTCCAGGGTTTCAGGTAGGATTCCTTCCCAGCCCTACCTGGAGATGCCAAGGATTGAACTTGGGACCTTCTGCATGCAAAGCATGTACTCTACGACTGATCTATGGCCCCTCTGGATGGGTGGTCTCCCATCCTGGCACTGATGAGGCTTTGACTTCCTTAGCTTCAAAAAAGTAGCTGCATCTTGTGCCTTTAGACCAGTGGTCCTCAACTGGTCCAGACCTGAGACCCACCTCGGACTCCCAACCTACAACATGGGACCGACTTCCACAATTTTCTCCATACCCAACATGGCAGCAACAGCTTTGCTACAACCCATCTGGACTGACCTCGTGACCCACTTTTGGGTTGCAACCCACCAGTTGAATAACACTGCCTTAGATGATGCCCTGGGACTCAAGGAGTAGCCATATTAGCTTATTGTAGCACAAAACAACAGTGAATACTGTGGCACTTTATAGGCTAACACATCTGTCGTGGCATCAGCTTTGTAGATTTGTGCACAGCTCTCGTAGGCACCCATTGGCTAGTGTTGGTAACATCACTGGTGATTAACATATTTCTCTCACACCCCTCCATGTTTTATTTAGGGGAGGGGGAATGAGGGAAGATGTATAGCATCCACCTATCTGAACATATTTATATCCATTATCATATCACCCTAAAGCTATTTTGATACTAGCAGATGTTGTATATTATGTTGCCTGTTTTCTTGAACATCAGAGCCTTTCTGTGAAAGTAGCAATCGATTTGTACATTTTGGCATCTTTGGAAAGAAACAAAAACACTTTCCATGAAACAGTTTCTGTCATTGTTTCAGGCTTTTAAAACAGATGCAGAGTTCGTAGGAATCACTGTTCTGTTTCCTTTCACTTTCGTACGGTTTCTTTCCTTATAAAATGTATTCAATTTTCTTGTTATAAAAAAAATCCTAACAGAAGAAATAAATAGGTAGTATCGCAAAGACTTTCTCATTGTCACACTCCTAACAGATACAGTTATTTACCTTAATTGATGCTGTGCAGGTTTTGCTTCTGTTTTACAACTGAAATGCTAATCATTTACAACTGCTTTGACAATCCAAGCCCTTCTTTGGGAACACAGATATATAAATCAATAAGGAAATTTGATCACATAATAGTTTTGCTGTGAAATGCCTTCAAATGAAAGCCGTACGAGACTATTGTAACCCAGGGTGTAGAAAATAAATAAATGCCGTGTTCCATCTTGAATATCTTATATTCTTACATTCCATGAAGGGAAGTGGTTTTTTTCAGATTAACTTCTGGGGAGCCCTGGGATTTCTCAATGAGGAGATGAGTAATGGTAGAGAATGTTCCCAAACAGACAGTCTGTCTACCAGTCTACCACCACTACTGATCTTATTTATTTATTTATTTACTTATTTATTATTACATATTTATACTGCCCAACAGCCTAGGCTCTCTGGGCAGTTTACAACTAAAACCATGAAATCCAATTTAAAACTTTAAAATCACATAAAACGAGAATGAGTTACAGTCCAGGGACGGCTTGTTTAAAGAGATATGTTTTTAGGATGCATTTAAAAGGCAATACATCTTCCACCTCCTGAACTGCACAAGGGAGGGTTTTCCAGAGGGTGGGTGCCGCTACAGAGAAGGCCCAGTGTCGAAGTTCTTCATGACGACATTCTCTTCATCTCAGAATGACGAGTAATGTGCAATATGCAACTCTGCAGAAAGTTAGGTGGGTCCTAGGGCAGAAGTGGGCGGGCAGACTTGAAGGATCTACTTCACCTTCCCCAATCATGGGCACCAGGTTGGGTAAAGCTTCTCTACTTTGTTTCTATTAGAACGTGAAGTCCAACACTTTGAAGCAGGTACAGACTGTAGGCTCAAGGTGAGGAAGACAGAGAATTAAGATACCTCTGGGGATCAGGTCACAAATTTATCGTCAGTACCAGGAATAAGCTCACAGTGCTTTCACATCAAAATCCACTTCTGGTTTCCTCCCAAAATCCACTCCTGTTTTTTCTTTGTTTCAGCAGCCTAATTTAGGGTGAGAAGGCTTGGTATTCTTAAAACTAGGGATGTGCTCCACTTCTAATCGGACCGGAGAAGCAGGAGCGGAGCGGGGGGCTTCGCCTGCCCTTAAGGCGGAGGCGAAGAGGATTGGGGGGCCGGTGGAGCGTGGCGAAGAGGATCGAGGTGAAGGCGGATCCTTCGCCTCGATCCGGAGCTCCGCCGGAAAGGTAAATGGGATTTACAGGGCCCTGCCGCTGTCGCCCATGCGGCGACAGCGGCAGGGCCCGGTAACCCCCCCCCCGCCCTCCTCTCCCTTACCTGCCTCCATCCGCGGTCCGTCAGCGTCTTCAATTGAGCCCGCGGTTAAAACAGGAAGTCTGGGCCGCTTGCGGCCCAGATTTCCTGGTTGAACTGCGGGCTCAATTGAAGACGGCGACGGACCGCGGACGGAGGCAGGTAAGGCCCCCCTCTCCCTTGGTCCCTTACCGGGCTCTGCCGCCATCGCTGCACGGGCGGCGATGGTGGCAGGGCCCGGTAACCCCCCCTCCTCTCCCTTACCTGCCTCCGTCGGCGGTCCATCGGCGTCTTCAATTGAGCCCGCGGTTCAACCAGGAAGTCTGGGCCGCTTGCGGCCCAGACTTCCTGTTTGAACCCGGGCTCAATTGAAGACAGCGACGGACCACCGACGGAGGCAGGTAAGGCCCCCCTCTCCCTTGGTCTCTTACCAGGCTCTGCCGCCGTCGCCGCACGGGCGGAAGGGCCCGGTAACCCCCCCCCCCCGCCCTCTGTTCCCGGCCTTACCTGGCGCCACTCCCCTCCACTGCGGAGCTCCGATTCGGAGCCGGAGCTCCGCGGCAAAGAGGAGCGGAGTATAGGCGGAGCGGCGCGGAGCGGCCCGTGGGGCAGAGCGGGGGGTCCGTGCACACCCCTACTTAAAACATATCCTTGCCCACTCTGCTTCGCAGATCCTTCTTTATATTGCTTTGTTCAACTATTCCAGGTTGAATACAATTCCCCTGCAAGAGATGACGGAGGCAAATTAGGAGTTGAGTAGTTCTGCCTTCTCCCTATCACCTGTTAACACAATCATATTCCCCAAGAAGTGGACTAACCTCTTAGTATCATAGAATAGTGGGGTTGGAAGGGACCTAGTTCTTTTAGCCTCTCCTCATAGGGCTTTGTTGCCAGACCCCTGATCATCCTCGCTGCCCTCCTCTGAACCTTCTCTAGCTTGTCTGCATCCTTCTTGTGTGTGCCCAGAACTGGACACAAAACTCAAGATGAGGCCTAACCAGTGCCGAATAGAGGGGAACCAGTACTTCGCGCGATTTGGAAGCTATACTTCTATTAATGCAGCCCAGAATAGCTTTTGCTCTCTTTTTTTGCAGCCACATCACACTGTTGGCTCATATTCAGCTTATGGTCTACAACAATTCCAAGATCTTCTGGGTAGTATTGCTGAGCCAAGTATATCCCCCATCTTGTAACTGTGCATTTGGTTTCTTTTTCCTAGGTGTAAAACTTGGCATTTATTTCTATTAAATTTCATTCTGTTGCTTTCAGCCTATCGCTGCAGCCTATCAAGATCACTTTGGAGTTTGTTTCTGTCTTCCAGGGTATTAGCTGTCCCACCCAATTTTGTGTCATCTGCAAATTTAATAAGCATTCCTTGCAACTCCTCATTCAAATCATTAAAATGTTGAAGAGCACTGGGCCCAGGACTCTTCCTAAACATAATCATAGAATCTGTTCTTGTTATTCTTAGCATCCCTTACATGCCAGGCCTTAGCTTTCTTGGCACCATCTTTTCAAGTTTGTGCTACTCTGTTGTACTCATCTTTGTTTATTTGCTGCTCTTTCCATCTCCTATACATGTCCTTTATAAGTTTCAGCTCCTCAGAGCATGCCGTGTGCAGCCGCATTGGCTTCTTTAGCTGTCCCCCATCTTTCCTTCTCATTGGAATTGTTTGCAGTGGAGTAGAATCCTGTATTCATCCTACATAAAAGAGACTAAATGGTACTATTGAGGCACGACCGGGATGGGTGGGGAGAGGGAGGGAAACTACAGAACAGGGAGAGTTAGCAAAACCATGACACGTTCCCCCATCACACCACCGGGAGCCACGCGGTGTGTGCGATTTACTTACGGTTTGCCACGTTGCACTTAGTCCCCTGGCCTCCCTTCTCCACCGGTTATCCCAGCAGCAGCCACATCAGGGAAACGCATAACGCTGGCCACTCCATCCATCGCTATGTGATGGCAACCATAGATTCCGGCTAAGATGCCTAGAGCATCATCATACGTGGTGGATGGTCTAGGCAGCCCACTCTTGGGTTGCCTTGTTTCAGCATGGAACGGCCATTTTAAACCATGGGGAGCCAGCCTGACATTCGACCTGGTAACCCCCCACCCCTGGCCCTTAACCCCACTGCAGGAGGTGTGGTTACCCGAAGTGGTTAATTAACCAACGTTGTTTTTCTCCCCCAAGACACACTAAGCCACTGTAATTTCCTTCCCAATACTAACCACAGTGGCTTAGTGTTAATCGTGAACAGGACTATTAAAAAGGGACTTAAGTTCCATTCATTTTAGTGGGTCATTTACTAGGATTACCTTGGATTTAACCAATAAGCGTGGGTTTTTTGGTTGTTGTTAAACAACTGGGAGTCAGAAACCTACTGCAAATCACCCAAAGACACAGACCTGATTATTGCTATAGTTAAAATTATAATTGACAGTCAGTTTGGGTGAATTTGAAAAAGAGAACATTTTCTTCTATTTCCTTTCTTTCTTTTTTAAAAAAAGTGTTTTAACAATTTTTAAAAAGCCATCTTTATTAAGGATTTTGTTCACTAAGCAAGATGTCATTGTATTGCATCACTGCAGGCGTTACTTGTGGGTTGTCATAGCCACATCAGTTGAAACACCCAAACAAGGCAGCAAAAAGCTGTAATTGATAATGGAACATTAACTCATTCCTTAACTGGTTTGCTAACTCACCAGTTTGTATCTTTGATTTTTCAAAAGGCTTCCATGATATAACTTCTTTTGCTTTCATAGGCATGATGTGAATTTTAATGGTAAAGCATAATTTACTATTGCCTAAAATGTTTATAATAAAAGAGAGCTTAGCTACCATAACATATTGTTATATCCTCATTAAGGATATAAAGAAGCAAAGTTTACTTACATAAGAACATAAGAAATGCCATGCTTGATGAGACCAAGGGTCCGTCTAGTCCAGTACTCTGTTCACACAGTGGCCAACTAGCCATGGATGAACAAGCTGGACATGGTGCAACAGCACCCTCCCACCCATGTTCCCCAGCAACTGGTGCTCACAGGCTTACTGCCTTGAATACTGAACATGTCTCCCTATCCGCATTCTCCACACTATGCATAATTTTGTACACCTCTATCATGTCTCCCCTTAGGCTCCTTTTTTCCAAGCTAAACAATCCCAGTTCACCTTCCCTCATAGGGGAGATGCTCCAGCCCCTTAATCATTTTAGTTGCCCTTTTCTGCACTTTTTCCAGCTCTATAATATCCTTTTTTAGGTGTGGTGACCAGAACTGTACACAGTATTCTAAGTGTGGACTTTTCTACCTGAGGCTTTTAACCTGCCACTTTACTGAGACTTCTGCTTCTGGATTCTTTGTGGGATTAAGATCAGCTCCTTTTCATGTGTCTGCCCCCCCCCGCCCAGGCTCTTCTTTCTCTGCCTTTCTATATGTTCCATTATACCACCACCAGATGGTGGTGTGCTATAGTGGAATTGCGGTAACACACAAGGGTTTCATGCCGCCATTGAGGATATACCAGACATTCCTTATTAGAAAAGAAAATGTGATATTTGTTGCAAAGCACGGGAGAGGCCCTGGAGGATGACAATGTCAGGTAAACCCCCTTGAACTACCAGGAGAGAGGAATCACAAGTGCACAATAAATGCCTCATGTAGAAAGGCTCTTAACTCCAGGGAACGTGGCCCTTGACAGAAAAAAGATTCCCCGCCACTCATCTAGCTGGAACAGGCTCTGAGGTAGTCTTTTCCTGCCTCCTACCTCTCTGTAGACCTGAGGGGCAAAACCAGCCCTTGGGAGGGGTGGACAAATCTGGTGGTTTTCCAGTTTTTGTGCCATTCCCCCACACATACACATACACATGCCCCCCCCCCCCATTCTAAATAGTTGAAATGCCTTAGTTACTGGTAGAAAGAGCTTTAAGCAGAAATGTGCTGTTGTGTTTGGCTGTGTCCCCTTTCGCTTTTGGCCCTGCCCACTGGAATGCACTCCTGAGGGTTTCTCCAAAATGGAATTCGGCCCTCAGGATGAAAGAATGTTTGCACCCCAAACAGATAACTTAACAGATAATTTAGTGGAGCCTGGTGGTTCTGCTCCGGGTTTCTGTCAGAACCCATCAGGACTCTCCGGTGTCAGTGGGGCAGTGATTCTGCTCCAGGTTTCTGTCAGAACCAGGGGGAGTAAAAAGAAGCCAAAGGCAAAGGTAGAACCAGGCAATCTTCAAAACGGAATTGAAGATTGCCTGGTTGTACCTTTGCCTTTGGCTTCTTTTTACTCCCCCACGGGGTTTTTGCACTTTCTGTCAGAAACAGTCAGGACTCTCCAGAGTCAGTGGGGCAGTGATTCTGCTCAGTGTTTCTGTCAGAACCCGTCAGGACTCCCCGGTGTCAGTGGGGCAGTGATTCTGCTCCAGGTTTCTGTCAGAACCCGTTAGGACTCTCCGGTGTCAGTGGGGCAGTGATTCTGCTCCAGGTTTCTGTCAGAACCCGTCAGGACTCTCCGGTGTCAGTGGGGCAGTGATTCTGCTCCGTATTTCTGTCAAAACACGTCAGAACTCTCCAGTGTTAGTGTGGCAGTGATTCTGCTCTGGGTTTCTGTCAGAACACATCAGAATTCTCCGGTGTCAGTGGGGCAGTGATTCTGCTCCGGGTTTCTGTCAGAACACATCAGAACTCTCCAGTGTTAGTGTGGCAGTGATTCTGCTCCAGATTTCTGTCAGAACACATCAGAACTCTCCGGTGTCAGTGGGGCAGTGATTCTGCTCCAGGTTTCTGTCAGAACACGTCAGGACTCCCCGGTGTCAGTGGGGCAGTGATTCTGCTCCAGGTTTCTGTCAGAACCCGTTAGGACTCTCCGGTGTCAGTGGGGCAGTGATTCTGCTCCAGGTTTCTGTCAGAACCCGTCAGGACTCTCCGGTGTCAGTGGGGCAGTGATTCTGCTCCGTATTTCTGTCAAAACACGTCAGAACTCTCCAGTGTTAGTGTGGCAGTGATTCTGTTCTGGGTTTCTGTCAGAACACATCAGAATTCTCCGGTGTCAGTGGGGCAGTGATTCTGCTCCGGGTTTCTGTCAGAACACATCAGAACTCTCCGGTGTTAGTGTGGCAGTGATTCTGCTCCAGATTTCTGTCAGAACACATCAGAACTCTCCGGTGTCAGTGGGGCAGTGATTCTGCTCTAGGTTTCTGTCAGAACACGTCAGGACTCTTCGGTGTCAGTGGGGCAGTGATTCTGCTCCAGGTTTCTGTGAGAACACGTCAGGACTCTTCGGTGTCAGTGGGGCAGTGATTCTGCTCCAGGTTTCTGTCAGAACCCGTCAGGACTCTCCGGTGTCAGTGGGGCAGTGATTCTGCTCCAGGTTTCTGTCAGAACCCGTCAGGACTCTCCGGTGTCAGTGGGGCAGTGATTCTGCTCCAGGTTTCTGTCAGGACTCTCCGGTGTCAGTGGGGCAGTGATTCTGCTCCAGGTTTCTGTCAGAACCCGTCAGGACTCTCTGGTGTCAGTGATTCCGCTCCAGGTTCTGTCAGAACCAGCCAGGACTCTCCAGTGTCTGTGGGGCAGTGATTCCGCTCCAGGTTTCTGTCAGAACCCGTCAGAACTCTCTGGTGTCAGTGATTCCGCTCCAGGTTTCTGTCAGAACTCGTCGGGACTCTCTTTTAGAGTCCTGACTGGTTCTGACAGAAACCCAGAGTGGAATCACTGCCCCACTGACATTGGAGCCACCAGCCTCTACTGATATAGCTATAAGTGTTTTCTGTAAATAAATATTGGGCGTTATCAGCTACTCGCCTATTGTTCATACAGCAGCGACCGCTTTCAAACCCCTCCCCCCGTTCCCGATGAGGCAATGTTTGGCAGGAGGAGGGAGCAACCAGAGAGGGTGTAGTGGCAATTTTAACATGCCGTGACTCAGCAGCTGTGGCGGCACCTGGCACACTTTCGCTTTCCTCCGTTGCTATGGCAATGTTATTTTAACAAATAGCCTTTTAATATTTCATAGAAACCCTGCCTGTGGCGAGGCTGAGTATAAGTGCTATATTGCTACTATAAAGGGTGAGTGGCAAAGAAAGATTTCTGAGCCAAGTTTTTTTTGGGGGGGGGTTGGCATTGAACCGCCCGCTCCCCTGACAGATCCCTGCAATTCATTAGGGGTGCGAAAATGGACGTCCATTCCAGAACCGGAAAGCAAAGGCAATGCAAATTCAGAGTTTAAAGTCGTAGCGCTGCTCCTTCCTCCTCAATTGCATTCACATTCTTCACTTTCATGTTCTTGTTTAATTCAGGTTTGAATTGCTCTGGGGCAGAGGGGGTTTCGTGTTTGGGTTTGGATGACTTTCATGCTCACTAGTTTGGATCTGTGTCCAGTTGGAAACGAAGATGCTGTTTTGGGAATGGGGGCGAGCTAGAGGAGTCTCTCTTGGCAGCTATATTTCATAAAACGGATCTTCTGCAAATGACGTAAAATAGCAGAAAGAGGACTTTGAACTATTTTTTTTTAAAAGTAAATTAATGGTTTGATTCCGTGCAGTTTGAATAATTTACACGTTTTTCAGATTTTACTGGGGCCTTTATGCAAGAACCGTGCTCTGAACATTGTGTACCAGACAATGACTGTCATTTCTTTTCTTTCCCCTTTGGGAACTGTGACTTTTGCGGTCACTGAGTAGCGGCAGCAGAAAAGGAGCTCACTTTGTTTGGAGAAGTCCAAGGTATGAAGGACTTTGCAGACATTGCAGTTTGGGGCAAGCTGCAAAAGTCTGGCTTGTTCAGACCAAGTTGTCGGGTGTTCCGTTCCATGGGCAGGCAAATACGTAGGGCTAGGAGGCAGGCAAGCTGATGATAGATAGAAGCCCATGCGGCACAACGGGGCAAGGCAGGCTGGCAGTTGCGATGCCAAGGACTACTCCAAATGACCGACTTGCTCCAAGAAAGACTGGCCATGAATGGAGGCCTCATGAGTCCCTCCATCTAGTCTATTTATTTATTACATTTATATCCTGGCTTTTTTCCTCCAAGGAACCCAAGGCAGCGTACATAATCCTCCTCCTCTCCATGTTATCCTCACAAAAACAACCCTGTGAGGTAGGTTGGGCTGAGAGTATGTAACTGGCCCAAAGTCTCTCAGTGGGTTTCCATGGCCGAATGTGGACTAGAACCCGGATCTCCCAACTCCCAGTCCAACAACACCTTAGCCACTACACCACACTGGCTCTACCCTTCCTAAACTCCATCCACCATGCCTGAAGATATGAATCCTTTAAAACAGGAAACCTCAGGCCAGGGGACCAAATCCAGTCCGTCTGTCCCCAGATAGCCTGCCCTTCCTTACCCTGGCCACCAATCGTTGGATGGATTCCTGGCTTTTGTGTGATCTCTTCCCCATTCCCAAAGGTTGAAATACATCTCAGACAGATGTAGGGAGAGCATGGGAAGTATCCACAAGGGTCCTGGCAAATACTGCTGGTTGAGATCCTCAGCTGGTGGTATGGCAGCCCAGTATTTGGCCAACTCATCCTCCTTTGACCCTGAAGTTGAGGCTGGGCCATAACCACAGTGGCCTCCTTCAGCAACAACTGAGGTAATGTAGCTCACCTGGGCCCTTTAAAGCAGGCAGAAGCCTGGGGTTGGTTCTCTGAGGTCACATGATTCTTGGAACCAGGAAGATTCTTGGTTGTGGTTCTAGGCTCCAGCAGTTCCTCCTCCAATTGGAGTGGGGATCCACTGCCTGATTCTCTCTAAGCTCCCAGTTCAAGCCCTGCGGTATCTGACACAAAATGGCGGCACAGTCCTTAGCACGCACTTAGAGAAGATTAAATGAATCATTGAGCGCCTACTCACACAAAGAAACATTTATAATGTAGATCCTGCCTTCCTGTTACGTATGGTATCTAATGATTTTTTATATATATAAAAAAGGCCCCGTTCAATTATATCAAATCAAAATGGTTAAAACAATATGCAAGGAGCTTAATAACCTTTTGGAAAAATTAAGAGGTTGCACATCCAGCTGCTCTCAGTTAATGGTTTGTGTGTGTGTATTGGAGGCTCTGTGGGACTTCGAATGAGAGCAATTGCCTGAACCCTGAGAATCTACATAGATTGTTTATCCCAGTTTTGTCAGGATTGAACCCTTTCACAGAGGATGGCCTGATGAATGAATACATGTCTTGGTGATATCATCCCAGTTTGCAGTCCCCGTCCGTCCGTCCCAAGGAGATTTGCCTGATACCAACTTGGGTTTTGTACCAGCATGAAACGAAACCCTTTAATTTTTCCCCATGACCATATAAGATTGCCCCCAAGGGTGGATCTGCTGACGTTGTTTCCACTATGTTCAGGAAAACCATTTTAGCTCTTGAATGGAGATCAATTTTATATATTGATACATATTGTTCTGAAGTTTTGTACATATTTGATATTGAAATATTTTAGTAAAGTTTACCCTGATCCCTTCCCCAACTTGGGGCCTTCCAGGAGGTGTTGAGACAGCCTTGATGACTAGGGGTGATTACAGCTGTAGTTTCAGCAAGTTGGGGGAGGTTGCTGTAAAGCGATGTTATTAGAATTAGTATTTCATGGCATTGTTGTTATTATTAGGCTTTGTTGTTGCTGCTGCTGTTTTATTTTAAAAATAGCAATGATGTTTTTATTATCATTTGTTGTTATGGATCATTCCTCTTTCTGTCTGTGTCACTCATTTGATGTGCTCAAGGTGGACTCTTCTGTTTTTAGAGTATTATTTTTCCCTACTAGTGTATCTCCAGTAGAGTGAGTCCTGGGTGGTAGGGGTGTCTTAAAAGCTAGAGAAGACAACGGCCCTGGGTCATTGCTCTTCAGTTTAGGGCTCAGTAGTATTTCCAAGCTTTTCATTATTATTATTCAACCAAGAATCTACTTTGTAACATACATGCTTCATAAGTGAGACAGAGCCAAGGCTTGCCCAGCATGGTAGATCTCTTTAATAACTCTGTACAGCACCATGTACACTGATGGTGCTATATAAATAAATAATAATAATAATCATCTTCATTCTTGAATAGAGAATAGAATCTGACATACCCCTCTGGCCTTCAGGCAGACAGAAGCTTTAGGCGATGCAGGAGAGGGTGAGGGAGAGAGATGTTAAGACCTCCATGACAGCATCTTAATGTCCTTCATTAAGGACAAGATTTCCCAAGGAACAACATGGCCTTGGAGGAGAATATGGAAGAAGAGAAAACAACTTTGCTGCAGTGTTAAACATCAGAATATGGAAAGGTATGTTAGAGTTCCTTTCATTCTGTGGATGTGATTTTTAGTTGCTTAGGCTGCAATCCTGTATGCATTTACTTGGGAGTAAATTCCACCGAAATTAACATTGACATACTTCTGAGTTGATATGCATAAGATGGCACGTCTACTCATACAATCACAATAGAACCTTCACTAGTGATAACGTCTACAATCTACTGTTTTGCCAGGGAGTGTGGAATACAGCCACACTCGACTAGCACTATTTATTTTATTAACATTTGTATGCCATCCCATAACATAAAAGTTCTTCAGCCAGCTTACAGTAAATAAGTCCAAAACTGATTTAAATACAAAATAAGATTAAACTGCATAAGCACAACAAAAGAAAAGAAAACTTACTGAAATTCTTAGAGTTTGAAACACAAATTTTAAACCTAAGCGGCCCAGACTATTTAAGTTTTTCAAAAAGCATGAATGAACAGAATTATCTTCAGCTGGTTCTAGCTTCTGGAAAGGCTGTTCCTTGATCAGGGAGCCACTAACGAAAAGGCTCACTTCAGGGACTCTTAAGAAGGTACATGTTGGAAAAGGCAGTCTTTCAGGTAACCCAGTCCCAGGCTCTTTAGGGGTTTAAAAGGTAAAACCAGCACTTTAAATTGGGCCAGGAAACAGACTGAATTCTTCCTGCAGGTCATGGCTTTTTATTTAAAATAAAAGAGCAAGTTTCTAGTCCTTGTTGGCCTCTGAGAAAACTTAGCATGCATGTTTGCTGTTTCTGCTCAGGAATTTGAAAATAGGACCATGTTAGTGGATCTTGTAGTGGAGTCTGAGCAGAGCTTCTTTTTGCTGCCCAAACCATCTTTATGGCCTCATGTCTGTCCTTCTTGTTCTTACACTCCTGTTTCTATTCTGGTACGTCAGCTGTGTGGCGCATTGATACCATTTTAAAAATGTGTAGGAAGCAGGTGATGCCATCATACAAATGCCAGGAATACAAACTTACTTTCATTTATTATGTGTGGGCTATAGCTTCTGAATGTTCCCAGCATCATCCTATCAACAGTTACTGAAATCACATGAAACCAATCTTCTGTTTACTGCAAGGTGGTGGTGGGGAGACTTTGATTTGTGTAATCTCAAATATTTAATTTAGTTCTTTAGAAACATAAGAAGCTGCCTTCTACTGAGTCAGACTATTGGTCCATCTAGCCCTGTATTGTCAACACTGACTGGCAGCAGCACTCCAAGGTTTCAGCCAGGATTTTTTCCCTAGTCCTACCCAGAGAGGCTGGGAATTGAACCTGGAACCTGAGCACCATACTAACTTGCGGGGGTAAGCAGCTGTGTGCCTATTCAAACAGCTCTTCTTCCTCCACTTCCACTTGGATCATGTTTATTTCTTTCTTTCATTTATTTACAATATTTATATACCGCTCCCCATTCGAGATTTTCGGAGTGGTGGACAAATCGAATAAAAGAATAAAAACACGATTTTTGGTAGAGGTTATCGTGTAGGACTCAGAAGCAACCGGCTGAGTGCGCTGCTGATCGGCCAAGGTGTGGTCCGGGGATGGGGTTGTCATTTTGCGGAGACTCAACTGGAGGCAAAGATACACTTTTATTCCGTCAGTATGAATCTTCGAGTCCACCAGTTCATACCGTGGCCTAGTTTTGAAGATTTCATTCTGCCTCATTACCTATTGCTGCTGTAGCCGGGTGGACCTCTTCCTCCATGCTGGTTGCTCAGAGGTTTCATTGTTTCCAAGGTTTACTGGAATAATGGTGCCCAGTAAGTAGATCTCTAGCACATTATTATCAGTGTTCTGTATTATAACCTCCAACCTTTGTATTATAACCTCCGTGTCTTAGTCAAACCACTCTGAAACTATCAGAGCCAAGGGTACATTTGTACACTTCTTGTTGTTTCTAATTAAGCTGAAATGCATGCAGAAAAAATAGTTTGGAATGCTGACATGAAAGCCAAAACAACAACAAGTTGCAAAAGTAGAAACAAACAGCCTTTGATTATTGCAGCTGCAAACAACATTTAAGGCTGTGATCCTGTACACACTTAGGTGGGAATAAGTCCCACTGAGCTCATTGGCACTTCTGAGTAAACATGCTTAGTGCATATAAACCAGAAGAGCTAGCCATCTATGCCTTTTATAATCCTTGAATTGAATAAATTAAAAAGAATTAAAAGCCTGTCCCGTTACCCAGTTCTGGCTACCCTCCCCTGATTTCGGGTTTGAAATGCTACATCAGCACTTTAAATTGAGCACATTGAATGAAGATGGAATAAGATTGGGGTAACATGGTCAGATTGTTTGTGTAATCAACTTCTCTTCCTGATCTAAACAATCAAACTAAATCAGGCATCCACAAAGTTTTTGGACCGTTAGGCACATTTGAGAATTTAGAAACTACTGTGAGTGCCACTACAAAATGGCTCCCGCAGTGGAAGTGGCTAATACAAGATGGCTGCCATGGGGGCCTGGCTAGTGAAATGTGAGCTAAAGAGATGTGGGGAGTGGGGGAGAGATAGCAATGCAAGAGGCTGGGAGGGGGAAATAGGAAGGCAAAGGGAGAGAGGGGAGAGAAAAAAGAAGGCGAGAGTCAAGAAAAAGAAAGAAAGAAGACTACCCTAACACTTTCCAAAGTTTGTCTTAAAACAATTTTTAAGTGGGCAGGGAGGGCTTTGTGGATGCCGTTAGAACTCCCTCCAGGCTCTGCATTGGGAACCCCTAAACTAATGATCCATCCATCACAATGCAGTGCTAGAGATAGTTCCCTGAAAGCTCTTTCTGATTCATTTGCAGAAACTGCTCATGAGAGGGAATTCTTCCCTACGGTTTCTGTGCCAAGAGGTTGATGGGGTTGAGAAATAATGAGCCAGAAGAATTTTGCAACACCAGCAAGGGAGGTGAGACAATTTGCAAATAATAAAATCAAACAGTTGAGAAGTTAGTAGTCAAGATGATGATGATGATGATGATTTGCATTTGCATTTGTGATGGCTGGCGGGGGCGGGGGGGAATCCAAACAGTGATCCAAATTCATGGGGTTTGCCAACCTATAGATTAGTAGCCAAACCATTCTTTGAGCTTTTGAATGTACAACAAGAAAAATCATGATTTCAAACTGCTTGTTTGTTTTTGGTCTTCTCAGCACTTGGGCTTCATAAGTTTACTCTTGTCTCAAGCTAATTCCATGGTTTATCATAGAATAGTAGAGTTGGAAGGGGGGCCTATAAGGCCATTGAGTCCTACGTGACAGATGCTTGTCCAGCTGCCTCTTGAATGCCTCTAGTGTGGGAGAGCCCACAACCTCCCTAGGTAACTGGTTCCATTGTTGTACTGCTCTAACAGTCAGGTAGTTTTTCCTGATGTCCAGCCGGAATCTGGCTTCCTGTAATTTGCCTTTCTTGCAGCCATATCGCACTGTTGGCTCATATTCAGCTTGTGATCCACAACAATTCCAAGATCCTTCTTGTTTGTAGTATTGCAGAGCTAAGGATCCTGCTGGCTATCAGTTCAGACATCCAGCAGCATTGCCCCGGCATCAGAGCTAATGACGTTGCATTGTCATAAACCAACACTTATGCAATGTAACTTGTACAACAGGAAAAATCTTAAAAATTCAGTGCTTAAAAATTTCCATTGTTCCACATAACAAAAGTGTTGGTTTGAGATAAGGCAACGTCATTAGCACAAGTGCCCGGACAATGCTGGATACTCCCAATTATTGACACACAAACTATGGTTTTCAAATTCAGTTCAAGCCATCAGAATCTCATTTGCTGACCAATGGCAAAGTATGGTTTATCAATTGAGACAGCACCCTAAACCAAAATTAAGGTATCTTAATTATACTTTGGTGCATACTGAATTAATCTATAGGACAGAATATTCTTTATGTTTGACAACATTATTTAGATTTCAGCATAATATCCTTGGGCATAATCCTTTTAACATAGCTGATTGCAACAGAATTCTATCTGGGTGTTGTCTCCAAATCTTCTTTTTTAAAAATTGGTAAATTCTCGAAAAGAAGCCATTAATTGCATCCTGCCTGCCTTTGGTGAGGCTATCGTGGCTTGTTTAAATCACAGTTTCCTGTTAAATCCAAAACTTGGCCTGTTTAATCTGCTAACAAACCAGCCTCTCATTTTACAATCCAGGACAGAAGAGCAGTGCAAGGGAGGACCAAGGAGAGAACGCACAGTCACACAGCTCAATCTCAGGCTAATTAGCCATGGTCTCAACCAGCTCTCTGTGTCTGTGGTCCAGCCTGGTAGCCTCCAAATATTCTGTGCTACAACTCTCAGCATTCCTGACCATTGGCCATGCTGGGAATGGAAGAACGAAACACTTGGAGGCCACCAGGTTGGGGAAGGCTATCGAAGCTGCCCTATATCAAGTCAGACTATTTGTCCAGTTCAGTATTGTCTAGGTTAGTTCTTTCTATACTGGCTGGCAGAAGATCACCAGAGTTCCTGGCAGGGCTTTTTCTCAGCCCTACCTGGAGATGCCAGGGACTGAACTGAGACTTCCTGCTTGCAAAGTGTGTGTTTTACCTCTGAACTATGGCCCTTCCCTTCCTTTCTGCTTACCCCCCACCAGTTTCCTATAGTTAGCAATATATGGCTTCAAAGCCAAACTTCATATCTTATACCGTAAAAGAAATGAAAGCACGATATGACCTGAACTGTATGTATTGCAAGAAGTCCTGGAAGCTTGCCTGCCAGCCTTTTGTCATTTGGATGGCTGCCGGGCAGAATAATTTCGAGGCCGCTTTTCTTGTAGTAGTAATGATGAAAAAAGTGGATGCGACCACTGACCTTACATTTAAAGCACAGGTGTGCTGTATGCTACCTGTTGCAGCTATCATATCTGCCTTCATCACCGCCAAAACAGATCTGAAAGCACCTCTTGGCACTGACCTTTCAAATTGTTCTGAAAGGAGTATTAGAAACACAGTCACCAGAGAGAGAGAGACATCCAATCTCTATTTCAAAAACAAGGGGTGCTTTGGAGTTGTGGTACCTGAAATCCAGGGCATCTAGTATGCTCAGTGGAAATTAAAGAGTTGGGGAAATAAAGGACACCTCTTGTGTTTGTAGAGCACTGTAATGCTTTTGTTATAAAGGGTGAGCCTTAAAATAAGGATTATCTGGTATACTTACCAGGCGGCCATGTATGTGCACTGAATTTTAAGAACAGCCTTTGCTGGGTTAGGTCAAGGTCCATTTGGTCCTGGGTTCTATTCCTAACAGCAGACAGCAAGTTGCTTCTGGATCTTTTGAGTTTAAAAACGTAAAAGGGATTTCTGATTTGAAAGACTTGCTTGCCAGCAGCCCACCAGCTAATAAATAAATAAATCTCCTTTGGGGCAATGTACAAATTTAATGGAGGGGATAGAATTTGTTGATTCATGAACGGCAAAGATGATTACTTAGCGCTTACGAACTGATTTCCGCCTTCGTGGCAATTTTGTAACCAATGAGCCTTTTGACATCCCTGGGAGAAATATAAATAAATAGCTCCTTCAAGGGTAGGGTTTATTATGGGCTAAGTCATGCTTTCATTGATACACTGGCCGTACATCGGATTGACACCACCACATTGTTTCTGTGCAGAGGTTAGCCTGGGGTGCGTCTTTTTTTATGTCACCTGCAATCAAACATTTTGATAGGCCTTGATAGCCAGCCAAAAATTGGTGCTTGCCAATGTTCCTCTGCCCCTGTCCTGATTTCTACTGTTTCACAATTCAGTGCTTGATAAGTAGGCCTCACAGGATGAGAAATGCAGCTGACCATTTGACAGAGCAGGTCCAGTGACCACTTTATTAAAAACTAAAAAGTATCACCTGGTCAGCAATAATACAAAAGTGATGATGAAAGGGTATAGATAAGGCATAGCAATTGCACTCGTCTCTTTTCTTAAAAGAACTGTACAAAGGGGCAAAGGAACAAGGATTTTTTTCTCTATTCTTTGTTCCCCCTTTATTTTATTTTTCTAAAGATCCTGCCGTTATGTTACATACAGATCTAAGGGCCTTTCATCTCTGAATTTTCCCTCTTTGCCTTCTTCCTAGCAAGCCTCAATTACAACCCATTGATTTTCAGCCAACTTGCCCACTGAGAAAGATTGACCTTCCACTGCGTATCAACAGAGAGCAATCCTTTTGAGCTGCTTTGAGGTCCACAGCAAAAGCAAAAAACTAGGCTGAAAGATTTTCTGTTCTCCCCTCCACCCTTTCCCGCAGACCTTGCCATCCTCAACTTCTCTGGGTTTGGGCTGCACCCCCAGGAAATTGTGATCACAGGCACTATTATTAGAAACCTTCACTTAACATTTCTTTTTAACAGCATTGGGGAGAAGGGGCAGTGATACTCCTTTGTTAAAAACCCTTTTGATTTCTCACCTTCCCATACACGTTTTTTTAATCCCCCCTTATGTTTTCCCATTTGCCTCAATCTTATTTCCCCTTCATTAGGCCAGCATCATCCCTGAGTCTATTTTCAAGCAGGTTTAATACCTTGCAGTCCTCAAAGTTTTAATATTGAGGAGTCTTTCCACACCTACTGTTGTTGACTTTGAGGGGGAGGCATAAGGGCAGCTGTGATCTTTTAGCTGGCATAACATTAACAAGGAAATTAGAAACAAGCATACCAGGATGATCAGGGGTCTGGAAACAAAGCCCTATGAAGAGAGACTGAAAGAACTGGGCATGTTTAGCCTTGAGAAGAGAAGATTGAGGGGAGACATGATAGCACTCTTCAAATACTTAAAAAGTTGTCACACAAAGGAGGGCCAGGATCCCTTCTCGATCACACCGGAGTGCAGGACGCAGAATAACGTGCTCAAGTTACAAGAAGCCAGATTCCAGCTGGACATCAGGAAAAACGTCCTGTTAGAGTAGCACGACAATGGAACCAGTTACCTGGGGAGGTCATGGGCTCTCCTACACTAGAGGCATTCAAGAGGCAGCTGGACAACCATCTGCCAGGGATGCTTTAGGATGGATTCCTGCATTGAGCAGGGGGTTGGACTCGATGGCCTTATAGGCCCATTCCAACTCTGCTATTCTATGATTCTATGGTGTGCTGTGATTCTGCAATCCAGATTCCACTTTCAGAAGGATTGTGTACATTCTGCTAGCGTAAGAAAGCTTAGTTTTTTGCTGTGTTTTCTTGCAGTTTGGGGAAAAATAGCAATCTGCATCAAACAAAATATTTTGAAGCTGCAGAGAGTGCATGATGCAGCTGCCTATTTTTGGGGGGTACTCTTGAGTTGTCCATTGTCCTGTCTCCTACTTCCAAGGACCAGCATCATCCTAAGATGATCTCAGATTTAGATGCATCACAGGTTGCCCCACTGGGGGACGTCTTAACTGCACCTTTCTATATCTTCCTGCGCTGAGAATGTAGCCCTTCCATCAACCTCTGATTCTGAGGATGCTTCTCCTGCAAGTTCTCCTATCCCTCAGTCACACAGAAGCTTTAGACTGCATAAACAGCCATTGCCCTTTTAAGTACTCAGCAGAGGTGGAGCCACTGGAAGACCTGGCTCTGATGGCTTTTTTTAAGGCCTCAGTTGACCGCAGTCCACTGCTGGGACAACAGCTCTCTTTGTGGGAGAATACTCCAGCCAGCACCTCCTGCAATGTGCTATCCAAGGTCCTGACAGCCTCAGCCTTGGTTGTTATGATCCTGTCCTGCTTTACGTGATATAAAGGAACTGCCAAAAATTAGGGTGGCCATATGAAAAGGAGGACAGGGCTCCTGTATCTTTAATAGTTGTACAGAAAAGGGAATTTCAGCAGGTGTCATTTGTATGCATGGTGAAATTCCTTCTTCATCACAATAGTTAAAGTTGCAGGAGCCCTGTTCTCTTTTGTATCTGTTCACACTAGTACAGCTCCTACAACTGTTAAAGATACAGGAGCCCTATCCTCCTTTTCATATGGTTACCCTACAAAAAAGTCAAGGACAAAGCGGTAGGAAAAAAGTCAAGGACAAAGCAGTAGGAAAAAGGATCCAGAACAACCAGTAAAAGTGTCTGTTACAATCCACTTCCCCTGAGCTTTAAGCTAGGACAGGACAACTGTGACCAATAACTGCACTGGTTCATGATGAGCCTTCAAGCCCAATTCTCTCCTCCCCACACCCACCCTTTTAAAACCCTGTAGAGGCCAAAATTACTCTAGAGTAGCAGTGCTCAAACGTTTTCTTCTTCTTTTTGCAGGCCACTTGCAAATTGGAGGATCACTTCATAAACTTTTTTTTGTTCTACCAATAACTCATACTTTAATATCACTTTTTTTTTCTTCAACAACCACATCATCAACAAAACCAGCACTATATTATGAAAATCGAGGGTCCTACGCCAGGGCCTTACTAGCCTGTTCAATAATCCAGCCTTGATCTCTTGTCAGAAAAATTAATAGTCCAGTGCAGGGTCATGTACAGGTATTATAGATTGTTCTGCAACCTTTCTGTGAGCCATCTTTATGGAGCTCCATAAGCCAGTGTGAGAACCTTTGTTTTAAGGCATTGCCTCTCATTATATGACCTCCATGCCTTCCAAATCTACAGGACAGCGGTGTAGCTCTGTGTTCCCTTATCCAGCTGGGGATAGGATCAGAGCCTTTTTCTTGGAATGGCCTAATTTCTGCAGAATTCCCTTCTCCAGAGAATGAAACTTCTCTGTGGTTAACATTGGAACCTTCAGACTTAAGGACAATTAACAGAAACTAGAAACCTGCACTCATTGGCCAGATCATGCAAATTAAATCATCGTATTTCTAGGGACTATAATCCAACTCAAATATGTTTTCCCCCGCTTATATTATGTGCAACACTAACCATACTCACACCCTGTCATCGAAAACTCAGACTCCTAGTGCGTTGCCATGGAACGATCTATAACAGGGGTGGGCAGCTTGCAGCCCTCAGCCTAATTTCAAAAGCTCTAAGCAAGTGAACAGTTCAGACCTCTGGCAAGAGCTAGATCTTCCCCACCCCACCCCTGGCAGCCTGTTGGGCAGGGGAGGAAGGTGGAGAGGGAGACAGCAAGAGAAAAGTGTGTGTGAGAGAGGGGGGGGAAGGGGAGGAAGAAAAGCAGTGACCCCCACCCACTTTTGGCTCTGGCTTCACCCTAGGGTGACCATAAGAAAAGGAGGACAGGGCTCCTGTATCTTTAACAGCTGTCTAGAAAAGGGAATTTCAGCAGATGTCATTGGTCTGCATGCAGCACCTGGTGAAATCCCCTCTTTATCACAACAGTTAAAGCTGCAGGAGCCCTGCCGTCTTTTGTATCTGGCCACTCTAGCATAGCTCCTGCAGCTCAAACTGTTGTGATGAAGAGGGGATTTCACCAGGTGCTTCATGCATACAAATGACACCTGCTGAATTCCCTTTTCTCTACAACTGTTAAAGATACAGGATCCCTGTCCTTTAATATGGTCCCCATACTCCACCCAACACTTGCATATGGCCCCTGACAGATTGTCCCTGAGGGAATGCGGCCATCAACTGAGAAAAGGAGCCCGCCCTTGATCAATAACATTTGTTTGTAGATTGTTTCTATCTGAGGGAGTAAACCGGTGCCCGGGATGGATCAATTCAGGTGGGGTTTCCTATGATGGAATGCTCCCCCCCGCCCCAAATCCCTGCACATAGAAGACTAGTGTGTTTAGGAAAGGCTAGAATACTTTTCCTGACATGCTAGTTTTATGCATAGAGGGAGGGTTTTTTTTGTTTTTTGTTTTTTTTAATAAGAGGTGTCTACTCCAGGTTTTGCGTAGTCCTTGGGCAAGGTGGCCCTTCCCAAGAAGCTCCACCTCCTCCACATTGCTGTTGGTGATGTCCATCTGCTTGTCCTCTCTTTCAGGGGCCCATCCATATCACTGCTTAGAGAGAGTTAGGGTGACCATACAGAAAGGAGGACAGGGCTCCTGTATCTTTAATAGTTGTGTAGAAAAGGGAATTTCAGCAGGTATCATTTGTATATATGCAGAACCTGGTGAAATTCCCTCTTCATCACAACAGTTAAAGCTGAACTAGGTATACTACAGTGACCAGATACAAAAGAGGGAAGGGCTTCTGCAAGGGAAGAGGGAATTTCACCAGGTGCTGCATGCCCTGTCCTCCTTTCCATATGGTCACCCTAAGAGAGTGGGCAAGGTGAGCAGAGGCTGCTCCTGCTCTGTCTCTTCACTTGAAGAGGGCAAGTGAAGAGGCAGCAGCAACAGCAAAGAGGAACAGAAGCCGGGTCAGCAGGGCTCTGAGTGGGCCCCTACGAGTGCATGGGCCTCAGGCAGGGGCCCAATAATGCCAACCCCTTACGCCTACCCTCATGGAGGAGCATTCTATTATGTGCAGCTCCCATCTGCAATCTGAAGTGGTACAAATCAGACAGGGTTGACTTCCTCAGAGAGAAATAGGCCCAAGTTTCTAGTGACTTTGAAAAGAAAAGACAGAGCAAAGGTAGCAGTTAATTTGTTGTGGCAGAAACAACAAAGTGTCTTTTGGGAAGTTAGCAGTTAGAAATGCGGCTATGTAACTGGGAAGTTCTAGCGACTGAATGTTTTTTCCAGTTTCTGTGAACTGACTAGTCTTGTTTGGGTATTATTTAATGCATTTACCTCAAAATGAGAGCAGGGAACAAGGACTCACTCTCCAATGTCTTGCACCATGTGTGTGTGTGTGTGTCCCCAAGGTGTTCGCGCATACAACACAAATATTTGGAGGGGGAGGCCTACACACGTGCAAACGCCTGGGGGCAACATCACATCGGGAGTGGGTTATATGTGTTGTGGCCTTACTTCCTGCTCACATGTTGAGAAAAGCGGTTTAAATAATGCCCGAACAGGACTGTTGTCTTCTAATATGGAGGTTGCTGCAGTGTTCGTTAGAGCTGAGCTTCATTCTCTGAGGAGGAAATTCTGCGAGATGGAAACCAAAGGGCTTTAATCCTAACCCCAGCTAGAAAAGAGAAGACAAAGTGGAACCCACTACCACCATGAGGGCAAGGGAGCTGAGATCATAGATTCATAGAATCATAGAATAGCAGAGTTGGAAGGGGCCTACAAGGCCATCGAGTCCAACCCCCTGCTCAAGGCAGGAATCCACCCTAAAGCATCCCTGACAGATGGTTGTCCAGCTGCCTCTTGAATGCCTCTAGTGTGGGAGAGCCCATGACCTCCCTAGGTAATTGGTTCCATTGTCGTACTGTTCTAACTGTCAGGAAGTTTTTCCTGATGTCCAGCCGGAATCTAGCTTCCTGTAACTTCAGCCTGTTATTCCGTGTCCTGCACTCTGGGAGGATCGAGAAGAGATCCTGGCCCTCCTCTGTGTGACAACCTTTTAAGTATTTGAAGAGTGCTATCTCCCCTCAATCTTCTCTTCTCAAGGCTAAACATGCCCAGTTCTTTTAGTCTCTCCTCATAGGGCTTTGTTTCCAGACCCCTGATCATCCTGGTTGCCCTCCTCTGAACACGTTCCATCTTGTCTGCATCCTTCTTGAAGTGTGGAGCCCAAAACTGGATGCAATACTCTAGATGAGGCCTAATCAGGGCCGAATAGAGAGGAACCATTACCTCATGTGATTTGGAAGCTATATTTCTATTAATGCAGCCCAAAATAGCATTTGCCTTTCTTGAGATCCTTTCTAAATGCTGGCTGAAGCATGCTGAGAGTTGTAGGACTTTTTTTCTGTCTAAACATGCGTAGGATTGGGACCGAAAGCAACTTTCTCCAATCCAATACCCTCCAAATGATTGAACTACCATACCCATCATTTCCAATCAGACTGACCATTGGACTTGCTGCCTGGGGATGATGGGATCTGCAGTCCAACACAGCCAGAAGGCACCGAATTGGGGAAGGCTGCTTGGGCCCATGTAGGGGTTTAAAGGTGAAAAGTGTCTAATTTGTAGTAGCAAGAGTCGAAAACATGATTCTATAAAACTTGCTTATGCCAATAAGTATTTGTTAGCCTTTAAAAGTGCTGCAAGACTCCTTTGTTCTTTTTTCAGATGAGATAAATTTGTTAATATGTTACAACTTGGAAATGCAGCAAAATTAATTTTTCCACTAATTGGACACAAAAACAAGAGCAGCTGTTGCATCCTTTGGCCTAGGATATCATTTTTCTGTACATTTTGTCAACTCTCTGTGGTTCGGGTGGGCATCTGGAGGGTTGAGTCAACAAGCCAGGTTGGACTATCAGTTACAGGTAAGGGCATAACCTCTGGGGGCTCCCTTTGACAGAAGCAGCACAGCACCCAGAGGCAGAATCTGAGAGCCCAGACCAAGGGGCAGAACCCCCGTCCTCTGTCCACAAGGCATGAAGAAATAAGGGAAGTCAGTGGAGCAGAACAGCTTTGAGCCAAACCTGCGCTTTTTCTGTCAGCCTTTTTTCTTCATTAGCACCAACTCTGATGCTTTTCCTTTTGGATCTTGCGATTCCCACCAGGGCTCTCTAGCGGATCATTAATTTCTCATTCTGTTCAAAACGAGGTGCCCTTTCAGAACACTCTGCAAAAACTGAGCCGTTTCTATTTCCTTCAGGCGCGTATGGATATCCTCTGTGGATTTACATTCCAAACCTTCGTTTTTAGTTCACCTGATACAGCCTGTTATTTTGAAACTAGAATCCTAGCCTCGAGTTGCATGAGATCCTGGCAAGAGGTCTTGAAATGCAGTAAGATACTTTCATTTATATGTTTTCATACGAGGTTGCCCCCGCCCCGTACACGCATTTTCAACATGGAGAAATGTCTGTTTGGGTGTAGGGCGGTGCTGCTGGAGTAAAGACAAAAACGTTGTGCTTGCTTGGCATTGCACACAACTGCTGGCTCGCAGAAGGGATACTCTGGATTGTTTTTTATAAGGCAATGGGCTTCAAACTGCTTATGCACAGGATGTTGAGCTCTTGCGATTATTCACTTCAGCCCATGGGTTCTGGGGTGGTGCATGTTGAGTGCAAAGTTAGACAAATTCATGAGTCCTTTTTTAATGTTTAAAATGTGAAAACTAATCTACTAAAAGAGCATATGTTGTGACAGTTTTTCTAGATTTTGAATCACTCTTAATATCAATTGCCAGGAGTAAAGTCACCAACGTAAGCCCAGGAAGTAACTGAAATATATATATACGATTAGCAACAGGAGAAGACTTTATCATTCTCATCCCCCCCTTTTCCCTTCCCCCCGCCCCCACATACACCTAATTCAGCCTTCCCCAACCTGGTGCATTCCAGTTGTGCTTGACTACAACTTCCTTCATCCCCAACTAGCAAGGCAGTGCCATGGTGACTGGGGATTATAGGACATGGAGTCCAAGACTTATATGATATTTTTAAAGGACCATTCAAGACATTAAAAACATTGCACTGCAAGTGCTTTAAACTTAATGACAGCTAGAATTTTTTCTTTCTTTTTAAAAATAGCACCAATTTGCATGTGCTTGGATGGAGACCATGCCGTTTGTATAACCTTGAATTCCAAACACGATCTGCCATGGCTGCTATCTGCTTCTTCTAAAGCCTTTCTTGTATTATATATAAATTAAGTCAAACCTTCAGGGTTTCATTAGAATATTCCTTTTCATTCAAGACTGTCTTTTTTTTTTCTAAAGCAAAAAGCTGAACCTGAAGGGACTTTAATAACAGGCCTAATTCTGTCCACCTATCCTACCCATCTCCCTGAAGACTGGTGGGAAAGATCAGTGGTAGAAGCACATTCATTGCCTGCAAAAGATCCAAAATTCAGTCGCTGGCATCTCCAGCTAAGGCTAGAAAAAACTCCTGTCTGGACCCCTGGTGAGCTGCTGGCATTCAGTGTAGAACCCTAGGCAACATAGCCATTGGCTGGGGATGATGGTTATTTTAGTCCAACACATCTGGAGGGCACCAGATTGGGGAAGGCTGGTGCAGGCAAGATTGAGATAGAACAACCAGCCGTCTGACTCTGCCTAAAGCAGATGTCTGTTTCTTAACTCCACTTAAGAGATTTTAAGTGGGCTGCAAGATTACGCCCTTCTGAGCTGTCATTTGGAGCGACGGATCCAGAAGCACCCCCAAGCTGCGAATGCAGTCTTTCAGGGGGAGTGTAGCCCCATCCAGAAGTGGTTGACACACCTCCAAAGCCAGGTTGGGGGCTTTGACTGTAAGCACTACTGAGCCAATTTCAGAGTGGTTATGTTGGCATATAAAGCCCTACATGGCTTAGGACCAGGTTACCTGATGGTCTTTTCATCAGGTAAGATTGGGTGGGGATGCCCTCTTGATGGTGCCACATTTGCCTGGCAATCAGTGCGTGGCAACTCGACAGAGGGTGTTCTCAATACAGGCACTGTGGAATGCCCCCACCCCCATCTCTCTATACAGGCCCAGCTAAAGTCCTATTTGTTTACGCAGGCTTTATGATTGAATTTTCCACTCTTTTCTTCTTCTGCTGCTGCATCGTGTAAGCTGTTTGTCTATTACTGTTCTCCCTTGTTTATGGTGGGTTCTTTGGTTAAAGTTGTATTATTTTACTGTGTTTTGTTGCTGGCACTTTTTCATTTTATAATGAAAGACGGGCAAGAAATTCCTTAAATAAATCGATAGCTTTGAGACCCAGTCTTAGTGCTTAAATAAAAAGAGCTTTTTCTTTAAGAATTTCTGGCCTCTTATCCTGGCAATACAGGAGGGAAACTTGGGAGTATGGATGTTCAGAAGAGGGGAAATGCTTTATATTGTGTGTGGCCTATATTCTGTCTCCCAGTCCAAATGAATCATATCTCCTGAGTCTGAGTGACTCACTGGTCTATGGCTTTTATTTATTTCTTCCCCTACCCGCCTTTTTTGGAGCTGATGTACTCCTCAGGGTCTGGTTTCTTTATTGTTATTGCAGACGCCAATAACAATAGCTAATATCCACCCTCCTGAATGGGTTGTCAATCAAATCAAATCAAATCAGCCGGATGGAGAGCCAGTTGTCTTGGTTTCCACGGGTGGCCAAGCATCAATACAAAAAAGCTGAGATTAAGGATGTTCACACAACAAGGATTGTATGGTAGACTTGCCAGCTTTTTTTCTTTTCATTTTCGTGTCTCTGGTAGAGCTGACTTGCCTTTTAACAACTATGTGAGGAGCAGAAGCAACCATGTGAAGAGCAGAAAATGGAGAGGGTGAAGCTTTTCCAGACATGCAAATGAAGCGGCTGGGAAAAGCTTCACCAGCTAGATTTCTGCTTGCCCTGTGGCTGCTAAAAGAATTAGACCTGCATGGTACAGATCAGTCTGATGTCACATCAGACACCTGGAATGTTGAAAAGGCAATTGCACTGTCACTTGAAAACGTGCTCCTAGAACTGCTTGACACATATATCTTTTCCCCCTACATGGAGATATCCAAGTTGGAAGAAAATGCACTTAGAAAGCTGCCATATAGCTAGTTAGTCCAGGAGTGGCAACCTTTTTTCTGACTGTTGCTGCATTCCCTTGTGGATAATCTGCCGGTGGGCTTATGTTGGCAGTAGGCAGGGCCAAGCCCAAAGTGGGTGGCTTGCTTCTTCCCTCTGTCTGCCCCCTACCCTTTTTCTCTCTTCCTCTTCTTTCCCACCCAGTGGGCTGCCAGAGAATGAGGCAGAAACATCCTGCTTAGTACCCTCAATAAACCTTACCTGCGAGGTAAGTTAGGCTGAGAGAGAATTACTAGCTCAAGGTCGCCCTATGCGATTCATGGCTGACTGGGTTGTCCTAGTCCCAACACTGTGGGGAACGTTGTTGGACCACAACTTCCATCAGCCTTAGCCACAGTGTTGTAGTGGAGCCAGCACTCACAGGGATGCAACACCAGCACTTTTTGGTTAGCAAGGGCACTGACATCATCTGCCACTCTCCCCCCACCCCCCAGACTTTCATGTTTCCTCTGAGGTGAGCTGCAGTCCTCACAGTAACTGGGGGGATGTATTTTCCCAGCAACAATATATTATTCCCTGTCACAATGCAAAGTATTTTGGGGTGGCTTGGTCTGGAATTGGTCTTGGACCCATTTGTTTTACAAAACCCCTTTTACAAATGACCTATTCTTGGCCTGGTCCAGATGAAAACTGCTAGGGCTGTTTTGTTGATACGGATCAACACAAATGCCTCCTTTTTCTTTTTCGGACTCTCCTTGGGGGTGTGGCTACGGGGACTATCATGATGAGTTTCTGCACTTCAAAATTTACTATTGCTTAGCCAGCATAGCCAATGGGTCAGGGTATGCAGTTGTAGCTCAACATCTGTAGGGCTGCACATTCTCCATCCCTGCCCTTGTCCACTGTTTTAACCACTTGAGGCTTCTTACCCAAATCATACCTTAGCTAGAAGGGAGGACAACATTTTGAATGATCAGGAGCTACATCAGTGGCCCCGTCTATTTGGCTTCAGCATCGAAAATTTAACTGACACCACTTGGGAAGGAGCCAGAGGGCAATGGCTCTTCTGCCACTATAGGCCCCAGTTCAAGTGGCCTCCAGTTTAGTTCAGATAGGATTGTTTCATCTAGGCCACTAAAATTTACTGTGGATATAATGGTGTCATCTAGGATGCTTGGTATCTACGCCCTCTTAAAAATAAAGCCCAGTCTCTAAAAGGCGTTAGGGGCTTAGATGAATTTGGTTTCTTTCTTCTTCCTTTTTAAAAAATCATTAAATCAAGCAAGCAGGTGATGTGTGGTGATGGATGCTAAGAAACTGGTATCCTTCCTTGTCCGTTTATGCTAGCTAGCTTTGAAACCTAAGGTTTGGGAAAGATCTCTTCTGGCAAATTCTGTCGGGAGACCCTCGCAAAAGTTTAAGGCTGCCCTTCGCAGGCGCTGACACCTTGACAAGGTACTTCCGTTTTGAAGACTATGTGTGAGAGAGATCCTCTGATCTTCACTGACTTTCCTGGAGAAGGGCTCTGGAATAAGCCATTCCCAAGCCATAAGGTGTGAGCTTCCAGGATTTGGCATCAGGCTATGAGAACCGATGGGAGCTCCAGGGCAGGTTGAAAGGGGGGCATCTTTTGCTTTCTTGATATGCATTTGCCCCTGATGAGATGGAACCTTGACATTCTGGGCATTGGGGCGTCCTCTCTGCCGCCAAGGCAGATGTCTGCAGTGAGGAGGTCAACAGCGCTAATGGTTTTATTCCCACTGACAGCAGCAATAGGCAATTGGTAGGTGCCTAGGCTGCTTTGAAATGTGTTTCCAGAGACCGGAAAGGATTTGTGTCCTATTTATCCCTTTCTCTTACTAGCAGGAAGGCAGCTAGGATTAAAATCAGAGTGAATCCTGGCTCTCCATATTAACTATGCACACCCAAAAGCATCTCCCAGAAACTTTTGCAATGCAGAAGAGTCCCATAGAGACATACAAGGCAGAAAGGGTTCCCAAAAAGTAGGGAGATTGAAAATCACTGGTGTAAACTCAGAACTTCAGAAACTGACATTGGTTCCAATCTGGGATGGATTGTTCAAATTTAACTGGCTCTCTATACAGACCCTGCACATCTATAATGTACAGCTTTATTTTCCATTTCAACAGGAGCCTGATCAGCGCACTTACAAGGAATTGCCTCACCCACCAGTGAAAGGCAAGCACCTTTGGGAATAGGCTGCAGTGTTGTGCAGCCCTCAGCAGACAAGAACTCTGTAGGTGGCACAATTATTTTGAGCTCTCCAGACCTCTCCGGGGAGTGGGACTTAGTAATATCTTGGTGTTTTAATATGCACCTTTAATTAATCCAAAACTGCTTTCATGCAAAACTTTTTTAGTCAGCTACATTTCCCAGTCCAGTTTCTCTCCAGTGTACTAACTAGACTGTCTCTAGACAGAATCCTTTTTGGTAGTCAGAAAGTTTTCTTAGGGGAGTTTCCTCTCTTATGCAGCACTTCCTATCTCATTGGTGGGACCCGGAGCACTCCTGGTCTCAAGCCTGGTAGATCCCAGGAGAAATGGAGAGACTAAGTTAATTCCATTTATTTTAATGGACCTATGATAAGTATGATTATGTCTGGCTCCAACTCAGAATCTAGAGTTCGTTCAAAGGAGCTGCTTCAGTCTTCTTGAGCAGAAATGGCTAGGCAGGATTACAAGTATGTAATATGGACTACGTTTGCCTCAGCACAGGGATGCAGCAAAGGGTAACTTTGAAGCAGTTCTAATTTCCAGTCAAGCGATAACGTAGAAAGAGGGTAGAAGTTGAGTGCTGTACTGATGAATAATGGGATGGAAGCATATTGCTCTTTTCAGATAAAAGGAAGGTGTGAAGCTATTTTAACGGTGTGCGTCCTTCTTTGCAGGTGTCATGCAGCCCAACTTGTGTCGTGGCCAGAGCTGAAGGCCATGGCTGCCCCTAGAATTCTTTAGGATATCTCCCGGACAACATCACTCCTGGGAAAACTAAAACCCATCTCAGACAGCAGCTTTAGGGCTTGGTCCGAAAGGAGAAGTTGCTTCTACTGAGGAGACTTGCCCAGCTACCATGGCTAGCAAAAGAAAGTCAACAACGCCATGTATGGTACGAGCATCTGAAGCAATGGAGGAGGGGGTTCCCAAAGACTCTAATGCAGGAAAGGCACTCGGCAGTCCAGAGCAGGACTCAGGAGATGCCGGGAAGGAAAACTGCGAAAATGACTGTGAAGTGATTGAGGGGAAATCTTCTCCAGCCAACCCAACAAGGAAACCCCTTGGTGGTTATGAATGTAAGTACTGCCCATTCTCCACCCAGAATCTGAATGAATTCACAGAACACATAGACACGCAACATCCCAACGTGATCCTCAACCCCCTCTATGTATGTGCTGAATGTAACTTTACAACCAAAAAGTATGATTCCTTATCGGAGCACAACACAAAACTCCACCCAGGAGAAAACAACTTCAAGCTTAAATTAATCAAGCTCAACAATCAGACAGTCCTAGAACAGTCCATTGAAATATCAAACAACCCAATTGCTGCTGGAATCCCTGAATATGAGGTGGTTCCTGTTGGGGCGAGTGGTACGAACAAAGTTCTGCCGATTATTAACATCGGAAAACCTAAAGGTGAGGCTAAAAAAAATTCTATGGACAACCATCTGGATGGGATTCCCCATCTTGTTACCGAAACCACAGAGCCTATTGCGTGTATTAATGGAACAGAACTCCTTCAAGATATACTAGCTCATGTGATGCCCTCCGTACAGCTCCCGCCAAATATCAACCTTGTTCCTAAAGTCCCTGTACCACTGAATAGCAACAAATACAATTCCGCCCTGGACACTAATGCAACTATGATCAATTCCTTCAACAAATTTCCATACCCAACACAGGCGGAGTTGTCGTGGCTGACGGCAGCATCCAAACATCCAGAGGAGCAGATCCGGATTTGGTTCGCCACTCAGCGTTTGAAGCATGGCATCAGTTGGTCTCCAGAAGAGGTCGAAGAGGCAAGGAAGAAGATGTTCAATGGCACCATCCAGACAGCACCTCAGACCATCACTGTTCTGCCAGCGCACGTCACTGCCGCAAAAATGCCACAGCCCCTCCTCCAAACAGCGGTGCCTTGTCAGATACTCAGTCAGACTGGCCTGGTCTTGGCACAAGTATCAAATGGATCAAACATTTCCCCAATTGCCCTTGCTGTCGCTGCCAATCATGGGCAGAAACGGAGCACACAGAACCAGCCAGCTGTCCCAGAACCCAAGCGCCCACACGTTGTCCCTGCAGAAGTCTTGCCCAAACAGAACACCCCTGCTACGCCTACGAGTACGACAACAGTGCCATTGTCTGCTATGCCGCCGATATTGTCAAATGACCGCAAGAAGACCAAGGAGCAGATAGCAGCCCTGAAGGCAAGTTTCATTGTCAGCCAGTTTCCTGACAATGCAGAAATTTACAAGCTGATAGAAACCACAGGCCTCTCCAGGAGCGAGATCAAAAAGTGGTTCAGTGATCACCGATACCGAAGTCAAAGGGGAATTGTCAATATCACAAGCCAGTCCATCGCCAAGGACCGGATTGCTCTTGCTGCTGCGCGGCAGGGGCGTGCTTACTGTCCAATACCAGACTTCACTTTTGAGACGTTCAAAGGAAAAACCCAACAACAATTTGGGATCCTCGAAGAAAGTTTTCGTAAGAGTTCTTTTCCAACGCAAAGTGAGTTAGAAAGACTTAGGACTGAAGCCAAGATGAGTAGAAGAGAGGTTGAATCCTGGTTCACGGAGAGAAGAAAACTTCGGGATAATATGGAACAAGCGGTCTTGGACTCAATGGGACCAAGCATGAAGAATGAGGCTCAAGGAACTTCCAATGGTGCAATAAGTCAAACCGAGAAATTTAACATCTCCCAAGTACCAACATCTTTATCCCGGTGCTCTGCAGCCTTTGCCACAAGTAGCCAAGAGCAGGTCCACTTACTGAAGAGTACATTTGCGAGAACTCAGTGGCCATCCCCACAGGAGTATGATGAGTTGGCGGCTCAAACTGGGCTCACTAGGACGGAAATTGTTCGCTGGTTCAAAGAGAACAGGAGCTCTCTAAGAAATGGGACACTGAAATGGTTGGACCAATACCAGCAGCAGTATGTCATCGATGGGTATAATGAGACAAAGGGGACAGTGCCCACTGGGAGTCTGAAGAACAGTATCCACGAGGATCAACAGCCTCTCAAGGAGAAGTTGGAGAAGCAGAACATAGAATGTACAGAGAAGTTGGAATGCCACAGCCAAGATAGCCAGGGCACAGACGAGAACCGGGACACCGGCAATGTGAATTGGGTGGAAGTCACCATTGATGATGACGACGACGATGCTGCTTCGGACTGTATGGATAGTTGGAGTCAATCAGTGCCTGAACACAAAGCAGATTTTGATTCTGAAAGTATATCTGGTGACAACTCTCATACCTAGACAGGTAACAATGCTGATGGTTCGTTTTGTCTTACCTAACTTTGACCGTGGTCCTTCTTTTCAGCTGTATTATTATTATTATTATTATTATTATTATTATTAATAATATAGCACCATCAATGTACATGGTGCTGTACAGAGTAAAACAGTAAATAGCAAGACCCTGCCGCATAGGCTTACATTCTAATAAAACCATGATAAAACAATAAGGAGGGGAAGAGAATGCAAACAGGCACTGGGTAGGGTAAACAGGCACTGGGTAGGGTAAGACTAACAGTATAAAGTCAGAACAAAATCAAGTTTTAAAAGCTTTAGGAAAAAGAAAAGTTTTTAGCTGAGCTTTAAAAGCTGCGGTTGAACTT
Organism: Elgaria multicarinata webbii; assembly: GCF_023053635.1. NCBI lineage: Eukaryota > Metazoa > Chordata > Lepidosauria > Squamata > Anguidae > Elgaria > Elgaria multicarinata. Next base: position 98,748,424 of record NC_086177.1, read on the forward strand.
GTAGTTCTCAAATGTTCTGGAAGAGCGTTCCAGGCGTAAGGGGCAGCAGAAGAAAATGGACGAAGCCGAGCAAGGGAAGTAGAGACCCTTGGGCAGGCGAGAAACATGGCATCAGAGGAGCGAAGAGCACGAGCGGGGCAATAGTGTGAGATGAGAGAGGAGAGATAGGAAGGAGCTAGACAGTGAAAAGCTTTGTAGGTCAACAGGATCTTGCTCAGTATTTCATTTCCAGTTGCCAATACATTTTGAGCAGAAGGTTCTTCTTTGGGGATAAGTAGCCCACAAAAGCAGTAGAGTAAACGCATGTGCAACATAGGAAGGTGCTCTATGCCGGTTTAAGCTACCTGCCCATCTAGGCCAGTGTTGCCTTCTTCAGGGCCTCCATCAAAGGTCTTTTACCTCACCTGGGAACCGTTTCGCTAGGAATGCTAGGGCAGAGGTGGGGAACCAAATTCAGTTTTGGAGAAGCTCTCGGAGGCCGCATTCCAGTGTGGGCAGGGTCAAAGGCAACCGGGGCAAAAGGGGTTGGGGGCTAAAATACAGAAAAAATACAAGCATATTTTAGCTTAAAGCTCTTAGAACAGGGGGGGAAACTGCACAAAAGCCAGGCAACCACCAAACTATGCTGGTGGGGCTTGACAAGGGGGATGTGGCCATCTAGGAAACACTGAAGGGCCAAGTTGGGGCCCCCGGAGGGACAAATGTGGCTCCTGGCCTGAGCTTCCCTATGTCTGTGCTAGGGATGGAGCACCTGGGACCTTCAGCATGCAAAGTCAGCTGGTTACTGCCCCTTTTCAATTTACCTATTCTCTATGCTTCTACTTAAACAAACTGAACTAGGCAAACTTTATCTTGAGAAGAAATACCTTTTTCTGTGTATATTGTTGTCATGCAACCTTGATATTCCATTTAGTACTTGAGCAGAGCAACCTTGATGGTTGGGATGGGAAATCCAGTTTCACTGCTTGTTTGTTTTTATTTCCCTTCGGTTTTGGTTTTCCCTCGATCGTTTCCCTACCTGTTGGAACCAATGAGAGGAAAATTATATACACCACCTCCGGGGCTGCCATACATTTCTCCACCCTCCTCTCTTGCGGGCATGTCTAGGTACAGGGAGGGATTTGGATGCGAAACCTCCCCGATCTACCCATAACATACTGGTCTCGTCATCTAAGGCCCTCCCACAGGTGCCCCCTCCGAGAAAGGCTTGGAAGGTGGCAACAGGGGCCTTCTCGGTGGGAGCCCCCACTAAGGGATGCTCTCCCCAGCGAGGCTCACTTGGCACCAACGTGGTTATCTCTTCAGCGCCAGGTTAAGACCCTCCTCTACTCTCAGGAATATATGAGAAAGCTTCACTTTGGGTCCTGTTGATTGTTAAAATTGTTAGCGGTGTGATGCACGTGCACTGTCTATTTATATGTTTGAATGTAAACAGGTTTTATATTATCAACAATATTTTATTTTTAAGGTTTTTAATCTTTGTAAACTGCCCAGAGAGCTCTGGTTATTGGGCAGTACGGAAATGGAATGAATGAATGAATGAATGAATGAATGAATGAACGTGCCTCCTGGTCCGCCTCCTTTTTGCCTTGACCAGCGTTGGAGCTCTGACATCAGAGAAGCACCGGGGGGGGGGGGGCTCGGAGGTTCCTACAGGAATTGGGGAGGGGGGGCATCCAAGGCTGGATCTTTCTCTCCACCTTCAGGGGGAGGGGGATCTGATCTGTCCTATGGCGCCTGGGAAGCCCTTCCAAGGATCATAGGATTGCAGCCTTAATAAGGACGGTACTTTACTGTTTTGTCCTTGCCACAATGCTGTGAGGTAGGTTACCCTTACACCGACTGAAACTAAAGTTGATAAAAAGCAGCTGACCCCAAACTACTCAAGGGTCCATAGCTGAGCTTGGACTTCAAAGTTCAGCCCAGTGGATAAAATCATGACTAACTTAAGTCCCATTCATTTCAATGGGTCTACTCTAAGTAGGACTTATATTGGATTTTGCCCTATCTACGCAGAAAACACTCGACTCTATACTGTAGAAAACAATCCGGGGGGAACGTCCATTTGTTTCATACGTTTTGGAGAGAGTGGAGCAGTGCTGAATATTCTGATTCCACCCAGCTATGCTTTCATACTTCCTAGGTATCCCTGATCTTTCCCATTGATTTTAACACTCTTCCTTGCTGGAAATACAAACTCCTGCCCTCTAGTGGGGAAACATAAAACGCTGGCATGCTAAACATTATCTGGTCATATTTTACGGCCACAATCCAGCATAGAATTAGGCACATGCCAATACATTGAACTCAGTAGGTTTGTTCGGTATTGGATAGTTACCTCTACTCCCCCTACTCTTTAAAAAGATTGTATTGTTTCTAAACTAGAATGCTTACATGCATTTTTAATGCTTTTATTTTAAATATTTGTATTCAAAGCTCTGGTGTGGGCTGGTCCATGAAGTCACGAAGAGTTGGAAGCAACTGAACGAATAAACAACAAATTCAAAGGTATCTTAGGGCTCATCTACACCAAACAGGACATTGCACTATGAAAGTGGTATATAAAAGGCAGGAGTCATACTACTGCTTTATAGCAGTATTGAAGTGCACTGACCACTATTGGGGCCCTTTGACACATACCATATACCACTTTCATACCACTATATCCTGCTTGGTGTGGCTCCTGCCTGTTATATACTGCTTTCATAGTGGAATATCCGGCTTGGTGTAGATGAGTCCTTAGATTGCTGCTTGGACCCAGACAGAAATCTGAAAAACTAAGAGGATTTGCCTTGAAGATCTCTTATTTTTATTGTTAATAAAAACATCACTTATCCATGCGTCGATGGGCACTGTTTTGTCCAATGAGGCAGACACCAAGTATAGGGAACAGGAGGGAACATAAAAGCAAGAAGGGTAATGAGATGGCTTACATGCACCAGGTCAGTTGGGAAGACCTTTCTCAATTGACAAGCATTTGGCCTGTTGAGTTGATATTGAACTGACTGCCTAAAAACGAGTCTCCTTGGATTGAGGCTTTAATCTGCTGGCTCAAAATGCAGTTGCTGTGCTAGATCACGCCAAAGCCCTACCTAGTTCATCATTGCTTTCCCACGGTGGCCAACAAGATGCCCACAGAAAGCCCACAAGCAGGACACGAACACAGATTCACACACCCTTGTTCATATTGCTCAGCAACCAGTATCATACTGCCTCTGATATTGTGAGGCTAACATCTAGCCATCCTGACTAGTACCCATTGTAGCCTTATTTGATCCATGTCTACTTGGAAGTAAGAACTGGTGAGTTCAATGGGACTTACTCCAGGTAGCTGTGTATAGGACTGAAGTTTCTCGCCTAGCAAGAGCCAAGCAGTGGCACATAGGTGTTCTGCTTTTAAAAAAAAATCTTACATTTCTATACTACCCATTAGCCAAAGCTCTCTGGGCAGTTCACAAAAGAAACTTAAAACCATAAAATACAACAACATAGTAAAACATAATATTAAAAACCCTAAGTTTAAAACAGAATAAAACCAAAGTAAGAAACAAGATAAAAGCCAACAGCAATTTAAAGATCTAAAAAAGCACTAGTGCGTTGTTTTTAAAACTAAAGAGCTATAGAACCTGGGAAAATAAAAAGGTCTTCATCTGGCACCAAAAAGACTACAATTTAGGTGCCGGGCAAGTCACTTTGGAAAGGGTATTCAACAAGGATGCCACCACTGAGAAGGCCCTCATTTGTAGCCACCCACCTCAATTCATCTATTGTTCTAAAATGTGTTGTGATCTGCCTTGAAGGATCTTTAAAAAGAACAGTAGGAAGGTTCCATACGCCATTGCTGGAAACAGGGCCAGATTTAGGGGCAGTTAACCCTTGGGTGCTGGGCTTGCTGGGGAGGCTGTCATGGACTGTCTACTTAGCCATCTATTCAACAGCTGGAACAAATTGTACAAACAGTTCATATGGCATGAATGCATTCCCTAATGTGCAAATTTTAACATCTCACATGGCAGGGATAAATCATCTGTGCAAATCACACAGCCGAGTTGTGAAATGAGCTACACATGCAATAAAATGGGTTTAAAAGTTGGACAAATGGGAGTTGGCGCTTTGGGGTTTTGAACCAATTAAACAGCCAGGGCATCATGTAAGAAATAGCGGGACTGAAGGCTTTGGGTCAATGTTCAGCCTCTTTTATTTGACTCCCTGCTGAAACTTGTTCCTTTTCCTAATGCACCTGGATAAATGTACAACTTTGCACATCTGTGCCATTTTGTCAAATAATCACATCATGTGCTTTTTTGTTTTTCATAGGCCGGTCATTCAGCTTCCTAGACCTACAGTATCTTTCCTGTCTTGGGAGTCACTAACCCTGGGATCAAACAAGGTCTTCGGAAATGTGATATCCCAAGTTTTGACTCCAGAATCAAAGTCACGGTGAAGAAAAGACAATCCTGTGGAGTATCGCAGCGAGTTTCATGGTGCCAAAGTCCCATTATGGGATTTTTCAACAAGGGCCCTTGTATATAGGTTCTCTGTTGTGTGCTACTTACTTCCTCCCAACATATACATACACTGCAGAGATTATTATTTTTTCGCTACTTTTTCTCATCACCACATTAATTGCTGTCTCATGGCAACAGTTTGGCTTTTCAGTTTTCTTTAGAATCCATAACCATTGCTTCGACTTCTATGATAATTTGTAGACTTCTTGGCCAGCTGCTTCCGTTTCTTACGATGAGCTTCTATACCCATGGAGAGTTTATCCATCTCAACACTTTTACGGAATCCATCCTGGATAGTGTTGGTCGGTTGCTCATTTTGGTTTTCTTAACAACCATCTCATTTGCAATTGGCTCTGTTTTGCTCCTCTGCATGAAGAAAACCCATTAACACATCCTGTGATTCACTGTTTGCCAAAAACATCTGGACTGTGGAACTCGGGAGATGTTGATAGTACAACGCCTTTGCTTGTTCCAAGCACCTATTTTCTACTGCTAAGATTGTACAATCCTAAAAACAAATGGACTTTGCAATGGAGGGCTTACGCTTCTTTATAACCGAGCCTGTTCGTAATTCTTTGTTGGTGCAACGACCGAGAGACTCTTATTTTTGTCAGCCTTCGATGCTGTAGTGCACAACATGGTTTCTTGAACCCTTGCCACTACATTTTTAGCTTGTTTCTAGGCTCCCCCGAGTGCACTTTTGTTCTTCAAGTAACTGCTGAAAGGAGAGGGAGAGAAATGGAGGGGATAACTCTGTCTTGGGTCAACGTTTAAAGGTGACTTTGCTGTGGTTTGGAGAGACTGATCCACCACCACCCCGCCCCCCCAATATACGCTGCACAAACCTAACGTTAGGACGGTTTGAATTAATTAAACAGAACTTTTCTAGCTTTTTGTGGTGACTCAGTGAAACAAGCTTAATGTTTGGCGGGAGTGTGTGTCAAATTTCTCATTGTCTCCAATTGTTCTTTTGCTGTTAGCTCTACCCTTCCTCTCATACTTGGCACGTACCCAGCCGTAGCGCTTCATCAGTTGCGGTTCTTGTTCAAGGAGCAGCCCCAGCTGGATCTGCTCAAAGCTCCATCTAGTCCAGGAGTTCACAACCTGCAGCCTGCCACAGCATTGACTGTGGACCCCTATGAGGGCTCTGCCTCTGCTAGATTCCCCATTCCACCTATACTGTCCACTCCCTTTTCCAGAGGCCCTCCTATAGATTGCTCTTTCCAATGGGAAAGAGCCATCTCTATCAGGATTGCTGGGGGCCTGTGCAGTACAGCCAGAATCCTATGTGCTCCAAGGGGCTGAAAAGGATGTGCACCCCTGATCCAGGCCAGTATCTGGTTTCCTCCAAGCAGGGCCTTTAGGCATCAATCCTGTTCCATGATAGGAACTCTGTCCCTTTTAAGCTGTGTAGCTGTAATTATGCATTTATTTCGACCCTAGCCAATCATTAGGTAAACCGCCAGCTGAAGGTCCCAGGTTCAATCCCCAGCCTCTGCCATTAGACCCATCAAGTAGCAGGTGATGAGTAAGTCCTTTGCCTGAGACCCTGGAAAGCAGCTGCTGGTCAGAGTAGGCACCAGTAGGCTTGAAGGGCAAGTTACATGACCTGGTGCAGGGCAGCTTCCTATGCCTTGGAGCAGAATGCTTGCTCTCTGCAGCAAGCAAGAGAGGTGTTCCCATTCACTTTGGAACCTTTGTAAAAGCAGGCATCCAAGGGGAATGTTGCTGGACTACACCTCCCATCACTCCTCACCATTGTTATTATTATTATTATTATTATTTATTTATATAGCACCATCAATGTACATGGTGCTGTGATGGCTTAAGGGCTGATGCATTGGCTGTGATGGCTTAAGGGCTGATGGGAGTTACAGTCCAACAACATCTAGAAGCCCAGATGTTCTCCACCCCTGAAGTAGGAAAACGCTTTCAAGCTGACGTTTATTAAGATGCCTTTCTCCACCTCCACTGTGTCAGATTCAAAGCTGGGGTAGCATTAAGAGCATGAACTGGAGAATCCGATTCCAGTCTCCCTTCAGCGACGTTCTCCCAATGAGGTGGGTGAGCTGTAACCTCTGTGGCAAGCTAGGAGAAAGCACGTGTTTGTGCTGAGGCTACCCAGAAGGAGCATGGCGTTTAAAGGCATCTAACTGCAGACACAGCTACCACCCGGGTAGCATCTGACAGCCTGCCATGCAATTTCCGCCTGCAAGAGGGATGCGCATACGGTAAGGATCTTTTAAACCAGAGTTATTCAGTCTCGAGCCAAATCCAGCTGACCTGAATTCCCTAGATGCCCACACGCTCTTCTCTTTGCCCCACCCCCGAAATCATGAAATCCTAGAATTGTGGAGTTGGAAGGGACCATAAGGATCATCTAGTCTGGTCCTCTGCAATGTGCAGAAAAACCAGTTAAACCATCCAGGAGAAGTGGCTGTCCAGCCTCCTTTTAAATACTTCAAGGAATGGAGAACCCACAACCTCCATGGGTAGACTGTTTCACTGTTGTACAGATCTTACCATCAAGACGTTTTTCCTTATCTAGGTAGCTGTAATAATACCCATCCTTTCAGGTCCTAATTTCTATGGCAATGGACAATAGTTCTTAGCCATCTTCCCTGTGGCACCCTTTCATGTACCTGAACACTGCTCACATGTCTCCCCTCAGCCTTCTTTTCTCCAGACTGAACGTCCCCAAGTCCCCTTCAGCCCATCCTGATAGGGCAGGTCCTCGAGCCCCTGTATGATCTTTGTTACCCTCCTCTGAACCTGTTCTAACCTGTCAATGTCCTTCTGGAAATGTGGTGCCCAGAAACCAACACAATACTCCAGGTAAGGTCTCACTAGTGCTGACAAATGCCTCTCCTAAGACTTAGTTTCTGGCACTAAGAGCTTCAAGCTCAAATGTGTTGGCATTTTGGCCCTGCATCTTTTCCCTTGGCCACCCTCACTACTGGAATGCAGCCTCTGAGAGCTTCCCTAAATGTGAGTTCAGCCTGTTGGGTTGAAAGAGGTTCAACCACCATGTTATTAACCCTTTCTCCTCTGTAGCATCGGCATGAGTGAGGGCATTCCTACAGCTTGCCAACTGAGTAATGTCTCAACAGCCCATTGCTGGCCTTAGACCACGGGTGGGCAAACTGATGCCCGCCACATGTTTTGAACTACAACTCCCATAAACCACAGGCAGCTTGGTCAGGGGTTTTGGGAGTTGTAGTACAAAGAATACCTGCCCCTGCCTTAAACCATCCATTATTTATTGGCCCAATCATAACAGACTACGTTGGAGAACATTTGTAAGGTTTACTGGGAAAATATATAAAGACCCATATCAACACTCAATCATATATCAACACTCAATCATAATCTTCTAGCCTATAGAAACTAAGAGTTTTGCAGGTTGTTAGAAGAGCACCACTCACTTTACACCTTTGGAAGTGGAACTGAACCTCTTCGGAGGTAGAAACATCAAGGCCTGGTGAGGACAAAGCAAATACCAAACAAGTTTAGAGGTTTTACAACTTTAATTTAAAACTTTGCCCCCAAAAAGGAAGAAATTGTTTACAAAAAGAGACTTTCTCTCTACAAAAGAACAGAAGTACCTATTTCAAAATGAAATCTGCCATTTTTCAGTGTCAGTTGGAGAATCTAGCAGGGGTTGGGTGGGGATGCTTTGGGTGAACAAAGCCAAGCAATGCTAAGCATTCAGAAGCGGAAGTGAGTTTACATCCAGAAAAGGCACAAGGCAGCAGCATCGGACTGGTGCAAATCACATGTTTGAATGCGCCAATTCTGCATGCAGAAATTAGCACATTAAGGAGAAGGTAAACAAAAAGCCTCCTCCACAACATGTATGTTTCTGTGTGCAAAGATTCTGATGGGGACGGATACATAGAGCCAAATCTAGCTTTGAGAGTGACACAAAGAACAGTCCTCCATACAACTGAGTCACTTGCTGAAGTGTGTCCTAAAAAGCCGTATCCCACATGCACCATGGTACAATCTCACCAAGACTGTACCATATGCCTTCCTCAGCACGCGAATCTGCTTTTAAGACTGATGCAGATAAAAATGTGCAGGAGCAATCAGTTTCCTCTTGCAAGCACTCCCATTTATTTATTTATTACATTTCTATACCGCCCAATAGCCGAAGCTTTCTGAGCGGTTCACAAAAATTAAAATTTCCTTCCCAATGCATTTTATACTTGGGAGGATGGATTCCTTTGCTCTTTTCAGATGTGTTAGGTGTTTACATAGCAGCAACAAAGAGCACAATAACATCCAGCAGTTTTCATTGCTAAAAAGTCAAGCCAGATTTCTTCTTTAACCGCTAAGCTCTTAAGCAATCAGAACTGTTGTTAAGGGAGATTTCGTTGCCTTCTCATCACCATGCTCCAAGCTAGAAGCAGCTCATACAGGCTTAATAGCCACACAGTGGTCCTTATCAGGTATGCGAGATTGGCAGGCCCACCTATCTGGGACAGGACCCCTGCTATTCACGCTCCAGGAACTGGATCTGCCAGAACAGTGTATGGGATCCCTTAAATTTCAACAGTACCACTGCTTGTACAGAGGTGTGCAATTGCACAATTGGAATATTTTCCCCAGCCTTTCCCAAGTACAAAGCTTTCCTGCCAGTGGAAAGCTAGCATGCCAAGGAGGAATGGCTTCCCCCTACCCTTTTTTTTAAAAAATGGGGCATATTCAAACCTATAACACCCTACCTAGATTCTGAAATAGTACAGTCCCTGGAAGTATATACCCACATGCCTTTACTGGATATATGGATCAGCTCTTAAAAGTTGTGGAGATATAGGCTTCATGAGAAACTAAGACCAACCAATAATACCTCACAGAATGCAGTGATTAATTTCTCCCAAAATGCATAGGAGGGAGAATCCGGATCTTAAAAGGGTGGCTCTTTGTTTCACAGTAAGATGCCCTTTTTAAAATCAAGAACCAGGGGGTTTGGGCAAAGTAACATTCAGTGTGGTGTAGTGGCTAAAGTGTTGGACTGAGAGTCGAGAGATCCGGGTTCTAGTCCCCATTCAGTCATGGAAACCTACTGGATGACTTTGGGCCAGTCACAGACTCTCAGCCCAACCTACCTCACAGGGTTGTTGTTGTGAGGATAACATAGAGAGGAGGGGGATTATGTACGCTGCCTTGGGTTCCTTGGAGGAAAAAAGGCAGGATATAAATGCAATAAATAAAATAATAAAATGCATTGCTTAGGCTAAGATCCAAAGGAAGACCGTTTACCCATTGGCATAAAGCCAAAACATAGGTTTCTGGCTTTGATAGTGTAGTTCCTGCTGCAAAGAATCAAGCTGGAGTTCAATTTTAAGAAGCTGCTTGTCTCTTGTGCAGTGGAAAACACCTGCGAAGAAAAAAGCAAACAAGGCTCTAGGTACATGCTCTGTTCTGTCCCCCAAGCTCTATTTTGATCATATTAATCCAGAGACATTATCCAGTGACAAAGCACTATAGCAACCTTCCTCAAATTGGCATCCTCCTGGAGTGCTGAACTACAACTTTCACTATTCCCAGCTGGGCATGATGGGAATTATAGTACAACAAACCTGGAGGGAACCAGTTTCAGGAAGGCTGTCCGATAGGAATTTGATTTCCCACATTCTACAAACCAGGACGAAAGGCAAGAAGTATATGCTGAGACTTGGATCATTTTATTAAAAAATATAAATAAAAACCAAGGCAAGAGCCATGACAAGGTTTATTACCATGGGGAAAGTGCTAAATGATTTCTTGATCTACACCTTCCTGCACTATTAAGACACATAATCTCAAGGTTTCAGCTTTCCTCAACAAAGACCACCACATTGGGATTTGTGTTCACACACTATAGAACAAGTCACAGACAACGTGAAATCCAGGGAGCACTTCCCTCCTCCCAGCTCAGCACAACTAGCAACCACATGTTTCGAAGAGCCTACAGAGGACGGGCAAGGAAGTCGCACCACCAGTAGTGAAACCAAAAGCATCTGTAGTCATTTGTACAGCGCTTCCCGTCTTGCAGTACTGCAGGAATCGTTTCTACTAGTACAGCTGGATGAACAGTTGTTTGCAGCTCCATTTACAGACACAGTAGAGATACTTGCTGATGTGATCTTTTTGGTGGGGGGGGGGGGATGAGACCAGGATTGCTGTGATGACTCTTGGGTTTGCCACATTAGTATAAGACGAAGCAGCCTTCCCCAACCGGGGGCTCTCGAGAACTTCTGGACTTCAAATACCATCTGCCCCTGCCAGCATGGCCACTAGTCAAGAGATGTTTGGAGTTGTAATCTAAAACATCTGAAAAGCACCGAGTTGGGGAAAGCTGAGCCAAAGAAACACAGGGAATTCTGGGGAAGGAGGGAAGAGACCAACAGCTTGAGAGAACCAGGTTAGGTCAACTGCCTCCCACCATCATCAGGGTGTCCTGGCAAGAGATTTTTATTTTATTTATTCTCCAACATTGCTCCATATAACATCTGTCAACATCTCCACATGTGTTACGATATCACACTTGCTTCTTATAATAATTAACGTCCAACAAAGGTTATTACCGTTTAGGTGCCCAAGTGTTATTCCAGAATGAGAAATCCAGGGAGGAGGAGGAGAAGGTGCCATCTGCTTTATTAAACCCACCAATCAGGCTCCAGCTATTCCTTATTTTTAAGAAAACAAGTACTCTGTGTTGAACTCCCCAACTTATCGTCTGCAGCCCAAGAAATGCATTCCCCTGTTCAATTTCACAGGCAAGATACAAACCCAGGAGTCACTATGTTACAGATGCCATTTCAATCGTATGGATATTATTTACTCAGAAGGTAGTCTCATCAAGTTCAATAGGATTCCTGCACTGAGCAGGGGGTTGGATTCGATGGCCTTATAGGCCCCTTCCAACTCTACTATTCTATGATTCTATGACTTACTCCCAAGTGAATGTGCACAGTACGGTGGCATAGAAGTGCATCAGATTTACTCGGCTGAAGATATGGTGGCCTTTAGTAGACCACAGCAAGTTTTAGAGATGAAAGCTATCGTTCATCACTCACTCCTTTCCCTCCTGCTTTGGTGCTCAAGCTAGTATCTCTCCCAACGGAAACAAAACTGAATCGGTTAACTAGTACTTTCTACCCACCCCACCCGCCAAAAGGGGAATTTTTAACAGTCGGTTCCTGCTAAGTAAAGGCTAATGAAGTTACAGGTACCTGAAGTTCTTTTGTTAACATCAGAGTGAACTTTAAAGTAACTCTTCTATTAATTACACTGTAAGGAGCAGTCTTGGACCAAAGAAGTAGATTCCTAAGAGGACATGGTAGGCCTCGTACATGAAGGGAGATTTACAAGACAGACGGTACAGCATTATTCCACCTGAGGAGAGGTTGATAAGAGAAAGTACAGTGTGCTAGACAATGATCAAAATGTGTTTTCCTTTTGTTTTTTTAATGGCAGCACTGAGTTGAGCACTTTTCAAGAGCCTGGTATGGGGGGGGAACCTATCTTGTGCCATCCAGCTGTGTGTCACCTTCCACCAGGAACAAACAAGAATGCTTTAATGGGCCACATTCCCAACAGCACTAGAGCAAACCTGGTCCTTGAGTACGTGCCACAGTAGCAATTATCCCACGTATGGTCAAAGATGTTCCTCACGCGCACACACAAAAGGAAAAAAAGAAGAAGCAGGAAGTCCTTTTCATTGCTCGCCCAGCCGAAAGCCCTGGCCCCAGTTGTGTCTTCCGTCGCCCTGGCGATTGTCTGCGGGCCGGCGCATGCTGGCAGGTGGCACGCCAAAACCAGACACCCCTCCTCTCCTATTGGGCAGCCAGTTGTACCTGGAGGACAAGCAAAAGAGCCATTCAGGAATATGTATGTGCACGATCAACCTGATAAAGGACTTGCCCACATATTAAGCTTTCACTGTTAAAAGGGCAGCAAGCAAACAGGAAGTGGAGCTAAAGATGTGACAAATTCACTACTCCGCTGGATTTTCATATGTTCGTGTCTAAAACGACACAGTTGAAAACTTTTGATTTTGAAAAGCACTTTCTTTAAAGGGCCAACGTGCAGCTCTTTGGGCCAATTTAGATTCTATCAACGGTTCAGGGAAAGAAGTGTTGCTCTTCCCAGTTTGGTGAAAATCCATGGTGTATATCAATAAAATTAAGAGGTGTGGAAGTCCCCAGTTTAACTTCAGAAGTACATCATGCTTGGGCAATTACCACAAAAACACCACCTGAGGGTTCTAAAGCAGCTCTCTACAAATTGTAAATTGTATGGCTGAATTTCATCCTTTTGCTTTAAAATGGGCTAAAATCAGTGTAGCATCGAGGCAGGGGGAGAATGAGTGCGCGTGTTTCTCTGTTAATAATAATAATGATAATAAATTTGTTTATTTCTTACTCGTCTCTCCCTCTGGATGGGGCAGGGAACAACATTAGATACTAATACCATAAAATACATAAAACTGATTAAAACATATAAAACTCCTACAATATTAAAATAACAGTCAAGTGTCTTAAAATTCGACTGGGTAGGCCTGCCAGAAGAGATCAGTCTTTATAGCCTTCTTGAATTTGAAAAGACTCTTAAGTTGATGAATCTCCTCCGGCAGGCCATTCCACAGTCCGGGAGCAGCAGAAGAAAAGGTCCTCTGGGTACCGGTTGTCAGCCTAGTTTTGGCTGACTGTAGTAAATTCTTCCCAGAGGACCTGAGTGTGTGGGGCGGATTGTACGGGGGCTCTGTGTGTGTGTACACGTGTCTTGTTACTGTCCCCGTGTGTCTCGCTGTTCGTTCTCTTCCCTTCCGCGTGCACGTCTGCTTCCCCCACCCCGCTCCTTGCACTTTGCTGTAATGCTTCCTGTCTCCTTGTTTGCTCGCTCAATGTGTGTCCTGCTCACTCCATTAGGTCTCTCTTTACAGCGTTATTTCTTTGCAGGGCTATATATAGCATGGCCTTAATACAGTAACTGCAAAGACCTGTTAAGAGTCATGCTCCACAAAGACCCTCCCTGTCCTTCCTGGGAGAAATCCCACTGTCATAGACCAAACAGGATCCTCACTACCCCAGGAGATGAGACGAAATGACACCACGCAAGAGCAAAAGTCCCAGGCTAAAGAGGTGGGTCCTGCCCTCCCTCTCCTCGGGTGTCTAGACAAAGTGATATCCCACGGATCTCCCCAGATCATCCCTGTGCGTCCACATGATGCCCTTGCGTCATGATCCCTCCCTTGCCCCAGGATAGCTGGGACGGCTTTAATCCCGGCTTTTCCCGTGTTCTCAGGATCATCCTGAGACCGCAGGACGTGTGGGCAGCCATCCTGGTTTCTTCCTGGCTCCTCGCGAGGAGCCGGGAAGCAAGCACAGGGCACGGAGCTTTTCACACGCTCCATGCCCATTGGGCGTGGGGGAGTGGGGTTGGGGCTTTTATTTTTACTCACTTTTTTGCTGGAGCTCCTGTGTTTAAAAAAAAATGGCAGGCACGACATCTTTCATCCTCCCGGGACATCGTGCGCCGCATGTAGACTGAGGGGGAGAATCTTGCAATCATCGTATCATGAGATCATCCCCCTCCACTCCCCTGATCTAGCCATGCTCCTTATTGCTGAGGCCTGTGGCTTCAACACAATCACATTTTTTTCCTTTCTCCCTCCTCTTCTGGAGTTTCAGCTCATTAAGGGTCACAGAGAGGTCCGTAATAAGACCTGCTGCTCACCCAATGAGAGTTCGGAGGAAAAAGCGCAAGGCCCCAGCAGCTCCTGCCAGCATCTCTTCGGAGAGAAAGCATCGCAGGTTACCAAGATCACAGCAGCCGAAGCTCAGTACATGGGTCCCCTAGCTGCACCCTTGCTGCTTCTGTATGAGGGGTGGGCAACCTGGAGGCCTCTAGGTGATTTGGCTAACAACTCCCATCATTCCCCAACATTGGCTATGCTGACTAGGGCTGATGGGAGCTGTAGGCCAAAACATCTGGAGAGGCACAAGATGCCCGCTCCTGCACTGTATACTTTCATTTTGAGTTAGATAGACTGGCATTTGACAGTAGCACAAGGCTGTATATTGGTAGAATGGGAAGAGAACAAGATTGATGAATGGAAAATATGAAGAATACAAGGCCGGGGGAAGATAGGCTTTGGAGCAAGCATCTGGAACTTTATAAAGTGACAGACAAGACAGCTAAAAGAGAAGAGGATGTGAGCAAGTCCAGCATGTATGGGGTAACTCTTGCCTACGTGGGGACTTTGTAACACGTTGGTTCTGTTCTAAAATGAATTAATTGTTTTCAAGTTTCAACAGACAAGTCTTTTTCTCCCTCCCTTTCACTGGTGGCTTCTCAAGTTTCAATCTAAAAGATCTTTACTTATCTTCTTTCCATGTCAGAGATACACAGCCCGCCAAAATGTAGCAATTGACTCAACCACATATCCATCCATCTGGAAAAACTGGCTGAATTACTGGCATCGTAAATTCCTTTCAAGTAATTAACTGGAATAACTTACCAATATTTTCCAAGTAAGCAAGCTTTATGCCAATGGGCAAACGGTCTTCCTTTGGATCTTAGCCTAAGCAATGCATTTTATTATTTTATTTATTGCATTTATCCTGCCTTTTTTCCTCCAAGCAACCCAAGGCAGCATACATAATCCTCCTTCTCTCCATTTTTTTTTTTAAGAGGGGAAAACTCAACAAACTTACAGGAACTGAGGTGTCGACAGGAAATTCCTTCCTCCCAAGTCCATTGGATATTTGAACATTAAGAAAAAGTAGAGATGACCCACCAGGTTGCCAATCAGCTCATTGATGATACTGCAGGGGGCGGGGAACATTTCATGCATTCATTAATTAATTAACTTACTTAAAAGATTTTTAATTTTACAATATTACAAAATCTTGTAATAGTTAATTTTACAATATTAAGAGATTATGTAATATTGCAAAATCACAATATTACAAAAACATTAGCATACAAATTACAATTAAACACACACACACACACACACACACACACACAACAGTAGCAGCACCATGTACACTGATGGTGCTATATAAATAAATAATAATAATAATAATAATAATAGCAGCAGCAGTTGATGATTTTTAATCAAATGCAGACTGTAATAAATATGCGTTCAGGGTTGTTGTTGTTTTTAAGTCCTCAGCGATGAGGCCATATATATCTGCCAGGGGAGGGAGTCTCAGAGATATGGGGCCACCACTGAGAAAGCCCTATCCCTAGACCCACCAGCCTAATAGCTCTTGCTGGTGAGCCAGAGAGTAGGGCCTGCAGGGAGCATTAAGAGTTAACAGGATGTTTTACAGTGTCACTTGTCAAGTCAACAATTCCTGCTGCCAATCTGAAGGTGCCTTAAGTGTCTATAGCAGCCTTGCCCAACCTGGACCCCTCTGGAACTTTCAGACTACAACTCCTAGCAAGCACTTATTTTAGAAGATATACATCCTAGAATCATTGCAAATTTGTAGGGAAATAAGTCCTGCTGGCTGGAGTTAACAAAGTCGAGAGGCAACTGCAGTAACAATGCATCTGAATCCCACGAATGATGACACCACTGTGTAAGAACATAGGAAGAGCCATGTTGGATCAGACCAAGGGTCCATCTAGACCAGCATTCTGTTTACACAGTAACTAACCAGCTGCCTGTGGGAAATTTACATGCAGGGCATGAGTTCAAGAGCATACTCGTGCACCTGCTCCCCCAAAACTGGTCTACAGAGACATCCTGCCTCTCAATACTGGAGGTAGCTGTGGCGTTACACCCCACAAGTCAGTTCCCAATTGTATGTCTGCAGTTTGTAAGTCTGTGGTTTTTAGAATGTTGGCCTGAGTGGGCGGAGTTAGAATGTCTTGGGAGGGGGAGGAGTGATATATAAGGGAAGGACTGAGGGGATTGAGAGAACTTTTCAGGGAGACTTGTTAGGTACTCGTAGAGTCTTTAGTGCTCTCTGTGTTTATGGTACTTAAGTTCTGGGAAATTTGAGGGTCAGTGTAGTGAGTGGTGTCTTTAGAGTGTGGTGTGCACGTAGTGGATGTATATTAATCAATACTGATAATAAAGAAAGTTCAAGAGTGATTGTGTGAGAAAAAGGAAAGCGTGTATGTGAATGAGTGACAGGATTGGATGAAAGGTTTCAAAAAGGTTTTTAAATGTTGTTAGTTGAAACAAAGCTTGTGAACTTTTAAAAATAAATTTTGATTGTTTTGTTTTTAAACTACCACAAAAATCCCACGTGTCTGTTTGGCATTTATCATCTTAAGTTTACACATTCAGCACCCACTCTGACAATCATTCACCTCAGCAGATATAACTCACAGTGCATTATTATATACAATAAAATCCTTCTCCATTTTAAACCCCTTTCTCCACTTAGTTTGGAGGAAGGTGGTTTTTATCCCTTGCCTCAGGCGTATCAAGCGGTGGTGCTTGGCTTGAGCAGGGAGTAGCTGCGGCCAGGTCTGTTGTTCAGAGCCTGTGTCGTGGCAGTAGCATATAGGCATCCCAACTAGTAGCCGTGGACAGCCTTATCCCTCAAGAATGTGACCAGTCCCCTTTTAAGGCCATCCAAATTTGTAACCATCACTACCTATAAGCATCAAAGAGGCTCTCAACAATCATCTACTCCACCTTATTCTATTCCACATTTCAAGGCCTTGAGATACACATGGATCGTTGTTTATGGAGGGCCATTATCTCTCCTTTAGGCTCCAGATGTCAACCGTTACTGAGCTAATCTTCACCCCACCACACACACAGTGGGTGGAGTGCCCAAGGAGAAAATAGAGAGAGAACAAGGGCATATTTCAGAGGTGTTTTCAGTAGTTGCCCCCAAATTTCAAAACTCTTTTCCTCTGGAGATTCAACAGGCATCCAGCACCACTAGGAAGCACTGCAAAAGCTATTTGGCTTTCCTGTGGCCAGAGCAAAGCCGATTTGATTTTTGTTTGTTTGTTTTGATTTAAGACTGGGAACAGCTGAAAATCTAAGCCATTCCCACACCGAGAGGATATGGGAATACTTACGAGCCTCCAATGATATAGTTGAATCCTAGGATAACCCACGGTAGATAGCATGCCTAGGAGGACAATAGTACAATGAATTAGTTATAAACACCTCCAAATGCAACTACTTCATAGTTAGAAAATTACATATCTAGCGAGGTACATTGCAAGGGATTTAAATAAACAGATGATCTGATGCCACAGAAACTTTCCCAAGTGTTATAGTTAAAGGGATTCAGAAGAAAACGTTTAAAGAGACTTTGCTCTACTCAGATGAGCAGACGATGCGTAATTCATGTTTTTAAAGTACCTTTCCCTGGGGCTGTAACTTCCCAGTCACCGTTTTGAAAGCTGTTTAAAGTCGCAAAAGCTGCTTAAAACCCCAAATGTTGCTCTTCTACTGCTCCACCCTCTGGAAACCCCTGGCCTCTGCTGACACAAACATTCTCTCTTCATTCTAGTCTTCTCCACCACTTTGCATTATCGTTCTATGTTTCCTCTGTCTTTGCATGCTGAATCACAACGATACCAAATACTTTCCCCCAAACCCAACATTCCACAGTAGCATTAATCCCCAAACCTAAACATCTGGCAGCTACAGGAAGGCATGGACATTTGGGGTGAGACAACCAGTAGTATTATGAAGATCAGTAAAGGTCAAGTAGTCCATGCCTGATCGCATCATCTCAGCTTATTTTTACAATAAACCTGCAGTGGAGGAATAAACGTGTTGCCATCTCACACTTGTGTCTACTTTTATTATGACCGGGATACAGTTTTCCCAGCTCCAGCATACCCTGCATAAAGACCTGGCAAAGGTCAATCTTTAGTGTAGCAAGAGAGCTCATCAGATCTCAGCAGTCTTTCGATAATCTGGAAGGGATGACGGGATACAGGGGAAACTAACTTCCTTAGCAAAACGGGGATGGTCCCTTGATTCGGGCAAAAGACTATGGAAAAGCCCAGCCCTCGGGCCTTACCTTAAACCGTGTCCCAAACCAAAATGACACAATCATGTCTCTGTTCAGCTGGGCCCAGACATAGAGCACTGACATGATCAGGGGGATCATCAGCAACTATAAGAGAAACAAGAGAATGGAGGAACAAAATGTTTTAACGTTCACTGTTTTTAATCTTTGTAAATCGCCCAGACAGCTTCAGCTATGGGGGCGGTATATAAACGTAATAAATAAAATAAATAAAAGAGCTCAAAATGGATACAGGAGACCTGAACAACTGTAGAGGAATCACAATAAAACAGAATCCAAAGAAACTAGGGGTGTGCACGGACCCCCCACTCCGCTTCACTTTCAGATCCGCCATTTTCGGATCGGGCCGCTCCACCCCGCCCCCACTCCGCCTATGCCCACTCCGCTCTGCTCGGAGCTCCGGATCCGGATCGGAGCTCCGTTCCCCCCCCCATAGGGGGGGTTACTGGGCCCTGCTGCCATCGCCGCCCATGCGGCGACGGCGGCAGAGCCCGGTAAGGGACCAAGGGAGAGGGGGACCTTACCTGCCTCCGTCCGCGGTCCGTCGCCGTCTTCAATTGAGCCCGCGGTTCCACCAGGAAGTCTGGGCCGAACCACGGGCTCAATTGAAGACGCTGACGGACCGCGGACGGAGGCAGGTAAGGGAGAAGAGGGCAGGGGGGGGTTACCGGGCCCTGCTGCCATCACCGCCCATGCGGCAACGGCGGCAGAGCCCGGTAAGGGACCAACGGGGAGGGGGGCCTTACCTGCCTCTGTCCACGGTCCGTCAGCTTCTTCAATTGAGCCCACGGTTCCACCAGGAAGTCTGGGCCGCAAGTGCGGCCTAGACTTCCTGGTTGAACCGCGGGCTCAATTGAAGAAGCCGAGGGGCACTGGACGGAGGCAGGTAAGGGAGAGGAGGGGGGGTTTACCAGGCCCTGCCGCTGTCGCCGCATGGGCGACAGCGACAGCAGCAGGGCCCGGTAAACCCCACTTACCTTTCCAGCGGAGTTCCGGATCGAGGCGAAGGATCCGCCTTCACCTCGATCCTCTTCGCCATGCTCCGCCGGCCCCCCAATCCTCTTCGCCTCCGCCTTAAGGGGAGGCGAAGCACCCCGCTCCGCTTCTAATTCGCCAGTCCGATTAGAAGTGGAGCACATCCCTAAAAGAAACCTCCTGTTCAGTTCTCTCTCTAGCAGCCTACCCGATGGCCTCCAGACTACAACCCCCATCATCCCCATCCAGCATGGCTAACGGAGGTTATAATCGGTGCTGACAGAGATACACAATTCTAAGGAGGGCCATGCAGGTTTTCAGGCCGCCTTATTCGGAGCGTTCGTTCCGGTGCTTTGCGTAACTAGATGCTTTGCACACACACAAAAAGTGTTGATTTACTTTCAACAAGATCTTTAAAAAGAAGTGAACGCTGCCCCAGAGAAGAGATACTGTGAAGGCAGAGGGTGGTTGGCTTTTGTTTTTTTAAACAAAGGTGTCAACACTAGGCTTGTTCAATTACCTGACCCAGTTATACAACACACATCTGCTGGCTGTGCCTTGGATGAAGGAAGCTTGCTGGATGTTTTAGATGCAAACGTTAATTGCAATTCCCTCCTGTTCTGCTATGGGGCAAGAACGTGCATGCATGTGGGGAAACCGGCTACGAGGAAAGACTTATGAGGATTTAAGCTGGAGGGCAGCAGGCCAAGTACAGCTGGCAGAGAATTTATTTATTACGTACCGGCAGGATGGGCATGGGTTCATGGACATGATCCCAGCTGGCAGTCTCACTAAACTCCTAGGCAAGGTTTTGGCCTCAAGGTCTTACACTGGAGAAGCAGCAAAGAGCTGTGTGTGTATCTGTGTGTGTCTCAGCTAACTACCGAAGGAGACAGCAGGAAAGGGCCAGACTCAAGAAGCAAGTCCTAAAGCTCATGGAAAACACGTTTGAGATTTGGAGGTGTTACAGGGTATGGCTAAAGCCACCCCTCCCACTGGTTTGTGGCTCTGGGAACATTCTGTAAGTGCTCCCCGCTATGCAGGGGAAAGATTTTAGGGCAGCTACATGAATTCTGGCTGGAAAGGAATACCCATATGGCATACCCTCTCTTGATATCAATAACATTAATCCCCGCAGCTATCAATAGACGGATTACATTTGTATGCCATGTTAAATGATTGTTACATAGGGCCTGTTCAAACAACACACTAAACCATGGTTAGGTCATTAGCTATTTGACAGAAAATGCTTAGTGAGCGTGTTTAAATGGTAGTTATGCAGCCACCATGGTTAGGAATGGTTCACATGACACGCTAAGCCATAATGTTTAGCCCAAAATGCTTAACCACTGTGGCTTAGCACATTGTCTGAACAGGGACATACATGGACTCCTCTCCCCTTCTGCAGCATGGCTACAAGACCGGAAACTTTTGAACTGTGGTTAATATTGACTAGGTTTATAAGAACAAGCTGGCTTCTGAAGCCAAGGTTTAAAGCCGGCTTGTTCTGGCAAAAGAATAGTTAAGACTAACCATAGTGTATCTCAATTTGGACATACTGCAAATAGTTAAAGAAAAAAAAGCAAGCAAAAGTTTCCAATATTTTCCTCGCAGCTGCACCAGAGGAGAGAGCAGGGGGAAATTCATGAGCCCGGGGCAAAAATAAGCCCTAATGTTATCATTACGTCTGAATGCAGCCATATTCTCTTAGGGCTGTTTCTTGCAGCCCTAAGAGAATATGGCTGTATTCAGACATAATGATAAAATTAGGGCATATTGTTGCCCCATTATTATTATTATTTATTTATTTATTTATTTATATAGCACCATCAATGTACATGGTGCTGTACAGAGTAAAACAGTAAATAGCAAGACCCTGCCGCATAGGCTTACATTCTAATAAAATCATAATAAAACAATAAGGAGGGGAAGAGAATGCAAACAGGCACAGGGTAGGGTAAGCAGGCACAGGGTAGGGTAAAACTAACAGTATAAAGTCAGAACAAAATCAAGTTTTAAAAGCTTTAGGAAAAAGAAAAGTTTTTAGCTGAGCTTTAAAAGCTGCGGTTGAACTTGTAGTTCTCAAATGTTCTGGAAGAGCGTTCCAGGCATAAGGGGCAGCAGAAGAAAATGGATGAAGCCGAGCAAGGGAAGTAGAGACCCTTGGGCAGGCAAGAAACATGGCATCAGAGGAGCGAAGAGCACGAGCGGGGCAATAGTGTGAGATGAGAGAGGAGAGATAGGAAGGAGCTAGACAGTGAAAAGCTTTGTAGGTCAACAGGAGAAGTTTATATTGGATTCTGAAGTGAATTGGAAGCCAATGAAGAGATTTCAGAAGTGGAGTTACATGGTCAGAGCGGCGAGCCAAGAAGATGATCTTAGCAGCAGGGTGGTGAACAGAAACCAACGGACTGATGTGAGAAGAAGGAAGGCCAGTGAGAAGAAGGTTGCAGTAGTCCAACCGAGAAATAACCAGTGCATGAACAAGCGTCTTGGCAGAAGAGGCAGACAAAAATGATCGGATCCTGGCAATATTATACAGGAAAAAACGACAGGATTTGGCTACTGCCTCAATATGAGGAATAAAGGAGAGCGAGGAATCAAATATAAAGCCAAGACTACGAGCTTCCTTGACCGGAGTAAGTGTAACATCGTTGACAGTAAGAGAGAATGAGAGATGAGGAGAAAGTTTAGGAGGAGAAACAAGCAATTCAGTCTTTGCCAAGCCCCAGGCTCACTATAGTACAAGAAACACATATTCAAATGCAAAACGCACACAAATCATGTCAAATAGGAATGACGCATAAGTGTTTTATTTGGTTCTTTCCCCTTCCACATTCTCACAAGCCGAGACTAACTCTTTTCCCCCAGCACCTCACTGATTTAGAAGAGCAATGAACCGCACGCACAGGCCTTTTCCTCTCTGACACAGTCAACATGGATTTGCTACTTGCACCAGAGCACAAGCAATGGCGTGAGGAGTGACACCCTCATCAGCCAGACTGCTTT
Source organism: Elgaria multicarinata webbii (assembly GCF_023053635.1). Lineage (NCBI taxonomy): Eukaryota > Metazoa > Chordata > Lepidosauria > Squamata > Anguidae > Elgaria > Elgaria multicarinata. Next base: position 98,770,931 of record NC_086177.1, read on the forward strand.
CAAAACAAAGAGAAACTTACCTGCATATTCATTGCCAAGCCAGTGATCTTTCATTGCTTTGACTAAGGAAAACCAAACGGGGGGGGGGGGGGGGAATCTGCATGGTTGTGAGGCAGATTTAACACTGAAGAGCTTTTGAGCCAGGCGTAAACTGCTTGGGTTCTCCTTACATGGCTTGGACACCGCCTCCCAAACGGCTGTGCTGAATCTCACGCATTCTCTCATGCGTACACACAGTCCAATGCAGAAGAGAACATTCTGGAAGCCAGACGCACGGTGGGTTTTAAAAGAAAACGGTGACAAAGTATAACACCTGATATTTAGGCAGACGGCTACCAAGAAGAGGGCCTTTTCTGCTGTGGCACCCCAGCTGAGGAATGAGCTTCCCAGAGAGGCTCGCCTGGCACCTGCATTATCCTCTTTCCAACGCCAGCTGAAGCCCTTATTTTCCCAGGCATTTTAGTCTTTTGGCTCTGCTTTAAATCTCTGCATTGCTGCTAGGTTTTACTTTGATTTGTATTTTTATACTGCAGTTCTAAACTTTTACAGTGTACACTGTACTTGAGGATGTATTTTGTGATTATAATTGTTGAGAACGGCCCAGAAAGCTTCAGCTATGGGGTGGAATAGAAGTGTAATAAAAAAATATTTGTGCCACATTTTTTCCACTGAGTTTTTCACCTGTAATCCTTACACCTTTCCCTTCCCACCCCCTCTATATAAATAAGGCGGTATTATTACATACTGCCTTTTTTATGGAAACCAGGAGCCAACAAATGGCTTGCCACTCCATGGATTCATGACTGAGCCAAGATTTGAACTGGGCACGTTGCGGCTTGCAGGTGAAACTTGAACTACCTCTGTGGCTGCTTTCCCAGGACTCAAACAAGGAAAAAAAGGATACAACTATGCAGATCCAGTTAAAGAGAAGCATAAACATGTAGTCGGCTGGCCTTCCATCGAAAGCACCTGTGAACAAAGCATGGCATTAGCGTGACACCGAAACACCGGCAGTTGTTTTGCTAGCTTCCCCCAAGAGGCGCTGGCTGGCTCTTAAGGGCTGTGATTATACCGCAGGACACAACTGCAACTTTTGTACAGAGGAAGGAAAAAGAGGCTGCTCTCTTTCAGGAATCCACAGGAAAAGTCAGAGAGCCTTTCTTCAGCAAAGGCTCACCTGAAAAACTGGCTGTTTTAATACACTTCTAAATATACTCTCCTCTCCCCATATTTAGGGCGGAGATGTCTATGCAAGAGGAGTGCATGAGAAACAACCCTACTGGGCAACCCTACACATGTCTACTTAGAAGTAAGACCAACAAAGTTCAATGGGCCTTACTCTCAGGTAAGTGGGTATAGGGTTGCAGCCCTAGTGAGTGCCTCAAAATGGCATCAGCATCACCATCAGAGATTTTTTTAAAAAAATAATTTATATTTAAGGACTAGGACCGTAAGCATTAGCTGATTAACCAGAAGCTCAATTAAGGCTGACTGTGTCAAGAAGAAGTTACATGTGAATTGTGTGTTTTCATTATTAGTTGTTAATTTTTATTATTATTATTATTGGAAATTATCTTTTAAAATAGTTTTTATTTTTATAGTTCTGGTTACAAAGAACAAACAATACAACATATATATACATTCAGAGTCTGTAAAAAGATAAATACATGTTCCAGTCTGGGTTTGAGGTTATTTAACATTAATTTAATTTAATTTAGCCCGCCCCCCGGAAGTTAGTCACTTTACCCATCCATTTATGTTTGCCATAACTCTATATATGCCGAAGGCGGTGTTCTTACATCTTCTTCTTTGTTCATGTACTCAATGAATTTCCTCCAGACCCCCTCAAATTTATCTTCACTGAGTTGTCCTCGTGCTTTCCTCAATTTTTGCGTCAACTTTTCTAGGAGGCCCATCTGCCACACCCTTTGGTACCAATTATCAATATGGAGCCCTTTGCCATCTTTCCAATGCTTAGCTATCAACCACCTAACAGCCAATAGTAGATGGGTTATTAATTCCTTATTTAAAAGCCTAGGGTGTTTTCATTATTTATTGATTGATTGATTGCATTTAGATACCGCACCAGAGCCAAAGCACTCTGGGCGGTTTACCAAAAAATAAGGTAATAAGGTTAATAAGGAAAACCCTTTCAGATATGTCCTGTGCATATCCCTTGGCAACTCACATGGGGCCTGACCAAAATGGAGACATACTAACAGGGGGTGGTCAAGAATGAGCCAGATGGAAACGGAAGAGCAACGGAGGGCTCCCTGCTCCTGTTTCAGAGAAGAGCTGTCTGCCCACTTTCAATCCGGTTGCACAGGGACCGTTTTACTAGCCAGCCTTCATCTTCCTCTCAAGCCTGATGCCCTCTCCAGACAAGTTCCTGCACTTGTGCATTTTGGTATCACAAGTATGCATCTACTGCCACATACAGGCTGTGTTCTGTGGCAGGCACCCCAATTATGGAACTCCATCCCTAGAGAGGTTAGATTATCCCCTTCCTTGCTTGGCTTCTGGCAGGCAGTAAAGAAATTTCTGCTTCATTCAGAGTTGTTGTTGTTGCTTTGTTTTTTAAGTGCTGGTAGCCGATTTTATTCTTCTGGCGTTTTTTTTTTTTTAGTGCTCCGTTCTTAATCTTTGTTATTGTTCACGTCGTTTTTATATTGGTTCTGTAGACTGCTATGAAGGCCTTACGGCCATCTATAAGTATTTAAATTAATAATAAAACTGGTGACTTATTGTGAACACTGTACACTGTTGTTTTTTATATTTTTGGATGGTTTTAAATTTTGTATACTTTTTAATGTCCACTGTTTTTTAACTTTTGTAAACCGCCCAGAGAGCTTCGGCTATGGGGCGGTATATAAATTTAATAAATAAATAAATAAACAAGCCCGCTGATCGTTCACAGTAAACCAGAAAAAGCCAATAATTCTGGCTTATATGCAAACATGGCCACGGTTTCATTTAATGGTTTTTTAATACTGGGAGATGTTAATTTGGCTATCTCGACAAGATAGACTCAGAGGGTTATAAAAGCTAGAGGAAGGTAATTAATGTCCTAAGCAATTTGATCACACAGCTATATACACTTAACAGTAAGTTACCTGTTTCTAGTCGTGATGAATACTGATACAAAAAATATAAGTTCACCAGGTAAAGAAACCCCGTTCCTTGGCCAACAGGGAAATAGAACGTTGCTGTTATTGGCCTCCAGATCTGTTCAAACAAAATACAGTAAGAAATCAGATTTTTATTACTGAGAGAGCTAGCTTAAATGGTACCAAAATTTAACTTGTTTTTATCAGGCAATCTTGCTGATAAACAAAACATTATTATATGAGATACTGAAAAACAGAAGACTACAATGGCTGTTTTGAGCAATTTACAATGCCAAATCTGGAAGAGATTCTGGTTACCTAGGAATCTGAAGCTATCCTTTGGGGAAATAATGGGGAAATTTGAACACCTGAGCAGTGTAATGGATCATAAGTCAGAAGGAGTTATATAGGACATTTAGTAGACTGGAGAAAAAACCATAGGGCCAATCCAGACATGGTGATGGGAACAAGACTTTCACATGCTCCCTACCCTCTCCAGTGTGACCATGAAATCAGGAACATTTGCTTCCATTTTTTTATTTACTACAGCTTATCATTTTCCTAACCAACTGGTTACTCTTAACTATGGTTTGTTTGTTTGAAATAAGCCAACTTCAAATCATAGGTTATGATGCTGGCTTGTTTTAACAAACCATAGTTTAGGGTTCAGACATAGCACTGAACTCCATGGGTTACTGTGGCATTTGAACCACATCACTATGTGGTTCACGCATATCTCTTTGCTTGAGTGTGTCCCATAACTGCATCACCCACTCACTCCAAAACATGATTTCCCACCTTCCATTATCTTTGTGGTTCATACACAAATCTATCAAGCATGGCAATATAGCTAAATACCGCAATCAGAACTAACTGTTTACATCCTACATTCTAACAGCAAACTCATTCTCTGAGCGTGGATCCTTATATAACCATAAAGGAACCACCAACGTACAGGCTCAGGAAAACCTCAAGATTTGCTAAAATAATAATAGTGGGACTGTCCCCAAATAGCCCAATGAGGCGAGAGCATGCAGAATGATCACAGCATGCTAGCTGATGGCTGAGAAAAGATTTGCCCTCTTGGGCTGTTTTTAGCACTTCTCCCAACTCCTTCCTTAACGATACAACTTAACCATGCTGTTCCATGAAGACACCATGAGCAGGGTGTAATGAATGAGACCTTAACCGTTATTTTAAAGACAAATCAAATTCTTCTCCAAACATACATTGATGCAGTATATACCTCTCTGTGTAATTTCTCTGTGGGCTTGGCATAGGGACATAAGAAGCTGCCTTATAACAAGTCAAACCCTTGGTTCATCTAGCACAGTATGGTCAGCACTGACTGGCAGTTGTTCTCCATGGCTTCAGGCAATTCTTCCAGCCCTATCTGGAGATGCCAGTGCTCTATCACTGAGCTACAACCCCTCCTCCCATAGCCCAGCCTCAGTGAAAAGGAAACAGGCCTCTTGTATAATTAACATACAGGGCCTGTTCAGACAACATGCTAAGCCATGGTTAGGCCACTAACCCTTTGGCAGCAAATAGTGAGTGTGTTTAAACCATGGTTATGTAGCCACCATGGTTAGGAATGGTTCACATGACATGCTAAGCCATAATGTTTAGCTCAAAATGCCTAACCACCATGGCTTAGCGTGTGATCTAAATAGGGTCACGTAGCAGCACAAGCAATTTCCCCTTTGAGGATTCAACTTTACCCACAATATTGAAATGATAATAAATTATAATAGCCATGAGAAGGGTTGCCTTCCACATGCTACTGCGTATGTATGAGTTACACCAACAACCAATCTTACGCATGACCTCTAGCACAACACCTGTTTTATGAACGTTCCCATCTATCACGTCTCAAGAATGGCTCTGCCAACTGAGCAAGCAGCCGCCACTTAAATAGCCTTGCCCCAAGGGGCTGACCATGTTGCTGTTTTTGACACACTATCCAGATAATCCTGCCCAACAGAAAAGAAGACATCTTTCACCAACATTTCACCCATTTGAAGTTTTTGAAATAAGATTGCTGCAAAAGGGTTAGCTGCCTAACTATGGCTTAGCATGTTGTCTGAACAGGCCCTGTATGTTAATTATACAAGAGGCCTGTTGCCTTTTCACTATGGTATTTTTTCAAGCATATCACTTCGGATCAGGTAAATACTGACAGCGCAAGTCTATGCATATTTACTCAAGGTGTCCACTACGCTCAATGGGGCTTGCTCCCACATAAGCGTAGAGAGGATCACGGCCTGATTATACTAAGGATAGTCTGATGGCAATAGCTATGATCAAGTAACTAGGCTCATGCGCTATGTAGTTAATTCCCCACCTGGGTAACGGCTGCACTTCTCACTGCAAACCAAAGTGATGGTATTGTCATGTATCTAGCCATGCTCCCCCTGGGTTGGAAGAAGGTGTTTCAAGTGATCAATCAGAAGTAGAGAAGTCAGCACCAGAAACAGGCCAGCCTGTACTAGTGGAGGAGAAAGCTCTCACGGGCAATTCACCAGCTGGGAGTAAACCCTCTGCAGAGCTTATTTCATCAAGGGCAAATAATACACAGTCAGTGGGAAGCCAACATTCTTCCAAGGAAGAGAGCATGGAGAGGTTAGCCGATCCTAGAGTACGCTGCAGACTAAAACGGGCGGAGCTAAAGGAAGGCAAGAGAAAGTCAGCCCAGCTCGCATCCCGTCAGAAGCTGCCTCAGCACTAGTCTCTCTGAAGTTAACACGTCTGGGGAAAAGGCTTTCCATTCTTCTTGAAAGGACAATTGTCTCGCTTAGCTTGCATAGTTTTCCTAGGGTAAAGTTCCTAGAGATTAGACTCTCTTCAGGAGGAAAGAGATGTTTATTGCTTAAATAAAGCTTTGTGGATTACTTAGCCAGCCTCGTTATTGTCTCCCAAGAAGGCAGGAGGTTTTGAGAAACACGACAGGTATGTCCATAGCTTTGTGTAATGCACTTCTTAGCACACCAGAGCAAACAGAATGGAGAACACATCCCCTCCCTTCACTCCTAATCCTACTGACTGCGATCCTAAAAAAGTAAGAACATAGACCGGATCAGACCAAGGGTCCATCTAGTCCAGTATTCGGATCACACAGTGGCTGACCAGCTGTCAATGGGAAACCCACAAGCAGGACATGAGTGCAACAGCACTCTCCCAACCATGTTCCCCAGCAACTGGTATATATAGCCATCCTGCCTCTGATACTGGAGGTAGCATGGTGCCATCAATACTTGTAGCCATTGACAGCTTTCTCCTCCAGGAATTTGTCTAATCCCCTTATAAAGCCATCCCAACTGGTGGCCATCACTACGTTTTGTGGTAGCAAATTCCACAGTTTGGCTATGCGACGTTTAACATTTCAGTGAAGCGTGCAAGAGCTTTAAAATAGCATTTCTCCTCCAATTTGATGGGGGGGGGGACAGGCATGTATTTAACAACTCGCCTAGTTGCTGTAGGCCAGGGGTGGGCAGAAAGTAGAACTCTAGATGTTTTGGACTTCAACCCCCAGCATTCCTGTTCACTGGCCATGCTGGTAGGGGCTTCTGGGAGTTCAAGTCCAAACTATCTGGAGAGCTACCTTCTGCCCACCCTACTGTAGAAGACAAGGAATTCCATGCAATTCCTGGTATCAGGCTAGTAAAAAGATTGCCTTCCAAGCTGCTAGTTGGCCGCATTTCCATGCTAGGCCTAAAGGATGGCATTCCCCTCCTCCATATCCAGCCTGGAAATGCAGGCTACTAGACTTTTCACACACGTTCACAAAAAAGGGGGCAGGCTAGAAACTTTCATAGGCTAATTTACAAGGCTGGAGAAAAGCATCAGGGAGCTTCCCCCTCTAAACCCCCCGCCAATTAACATTCACAGGCTTGCACCTAATGGCTTACTTTGATGCTGCAGTTGAGTTCTCAACCTCCAGCCCCTATTTCTCATACCATCAAACCAGTCAGCAATTGAAAATGAAACACTTGCACATACAGGAAATCAACCAAGTTCATAAACCAGCCACTAATGCTGTCATGACTTTGCAGACCTTCGTGAAATGTAATTGCCAACCACTGACTCTTGTCCTATTCTAGGTGATCAAGGAGATATAGTTGCAAATTATGTCCATTACCTCAGTAAGGAAAGACCAACTGCCAGTTCACAGGCCACAAATGGCCTCCAGAGCAACTTCATACAGCCTCACCGTGACCCTAGCAAATTCTCATCAAGTTGTTTCCTTGACAGATTTACTTCTAGGGAACAGTAGCAATAAAGTAGTTCTTCGCCAGTCACCCATGTTGATGGCCTCATTCTGACCTGGTTCATACAAAACGGTGGCAATCATGGGTTAATAAGGTTCTTCGGTTGACTTTGGGTTAACCCATGAATAACCTATAGTGTCCGGGTTCAGACACATCACATAGCAACCTTCAATCCGAGGTTGATTATGCAAAGTGACAGCAGCTCACAACCCAACAAATTGTGGATTAATAAATTCCTATTTGCCACCATTATGTGTGAAAAGGGCCATTGCCTGACAACATTGGTTTTGTGTCTGTAAAGCCTTTACTGCTAGGCAATGGCATTCCCCCCCCCTTTCTTTTTTTAAAAGCCAAACCTTCTATGCCTGTGCATGGACAGCTCTGGTCCCCAGATCAGTGTCTGGAGAATAAGCTGAGCTGTGAGAATCTAGTAGTGAGCAATCACTGGCTTTGATAACAGGAAAACCTATTCACTAAGCCTCTGCCTAGCGAAGTGTTAGCATCGCCAAGATTGGTTATAGTGTCAACAGCAATATATTTGTGAACCGCCCAGAGAGCTCCTGCTATTGGGCAGTATAGAAATGTAATAAATAAATAAATAGCACCAAAAAAACTATATGCCTGAATTCTGTGACCTGGATGAATTATACAGACCCACTCATCTTCTCTTATTTTGCTTAATTCATTCTACAAAAGTCTTTTGAGATGTTTTTGTTTTTCTAGAACTGGGGAAGGAGGAAACTGCTATACAGGAAGGTCAAATCTCCCTTAGTACTTAAGAAAAATCTTAAATCAGCAGCAGGGCGCACACACGCACCCTTAACATGCACCCCCATTATAGCAGGCATCGCCCACGCATTTTCAAGCATGTCTTGAGAGCCATCAGTGGGACACACCAGGTGAGGAAGGCTGGCTCAGTCTCTTCAAGGTGTGAGGCTAAGTGCCAAGCAATTCGTTTCCAGAAGAAAGCGAGAGTTGCAAGATTTCAAGTGATGTCCCCTCCCAATCATGGCGCCATATTGACACTCCCATCACTGCCCCTCGAGGGCAATCAGTCCTGCCAAAAGAACTACCCAGCCAACTATGACCCCAAACACACCCTCCTGCTGTGTGAATTGAGCCGACTACAATTCCCAGCAGCCAGAGCGCGGCACTGCTGTAGGGTTCTATAAGACCAGAGAGCGCTATGCATGCCGGGACCTGTGGTTCAGGTCCCCCTACCTGGAAGCGGTTGATGAAGGCGTCCGGCCACAGGAAGAAATAGACGGGGCTGATCAGGCCTAACTTGCCGAGGAGGGGGACCGCGATCGAGCCCGCAAACCAGTAGCGCGTAATCAGCGGGATGCTCCGGAACCAGTCCCCGAGGTCCGACATCTCGCCTCCGCCACCGAGATGGTGCAGTAGCAAGGCCTAACGCCGGGCCTCCCTTCTCCTCGCCGCTGCCGGAGCTGGTTCGACAGTCAAGCCGCGGAGGCTGGACGGACAGTGGGTGGGACCCGACTTCTTCCGACGTGGCTGCACCGAGTTCGGCCGATCAACAGCCACTTCCTGTTTCCGCCCTCCCTTTGCTAAGCAACAGGACAAAAAAAAAAAAAGAGGTGGGGCGGAAGTTGCGTCACTGGGAATTCCCTTCCGCTCCTTAAAGCGACCGGCTGAGTTTGCCTGACTTCTTCCCTTCTCCAGTAGACGGTACATAGACATAATAAAGAGATAGAGGTGGACATGTGTTGTTTTTATGTTTTTGATGGTTTTTAAATTTTGTATACTTATTAATGTTTACCATTTTTAACTGTTGTAAACCACCCAGAGAGGTTCGGCTGTGGGGCGGGATATAAATGTAATATATATAAATTACCAACAGGCTTCTGATCTTTAGTTCTGCTGTTGTTGATTGTTTAATTTGTTTTTTAAGGTTTTAATACCGCTTCTGCTTTAGGCTTTTTATCAAGTTGTTGTTTTTTTAAAGGCCACCATAATCTTTGTAACAACAATCTTTGTAATAACATTATTATCCATAACAATCTTTATTTCATTAAGTTGTATGTAAAAAAAAAAAGCAGTTGTTTTGATGAAGAGAAACATTCAAAAATCTATATATAGAACCTGTTCAGAAGACACACTAAGCCCTGGTAGTTAAGCTTTTTGAGCTACGCATTATGGCTTATCACATAGTGGCTGAGTTCAGACGACACGCTAATCAACGGGGGCGGGGTGGTGGTAATAGGAACAGAATGGGAAACAACCGTTGATTAGCGTGTCATCCAAACTCAGCCAGAGTGAACCATGGCCTAACTACTTAACCACTGTTTAAACACATTCACTAACCATTTGCTGCAAAACAGTTAGTGGCTTAACTGTACTGTTGTTATGAAGCCAACTCAAAAGATTACAAAAATGTGCTAGCTTTTGAGATCTGTTCACCAGGCAAGATGTTACAAAACACAGGTTGGCAGGAAATCAGAGGATGAGAAAAGACTGACTGGATCTCTGCGTACATTTCTGATTTATTTCTCTACATTTCTAGATTATTCTGTGTATTTCTCTTCTGCAAGTTACTCTTGAGTGCTCAATGAGCAGGAGAGTTTGTATAAGTGTTAAATAAACAATTTATAAACATGAAATGCCATAAATATAGACGTAACAGTTGTTTGTGTGTCAAAAAATATTTATAGGGCTCAGCCATGCCTCTAAGTGCAAATGTTTACAGTGTAGCACCTGAGAGTAAGTCCCTTTGAACTCAATGGGGCTTACTTTTGGGTAGGCATGTATAGGAGTGCAGTGTGAAACTCGCCCATGCTTTGCCTCCCCTTCTCGTTTCCCCTGTGTTGAATTTCAGATTGCAAGCTTTTCTAGGCACCTGTTGTACTTTGTAAATCACCAGGAGCATGGCACTCTATTAATAAATACATGTCTACGTTGGTGGAAGCTGCACCTGTTGAATTTCTGCCTGTTGCCATGCTGTTAAAAGCATAGGAAATCTCCGCTGACAGATGCCAGCCAAGCTTACATGGAATTGGGATGGTGTAAAAGACACAACAGGCCTTTTATTTTATTTTTATAAAAATGCCAAATACCTATGCTAAAAAAATAGGATATAAAACCTTGAAATTTTTTATTATTATTTGAGAATGTGGACTATTGTCTAGAATGGGGATCCAAACATTTCTGTGCAGGTTTTGTGGCTTATTGTATCCCTTCCATACAATCATGTGTGACTCGTGAATTTGGATGATTTGGCTTGTTTGGAAGTGGTTCTTCCAGCCCGTTCTGTTCTGGATATGTTTTGGGCATTAAGGTCTTAATAATATAATTTTTAAATAGTTTCTGTTCTAAAATATTGCTCTCAGGTGTCTCTAACATGTGCCATAGTGTTTGGCATATTTTTTTAAAAAAATAAACAGGCTGTTCAGGGCCATTCTATCCGGGTTTTTAAACCATCCCCAGGGAATTTAATTCAAGAATGAAGAATTGAACATGCAAACTCTGACATTCAAGTTCATACTCCAGTGCATGTGCTACAAGCCGGTAATTGTTTTATTTGCTAATAGTTGTTGCATTTATAGACTGCAGTTCAGGGATACAAACCCCCAAATGGTTTTCAAAGTCTTGCACGGAGGGGAATAAGAAGTGACCAAAATTAAAAATTGCCTTGCTTTGCCCTTCCTCTCTTCTATAAACTACAGTGGAGGTGTAATGAGGAATAAAGGAGGATATCCATCAATCCATCCGTAAAATGTCAAAATACATAGACATATATTTTCTAGTTTCACAGTGCAACCTTAAGAACAGAATAAGAGCCAAGAGGGATCAGACCAGGAGTCCATCTAGTCCAGCATTCTGTTCACACAGTTGAACAGAATGCTGTTCACAGTTCAACCAGCTGTCAACTGAAAACCCACAAGCAGTATATGAGTGCAGTAACACCTTCACTTCCATATTTCCCAGGAATTGGTGTACATAAGGATATTGCCTCTGATACTGGAGGTAGCACATTGCTATCAGGACTAGTAGCCATTGATGGCTTTCTCCTCGAGGAATTTGTCTACCCCGCTTTTAAAAAGATCCAAATTAGTGGCCATCACTAGGTCTTGTGGTAGCAAATTCCATAATCTAAGTATGCACTGTATAAAAAAGTATTTCCTTTTATCAGTCCTGAATCTCCCATTCATGGGATGATCCCAGGTTCTAGCATTATGAGAGAATGTGCTGTGCACATTCTCCACACCATGCATAATTCTGTGCACCTCTATCATGTCTCCACTTAGTCTCATTTTTTCCAAGCTAAACAATCCCAGCTGTTGTAACCTTCCCACATAGGGGCCTCTTGATCATTTTAGTTGCCCTTTTCTCCACTTTTTCCAACAATATCTTCTTGTCACTACACTTATACATGCCTACTCCAACCTAAACATCCCTACTCAGATGTAAGCTCCATTTAATTCAATAGGACCTGCTCTTTGTTAAATGAGTACATTAGAGGTTTGCACCTTTAAGAACATTATGTAGAACTGCATGCCTTTACAGTTACAAACTGAACAGGTGTGTCTTTTTCTCCATGCGGGACGAGGCAGTACCTGTTGAATTTCTGCCTGCCACAACACACAAAGGACCTGTCGGGGGAGCGCGAGCAATCGCGTACAAAGCAACCTTCCGAGCAATACACTCCAAGAACCCGTCTCCTAAATCCGTTTGTACCAAGCCCCACCGCTAAACCCTCAATTTGCAATCCCATTTATCATAGGGTGACCATATGAAAAGGAGGACAGGGCTCCTGTATCTTTAACAGTTGCATAGAAAAGGGAATTTCAGCAGGTGGTATTTGTATATATGGAGAACCTGGTGAAATTTCCTCTTCATCATAACAGTTAAAGCTGCAGGAGCTATACTACAGTTACCAGATTTAAAAGAGGGAAAGGCACCTGCAGCTTTAACTGTTGTGATGAAGAGGAAATTTCACCAAGTTGTCCATATATACAAATGACACCTGCAGAAATTCCCTTTTCAATACAACTGTTCAAGATACAGGAGCCCTGTCCTCCTTTTCATATGGTCACCCTAATTTATCACCTGCCATGGCTTAACCCGGATTTACCTGCAGGGCGGTTAACCTTCTGATATCAAAAAGGCAGATAAACTACTACTCCCAGCAGGCATCGGGCTGGATTGTTCCACGCCGAGAGGGGAGCGTCTCTTATCCCTGCGTTCATGAGCGCCCGCCGAGGGAAGGAGTGTTCTCTTTCTCCTCCCCTCCTCCGTGGGGTGAACTTGGTGCCTTCCAAAGTGGGCGGGTCCTGGAAGGCGAAGCGGCGGTTGGGGCGGGGCAGTTCGGTTGGAACCTTTTCGAGCGCGAGGCGACGGCGGCTGGTCTTGATGCGCCTTCTTTCCAGCCAGGATGCAGAGTTCGGATCTGGGCAACAGGGAGGAGGGCAAGATCTGGCACCGCAAGCCTTCCCCGGCAGCGCAGCAGGGGTAACCGAGCAGGGGGCGGTTGGTTTTTTTGCTTTAATTAAACCTTCCTGTGTTCCTTGGGCCCGCACGTCAGATTACCCAGTCAATCAACAGTGGAGCCTCTCTGGCCAAAGGCAGTCTACCCTCTGGTTTACAGATGCTGCAAGCAGGCAACAAGAGGGCGCGGATTGCTTTCTTGCTTGCTCTTTCGTAATGTCATAGGCAACCTGGTGCTTTCCAGATGTTTTTGAGCACAACACCCATAAACCTCAGCCAGAATGGCCCGTGATCAGGGCTGGTGGGAGTTGTAGACCAAAACATCTGGAGGGTGCCAGCTGTTGCATTAGATAAATTCAAGGAGAATGGTTCTGTCAGTGGTAGTCATGAGGGCAAAACGGAGCCTCAGGCAGAGATAGATAGTTACTTGAGATGCAATCATATGCATGCTTATACATACAAAAGTTGTAGGACTTTTTCTCCTCTAAGCATGCATAAGATTGCACTCTTAAAGCATTTTTATGCCTGCACTACAGCAAGAAAGGCCCCCAGCGTGGCTTACAGATCAATGAAACACAAGATGTTCCCTGCCCCTCCAGGGCCAGATCTACACCAAGAGGATATAACCCTTTTAAAATGCTTTGAAAACTGTATGTGGAATGTGTCCTGAGCCCCAACGGTTGTCACTACTGTTATAAACCGTTTTAAAGCAGTAAACAGCTCATCTCCTGCCCTCAGATGTTTTGGACTTCTGTTCCCTCCGGCCCCAGCTAGCATGGTCAGTGGACTGCTGGGAGTTGTAGTCCAAAACATCTGGAGGGCAGCAGGTGGGGGCAAGACCGATCTAAAAAGACATGATGCAAAAGGAGAAAGGGATGCCAAAGGGAAAGGGGAGAAAGCACACTCGGAAAACATTTATTAATGTTATACGATTCTTATGACAACAACTGTAACGCAAACAGAAGTTATTGGTCTTCTCACCGTGACTAGCTAGAATGGATGCAGAGAGCAGAAGCCAAAAATGGTTGGCCTCTCAGCTGAGCCAGTGGAGAGGCCCTGTGTTCTATCTGTCCCTCTTTTGAAGCGTGATGATGATGATGATGATTCACTGATCTGTTTTTGGCTACCTAATGTTGTGGACAAATAGCGGAGGCAATTAGGCGAAGTGGGGTGTGTGTGTAGTACTGATGGGCTCTTAGCTATGTAATCGCCATGTACAGAGGAAATACATCTCTAGCTACCAGATTCTTAGGACAAATAATCAGGGCAGGTCCTCCATCATCCATTGTATTTAGCCTGTTATTTAAGCACTTGTTGGGTGGTCAATAGTGACAAGGAGTTGCATGCAGGGTCTTACCTTCTTAAGGCTATAGTAGAGGGACTAGTCAAAATCCTTTTATTGTCACCCTTGTGCTATGTTGAGAAGGCTACGAGTTAATGGCTTATCCAACCCTCCAGGGTTTCCTGCAGCCCTTCCCTCCCCACCTTCTCTAAAAAGGCCATACCAAGTCCTTTAAACCCATTTCTATTTCTGGAAGACACGGGCAAATGTCATGACTCCTGTCTTTTCAAGATCTTTAACAGCTTCCTCTGGGAGACGCATTGCGCATATGTGCCAGTCATTGTCACTCTTACCTTGCTACGAATTTGGTATTTCCAGTTGTTTGCAATAGCCTTCCTCAATTTGGCGCCCACCATGCAGACTGGGACAATGGGAGTTGTAGTTCAACATATTTAGAGTGTCGTGGGTTGGGGAAAGCTAGTTCACACATATTGGCAGGCAATGGGTAGCAAAACAGCAAACTAATCCTTTCCCAGAAGAATTGAGAGCCTTTATTTACCCGCCCCCCAAAAGCAACACACTAGAGAAGAACTGTAGAAGGGAATCTATTTGTCTGTATGCTACCATTTTTCTTTATGAAACAAACAAATTAGAGAGGATTGGTTTTTCTTTGTATTTTTTTATGTTAAAGTATTTTTGCACGTGGCATATATTTGTTCCATATCTTGCCCCTTCTAAATAGATGTTCTGCGGTGGCTTTAAGAAAATTAGAAGGACACGGTCGAGAAATATTTCTGTATAAGAAATTCTTTTGTATATGTCAAAAAGTTGGCAGTGGTTCTATAAGTAAGATTTTGACTGCAGAGAGTCCATTCCATGCAGAGTTAGGACCATCCGTCTCTTAGTTTCTGTGGGCTATGGTAAACGTTACTCTTCATAATACCAGGCTGGTAACGTTTTCTTGTTTTCTCCTCAGAGTCATTGTAAATATTATTCACAGTACCACAGGCTACCATTCGAAGACGATACGTTTTTTGAATGTGGCCTTTGGCAGTTTGGGAGATTCATTGCTTGCTGGAGACCATCAAGGGAATATCTATGTTTTTGACTTGGTTGGAAATAGGTAAGTGGTACTTGTTTATTGCTCTCATCTTCTGTCTTGCCCTTGTTTGAAATGCATAGATTCTGTGGGTGGAGGGATGCCTGCGCTAGCATAGTTTCAACCATGTCGTGGAGGGGACAACTCTTTGCCCCTCTACTCCTGGAAAATTCCTACCCAATTCTTCACATATGCACAATGCTATCCAAAACTGGATGTTCACCAATGGAACAGAAATCACTGGTGGAATGGATTTCTCCTCCCCCCTGCAGGGACGAGCAGAAGGTAGATCTCCAGATGTTTGGACTTCCACTCCCAGAAGACCCTGCCAGTCAATGGTCAGGAATACTGGGAGTCCAAAACAACTGGAGATCTACTTTCTGCCCACCCTTGCTCTAGACGGTTGAAGGGACCTCCCTGAGCAGATGTGTGGGGCGCTCGAAGGCCGCAGAGCGGAAGAGACCAAGGTGAAGTCTAGTCGCACAAGCAGAAGGCCACTCACACGATGTTGGATTTAACCCACCGTGTCTTGGCAATGTCTGAAAATACTCTATAAAGTAATATTCCATTTTCCTGAGAACTGTGTTCTGAATGTTTTGTCTCAGAGGATTTCTGTCTGGATAAATGAGGTTATCCTGCATTTCAGATTATTGTTTTTTGGCTACTGTGTGAAGAGCCTGTGAAACCTTCACAAAGGTCACATGTAGGCCGTGTGTCTTATTGGCAGTCATTTACCGTTCGGCTTGACGGCGGTCCTGAGGGCTTCTTGCGCTCTGCAGAAACCATTGTGATTTGTCCAAATAGGTTCAACCTGGTTCAGCGAACAACACAAGCTTGCACTGCTCTGGCATTTAATCTCCGCAGGAAAACTGAGTTCCTTGTGGCTTTGGCGGACTATTCCATTAAATGCTTTGATACAGGTAATAGCCATGCGTTTAAAAAACGTTGCTCTGTATAAATTGCTGCTTCTATCTTTCATGTCTGAAGATCGCTACAGTGTAAAATATCCCACAGTTTCCGTTCCAAACAGTATACAGGCATCTGCATCAGTCATTGCAGGATAAGCTGCCTTTCTTGCTACTAAAAGAAAAGAATCCAGGTAGCGAGAAGTGTGAAATATCAAACCTTCAACATAAGAACCAGACAGGTGACCACTCATTTAAATCGCAGGGAGCACCTGCACTCTGAAGATCACCTGATAGTTGCTGAGCACTTCCTTTAGACTGAGCACCCTAGAACTGGAAGGATCTTCATTTTTGTCCTTTAAAAGTTAATGGACATCTTATACGTGTTTATTCAGAAGTAAACCCCACTGAGGTTCTCCACATGAACGAAATAAGACATGCTCATGACTAGCCACTCACGGAAGTTTGCGGGTCCTTTTGACGATGACATCAACCTCCTGCACGTCTTTTGCAATTTTCTTCAATTATTCCAGTCAAAAAACCCTGGATATCCCAATTCTTCTGGAATACTATGAGATTTCCTACCATGTGCAGCTAAAGTTGCATTACAAAGTACCCACTAGAGGGCACTGTCCCAATCCCATTCAAGGCTCCAAGCACCGAGATGAGGGAAAGTTTTCAATTATAGACCATGTGGTCGCCTCTCTCTGCCCGTGTAATGCAGACCATTACAATTGTGCAAGAGAAGCAGGAAGCAAAGCGCCAGTAAGACAATGCAATTTCCCCTTAATCTAAAGCAGCCCTAGGTTCAGTAAATATGTATAGGATTACAGCCTTAAGCACTTTGAAGTCCCGTTAATCCTAGCATAGGGGTGCACAACTTCCTCCACCACTCCCATCAGCCTTAACTGCAGCCAGCCACCTGCTTGCTCCAACATCCCTACCGCCACAGAAATCCCGCCCCATGGCTGCCAATCTCTCATCAATTGTACCACTCCTACAGGCAATACAATTCTTTATAAGGTTCTCTGGGGGATGAAGTGGAGATCCTTCTGTATCAGGATCACTGGGGGAGTAGAGAGAAGGCTGTCTACGGCTTCCCCCAGAGATCTTCATACAGACTGATCTTTCCCCAGTGCTGCCAGCCGCAAGGAAAGACCAATTTGTTTGATGACCTCTGAGATGTCTATGCGCGTGTTATGTGTGTACATGTGTGCAGCCCCCCAAGCAAGCATCACATGCAGCTCTCGAGGCTAAGAAGATTGTGTGCACCCCTGTTCTAGTGAAAGCAATTCAAGCAGATATGTTCCCATTGAAGTCAGTGGGACTTATAAGTGGCTGGATCGCATCCTCCGTGTCCAGCCTTCATAATTTTGGAGGAAGAGTTGGGAGCATGTCACCATAGAAGTTGTGCCAAATCCTACTTGCTTAAAGGTTTTGAGTTTCTAAAGTAATGGGAACTAAGAATTATGCAAGTTTTTTTAAAAACCCATTTTTTAAATACTGTCGTGTGTGTGTGTTGGATGTGTATACAGACACAGAACCACTTTATACCAGAGTCTTACACAGGGCTCACAGGAGCCTCCCTTTCAGGAGACTGATGGAGGCTCACATCTGCTTAGCTTCAGCAAATGTTGAACCTGTTCCTATTCCCTTGCATAGAATTATTATTTGGAAAATCCAGGCTTTTACCGAAGCAGGGTTTGCCATAATTTCTAGTGGATTGCTTGTCTAATTTTAAGGTTAAGATGAATATATGCTAGGAATAACATCTCCTTGATCCCTCATCCATTTTCTGATGATGCCGCTGTAGCCTCTTCGTCCTCTTGTGTTTACGTCTTGTCGTTTTGATGCCCTCCTTATTGCCGCAGACACCAAAGAGCTTGTTAGCTGGATGAGAGGGCACGACTCTTCGGTGTCCTCAATCTCAGTTCATGGTTCCGGCCGATATGCCATCACGTCCTCTGCGGATACAGCCCAGCTTTGGGATCTTGACACGTTTCAGCGCAAAAGAAAGCTGAATGTTCGCCAGTCTGTGGGTATCCAGAAGGTCAGTGTTAAGAAACTCCTCTTTTGCCACGTTTGTCAGCCTCCATTCTGGAATATGGAGCAATTTAAATTGCTGTCAGGCCCCAGTGAGAGCCAAGGACCTATCACAGTAGAGTTGACTTCTTGCTTAGATCAGTGGTCTTCAACCTTTTCAAACCCGGGCTTCAACTTTAACTGAAAAATGCATTAATTTTTTTACCATATATTTGTATGGTGGTAGCGCTGCTCTTGCAATACACTTTGGGTCAGACTGAGATCCAGTAGTGGGCCCACAGGGTTTCTAGAGTCGCCCCGCAGTTCACTTCCTTGACCCCTTGCAACAGTTAGGTTTGAAAAAAGCCTCCTATTGGAGCTGCTGGGAGGCTTTTTTTCATTGGCTCCAATGGGAGGCTTTTTGTTCACGTCAGATTGCTGCATGGGGGGGGCATCTTTTTGTGTGTGAGGGGATTTATTTACTTGTTTATCTATTTGATTTATAACCTGCCTTTTTACCAAGAAACAACACTCAAGACAGCTTACAAAACAATTTTAAAACAGCTTAAAACAATAAACCATATTAAAAATGCAATACAATTACAGAATAAAAACAGTAGACTTATCCCACAGACTTGCTTCCAGGCCAAAGGCCTCCTTGAATATAGCTGTCTCTGCCATCGGAAGGATAGCAGAGAGGGAGTGAGCCTAGCCCCCCTTGGAAGGGGGTTCCACAGCTGTGGCATGAACCACTGTAATGTTACCCACCAGGGAATGTGGTTCTCTGGGTGAAAAGGGTTCCCTGCTTCTGGTTTAGAAAATGCGCAAGCCTGACCTGGAGGTTCTTAGAGAGCTAGGCCATACCACATGACTCTCTCCCGCCATTGTTGTGAAGAGCTTGCTTTGACATCTGGCTGGTTTCTTGTAGTTCTATAGCACAGACTAGAGTGCTTGCAATGTCCTTCATTCCCAGTGTCAAGACCTCTGAGCTGACATCTCAGCACTTCACTAGCTTGCCATTGATGTGATCTTGTCAGATGGTTTGGGTCAAGGTTACCTGCGGGATCACTTTCTCCCGTACAATCCGCCCCACACTCTCAGGTCCTCTGGGAAGAATTTACTCCAGTCAACAAAAACGAGGCTGACAACCATTACCCAGAGGACCTTTTCTTCTGCCGCTCCCAGATTGTGGAATGGCCTGCTGGGAGAGATTCATCAACGTAAGAGTCTTCCGGAATGTAAGAAAGCCATAAAGACTGATCTCTTCCGGCAGGCCTACCACCCAGTTGAATTTCAAGATGCCTTTTAATCATGTGCTGCTTTTTAATAATGTATTCGTTTTATATGTTTTTATCAATTATGTGTATTTTATGGTGTTTTGCATTTGTGTTGTTCCCCGCCTCGATCCAGAGGGAGAGGCGGGTAACAAATTATTATTATTATTATTAAAGTTCAAATATAGCTGAAATTTGGGAGCTTCTTTTTTTAGAAGTTCAAATATGACTTCTGTTCGGGGGTAGAAAGCTGCTTGTTTTAAAATATCTCCTCCAGGTAGTCTTCCCTGTGCTTTCAGGTGTTCTTTCTTCCACTAAGTAACACCATTCTCAGCTGCTTTAAAGATAATTCTATCTTTGCCTGGGAGTTTGACACTCTTCGCTGCAAGTATCAGCTGCCATCGCCAATAGAAGGTTCTTCGTTGCGCTATAAAACCTTTGCTGTTACAAGGTACGTTGCCATCTTCAAGCGTGCAAAAATCCAAACATGCAGTATTAAGTTACATTCAGATAACTTATTTTGTTTACAGGTATCTTACCTCTGCCAAAAAAAATTCTACGCCTTGCTATTAAAGTCCCAGCTAGACGTGATGCTGTTGCAGGAAAGTGGTTGCTTCCAGTTTGGCCCTCAAATCCTGAAAACAAGATCCACTGTTTTGTAGAAGAACTTTAAACTGTTTCGT
Organism: Elgaria multicarinata webbii; assembly: GCF_023053635.1. Taxonomy (NCBI): domain Eukaryota; kingdom Metazoa; phylum Chordata; class Lepidosauria; order Squamata; family Anguidae; genus Elgaria; species Elgaria multicarinata. Next base: position 98,791,016 of record NC_086177.1, read on the forward strand.
ATAATCTGTTGGGGTCTCTTTTGCTCTTACTTTTTGGGGTTGTCATCCATTTTTAAAAAATATTCTGGCCGATACATTAAAACAGCTTTCCCCAACCTGACGCTAGGTTTTATTTTATTTGTGACATTTATATACCGCAGAATATAATAAAATCTCTCAGCAGTTCATAATAAAATCTCTCAGCAGTTTACAATATTAAAATACAATATTTCACTTTTAATATTGTATTGTAATACTGTAAGCCGCTGAGAGATTTTGTTATCTTCAGCGATATAGCAATGTCACAAATAATAAAGGAATACAATCCGGTGCCTTCCAGATGTGTTGGATTCCAGTTCCCATCATTCCAAGCCAGCATGGCCAATTGACCCTGACTTTGGGATTTCAGCTGTTGATAGAGATGGCAGGATTTAATGACAACTCCGTCTTGTTTTGGGCTACAGAGACGGCCGTGTCCTTGCAGCCGGTGGCAAATCAAATCACCTTCACTTGTGGTGTTTGGAGTCTAGGCAGCTGCTCAGAATAATCCAGATGCCAACCAGCGTGCGAGCTGTCCGCCACCTAGAATTCCTTCTGGATAGCTTTGACGGTGGCTCTAATCAGGTGAGTGGCCGAGTTTGAAGCAAAAGAGTAAAAGGGTATTTGGTAAGTTCCTGGTGGCTGACGTTGACTTTTTTCTTCCTGAATGGGACTAGAAGTCCTGCTTCCCTCTTGGATTCAAAAACATTTACTTCTCAGTTGTGTAAGAATTAGCAGTTGCCACTCTGAGCAGAGCCCACCCACCTGCGTTTCCGCACGGAAATGAAATTGTCACTGAGTCCTGCCTTTCAAAACCTTCCCGAATGAAACAAACAAGCCGTGTTAATCGATAACCTAAGCAAGCAGTCGATTAAAAATTCCCACTCTCCACAAAGCCGCTTTTAACCTCGTGGCGTCACATCTAATTTGGCCTTTAGGTAGCTTTGTTGGGCTCTGATGAAGGTTTTAGTGTAGCCCAAAACTCTGCATACTCCCGTGCTAACAGATGTTGCTTTAAAATATATCACCCAATTTTGTATTTCTAAACCGTTCCAGAAAATGAGACAGTCAGTGATTTGAAGGCTGTAGCGTAAGGAATTCTTGCCGCAAGAGACTCTTTGTTATTGCATAAATAAAATGGAGATCCTTGATCTGTTCACTTTATTGTGAGGTTAGAGCCAAATCTCTTCTCGTTAGGAAAATACACTCTAGGTCCGTTCCTAATCAAACTGAGTTTTTGATTGGGGATCGAGATCATTCTGTTACCTGTACTGGGGTTTCATTTGCTTACTTGGCTGCAAAAATCAGAAGAACGTCTATGGATGCATCACTGGTTAATCGTGTAATGGTGCTGCATGATTAGAACAGGGGGTTAAAAGTAATTATTCAAATTAATTAATTAGAAAGCCTTTTATGCCTTTGCCCTTTAGGTTCTTGGCGTGCTGAGCCAGGATAATATTCTGAGATTTATCAACGTACGGACATGTAAGCTTCTCTTTGATGTTGGCAGTCACGAAGAGGGAATCAGCATTGTTACCATGAGCCCCAATGGAAGATACATTGCAGCGGTAATGGAGAATGGCAGCCTTAATGTATACAGCATCCAGGCTCTGACACAAGAAGTGAACAAGGTAAAGTTGTGAAGTGATTAGACCCCCATTAATGTATTGCAGGCTTTCCCAACCTGGTGCTATGATGATGATGATGATGATGACTAAAAATATATATTTCTAGGTCGCATTTGGGGGCAAAAATCCTCCCAGGGCAGCTTACAACATTAACATCCGTACAGTAAAATACCTATACAATAATAAGGCAGCAAACGTTCATAGAACAACAGACACAAGCAATAAAAAATTACTAAAACCCTACAGCTTAATCGCAGTTACAGAGCAGAACAGTCCAGTAAAACATAGTCAGGGGAAGGTGAGAGTGAACAATTTGGTTTTCTGGGCCTTCCTAAAAAGACTGGGGTGATGGGACTGGACAGACCTCTGATGGCAACTCATTCCAGAGTTGCGGGCCTGCTGCAGTGAAGGCCCTGTTTCATGTACTTGCCCACCTAACTGCCTTCAAAGGTGGGCAAGTGCGAAAGATCAAAAACAGCACTTTAAACTGGGCTCAGAAACACACCGGTAACCAGTGTAGCTGGCACAGTATAGATGTTATATGATCTGACTGCCTTTCCCCCAGCAAGACTCAGGCAGCCATATTCTGCACAGGCTGAAGTTTCCAAACCTCCTTCAAAGGCAGCCCCACGTACAGCGCATTACTGTCGTCCATCATGGATATCACTAGGCATGGATAACCGAGCCAAGGTTCGTCTTCCCAGATAGGGCCTCAGTTGGTGAACCAGTCTAAGCTGGTAAAATGCACTCCTGGACACCGCAGCCACCTGGGCTTCCCCACTAAGGCAGCGTCTAGAAGGACTCCCAGACTGTAATCCTCATCTAAGATCAATTGTAAAACTCCATCCGGAATAGTTGGTTTCTCAACCCCCAGCACCTCTGAGATTAAATCTCAGTTTGTTCACCCTCCTCCACCCCGAAACAGCTTCCAGACACTGGTCCAAGGGTTCCACGGCCTCCCTGGGATGTGTAGATGGAACCAAGAGATCAATCTGAGGATCATCTGCATACTGATGGAACTTCAGCCCAAACCTTCTGATGACTTCCCCCAGCAGTTTCATGAGGATGCTACAAAACATGGGGGGCAAGACAGAACCTTGCAGCACCCCACAGGCTAATAGCCATGGGGTGGAACAGACGTCCCCCCAGCACCACCTTCTGAGACCATCTTCCAGGATCCATCAGATGTGTTGGACTATAACTTCCATCATTCCCAGCCAGCATGATCAACAGCCTTGATGGCTGTGGTTGATGGGAGTTTTAGGCCAACTTGTCCGGAGGATGGCTGATTTAGACCATGACCCTGTTCAGACAACACGCTAAGCCACGGTGGTTAAGCATTTTGAGCTAAACGTTAAGGCTTAGCGTGACGTGTGAACCATGACTTAGTGGCTGAGTTCGGATGACATGCTAATCAACCGGGGGGTGGGTAATAGGAACAGAATGGGAAACAACAGTTGATTAGTGTGTCGTCCAAACTCAGCCAGTGTGTTGTGTGAACCATGCCATAACCACGGTTTAAACACACTCACCATTTTCTGCAAAAGGGTTTGCGACCTAACCCTTTTGCAGCAAATTAGCATGTTGCCTGAACAGGCCCAGTGATGAAAATATTTAGACTTTTCTTGAAGTTTGAGGATCCCCTGTAGCAGTCTTCATCCCAGGGCTGGAGGCTTTTCATCCAGTTTTCTGAATCGTGTGCTTTTCAGCCGCCTCCACCTCTGTTTAAAGTAATTGAAGAGTCATCGAAAGACACGAACAAGCTTACCGTGAGAGTGACATCTGGAATCTCAGCGAGGCCATGGAAATCAAAAGGGGGCAAAATCCAAACCAAAGTGTTACGGCCACAGCCGGACACGTCGCATGAGGATAAAGAGGTAAGAACATGTGTTGCTTTTCTGTGATTAGCTGGAAGTAGAATTAAAACAAGAGCTTCCATGTAGCACTTAATAAAGTCCTGCAGTATCCAGCAATGCTCTTCCCTTTGGACATGGTCCTCCTATAAGGTTTACTCCTAAATAAGTCCCATTCAGCAAAGTTTCTCAGCAATATTAATTAGAAGTTTCCTCTTTGTAGGGCTAGCCTAGTTTATTGCTTCCTGATGAGCCTGGCTGGAAAAGTTAGGGAGGGAAAGCTTTCTAGTTGCTCCTTGAATAGGCTTTCTTAATTCTTCCAGCATTGGTTTCTGTGCTCACATGAGGAGGCTGTAATTGCCAATTCCCTTTCAGTTTTTTTTCATTTTTATAGTGAAATAGTATTGTTCCACTATTAAAAAGGAAAAGAAAAAAATAAGAGGAAGTCAGTAATTAAAGCTTCTCCACCCCTTTCAGGAACCAAAGCAGATACCAAGACAATTAATAGGCTGTTCATCACTAATCACCTATCTGTTCTTCTCATGAAACAAATTGTGCTGAACATGCAAAAAAGGAAGCATTTAACTAAATACACAGAAGCCCTTAAAAAGCTTCACTTGTGTTTTTCCTGTCTGTACAAGACAGGCTGGTGCTGCAGTTGTATTGTATTGCAAAAAAGTGCAAAAAGTACCCTACTGGAATCCATCAGGCTGACAATGATGTTGTCTGGATTCTTCATACACTATTGTGCTGTTCTACATCCCTGACTAATTTCATTGAGGCTTGCCCAGGAGAACGTCTCAGTGGACTGTGTTTCATGCGGTAGATCTATCTGTCTTCCAGACTGTAGCCCTAAATGACATCGACGTGTGAGTACTGAGGTAGCTACCTCAGCTTGCTTCCAGCATAGGACCGTCCCTGACCTGTATTACAGCGACAAACTCATTCTTTGGAATTCTACTACAAAGCGTGGTGTAGCCATTTGAATGTCGGACTAGGTACCTGAACTGTTTCCATCTCAGCTGATTATAACAACTTTATCTATAAGAACTGGTGCCTGGACTTGTGTTTCTCCTCCTCCCTCCCTATCTCTTTTTCCTTGTGTGTCATGACATTTAGATTGTACAGCTGTGGGAAGGGACTCTTACTACTGGTCTTTGTAAGGCACTGTGGGAACCTTTTTGGCTAAAAAGTAGAGTGAGAAGGCTTTATACAAAATAAACTGAAAATCAATAGAAGATATTGACATATAAAATGAGAATAAAAAGTGTGGAGAACAGAAAAAAGGGTAACTTGATCGCAATGAGAAAGAGAAATAGATCACGTGAGCTGAGAACTTCAAAATGCAGGAAAGTGTTTTGAGCAGTGGAGGCCGGTGGCACTGATGTCAGTGGGGCGGTGAATTCGCTCTGGGTTTCCATCAGAACCAGATTCTGACGGAAACTCCCGGAGCGGGTTCACCACCCCACTGACATCGGAGCCACCAGCTTCCCCTGGTTCTGGGAGAAGAGTCGTGGTAGTCTGTGCGAGAAATCACCTTGTCGGTCCTGTCCTAGAACGAGCTGCCGGACGGGCTGAACAAGAAGCGGCTGCTGGCCCTGCTGAAAGGATTTGGGGAGTATCCGGCCAAATACAGGTGCGTGGGGGGCATGCGTCACACCGGATTTCTCTCCTTCTGCCCCACTAAATGGAATCAGCCTGTCTCTGCAAATCTGCCTTGTAATTGCAGGATGTTTGTCTGGCGGTCCTTACTTCACCTCCCGGAAAATCACTTGGCCTTCAGCAGCTTGTTAGATAAAGGGACTCATTCGGCCTTTGTGCACCTTCAGAGCGAATACCCCATTAAAAGCAGGAAACTTCTGAGAGTCTTACAAAGGTAAATATGGCTATTTGGGCCAGGGGGGGTGGGGGCGGAGAGAAGCATACGCATGCTGCAGTTGATTTCATATTCACGGTCCAGTTGACTGTATTATTCTGTTCGTTCACACTAAGAACGTTGCCAGTTTGCTCGCTGAGAATTATGGGAATTGCAGTCCCAACACATCTGGAGAGTGCCAGGTTGGGGAAGTGTGATCTGTTTTGATTACAAGGTCTCGGGCAGAGATTTTTCCCGCCGCCCGATCCTTTTAACTGGAGGTGTCGGGAGTTGAACCTGCGACCCTCTGCACGCGGAGCAAATGTTCTACCGCCAATCCAAAGGCCGTTGTTGTGACAAGCTTAATCCAGCTTGGCAACTGGCCTGACGAGGGCTTCAGCTGTAAGCCTTGAATGTGGCCAAGAGGCGAGAACAGCCGGAGAACTTCCCTATCTCAGTCTGTCGTGTGAACTGGCTCTGAATGGATTTAGACAGGCACTTGTGATGGGTGGAAGTCTCCCGTGGGGGGTGGGCCTCTCGCGGTCCCTGTGTGTTCGGTCTGAACTTCTAGCACGTCTCGGCTGCTTCCCGGCGATGGACTCCTGCCATCTCCAGTCAAACAGCCTTGTGCAACAATTCCGCCTTTCGCAGTCTCCGTCCCTCCCAGTAAATAAAAAGACAGAAGAAGCAATAAAAAACATAATAGGGTCACAAATGCAAGACATCATGGTCGGCCTCCTGAAAAGTTCCGCATTTGAGACCTGTCAAAAAGCCCCCTCTGGAAGCACCCGTACTGTCCACAGCCGTATTTCAGTCAATTCCCAACCAGCACGCTCCTTGATGCCGTTCTTTTAAAAGCATCCTGGATTCCAGGGCATATATAGGTTAACTCTTTGCTACGCGAGATCTTTCCTAGCCGATGTTTTCTAAGCCGCCTCTTCCCTCTGCGTACAGGACGTTATCTGCTCTCGCTCACTGGTCCACCATCTTTGGCGAGATGCCCTACGTGCCGCTGCTGGCCTTCCCTTTTGTCAAGCTGTTCCAGAACAATCAGCTCATCTGCTTCGAGGTGGTTGCGACTGTGATAGGTAAGGAAAGGTTTTCAGAGCAACGGCCAGCATATTTGCACCGCAGAGCATTCTTTAGGGGCAGCGTGGTTCTTGTCTCATGAAGGATTTGACATCATCATGTTCTAAATGGCTTCCAAGAAGCAACCTGCACATTCGTTTGTTTTCACAATGTATCTGCCACCTTTTATCCACCATGGGATCACAGCGTGGTGTACGCAGCATTTTTAAAACAAATCCAATATAAAAACCGTACAATTATTTATTTATTTATTTATTTAAGGATTTTTATGCCGCCATTCAGCCAAAAAAGGCTCTCATGGCGGCTTACAAAAGTATTTCTTGACAGTCCCTGCCCACAGGCTTACAATCTAAAAGACATGACACAAAAGGAAAGGGGATTGGCAGGGAGGAGGAGGAGGGGGGAAAGGAAAGCAAACTCAGGCACTACAATCTTAGTTGGAAAGTTCAGCAGTTACAGGAGACAGCAGGAGGGAGGGGGCTCTCAGCTGGAGCTGGACCCAGGCACGGTGGAGAGGTGCCTGGCTGCTGCTTCCTCCCTCACTGGTGGCCTCTGCAGAGACAGTTGGTAGCAGGAGGGAGGGGGCTCTCAGCTGGAGCTGGACCCAGGCACGGTGGAGAGGTGCCTGGCTGCTGCTTCCTCCCCCACTGGTGGCCTCTGCAGAGACAGTTGGTAGCAGGAGGGAGGGGGCTCTCAGCTGGAGCTGGACCCAGGCACGGTGGAGAGGTGCCTGGCTGCTGCTTCCTCCCCCACTGGTGGCCTCTGCAGAGACAGTTGGTAGCAGGAGGGAGGGGGCTCTCAGCTGGAGCTGGACCCAGGCACGGTGGAGAGGTGCCTGGCTGCTGCTTCCTCCCCCACTGGTGGCCTCTGCAGAGACAGTTGGTAGCAGGAGGGAGGGGGCTCTCAGCTGGAGCTGGACCCAGGCACGGTGGAGAGGTGCCTGGCTGCTGCTTCCTCCCCCACTGGTGGCCTCTGCAGAGACAGTTGGTAGCAGGAGGGAGGGGGCTCTCAGCTGGAGCTGGACCCAGGCACGGTGGAGAGGTGCCTGGCTGCTGCTTCCTCCCCCACTGGTGGCCTCTGCAGAGACAGTTGGTAGCAGGAGGGAGGGGGCTCTCAGCTGGAGCTGGACCCAGGCACGGTGGAGAGGTGCCTGGCTGCTGCTTCCTCCCCCACTGGTGGCCTCTGCAGAGACAGTTGGTAGCAGGAGGGAGGGGGCTCTCAGCTGGAGCTGGACCCAGGCACGGTGGAGAGGTGCCTGGCTGCTGCTTCCTCCCTCACTGGTGGCCTCTGCAGAGACAGTTGGTAGCAGGAGGGAGGGGGCTCTCAGCTGGAGCTGGACCCAGGCACGGTGGAGAGGTGCCTGGCTGCTGCTTCCTCCCTCACTGGTGGCCTCTGCAGAGACAGTTGGTAGCAGGAGGGAGGGGGCTCTCAGCTGGAGCTGGACCCAGGCACGGTGGAGAGGTGCCTGGCTGCTGCTTCCTCCCTCACTGGTGGCCTCTGCAGAGGCAGTTGGTAGCAGGAGGGAGGGGGCTCTCAGCTGGAGCTGGACCCAGGCATGGTGGAAAGGTGCCTGGCTGCTGCTTCCTCCCTCACTGGTGGCCTCTGCAGAGACAGTTGGTAGCAGGAGGGAGGGGGCTCTCAGCTGGAGCTGGACCCAGGCACGGTGGAGAGGTGCCTGGCTGCTGCTTCCTCCCTCACTGGTGGCCTCTGCAGAGACAGTTGGTAGCAGGAGGGAGGGGGCTCTCAGCTGGAGCTGGACCCAGGCACGGTGGAGAAGTGCCTGGCTGCTGCTTCCTCCCTCACTGGTGGCCTCTGCAGAGGCAGTTGGTAGCAGGAGGGAGGGGGCTCTCAGCTGGAGCTGGACCCAGGCACGGTGGAAAGGTGCCTGGCTGCTGCTTCCTCCCTCACTGGTGGCCTCTGCAGAGACAGTTGGTAGCAGGAGGGAGGGGGCTCTCATCTGGAGCTGGACCCAGGCACGGTGGAGAAGTGCCTGGCTGCTGCTTCCTCCCTCCCTCAATTACCAATTAAGAGGGAGAAAAACCACTCCAACCATCAAACCAATAAAAAACAACTATCCATTAAATGGAAAAACACACAAACTATTAAAATGCTTGGGCAAAAAGGAACGTTTTAAATTGATGCAAAGGTGAAAACAAAGTTGGTACAGTTGTATTTCCTTTTCAGAGTCGAGGTGCCACCACAAATAAGGCACATATGATGCCAGAGGCCAGTGCTACACAGAGAGCATAGAATTTAGCATTCTGTGAATCAATACTATCCATGCACAAGAGAAACGTACTGGCAGTCTTTGGGAAACTCCCAAGATCTGCAGAAGTTCTTTCTTTTTAATTTTTATGGTGAGAAAGCCCACTGACGACAGCCTGATGAGGACTAAGAATGCTCAGTGAGTGTAGAGTGCTGATTAAGGCCACCAGTGGGGGAGGAAGCAGCAGCCAGGCACCTCTCCATCGTGCCTGGGTCCAGCTCCAGCTGAGAGCCCCCACCCTCTTGCTACCAACTGCCTCTGCAGAGGCCACCAGTGAGGGAGGAAGTAGCAGCCAGGCACCTCTCCATCGTGCCTGGGTCCAGCTCCAGCTGAGAGCCCCCTCCCTCCTGCTGCCAACTGCTGAACTTTGTAACTAAGAATGTAGCGACTGAATTTGCTTTGCTTTTTCCACTCCTCCTCACTCCCAATCCCCTTTCCTTTTGTGTCATGTTTTTTAGATTGTAAGCCTGTGGGCAGGGACTGTCAAGAAATACTTTTGTAAGCCGCCGTGAGAGCCTTTTTTGGCTGAAAGGCAGGATAAAAATGCTTAAATAAATAAATAAACTGCTGGGAGTAGGTGTGTTGTGGGGGGGGGAATGGAAAACCAGGGAAGGGGTAATGGAATGGAGTGCATTGACAGAGGGCATGGTTGGCTGGAACACTGAACAGGAGCCCGCCACACAGCAACATTTTGTTGTAGGTCCTACATGTAATAAACCAGCGAATAGAGATGATGATCAGTTCAGCTTTCCTTTAAAGGCATCTTTACAAAGTCAGGCCTCCCCCAGGCACCGGAAGATGTATGAGCAACAGCGTTCCCCAACTGGCCGCCCTCTGAACATGTTAGACTACAACTCCTAGCTGTAGGGGGAAGGGAAATACAGTCCAGCCTGTCTGGGAGGGTGCCAGGCTGGGAGAAGGTGGCAGGTAGCCTATAGCACCAGGGCCTTATGGGCCTCTGTTGGGAGGCATTCCAGCACAGCTGGCCAAGGCCATGTTCCTCTTGCCCACACGCTGGACCATGGGGGATCCAAAGCTGGGACTCAGATGCTGAATGGAGTGCACAAGGGTGCGTGGGGGAGGAAGGTGGGGCCCCATGGTGCATCCGCTAACTTTTTGCGCTTTTGAGCTATTGTTAGTAGCAAGATTAGCTCTTTCTTCCCCTTCTTTTTCTCTTTATTTAGTGAATTGGTGCCAGCATTGGTTCGAGTTCTTTCCAAATCCTCCCATCAACGTCCTCAGTATGGTGGAAAACATCTTGGCGCATCATGACAAAGAACTGCTTCAGCATTTAATGAGTTACAATATAACATCGCAGGTAAAAATAAATTTTAAAAAATCGACCTGGGTTTGAGCATAGTGTTATCGTTACCGTGTAGAGCAGTAACGGGATGGGATTGTTCAATGGACAAATTGCCCAAAGCAACAGAAGTCTAACCATGCGATCTCCTGAAGTTCAGTTTTGATTGAGGGATTCCGCTGGCTCTGTATACTTCTCTGTCATCCTGGTCCAGAGAATTGCCCAGTTAGCTAGTATATGCCAGAAATTATCATTCTATGAAAGGGGCTGTGTGTTGCCCACATCTGCGCTGCTATTCTGTGCCTAACTAATTTTATTCTAGACGCCTGCATGGCAGTCTTCAAGACAAACTTTCCTTGAGTGCAGTCCTATGTACACTTACCTGGGAGTAGTTGAGCACATTAAGGCTTCCTTCGGAGTAAACATGCATAGGATTCCATTGTTAATTCCATTGTTGGGCCTACCCTGGGGGAACAAATAGATCACTGTTTCTACAAAAGAAACTACTGTCGTATCCCACAGTTGCAGGTGAATTTAGTACAGTTCCTCAACATGTGTGGCTGAATAAATAATTTATTTATTTATTTTGAGTATTCTGCTCTTCAGCCGAAAAGGCTCGCCGCATGGCTTACAATCAGTCAAAACAAGTCTGCCCTTGCCTCCAGGTTTACAAGTTAAAAGACATGCATGGTGTGGAGAATGTGGTCAGGGAGACATTTTTCTCCCTCTCCCAAAATACTAGAACCTGGGGTCATCCCATGAAACTGATTGGTGGGAAATCCAAGGCAGATAGAAGGAAGTACTTCTTCACACAATGCATAGTTAAATTGTGGAACTCACTACCGCAAGATGTAGTGATGGACATAAATTTGGATGGCTACTAGCTCTGATGGTTATGTGCTACCTCCTGTATCCAAGGCAGCAAGCCTGTGTTCACCAGTTGCTGGGGAACATGGGTAGGAGGATGCTGTTACACCAATGTCTGCTTTATTGGTCCCTGGTCGACAGCTGGTTGGCCACTGTGTGAACAGAGTGCTGGACTAGATGGACCCTTGTTCTGATCCAGCAGGGCTCTTCTTATGTTCTTAGACAACAGGGGGGGGGGAAAGGGTTTGGGAGGGCAGAGGAAATGAGCACACGCAAGCACCAGGCTTTAACGTTAAATCGGAGTTTCTAAAATGATGCAGCAGATCTCTCTGCAGAGCTGATGGGACGGCACTGCTTCCCAACTCCCTGTGCTGCAGTTTTGTCCTTGTTCCTGGAGCGCTGGGTTTCCCTTCCCCACCAAAGCCTGAGCAGAGACGCTGCCCGTTGACGGAGGCAGTAGTGCAACTGACAAGGGAACCCTCACTTTTTGTGAGACAAACTGTGAGACCCTTTTAAAACCGAGCCTGTCTAGGCTTGTCTCGTGTTGCTGTAGTCAGGATGCAACAGCCACTAACTGACTTCTCCATGTGACTTTAGGTCTACGCCTGGCCTCTTCTGGAAACCATGTTCTCCGAGGTTCTGACGCGGGAGGAGTGGCTGAAAATGTTTGACAATGTCTTCTCCAACCATCCTTCCTACTTTCTGATGGTGGTTGCGGCTTACGTTATATGTTCCAGGGCTCCTTTGCTTCACTGTAATCAGAAAGAGGACTTTGAGGTAAGCATCTTGCTATCTAAACCAGGGATGGGTACCTGTACTGATGGGGCTTCCTTTGCTCTCAGGAGAGCGTTCTGGGTACGTGAATTTGGCTGTGTTCCAAATAGGTGGACAGACTATAACAGGGATGTTAAACCTCAGGCCCATGAGCCAAATCCGGCCTTCCTGGGACCCCAATCCAGCCCTCTCGTGTTCGCCGGATCGCTCCCCACCCCTTTCCCCGGACCGCCAATCGTTTGATGCCTTCCCAGCTCTTGCGTGTGTTTCTTCCCATTCTAAAAGGTTGAAATGTTTCTCCTAAGGCTTAGTTACTGACAGTAGGAGCTTTACATTAAAATATGCTGGTATTTGGGAGGGTTTGCCCTGCCCCCTTTTCGCTCCGGCCCCTCCCTTTACTGGAATGCAGCCCCTGAGAGCTTCTATGAAATTGAATTCGGCCCTCGGGCTGAAAGAGGTTGGACACCCCTGTGCTAAATGAATGCAGACAACAGGCAAAGGGCACCGTGTGGTGACTCCTTTGGTGGGAGACGTGCTGCCATGTTCCCCATCACAACTTCAAGCTGTTGGGATTGTTTTTTCTCGTGCAGCATTAAAGCCGTGGGACAGAGCCTTTGTCAGGGAAAGGGTTGGCAGTCCCATGAGCTTAGGGGGTTGAAATCTTTTGGAGTGCTTGGCAGCGATCCTGACAGAATATCCAGTTAATCATTCAGTTGCATGATTCCTGGGAGTTGAGCAAACTGGAATCAAATTCTCTTTGTCCATCTCTTTTTTAAAAAAATATTTAAAAGTTGAAGTTCATCTTCGTTGCAGTATTTCTTTCATCATCGGAACAACCTGGATATCAATGTTGTGATCAAAGAGGCCTACCACCTTATGGAGTGCACCCCGGCAGATGTCCATCCGCGCCGTATGCTGGAAGACTTTGTGCCGCTAACCAAGGGACAGTACCCAATATTTAACAAGTATCCCAAATTCATTGTGGATTACCAGTCTCAAGAGCGAGAGCGAATCAGGCAGGATGAACTTGAGTATCTAAGAGAGAGGTATTGACGGCAGGAGGGAACTGGGGAGGGGAGGGCAGCCTTTTCCTTGGAAAGAGGAATGGGTAACTCAGGTTTGATGTTGGGGTGGGGATTGGGACGTCACAACTACAGGGAGAATTGGACTTGAAGATGTTCTCACCCAAATTTGTAGAGACTGACTTGGGCGCACGCTCATACATATCCTGTCTGTTATATCTCAGCATTGGGCCAGAGAGGGACAATGGAACTGTGTCTTGCTTCACACTTCTGACCTGGATTATGCAGGAGACTGTGGCTCAGTCCCCACAACACTTTACTCAATGGGAAAACTCTACTCGTGGAGTTTGTAGGGGTACTCGCCACACAACGTGTTCAAACTCCACTATTCTGTGGGTGTGGCCTCCTGTAGAGTGGAGTAAAAGCCAACACAGCATTTGATTGACAGTTCCTCCACCCTCTCTCCTCCCCCAGTCCTCCCAATGGTATCCCATCAGCCATTGCTGTAAAAACTAACCTGGCAGCCCTCCTAGAGTGGTGCTCCCTCCTTTTGCCACTCTTGCCAGGGAACTCAATGACTAGTGGGAAGCTCCACTCAACAGGAAACTCCACAGAGCCCTCCACACAACATGGAACACAACGGTTGTGCAGGAACTCTCCTCTGCACAGCATGGAGATTCAGGGTGGAGTGTTTTTCAAAAAAAGAAAACACCTCTACCATGGGGTGGAGTTTTCCCTCCGGACAACACTTTTCTCAATGGTGGTGTAACAACTCCACAGTGGAGTTGTCACCCCACTGTTGCAAAAAGTGTCCTGTGAACTTAGCCCTTGTGTAGCTCTTCGGTGCGAACCAGGCCAGAGTGTGAAGCAAAAGCATTCCAAGAGAATAATGGCTTGGCTCTTCAGTTCACTGCCTCCAGTAGGTCTCTGTGTAGCCATTGAAGCAGATGGAACGATTAGACAAACGGTACAACGACCCACTTTCTGTTCAGCCTGCATTTTTGGTAGTTTATTAACAGCTTGCTCTTACCTGCACGTTCAGTTTATGCTGAACCTCAGGCCTGCTGAGCCTCAAATCTGGCCCTCCTGGGATCCCAATCTTGTCCTCTGCGGTCCCCCAACTGCTGAACCATTTGGTGTTCCCCAGCTTTTGCTCAGTTTGGTTTCTCTTTTCTTTTTTTCCCATTCTAGAAGGCTGAAACGCCTCTCCTAAGGCTTAGCCACTGGCAGTAAGAGCTTTAGCTAAAATACTCTGGTATTTTTGATCTTTTCATCCCGCCCCTTTTGCCTTTGGCCCCGTCCACCTTGAAAGCGTCTTCAAAACTGAATTCGGCCTTTGGGCTGAAAGAGCTTTCAACACTCCTGATTTGTACCCTGTGGCCAGATCACAAATTGGCCAGTTTGGGAGCCAAAGAGATTAAATCCCGTTTCCTGCTTTGAACTGAGAGCATCGTAGAATTGCTTGGGCTCTGCTTTAGACCGTGAACTATGAAATCGTTCTCTGCAGACAGTTGGTTCATGAGATAGAAGCTAAAGCAATCGAAGGCCGAGTGGAGGATGAAGCCTGGTACCGGAACCAAGAGCTGCTCCGTGAGGCTGAGGAGCAGAGGAGGAAGATTCTGCTTAAGGAAGAGGAGAAACTAGCAGAGCAAAGGCGCAGGTATTTTCCGTTTTAGTATCCCTTGGTCCTGACTGCCTTTAAGAATTTTACTAGTAGGAGTGCTGTTTCTAGATGGATTTAGATTATTTATTTATTGCGTTTATATCCCGCCTTTTTTCCTCCAATGAACCCAAGGCAGTGTACATAATCCTCCTCTCCGTTTTATCATCACAACAACAACCCTGTGAGGTAGGTTGGGCTGAGAGTTTGTGACTGGCGCAAAGTCACCCAGTGGGTTTCCATGGCCGAGTGGGGACTAGAACCCGGATCTCCCAACTCCCAGTCCAACACCTTAGCCACTACACCACACTGGCTCTTATAAGATGTTGTCTCGCAAACTGGAACTTGCCTGTTCAGACTACGTGTGAGTGAGTCATTGGGCCTGTTCAGACGACACTTCAGGCTCTGTGGTTAGCGAAACTGTGGTTGTCTGGGGGTTAGCACTAAGCACAAGCTGTCACACACAATACTTTAAACCACGCTTAGAGCTGCTAACCCCGCTGCAGACGGTCAGACTGTGCTAATTGAGTGAGCAGGGTTTAGCAAAAACGCATCACACAAGACGCCTTAAACCCTGCTGCTTAGCCCAAAGCCTTAACCAGCAGGGTTTAAGATGTCTTCTGAACAGGCCCATACAGTGAGAAGAGCCACAGCAGATAACAGACAGAAGTTGCCCAAAATCTAACGCATTGCAAAAAATTCATTTGTGTTGTTTGGGGGGGGGGGGGCCTTTGAAGGCTAGCTGCTGTGAAGAGAGAGCTGAAGGTAAAGGAGCTGCAGTTGCTGGAAGCCACGAGACGGCGTTTTCTGAAACACAAGCAAGATCAGCGGGAAATGGAGCTCAAACGACTCGATGATGAAATTGCAAGAAAGGTAACCCGTTCACATTTGGAGAAATGAGAGCGATGTCGCATCAGCATCTATATCAGCCTTCCTCAACCTGGGGCGCTCCAGATGTGTTGGACTGCATTTCCCAGAATGCCACAGCCAGCAGAGCTGGCTGGGGCATTCTGGGAGTTGTAGTCCAACACATCTGGAGCGCCCCAGGTTGAGGAAGGCTGATCTCTATGTTCATTGGCTTGAACCCGTGCTGCGCTTCACTATTTTCTTCAGTGAGCAAAACGCCCAAATCTTCCTTTAATGCAGTGAGTGCCCCCCACTGTGGCGCTCCCACCTTTCCTCGGTGATAATTCCCCTCCTTTAAGGCCTTTCTCACCCCCAAGCAAGAATCACCTCTCTCGCGCACGCTTGGTTTCCTCACCAGGACCTTTACGGCTCAGGCCCTACCCTTCCTACGCTCTCTGTGAGGACACAGAGACTTTATGCTTTCTAACCTTGTCCTGTTTCCTTCATTACCTCCCACTTGCACAGCTACAAACAAGGCGTAGGATTTTATAAGCGAAGAAAGCTTCATTAATTACAAGAATAAGTTGTTGAATAATAAACAAGTAACTCTTAAGTGGTTCTATCAATATAGATTCTCTCATAGAATCATAGAATAGCAGAGTTGGAAGGGGCCTACAAGGCCATCGAGTCCAACCCCCTGCTCAATGCAGAAATCCACCTTAAAGCATCCCTGACAGATGGTTGTCCAGCTGCCTCTTGAAGGCCTCTAGTGCGGGGACCGCACACAACCTCCCTAGGTAACTGGTTCCACTGTCGTACTGCTCTAACAGTCAGGAAGTTTTTCCTGATGTCCAGCCAGAATCTGGCTTCCTTTAACTTGAGCCTGTTATTCCGTGTCCTGCACTCTGGGAGGATCGAGAAGAGATCCTGGCCCTCCTCTGTGTGACAACCTTTCAAGTATTTGAAGAGTGCTATCATGTCTCCCCTCAATCTTCTCTTCTCCAGGCTAAACATGCCCAGTTCTTTCAGTCTCTCTTCATAGGGCTTTGTTTCCAGACCCTGATCATCCTGGTTGCCCTCCTCTGAACACGCTCCAGCTTGTCTGCGTCGTTTTTGTATTGTGGAGCCCAGAACTGGACGCAATACATCTAGATGAGGCCTAACCAGGGCCGACTAGAGAGGAACCAGTACCTCACGTGATACTGGTTCCTCTCTATTCGGCTGTACATAATACTCCAAAATCAATCTCTCAAAGAAACCTTGCACAATCACCACAGACTCAATCAGTTCTCAATACTAAAATCCTAATTCTGGTCTATACCCAATTTCACATTGTCCCTCACCCATCCTATCCTGATCTAAACCCTCTCGCATCAAATCCCTGTCCACCTCACACAGGCACAAGCACCGACTTTATATAGTGCACACACACACACTTCTCACTCTCTCAGCCCATCATCTCACACATGCAAATCCAGCGTTCTTATGCTAGAGGTACTTACCACACCACAGATCAATAACAAGACTACACAGTTACAGACATAAACTCAGTATGCACAGACGTAGAATAATAAAAAAGTAGAGTTGGAAGGGGCCTATAAGGCCAATGGGTCCAACCCCCTGCTCAATGTAAAGTCACAGTAACCTGTTCACGTTTGGAGAACGGAGAGCGATGTCACCTGGAACATCAGCGTTTATTATGTACATTGGCTTGACCCATGCTGTGTTTCATTGTATTTTCTTCAGTGAGCGAAATGCCCAAATCTTCTTTAATATTGTGATTGCCTCCAATTTGGGACAACTTTAGAAAGGGATTAACCAAATCCATGGAGGATAAGGCTGCCCATGGCTACTAGTCTTGATGGCTCTATGTTACAACCAGTGTCAGGGGTGGTATATCTCTGTGTACCAGTTGCTGGGGATCATGAACAGGGATCTGCTATTGCACCCATGTCCTGCTTATTAGCTTCCCACAGGTATCTGGTTGGCAATTGCAGTAACAGAACGCTGGATTTGATAGGATTTTGCTCTGATCCAGCGTAACCCTTCTTAAGTTTTTTTATATCATCTTAGAAAGTTGCTGGCCGAGGTTCCCAGTGGGGTTATCCCATTCAGCATAAGTGCCAGTTCCAACTCCTGTCTCCAACCTCTGCCTTTACACACCTATCATCAAACATCAATATCTTTGTCCTTCTCTGGCACTGACCAAGCCAAAAGTGAAGTGTTGAACAAACAGCTGTCTTTCCCTTCAGGGAATGGCTCCTGGAGCAGTCTGTTATTTCCCCCAAAATTGGGCCCGTTGGCCACATTCTCAAGGTTGGCAAGGGGCTGGTCGCTCTCCGTGGCCGAGCAGCTGGGAGTGAATGTGAATCCAGCCCTAACACAGCATCACGGTGGGATGGGTTCAGCCTCCCTTGGCCTAAAGAGCTAGCTGTTACTGGATTCAATCCCCTCAGCAACCTGGGCAGAGGCTGATCCATGCAGAAGACCCTGCCTTTTTGCCAGATGGCTTTCCCCTCCACCCCGTGGTTTGCAAACCCAGTGAAAAATACTGTATTTAGATGAAGATGTCGGGAACGAAGGAAGACTGTCTTCACTCATTTGACCTGACTCCCTGTGTCTCTTCCAGACGTCCATGAGAGAGCAAGAAACAGCCGCTACGGTTCAAGATGTAGAAGTGCGGCAGATGGAGCTCGAGACGCAGAGACGGCTTTTTGAGCAGGTGCGGGCGGGCGGGTCCCGGGACGGAGTGCAGGAGGTGAAAAAGGCTGGCATCTTGCTGGGCTCATGCCTTGCCGCAGTCCTTGCACTGTGGGTCAGCGCCAGTGGGTCAGATACATCTGGACAGGGGATTTCTCTCTGCCAGCAAAGATGAATGCCCCCTGTCTCCTTGTTCAGCAAGGAGGTTTATGGGAGTTTTTATTCTTTCTTTGCAAATCTGGCCCCGTTATTGTTTGGATCAGGAATGAGACAAAATGCCAAAGAACTTGGGCAGGGATGGAGAACCTCCCATCTGCGACGGCCTGGGAGAGGCCCACATCCAGCCCACCAGGTTCCCTGCCTCATCTGCTCTGATCACTAATTGGGGAAATGACGGTGTCCCTGCTCCCCAGGCACACGGCGTTAATCCATCGTTGCCAATCGAGACTTTTTAAAAGCTTAATTGCAGAGAGGCGGGGGCATTTTCGTGGGGCACAGCTGCTGGGAACAGAAGGGCTACCCCCCCATATGGCAACCCCCCACCCTTTGGTACCAAGTGGAGGGGCGAGTTATTTATTTATTGCATTTATATACTGCCTTTTTTCCTCCAAGGAACCCAAGGCAGTGTACATAATCTTCTTCCTCTCCTTTTTATCCTCACAAGAACAACCCTGTGAGGTAGGTTGGGCTGAGAGTCTGTGACTGGCCCAAAGTCACCCAGTGAGCTTCCATGGCTGAGGGGGGACTAGAACCCCGATCTCCCGACTCACAGTCCAACACTCCAGCCACTACGCCACACTGGCTTTTTCAATGAGACACTTTTAAAGGCTGACTGCAGGGGTGGAGGGGCAGTGTGTGTGTAGGGAGGCAGACAATCATGTCACAGGTCCATGTGCTAGCAGTGGGGTGCCCCACTCACTTTGGGATGTGGCCCCAAGCATGCTTGCTGAGACCCAGCTCAGCCCACAAAAAGCTCAGTGCCAAAAAAAAAGGCTGATATAGGGCCGCCTTTCCCAACCTGAAACCCTCCAGATGTTTTGGACTTCAAATCCCATCATCCCCAGGCAGCATGACCATTGACCAGGAGAACATCAAGTTGGGGGAGGCTGAAATAGGGGCTTGCTACTTCAAAGGCGTTGTTTGTGTCAGAGCTTTGCTTGAGGAAAGTGTGGGAGAAATATCTTGAAAGAGGATGCCAGATGAAAATCAAACATAGCCATACAATACCGCGGGTAGCCCAATTGCCCCAGAATAGCCCACAACAACCTTCTGGAGCTGATGTAATTCCAATAGGGACACCCGAGCAGCCAGCCACATCTCCAAGAAATGATTGAAGCAAACCGAATGTGATGGCCCAACATGGCCGCCAACTAGAAGCAAGGCACTCCCAACTGGCTGCGCCATTTTGAAATATTATTCCTCTACTGTGGGTTTAGTTTGTGGCGGAGAACCCCTTAATATTTCATGCCCGTCTCTCACCAGCGTCACGCCACGGTGGCCTTTCATTCATTTATTATATTTCTGTACTGCCTCGAGGCCGAAGCCCTCTGGGCAGTTCACAAAGAAGTCTTTGTCTCGACAGAAACTTGTCAAAGAGCAGGAAAGTTTGACGCGGGAAGTCAAAGGGGAGCTGGACACGAGCCGGAAAAAGGTGGATCTCGAAGAACGCCTGCTTCAGAGGCTGATTGAAATGGAGCCGGATGGAGAACGGAGGGCTCGACTCGTAAGAATCCTGCAATTTCCAACAGACGAGCAGAAATGGTTTTTAGCTACAATTTTAAACCTTATGCTGAAATGCTGTAGAGTTCCTTTCACAGCTTCGGAAGGAAAACTTTACATCCCGTTGAAGGAACCTGTGCCATTTTTCTCTCTAAGATAGGCTAGGAGAGGATTTATTTATTTATTACATTTATATACCGCCCCATAGACGAAGCTCTCTGGGCGGTTTACAAAAGTTAAAAACAGTGAACGTTAAAAACAAATACACAGAAATTTAAAAGCATAAAAACAACAATACCCATTTAAAACAACTATTCTGGGGTCAGTTAAAAAAACCTCAGCATATGTTGTTAGCTGCCTGGGAGAAGAGAAAAGTCTTAACCTGGCGCCGAAAAGATAGCAATGTTGGCAGTACAGAGCAACTGTATACATATACTGTATACCCAGAAATAAGCCCCCTTGGGCCTGTTCAGATGACACGCTAAGCCATGGTTAGGCCGCTAACTCTTTTGCAGCAAGTGGTTAGTGAGTGTGTTTAAACAGTGGTTATGTAGCCACCATGGTTAGGGATGGTTCACACGACATGCTTAAGCCATAATGTTGAGCTCAAAATGCTTAACCATCATGGCTTACCGTGTTGTCTGAACAGGGTCACTGGGCTCAGTGGGACTCAGTCCCTGGTAAATTTGTATAGGGCTGCAGCCTTCTACTCAAATGTTTGTTTTGTTGTTCTTCTGCCACTCCCACCTCCCAAGGGACAGGTATATCCCGCTGCTGGCATCGTTCAAATTAACTCTCCTGTGTCAAGAGAATGTGTAAAAGGGGCTTGAAAGTTGCAAGAGGAACACAGGAAATTGCCTTCTACTGAGTCAGAGCATTGATCCATCTTGCCAAGTACTGTAGACACTGACTGGCAGCAGCCCTCTAGGGTATCTATATAGCTGCCCATGTCTAGTCATCTTCAAGGTTAAAGAAGATTGTCGGGTATCTCAACCTTACAAACAAGTCTGCAAAAGTTACGAGCCTCCCACACCAATGCTTTCTAGCCCACCTGCCCCCAAATACCCATGTTAGTCATTGGTGGATTGGGAGCAAGGGAGAGAAGCCGTGATTTTTGTAAAGCATCCCTTCTTAATTGCCTGGGAAGAGTTTTTACTCACCCCAGGTGACTAGGCAGCTGGCTGGTTACAAGCTTGGTGCCTCGCTCAAAGGAATGGGTGCAAAGTCCTCAAGGTCAATCTCTCCCTGACAAGGTTTGTGTCCTCTTAGCTGGTCGAAGAGAGTTTGGCCAAAGCCGATCAAGAGCACACCGACACCGGCTGGCAAGCTCAGGTCCTGCGGAAGCAAAGGTGCGACGATGTAGACCGTGGTGTCTGCTATCAAGAGCTAGCCAAGCTCCTCCATAGCAACAGAGTGACAGAGGCGGAGCTGCTTGACACAATGAAAGAGGCGGAGGCCCAGAAAGTGAGTGTTTCAAGGCCACCCAAAGTCGGCCACACCTCTGCTGTAGAGTGGCTGGCTGGATGAAAGAGCAAGCGGCCAGATGGCCGCCCACCACCAGTTCCTGGACTGATGAGCCGCTCACGAGCGAAGGTCGCATGGCCCCAAATCGACCTCTGGCATAGCTCTTGTTTGGGGCATCTTACAGCTCGGTGCAGCGCAAAACGGGGACCTAATTGTTCCGTCTTGCTGCCCCCTCAGTTTTCCACCTGGGGTGAGGCCTGCAGTTCCTTCTGCTTTTCTCGCCGTATTACTGAAAACCGATCTGGCTGTGAAACGGAGCCCTTGGAAGCCCGCTGGCCATGCCCCCAGCCATCACATGCTTTAGGCTTTCTGCACATTAAATGGTGCTTGTGCAGAAATCCTCTAGTCGAGGAAGCCATCTATGTCCCCAAGCATATGTCCAGTCTGTGAGGTCTTCCGTAGCAGTGCTATATTTTCCTCCTTGTGCTCTTCCAAACTACAAGCGTGGAGGTTTGTACTCTCTGCTGGTAATGAGGGCCAGGGTTTTGGCCTTCAAGGGGACATTTTAGGTGCCCGTTTGCTGTTCAGAGGGGGGGGCACTTTTTACACCGCGATGACAGCATAGGTTTCGAATTGCGGTGGGTGGGAGAGGGCTCCTGCCTTTTCAACGGTTCCTTTTTATTTGGGGCTGCTGACAGTGTTTCTCCATTGCATGCAGTTCCTTCAAAAAACAGCAGCCCAGTTGCTTGCTTGGCCCAGCCCAACCGTGATTCATCCTCTTATGCCAAGGGGTGGGAATCTCAGGCCCAGGGGTCCAATCCGGCCCTCTTGACAATCCAGGCTGGCTCTGCAGGGTTCCCCAGGGGGCTCCTCCTCCTCCTCCCAACCACCAATCATTGGGTGGATTCCTGACTTTTGCACTGGTTTTCCCCCATCCTAAGACTCCTAAGGTTTAATAGCTGGCAGTAAGAGCTTTAAGTGACAGTGTGCTGGCATTTTTGTCTCCGCCCCCTTGGCCTTCAGCCTTGCCCACCACTGAAATGTGCCCCCCCCCCCCCCCCCGCGGAGCTTCTCCGCAATTGAATTTGGCTCTCGGGCTGAAAGGAGTTCCCCACCCCTGTGTTACACCCTGCCTTTGGCTGCCTGTAGAAAGCCCTGCTGCAGTTCAAGGCCCTGGGCTGGACACTGAGGCATGCCACGCCGCACACCTCCTCGTCCTCCGCCTCCTCCAAACTAATGGTTTTCTCTGCCTCTGGCAGAGGGAGCCACAAAATGTGGCCCTGGTTATTACGCTACCGGCACATATCAACATTATGCCACGTTAGCTGCCATGGCTTCTTCCAAAACAGCTTTCCCCAACCCTCCTGACGTTTTGGACTTCAACTCCCATTGGCCCCAGCCAGCATGCCCTATGGTCAGGAATATTAAGGGTTGTTCACTCTACATCCAGTAATCCCAGCTGTGGGAGTAAGCTATAAAAATAAGCACGTGGGGCATTAGCAGAAGTATTATTATTATTTATTATTTATTTATATAGCACCATCAATGTACATGGTGCTGTACAGATAACACAATAAATAGCAGGACCCTGCCGCGTAGGCTTACAATCTAATAAGTTGTAGTAAACAATAAAGAGGGAAGGAGAATGCGAACAGGCACAGGGAAGTGTAAACAGGCACCGGGTAGGGTGAAGCTAAACAGCATAGAGTCAGAACAAACTCAATATTTGAAGGCTATAGGGAAAAGAAAAGTTTTTAGCTGAGTTATTATCTCCTTCCTCTTCTGCTGTGGCACCCATCTCCTCTGCCGCCTCCCCTGCCTCCCCCTTCCCCGTTTATTAGAGATCTTCTCTTGTGAGTATAAGAGGTTCCTGGCATATGTTTTAGCTGGAATAACTAGGTGCAGAGAATGGGATTGTGGTGACATACCAGGTTTTAGTTGCCTCTGCCTTTTGGACGCGATACAATACCCTTGCAGTATAATACCTGGTCAATTTATTTATTTTTGTATTAATATTTGTTGCATTTATAATCCACCCAATAGTTAATGTTCACTGGGAGGATTACAATTGGGTAAAAAACTAAAATGCCATAGAACAGTTTAAAATATAAAATACAATACAAATATTTAGAAGAATACAGTACAAAATAATGCAAAACAATGACACAGAAATCGCTAAAACAGCCATTACACACTAGAACGAGGTCTTTAAAATGCCTGGGTGAAACGAAAGGGCTTTGCCTGGCGCCGAAAAGATGCGAGGGGACCTCTTTGGGAAGTTCCTTCCATGAGCGGAGGGCTGCAACTGAGAAAGACCCAGAGTGTTACTTTGGAGCAGTGTGGACGCTTCCCAAACCAATATTGAAAATACTTGTTATATCCCAAAAGTTGTGAACTTCCGTAAGAGTCTAGAAATTGGTTTTAAGACACTCTTAAACTAGTTTCGGAGATTCAAGAGCCAAGAACTCCAGCTCCCCCTTTTTTCTTTTCTTTTTTGACAATAGCATATCATTCAATAATTTTTAAGTGTCTTTAACCATAGGCTCTTCCTCCTCCTCATCCCCCCCTGCTCTTTTTGATGGAAGCGTCCTGATTTTTGTTTGTCTTGCGTCAGTGGAAGGAGGTTCTAGAAAAGAGAGAGCAGCTGGCAGCAGAGCAGGCCGTTACTGCCGCTTTGGATGCCAACAGGAAGCGGTTTCTAGAGCGTGAAATGAACGATGCAATAGAACTGGCTGGAAAGCTCCAGGATGAAGATGGCTATTTTGGTGAGTGTATTACATGTACAAGGAGTCTCTGGATCCACCATGGATGCAGACAGTGTTGCATTAAAAAATGGAAGAAAGATAGAGCATTCTCTTGTTAGTCTTTCTCTCTCCCCCATATATTACATTAGTTTATGGCATTCGTAATATCTATGCATATGTCTTATATATATTTATTTATTTATTACATTTCTATACCGCCCAATAGCCGGAGCGCTCTGGGCGGTTCACAAAAACTTTAGTGTAAGCCTTATTACTCAAGATCTACCAGACTGATTTTTCTCACTTTTGTTTTAAACAGAAGCTTGAGCAGTGTAGATGTGCAGAAAATTTTGAAAGTTCAATAAAGTTCGAAGGTCGGGTTTTAATAGCATTTTCCCCCGTGATAAACAGGCAGGGTAGCCCTTCCACCGGCAGAATGACAGTCTGTTCGACCAATCAGTATGGCGTGAAAATGGGCCCCAGGAGCAGCTGCACATTTAGGCTGTCTCTGCCAGTGGTAGGGGGAAGAGGACGGAGACAGCCAATCAGGGCACATGAGGGAGGGGGGTAGGGCCTTGCCTCATGCAAATTTTGGAAGGGGGATTCACTTTGCACGTGTCACATTTTCATTATTCACTAGCTGTACCCGGCGTAACATACGCCGTTGTAGCATATCTTAAAGTTTATTCATTAAATATCATAGCGGGGGCGCGGGCTGCTTGGAGGCCGCCAATACAGCGCCGTCTGACAGACCTGGGGGGCAGGGAGGTCGGGGGGAGGGGAGCAGGTGTCCCCCTCCCCCGGGGTTCCTGTCAGCCTTGGGCCGCCCACCCAGCTCACATGAGATTAGGCCGAGGCTTCGGCTCGCAGCAGGCGAGAGGCCTCCCACCCGGCCACCAAGGGCCCTGGCCATGCCTCGCTCATGCTCTGGACCGTGGCGCTGCCCCCTTCGTGGGGTGGGGAAGCAAAGAGGCAGTTCTATGTTACCTAGGGAGGTTGTGGGCTCTTCCACACTAGAGGCATTCAAGAGGCAGCTGGACAACCATCTGTCAGGGATGCTTTAGGGTGGATTCCTGCATTGAGCAGGGGGTTGGACTCAATGGCCTTATAGGCCCCTTCCAACTCTGCTATTCTATGATTCTATGAAAGAGGGGTAGGATTACCTTGGAAAGCCCAGAGGAGTCGGGCGAGGGGCTTAGCAACCTGTATCAGCTGAAGCTTTTACGGAAACATAAGTGTTTTATATATATAGAAGATGAGCCCCTCTGTGGTGAGGAGACTGAGGGGCAAAAAAGAAGAAAAGGAGCAGGACTACTAGCACCCATGGCAACGTGGGATTTACAGTAGCGTGTATATATCAGGGCAATTTATGACACGAAGTAAAAACAATACAAGATTTTTAAAGATGCCAATACATAAAGCACTAAAGTGCTTACAAACGGAGGGCTACTTCCGGCGTCGTTCATGTCGTCTTCCGCTTGCACAGTGAGACTTGCCCTTTCTCTCCCCCACTTGTTGTGCACCCCAGATCTGTTCGACAGACTCACCCAACCCTTTGGAGCAGATTTGGGTAGGGGTGTTCTGTGGGGGATGCAGGGAGAGGGGCAATCGGTTTCGTCAGCGGTGTCCATTCCACTGGGCTGTGTCATGGGATACAGCCCAGAATAAACTACACTGTAAAACTACCAGCATATAAGTAGCCATTTAAGGGCCTGGGAGCATAGGCATGTTTTTGTGCGGCCCCGAAAAGAAAATGGATTTAGGCAGAATCGCCTGACATGGCATCAAAGTGAAGCAAATGTAATGTTTGCCGTCCAGTGGACAGCCCTAGTGTGGATACAGGACTGATCTTGGACCAGGCACACTCGGGTTGGAATCTTACTCAGTGGTGAACCAGAGTCAAACTAACCTACTTCACAGGGATACGTTTATACTTATTTATATTTAATAGTTGATAGAAAATTGTATAAAGTAAGCCTTTGGTTTGCCAATGCAATCAAACCGGCACAACTTCTTTATGAGTCAGAGTATAACATTTAGGTGGCCTGTTGATAAAATACTACTTCGCACGCACTGCACCCAGCCACACTGGTAACCTCGCAAGACACCTGTCCATTTTCTGCAGAGAGACTACGCGATTTGAGAGCCTCCCAAACCCGGCAAGGTTTGGAATTTGATCAGACACCCAGGAAGACTCAGTCACAGCCTGGCAACATCTGTTTAAACGATTCGTCAGGAGTCAATTCATCGACACAATGTAAGCAGGTTAACATTAGAACCGAACTAGACACCATGTTTCTCAGGTCGTTTGCTCTTGTGTCATTGTTTTTTCTTGAACGACGAGACAGCATGGGGGGAGGGGGGGTGGGCAAGCCAGATTGGGATTGTAGCATAGGGGGATAGAGGGGTCATTGCAGAGATCAGGTAGGGGGAACTCTGAGCAGGACCATGGCATCAAAGTCTCCCTTTCCTGTGCATCATAGTCCCAACTTGGCTTGGAGGGATGTACGCTTGACTATGGAAGAAGTATCAGCAATGCAAGGGCAGGCTGTCTAATTTACTCCTTAACACACCCGCACAAACAAATAAATGGCTCCTTCTCTACTCTACAGGGTACATTTGGCTGGTGATTGCTTGAGATAACCCAATGCATAATATGGACTTTGTTCCTTGTCTGGATTTACAGATTAGAAGTGGGAGATGGGTCCAACCAGTTAGAGCAGCCTTCCTCAACCTAGTGCCCTCCAGATGTTTTGGACTACAACTCCCAGGATTCCTGACTGTTGGCCATGTTGACTGTGGCTGATGAGAGCTGAAGTCTAAAACATCTGAAGGGCACCAGGTTGGGGACGCCTGAGTTAGAGCCACATCAGAAAATACTTGCTCTCTCCCGTTCAAACTTTCCTATAGGCATAAGAGAACCCTTAAATTCTCTCATCTCAAGAGCTCCAGGTTTCATTCATAGCTTTTGGCAAGGGGCTCAGTCAACACATTTGAAAATCCAATTGTAGAAATGTTTCCCCCCTAACTACTTGCTTACTGACACCTTCCAAGACTTCTAAAAGTTAGAAATACTAAAAGATCACATTTCCAATTACATTTTTCAAGAAGGCACAACTTGGTGCTGCTTTGATCTTGAAAAGACACAAACTTTGGATTGAATCCAGACATAGCCGTGCTTAGAATTTGGCCCATTGAAATCAATGGGACTCAATGGATATGCCCTAAATACGATTAAGTCTGAATTGCACCACTTTGAGCTTATGATCCTGGAGTTTTCATTCACATCTCTCCTTCCAAGTCTCTTTAGACCGAGGACGGCAAAATCTGGAAGCTAAAGAGCGGGAATTGATGGCAGACGTTAGACAGCTGAGGCAAAAGCTCATGGCACAGGCTCGGGCAAAGTATACCCCAACACCAGATGCACAGTGGAGCAGCTGAAGGGTCACAATCCGATTGTAAATAGATGTTTTCACTAAGATTTTAAGTAGCTGCAGCAAATGGATTGCAAGGACTGTTTTTATACCACTCCGACTACATCAAATTAATTTTACACCAATCTAAATGCTTTGAGATATTTTTGTACATACCAATAAAATATTCAATCAAGTTTAAACTTATTTTTTTAACAAATCTAGTTAAGTAAACATAAGCTTTTAAATAAAGCATCAACATCACAAGTGTGTTGATATATAAGAGCTTGTAGCTTAAAACCAATTATCTTTCTCTAACAGAAAAGAGTTCTGTGACCTATTGTGCGTGGAGGTAAGCTTGTTTTGGTCCCCTTGATTTGTATAGGTCTGAATCTCTGCACAAATTTGAGTTTATATGTGTAATCTTATGCATGTTTTGACTGTGACTGCTGACAAAATGAATGTTTACTACTGTCAAACGTAAGGCTATCACATACTAATTTTAAAATAAGCCTCCTTTACCAACCCGCCCAGTCACTGAGGTCATCAGAGGGCATGCTTCTGGTGGTTCCACATGGACCAATAGCCCAGCTGGAGTCCACCAGGAGAAGAGCCTTTAGTGTGGTGGCCCCTTTTCTTCGGAATTCTCTACCCTGGGAGTCAGGCAGGCGCCAACACGGCTGTTTTCTCCTGTGCACCTCCTGAAAACAGTTCTTTTCCAGGAAGCATTCCTTGACTGACAATCATGGTTTTTATTGGTACTGTGTTTTAAATTGAACTATTTTAATATGCTGTTTTAATCTTTTTATCTTCTTGATGTTTTATTCCTATG
The DNA here is from genome assembly GCF_023053635.1 of Elgaria multicarinata webbii. Classification (NCBI taxonomy): domain Eukaryota; kingdom Metazoa; phylum Chordata; class Lepidosauria; order Squamata; family Anguidae; genus Elgaria; species Elgaria multicarinata. The sequence continues at coordinate 98,819,066 of NC_086177.1, forward strand.
GTCACCACTCTGGAATCTATTTTAGACATGGAGTGGTATATAAATATTGTGAATAAATAAATATTAGGGGAAACACATTGTTCCAGCCCCAGTATACATGACCAAAACCTTCATCTGGAAAATAAGTATGTTCGGGAAAATACTGCAGCCAAGCCTGACATACTTCTTCTGTTTGTAGGGAATTATGATTTTGAGGAGTATTAAGCCATGCATTTCTCCTACATTGTACGAAGGTGCAGTCCACAGGGACTTGTGCCACAGGCTTTTTCTTTTTTAAAAAAAAACGTTTCCCCAACTTGATCTTCCACTTTTGGGGACTACAACTCTCAGCATTCATGATCATTGTCCATGGTGGCATACAATCAAAAAGAAATGACCCAAAAGGAAAATGCACTGCGTGGGTGGGGAGGGGAGCAAAACACAGGAGCTACTTCTTCATTTCAGCATTGTTCTTTCTGCCAGGGAAGGATGGCATAAGCTCCGTGCAGCTCTTCCTGCTCTGGCCCATGCATGGGGCTTGGTTGGTCTTGCCTTTGCCATGACGTTCCTCCCGGAAGGAAGAGTGTGCAGCGTTCCCAGTGGCCTTTGTTTCTTTGGCCAATGGATAAGGCCAGAGTCTGCAGTCCAAGAGAACATATACTGCATACATAGTATAAATAGCATGGTACAGAGCAGGGACCCTGTTGCCATATAGAACTCCTTCACTACCTTTTCCTGCAGTTGCGACTTCCCGCGCTTCCTGAAATAGAACAGCAGCCCTGTGCTTGGGGCCCAGGAATCTCCCTTCTGGATCTGATTGAAATGCTGACTTTAGAAGCTCGCTGGCAGTACGGATTTGTTGTGGGGAAGGGGACAGTTGTTTCAATTAAGAGTGTTATTTAAGCCTTAAAGCGACAACCAAGCTTTAAGCACCCACCACTGATTTTGCCCACGTCACTTCCGTTTGATCTTTGCCTGGAAGCTCCTTGGGCACAAAGGCCTGGATATTTTTTGTTGGTGGTCTTGATGGGACTCTTATCAAGTGCAACGTCTGCTGATAGCAAAATCTACATCAGGATGTAGAACCTCTTTCAGACTTCTTTTTAGAGTGCTTTCTCCTACTGGAGGTTAGCTATCATGACAGCTATTTTTGTTTTTGACGCCACAGCTCTAAATAATTGTATAGAAGTACAGCTATGCCTAAAGGCCTAACTATTTTGGAGCAGTTTTGAGGGGTCGTATGCCAATCGGGGTGGGGGGTAGAGGCAAAAAAAATCCAAAGTAGCCGGGTATTTTAGCTTAAAGCACTTCCTGCTAGTAGCTAAGCTTATGCGAAGCGTTTCATCCTTTCAGAATGAGGAAAAACTGCACAAAAGTTGGATGCTCAGTGGCTGAGGGAAAAGGTGGGGCATGGGAAGAGGGGTGCAGCCATGTAAGGAATCTGGAAGAGCCATGTTGGGCACTTGGCCTGTAGGTTGGGCACCCTTGGTCTATATAATGTCCTGAGATACATAAAACATACCAGTTCAAAAATATTCCAGCTCTCTTCACTTTTTTCCCTCCATTTCTCCAACCTCAGCTTATGCCTTGCTCTTCTCCACCCCTTCCTTTGCTCTTGCAAGTGGGAGCCTCCAACCCTGTCCAAATTTATTTTTTTTCAAGGGGGTTCCAATTATTCCATCTCCCTTCAATGCTCAGATGCGGAATACCATTGCTTATACAGATAAAGCAACACCACCGATGCACAAAAGGTGTCCACAAGTTCTGGGGATACTAGAAATTTCAAAATAAAAAATCTTTAATGGGGGGGGGGGGGAAATGACCCATCACCAAGCGAAGGAGACAGCAGTAAAGGCTTTCAACTAAAGTATGGTAATAAGGCATTAATATAATTTGAATACAGATATGCAGTGAGCATGCATTTAAAATCAAGTCTAACTAACAGCATGACCCTATACATGTTTAGGGCCAAAGCAGACATTACTTTGAATCCCTATCTAGCAGCTAAGTCTTTCTCTAGAGTAGGCACAGGGGGCTGATCCCACTCCTTTAACCCCCAATCCCACATTCCCGATCCGGACTGGAGGGGTGAGGTGCCCAAGGGAGAGACATATGGCCAGATCTACACCAGGCAGGTTATAACACTTTAAAAACTATATGGAGTGTGTCCTGGGCCCAACAGTTGTCAATACCCTTATAAACTGTTTTAAAGCAGTAGTGTAGACAAAGCAATGTCTATTTTGGCCCCTTGCTCAGAACTAAATCTCACTGAGTAGGCATGCATACATGGGTGAGGAGCCATGCTTACTCCCAGGTAAACACGCCTCGGGTTGCAATCTTATATGTGCACTTACTTGGGAGTCTCAGAAAATTCATAGAATCATAGAATAGCAGAGTTGGAAGGGTCCTACAAGGCCATCGAGTCCAACCCCCTGCTCAATGCAGGAATCCACCCTAAAGCATCCCTGACAGATGCTTGTCCAGCTGCCTCTTGAATGCCTCTAGTGTGGGAGAGCCCACAACCTCCCTAGGTAACTGGTTCCATTGTCGTACTGCTCTAACAGTCAGGAAGTTTTTCCTGATGTCCAGCCGGAATCTGGCTTCCTGTAAATTGAGCCCATTATTTCGTGTCCTGCACTCTGGGAGGATCGAGAAGAGATCCTGGCCCTCCTCTGTGTGACAACCTTTTAAGTGTTTGAAGAGTGCTATCATGTCTCCCTTCAATCTTATCTTCTCCAGACTAAACATGCCCAGTTCTTTCAGTCTCTTCATAGGGCTTTGTTTCCAGACCCCTGATCATCCTGGTTGCCCTCCTCTGAACACGCTCCAGCTTGTCTGCGTCCTTTTTGTATTGTGGAGCCCAGAACTGGACGCAATACTCTAGATGAGGCCTAACCAGGGCCGAATAGAGAGGAACCAGTACCTCATGCGATTTGGAAGCTATACTTCTATTAATGCAGCCCAAAATAGCATTTGCCTTTCTTGCAGCCATATCGCACTGTTGGCTCATATTCAGCTTGCGATCTACAACAATTCCAAGATCCTTCTCGTTTGTAGTATTGCTGAGCCAAGTATCCCCCATCTTGTAACTGTGCATTTGGTTTCTTTTTCCCAAATGTAGAACTTGGCATTTATCCCTATTAAATTTCATCCTGTTGTTTTCAGCCCAGCACTCCAGCTTATCAAGATCACTTTGAAGTTTGTTTCTGTCTTCCAGAGTATTAGCTATCCCACCCAATGTGGTGTCATCTGCAAATTTGATAAGCGTTCCCTGCACCTCCTCGTCCAAATCATTAATAAAAAGGTTGAAGAGCACTGGGCCCAGGACTGAGCCCTGCTCAGGAAGAATTCATTGGAAGGAAGGAACTTCCCAGTAAATAAATGCACAGGGTCGAACTGCGGGATGAACCCATTTCAACCAACTACATAAAGCGTGGGAAATCTCTTGTCCGGCCATCCTGTGACCTTCGATGGGTTGGTCGCCCTTACCCCCCACCCAACCCCCCACCCCCGTTGTCGTTTTAATACATTACAGCGTTGCTTCGCTTCCCGGAGTTAACCCCCCCAAAACGGAGATTTTGGAAACGAGGCGCTACGGTTTTAAATCTTTCGGAAAGGCAGGGATTTCCTTCCCTGGAGGGCGAAAAAGTTCCGCTGCCCCGTGTGAGGCTCGAACTCACGACCTTCAGATTATGAGACTGACGCGCTGCCTACTGCGCTAACGAGGCACGCGGAAAACGCTGCAACAAGTCTCAATAGGAATCGAGAAATCTCTGCGTTAGGTGAGTCCCTGGCGCCGCCTCTACTTTCTCTCGCAGAGATTGAGGGGGCTGCTGCAAGCTGAGGGCGTTTCCCCGTTTGCTTTGCGTGCTTTAAGCTAGCGGGGAGGAAGCAGACAAGAGCTGGTTCCCTTTTCCACGGGGAAGGAATCGGATTTGCACTAATTGCAATGAGAAACTGCCCCAGGGAGCTCACCTGCTGGGAGGCGGAGGGGAGCCCCGCGCCTCCCCTCCCAACCAAGGTCTGCTCTCCTTGGGAGGTAACGATGACATACCTGCACCTTCCGTGCAAAGCACTGCTCCGAAGGTAGGGTGACCCTATGAAAAGGAGGACAGGGCTCCTGTATCTTGAACAGTTGTATTGAAAAGGAAATTTCAGCAGGTGTCATTTGTATATATGGAGAACCTGGTGAAATTCCCTCTTCATCACCACAGTTAAAGCTGCAGGTGCCCTGCCCTCTTAAATCTCTAGTATAGCTCCTGCAGCTTTAACTGTGGTGATGAAGAGGGAATTTCACCAGGTTCTCCATATATACAAATGACACCTGTTGGAATTCCCTTTTCTATGCAACTGTTAAAGATACAGGAGCCTTGTCCTCCTTTTCATATGGTCACCCTATTTAAAGCCTGCCAAACTAGCAGTCATCACCATCCCTTGTGAGAGTGAATGCCCTAAGTTAGTGACACACTATGTTATATGTATATACATGCACACACATTCTGTGTCACTCCAGATGCTGTTGTACTCCATCTCCCAACAGCCCTGGCCAGCATTATGAGAGTTAAGTTGAGTCCGGACGACACGGTAATCAACGGTTGTTTCCCATTCTGTTCCTATTACTCCACCCCAGTTTATTAGCATGTTCTCCGAAAGCCCTAGAGTCCTGCAACATCTGGTGGATATAATCAAGGGCCATGTGTTTTCTTTCAACAGGTAGCCTTTCAACGGACAAAGCATTTCCCAGCTCTGCCTTTTCATGTTTTTAACTTTTGTAAACCGCCCAAAGAGCTTCGGCTGTGGGGCAGTATATAAATTTAATAAATAATAATAATATCAAGAGAAGATTTCGCTGCTGAATACTTTCCTTTCATTGTCCTGCTAAAGGTGTAGTTTTACTATACCTCTACTGGAGTTTTACTAGAGCTTTTCTACAGGCCAATGCATGCCAATTTAACAAGGGTGGTGAACTGGTAGCCTTCCAGATGTTGCCAGACTGCAGTTCCCATCATCCCTATGCTGGCTGTGGCTAATGGAGCTAGAGTCCAACAGCATCCAGAGGGACGGAGGTTCTTCGCCCTGCTATATAGTCTACACCACACAAAGGCATCAGGAGACTTTGAAAGATCAACACAGGCCAAGCCCAATAACTTTAACACATGTGATGCATCGTCAGTTTTTAGCTGGTCTGATTGAAGCTGACAGGCTGTTATTTACGTGTCCAGTTAATTATTCCAAATGACTCTCTCCTCTGTAATTGCTTTTAGCAGGTTGCTGGCTGTTTGTTTGTGGTTCGTGATGCAGCTGCAGGCAGATGTTGAGGACAAAGCTGTGGCTCATTCATGTCAAGTAACCCACTGGATCATAAAGGTTGGTGCATAAATGAACGAGGTAGAAAGAGATCTTCATATAGGCCTCTCCTCACATGCGTCTCCCCTGGGACTTTCTGCTTTTAGGCGTTTACACCATGCTGTGAGAATTAGAACTGCTGGATCCCTACAGCTTTTTAAATTGCCCCGTACAGCTTGTGACCTAATAACAATGTAGCCTGCCACCATTGGAATAATACAAAATGTCCTATTAGATTTTGAGCATAAATGCTCTTCCTTGGGAAACATATACATTTTTCTTTAGTTTGATTTTTGTGACATGTGGTGCATGCCATTCAATGGAACCTTAACCCCAAGATTGTATGTGAAAGACAAAAATAGGGTAGCAGCCTTCATTGGGTTAGTCTAGGGGTGGAGAAACTTAGGCCCGTGGGCCAAATTTAGCCTGCCTGAGGTCTCTGTTTGGCTAGGGTGACCCTATGGAAAGGAGGACAGGACTCCTGCTTCTTTAACAGCTGTATAGAAAAGGGAATTTCAGCAGGTGCCATTTGTATGCATGCAGCACCTGGTGAAATTCCCTCTTCATCTCAACAGTTAAAGCTGCAGGAGCCCTGCCCTCTTGTCCAGTTGTAGGCCTTTTTTCTGTCTAAACATGCATGGAGTTGCACCTTAAGAAAATGGTTTTCCAATTGTTGCTTTTCTGTTTGTCTATCCAAGAGCCCCTGTGCATTGCACAAGGATTCTGAGAGTGTTCTAGCATGCACAATGAGTTCACCCAATCTAAAGCTGATCTTTTGAACCATGAGAGCTAGAACCTTGGCTTTTTTAAAAAAAGAAAAAGAAAAAGAAAAAAGTTGAGAATCCCAGAATGCTGAACTGTGTAGGCTTTTCTGGGCTTGCACAGTATTGCACATCGCACACAGCCCTAAACATAACTGTTGTCTTAGCACAATATCACAAATTATGCAGCATTAACTCAGGGATTCCTAGAAATTTGTTGCTGCAGACATTGGGTTTTATCCAGACTTGAGTTGTGCTTAGAGTAGACCCATTAAAATCAATGGGATATAAGATAGTCATTACTAACTTATGTCCCATTGATTTCAGTGGATCTACTCTAAGCAAGAATTATGTCTGGGTCCAACCCATTAGTAGTACCAGTGCGTAGTCATGGGTATTGCTTTTATGTTCTCCACCGCCCAGAGAGCCTCAGCTCTTGGGCAGTATAAAAATGTAATAAATAAATAAATACATCTATAGGAGTCTAATAAGCCTCTGATTTATCGCAAAAAATGTCCAATTATATTCGGGAATAATTTTTGTTTCTGTTTGAGCACCATTTTAATTCCTTGCCCTGTCAGACTGAATGACAGAGAAAAGGAAATGTATAATTAAATGAAAACTGAATAATGAGCAGCTGGGATCTCTCTTTTCTCTCTCTCTTTTCTTGGGCCCTGGGGAGAAGGTGTAACTTGCTCACATGAGCAAACAAATCAGCTTGAAACTTGACTACCATCCGGAGCATAATTGTTGCTGAAGTGCATCTGGCTAAGCTTGAGTAATTTCTCCCTTTTTTCAGTATACACCTGAAATCTAGGGAGAGTCGGATTAGGGCAATTCCCCTTAGGTCTTGAGGGTTGTGTGTCTTCGTTTACAAAGCTTGCTCTCCTTGACAAAAGAGAGTTTGAAACCCAGCACATCCAGCTGTGGTCAGCAGATCCTCCACTCCTGCAGTGCTTGCGAGTGGGGATTTTTGTTGCTTATACCCGATCCATCCCTTTGCTCTAGCGCACGGGTCTGGCGAAGGAACATGAACAGATCGAGACACATGGGCAAGATCCGAAGGCGGCTGGAGGAAGTCAAGAACTGGTCGTTCCGGCTGGCAAAAGTGGACTTTAGCCACAATGAAAGTGTGCGGATGGCCACCGATGCCCTCCTGGATGGCGGGTTCCCATCCTACTTGAAGGCCTTGGAAGATGAGGGGGAGGTGGACTTCCTCTCTACAGTGGAAGCCCAATACATCAAGAGGAATGCCAGGGAACCGTACTACTCCAGCGATGCACATGCGGATGGGGACGCTGGGCCACGGCAGGGTAACGATGCCCGCTCTCTCCCATCAGGAACGTACTTCCCCCTTGTCTCCGAGAACAGTGAACCAGCCCTTCTTCACACATGGATTGCGGCAGAGAAGCCCTACCTGAAAGAGAAGTCGAGTGCTACGGTATATTTCCAAACAGACAAGAACAGCAATATTAGGGACTTGATCCGCCGCTGCATCAACAAGACCTGTCAGGTACGGGGACGGCAATTTATTTTTATTCGTTATATTTATCGTGACATTTATAGCCCACTCTTGCAAGGAACCCTAAGTTGGCTTACATAGTCCTCATCCTCTCCATTGTATCCTCACAACAACCCTGTGAGGTAGGTTAGGCTGAGACTCAGTAATTGGCCCAAAGTCACCCACTGAGCTTCATGGCTGAGTGGAGACTAAAACCCAGATTTCCCAAGTCCCAGTTCAACACTCTAACCACTGAACTGCACTGATTGAACAAAGCCAGCTCTGATGTGCAGGCAGGTAAGACCAGGGCTGTCATATTGATTTCTGTTGTGGCAGGTTTGCCATACAAGTGTAGAGTACCCACTGCAAAAGAAACCCACAACCTTGAGATAGTTTAGTTTGTTGATTTATTAGTCCTCTTATATTTCAACTGAGTTGAATGTAGAGCTTCCTTTTGGCAGGTATCTATTATCCAATACTGAACGTCTCTGAGACCATATTGAAGAGAGGACCTGTTCAGACAACACACTAAGCTATGGTTAGGCCACTAACCCTTTTGCAGCAAGTGCTTAGTGACCTTGTTTAAGCCATGGTTATGTAGCCACCATGGTTAGGAATGGTTCACACGACATGCTAAGTCATGATTCACATGACATGATAAGCCATTGTTTAGCTCAAAATGTTTAATCACCGTGGCTTAGCATGTTGTCTGAATAGGGTCATTGAGAGAAAAGGGGAGCTACACCCCAGCTCCTTCAAGTTTATTGTGCCTTTAAACGAGGAGACTTGCCCTCCTGATGTTTTGAACTTGCACTCCCATCTGCCCCAGCCTGAATGGCCAATGAACAGGAATGCTGGAGGTTGTAGTCCAAAACATTTGGAGGGCATCAGGTTGGAGAGGCCTGGTGTACAGAGAGTTCTTTGTAGCCTCTAGCTCTACAGTTAAACATAGCACTATCACCTTTCTGCAGGTACTTGGAATTATAATATTGAACTACCTTTACAGGATGACTGAGATAAGAAACGTGAAGGGTTTTTTGAATACAAGTTCTAAATAAATGCTATTGGCAGTGCCACTGACTGTCTGTTCTCCAGGGACAATGTTTTCAGATCCTGGTGCTGTATTTCTGCTCCGCCAACCTATGTCCATTTCTACCCCCCACCCCAGGTTTTGGCCATACTGATGGATGTTTTCACTGATGCTGAGATCTTCTGCGATGTCTTAGAAGCAGCCAACAAGCGGAAGGTGTTTGTCTACCTGCTGCTCGATCACAGCAACCTAAAGCTCTTCACCGAGATGTGTGACAAGCTGCACATTGCAGAGGGCCAGTTCAAGGTATGCTTCACGCAGGTTGGAAAAATTCACAATGGACTCAAATGAGTTCAAATATCTGTGAATCCAACCTGCGGATTTCTCGAGCGGACTGGCTTTTTCCAAGATCCCTCCCCCGCCCTGGACTTCGTAGATTTGCAGACCCATTTTAAAATATTTATATTTCGGGAGTATTTGCACAATATCATTCACTTGAAATTGTGGATTTGCGCAACTGTGCATTAACTCTTGTGCTAATGTGCATTTACCAGCAAATGAAATTCTTGTACAAAAGTTCCGATTCCATCAGTGCGCAGATGATGGAATGAAGGACGCCTGGCAATCCGCAAAACACAGATGGAACGGATTTAACGAAATTGGTACAACCCTGATTCTTGTTAAGTCCTACAGATTTTTCCCCCAACTGGTTAGACTCTGTAGGTTTTTCCTTCCGTTGTGCAACTTCCCCGGAATCACAATGTAATAGTATATTGTTGACTTTGTTTGTTTGCTTGTTTGCTTTTTTAAGGCCAAAAAGAGTTCAGCCTCTGTATTGGGCTGTGTTTGGAACTGGTTCTACCATGTGGTAGGATGAAGCAGATAATTCAGGTGGTAGAGTTTTGATGCTATTCAGGGGTGGCAGCAAATTGCCAGTGGCATTTTAGATGTGTATATATACTTAAATATTATAAATAATAATAATAATTTATTTCTTACCCACCTCTCCACTTGGATCGAGGCAGGGAACAACAGCAAATATAAAACACATAAAAACTGATTAAAAACATAGTATACATGATTAAAACATCTTTAAAACATCCTAAAAACATTCTAAAATTCCACTGGATAGGGCTGCTGGAATAGACCATTTATTCCTTTTTTAATGCTAAAAGACTGTCAAGTTGACGAATCTCCTATATGGGCAAAGGGATTTTTCCACATCAGGTGATAATATGTCAGCCAAGCCCTGCTGTGCACAAGTTTAACATCTCGATTAGCTATCCTGTCTAACCGTAATCTGGCTCTGCCCGTGCTAATTTGGGAAAACAAGCTCTTGAAGACGGTTATGCCTTGGAAGCAAATTGACATGAAAGTCAGGTACATGAGGGTCAGTTCACACATTACGAGATGGGTGGATGCTTGTGTATGTTTTCACCCTGCAACTGTGGAGTGGCTGCATCTCATACATCTGCACCCTAGAGAAACAGTGCTGGGAGGCTTGGACAGTCCCACCTTAAAACGAGTACTTTTAATATTTCTCTCCCTTGAAAGCAGGACATGAAGTCTGCTTTGTAACAATGGTCAGCACTCCAGCTCTGAGCAAGCTGTGCCCCAAAGCAAATAGGATAGAAAACGTCCTGCCTCATGTTAGAGCCGGTTCCAAATATGGGAGGCTGAGGAGGTTCCAAATATGGGAGGCTGAGTTTGTTTGAAAAAGCAAGCAAGAAAACAGAACTTTGCAGTGTGGAGTGCTCCTTTTTATGGCTCCAGCCAGCCATGCCCTCCTCCACAGTACTCCATTACATTCCCTTTCTCATCTGGTTTCCCATCCCATCCCCCAACAGTCAGCCAGCATTCTGCTGATAGGAATATAGGAAGCTGCTTTATACTGAGTCAAACCATTGGTCCATCTAGCCCAATATTGTCGACACTGACTGGCAGCGGCTCCCCAGAATTTCAGCCAAGATTCTTTCCTAGCCCTACCCTGGAGATGCCAGGAATTGAACCTGGGACCTTCATGGAATAGTAGAGTTGGATGGGGCCTATCAGGCCATCAAGTCCAATCCCCTGCTCAATGCAGGAATCCACCCTAAAGCATACCTGACAGATGGTATGCAAACCATGTGCTCTGCTACTGAGCTATGGCACCTCCCTAAAATATCTTCCCATTAGCTAGGAACTGAACTCAGATCTCCTCCATGGCAGACTAAAATTCTACCAGTGAACCGCCAATGTTCAGTCCTTATTGGGGTGTTTTTGTGTTTCTTCCCCCTGAAAGGTCTTTTGTGTTTGGAGTTTCCCTAAGCTTGATGGTATCTTCTCTTCTGGGTGGATGGTGCCATTGGGCTACACAAGGCATTATCGGGCTGTTGGAATTTTCCCGTCATACATTTGAAGTGAGTTCTTGATGTTACAGTTGCAGCCAGGAACATAAGTCAGAAACTAGGATAAGTTACCTATCTATGGGATTTCACATATTTTTATAATCCCTTGACTAGAAGAAGGAGGATTTCTAGTGAAAGACAAGAATCTATATGAATGTGTGGTATTATTTATATCTATATAAGAGTGCAAATATATGCAGTGTTCTTTTAATATTGATAGCATTTATGTCCTTCTGTTCCTCCAAGGTGCTCAAGGCGACATACGTGGTTCTATTCCCTTGCCCCCCACTTGCAGTTATATCCTCACAACAGCCTTGTGAGGTAGGGTAGGCTGAGAGATAGCAACTGACATGTAGTGTTCTTTGATAATTTACCAGAACATTTCTGTGAGAAGCGTTACGGGGGAGGTTTACTGTGCCAAATCTGGCCGAAAATTCTCAGGGCAAATCCAAGAAAAATTCATCATCTCAGACTGGAGATGTGTTCTGTCTGGATCGTACAGGTAAGATCATCTGATACACTTTTATTTTTCTAAGAGGGCTGCATTTAAGGTTAAAGAATTTAGGAAGGAAACAAACCTTTGCTCCCAAGCAAAGCAGGTGAGCGTCTGGCATACACCTGGCTGCTAGCCCTTCCTGCATACTAGACTCTTCTTTCCTGGGCTTTGTTAGAATATTGCTGGGCTAGCATTACTCCATAGACCAGCCTACTTCAACCCAGTGTCTTCCAGATGTGATGGACTACAACTCCCATCATTCTCCAGACAACATGGTGAATGCTTGTGGAAGGCTGTTTTAGGCTCTGGTCTTAATGGTCTCATCCACCACCCCTCCCTGCCCTCCTGCCCCTTTGACCATAGAATAGTAGAGTTGGAAGGGGCCTATAAGGTCATTGGATCTAACCCCCTGCTCAATGCAGGAATCCACCTTAAAGCATACCTGACAGATGGCTGTCCAGCTGCCTCTTGAATGCCTCTAGTGTGGGAGAGCCCACAACCTCCCTAGGTAACTGGTTCCATTGTCATACTGCTCTAACAGTCAGGAAGTTTTTCCTGATATCTAGCTGGAATCTGGCTTCCTGTAACTTGAGCCCATTATTCTGTGTCCTACACTCTGGGATGATCGAGAAGAGATCCTGGCCCTCCTCTGTGTGACAACCTAACATGTAGCGCTTCAAAATGTTGTAACCAGCCCTGCTGCAGTTGGGCCCCTCCTGCCCCTTCTGCTGAGTGGGTCCCTTGACATCTGCCCCACAGGCCTGCCTGGGTGGGCAGGCCTGTGGGGCCTGCCCACCCAGCTGGCATTTGGCGTTTCCAGCTGGCATTTGGAAAGACGCAGAGGGAGCAGCCGGCAGTGGAGGCTGGTGGCTCCGATGTCAGCAGGGCTGTGAATTCACTCTGGGTTAGTTCTGACTGAAACCCATAGCGGATTCACAGCCCCACTGACATCAGAGCCACCATCCTCTGCTGGTATCAGGAGAGAGAAGGTAGATTTTTGCATGGGGTCAGGGGAGAGGGAAATGAGCCAGTAGTGGGGCAGACCTTTCTCACCTCTTCACAATGCTGGAATAATTAGATTCCTAAATACTTACAGGATTCCAGCATGCATAGTATTCAGCCTAGTTGTGTGATCTGGTGGTTTTAAAACAGGTGGTGCTCCACCCACTGACAGTTAAGCTTATTCATGCCCTGTGGATTTCAATTTCCCTCCCTCTCTCTCTCTCTCTCTTTGGATTCATTCCAAAAGAACATCCGTGATCACCTGTGGCACAGGGCTAACCACCCTTACTTGAGTAGGGGAATCAAGCTCAAAAGAGGAAATAGATAACCCCAGAAGAGGGAAAGGGGATTCTGATTTGTATAACATTGGCATATGCTGATTTATATGTATAGATGCAAACACAGAAATAATCCTTATGATTTAAATAGAAATGCCGTACTTCTCACCATAGTGTGGGAGACAGTGACCAGGTAACCCGTGTGCCTTCCTCGGTCCAGGTGCTGTTGCTGGGCAGCTTCAAGGCCCAGTTCTGCCTTCAGATGCTTCTTTCTCTTTAAACCAGTCTTGAACTCGGCATTCCTCCAAACAGAGGGTGCTTTCAAAACAGAGGACAGTCCTCTGGCAACCTTTCAAATAGAGGACTGCCCTCTGTAAAGGAGGAAAACCCGGCTACCCTCACAGACTGAAGTGGCCCTCTTAAACAGAAAGTTGTGAGTTTCACCAGAAGACAACAAATTTGCAATTTGTTGCCTTGCTTATAGATTTTATTACATGATGGGGGAGAGACGGGAATTAGTTGCGTTTTCCACCTCAGGCAAGTGGCAGGAGGTTTCTCAATACCAGATGCTGATGAACACAAGTGCGTGGATGATATTGCATTTGTGTGTGTGTGTGTGTGTGTGTATGTGTGTGTGTGTTTGTGTGTGTATCTCCATCCATCCAGTGGAATCTGGTGGCTCGAATGTCAGTGGGATGGTGAATCCACTCAGTCAGAATTCTGATTTCAGTTAGGATTCTAAAGGAGCTATCGAAGGTATTTCCACACTGTAGATAGCTCCTTTAGAGTTCTGTCTGGTTCTGAACTGAAACCCGGAACAGATTCACCACCTCAATGACATCAGAAACACCAGTTTCCATTCCATCCATTCATTCAAAAATATTTATTTAACCAAAAATGGCACTCAAGGCAGCTAACAGTATAATACAGATTAAAAACAAAATACTACTACTAATAATAAATATTATTATTGCTATTAATAATATCAATCATACTTCTATACCCCCCCCCCCAATAGCCAAAGCTCTCTGGGCGGTTTACAAAAGATTAAAAACCTTAAAATAAATATAAAACCTAATATAAAAAGCATTTACATGCAGAACAATTTAAACAATCAACGATATAAATCCCAGGACTGGTCAAAACCTTGTCATATGCTTTCAAATACCTGGGAGTAGAGAAAAGCCTTAACCTGGTGCCAAACTGATGACAATGTTGGTGCCAGGTTGACCTCACTGGGGAAATCATTCCAAAATCATGGGGCTACCACCAAGAAACCCCTGTCGCTTGTTGCCACCCTCCGAGCCTCCTTCGGAAGAGGCACCTGGAGGAAGGTCTCAGATGGTGATCGTAGTGTAGAGGTACGTTCATACTGAGAGAGGCGGTCAGTCAGGTGTTTTGGTCCCGAGCCATGTAAGGCTTAATAGGTCAAAGCCAGCATCTTGAGTAGGTCCAAAACATCTGGAGGGCACCAGGTTGGGGAAGGGAGCACCAAACACTTGCAAGATTTTCTTGTGGGGAATGTGGAACGTGACTGAAAACTGCTATTACATGTACTCTCTGAAACAAAACCCTGGACATACTCCAGATTAGGTTTCCCCCAAGAAACTGGCTTTAACAAGACAGTGTTAGCTTTGGCTGGAGACAGCATCACACCCATACTTAAAACAAAAACAAACCAAAAAACCTTATACGTGTGTTTTATCTTGATAGGTGGTTTTAAGCAATGTTTGGCTGCACCTTCCAACGTTTAAAGTATGCTAGTTAGGCAGAAACTTGAAATCCTCCCTCAAGCCCAAGGAAGTTGTACGTTGAAGATGGGCGTTGATAAGGAGGAAATTCCACTAAATTAGTGTTTTCTTCTTTTGATTAAACATGAGCAGAACCGTTGCCCTGGGAAAGGGGCAAGCAGAAAAACTCTTTAGGCTCCTTGGGGATATTCCAGGCCCCAGACCTTCTTGCCCTTTTACTTACAGAAGTGCAAAGAAATCTCACGCATGCAGGCCGTTTCCCACTCACTTGCCCTGCAAGAAGAGAACCTGCTTGGTGTGTTTTTTAAAGTTTATTAAAATTATTCCGTAAATCCAAAAACTTTTAAACATATTAAGATGATCTGTATTTAGGGTGAGGTTTTGTTTGTTGCTGTTTTTTTGTGTTTTGGCTGTTTCCCATTGACTTCATCTGAATCTATCATTTGGGGTCCTTTCACAAGATCGTCTTGTTCATCGAGCCAGTATTGTCAACACTGACTGGCAGCAGCTCCCCAGGCTTTGAGGCAGGAGTTTTCCTGCCTAACTGGAGATGCTGGGGATCAAACCTGGGACCTTCTGCATGCAAAGCGGGTGCTCTACCACTGAGCCGCGGCCCCTCCTGTGTTGATGCTGTGGTTGATCTATGGAGTGGGGGAAAATGGCCTAGGTGGTTGACAAGGTCATTTCTCAGTGGCCTCTGCCATTGGGTGAAACCAGAAACTCCCTTGTTTTTTAGGAAGCTGGTGGCGATGAACAAGTGGAATAGTGACTAAAGCAACGTTGGCGGAAAACCTGGAGCGAGTCCAAATGAACACAGGCTAGGGCCCATTTGAAGGCCTGTTCTGTGGCGGTTATAGCAGTGATGAAATTGTACTGCTCCCCCACCATTGAGTCTGTGCAGAATCACCCAATGGAGCTCTCTCAGGTGGCCAAAAGCCCGTGGCATTCTGGCCGATGAGAAGAAAATGTAGACCACTCGATAGCCTGTGTGATATTTTGGATATAGAATTGCTCGTATCCATCCTAGTTTGGGTTGGAAGAGGTCCAGCAGATGCAACTTTGGCCTTTTTTTCGACCCTGGGAATCCGCACGTCGTTCTGAGATCGCTTCTAAGCGACCCCAGTGCGGCGTGAAAGCAAGCGTGTAACTTTCCTTTTGAAGAGCCGAAGAAGAGACGCCCTTCCCCCCCCCGTCGCCACCCAACTCCCTCCTCGCCGGCTGGGACCCGGCGAGGAGGGAGTTGGGTGGCGACGGGGGGAAGGGCGTCTCTTCGTCGGCTCTTCAAAAGGAAAGTTACACGCTTGCTTTCACGCCGCACTGGGGTCGCTTAGAAGCGATCTCAGAACGACGTGCGGATTCCCCCCAGTTATAATGATGCCTTTCCGTTTGTACAGCCTGAGGGTGTGGACAGGATCCTTGGAGAAATGAAAGCAAAATAAAATACCAGCAACCAAAACCCACCCTAAATACAGGTAGTCATAATATCCTTAAAGAGCAGTTTAGATATGCAATTGAAATGCCATAAAGTACAAGAACAAAACAGAAGGGAATGCTGTACAAAACCAACTTAAATTCAGAGCTTTAAAAATATTGCTTAAACGCCTAGGGACTTCTTTTAAAGTTTTTACCTGGTATGAAAACGTTAGCAACATAGGTATCAACTGCGCTTCCCAGGAGACAGCACTGCACACACTGGGTGTCACCACCGAGAAGGCCCTCTCCCCGGTTGTCACCTGCAATATCTCATTCACCTGGGGCACCCAGAGAAGGGCCTCCGATGATGACATTAGTGTGCAGGTAGGGGTGGTAGGACCATCCTTCAGGTACCCTGGTCCTAATCCATGAAGGGGTCAGTGCTGGCACTTTGCATTAGTCTCAGAAATGTTTCCCTTCATTACATTGTGGGCTGAATACTTCTCGTTTGTCCTTTTGCCCTTACCCAGCTTCACGTGGCTATGCGGCCAGGTCCATCGGAATATCCTCTCCAAGTTCACGGGCCAGGTGGTGGAGCTCTTTGACGAAGAGTTCCGCCATCTCTACGCCATGTCCAAGCCCGTGGCAGGGCTCAGGCCTCCGTCCCACACGTCACTCTTCTTGCTCAGCAAAAGCACCGCCGCCACGCAAGGCAGCCTCAGCAACAGCAGCAGCAGCCAGGGGAGCGTCCACACCCCCTCCGACCCGTTCAGCTGCCTGTCCAACAACAGCGTCACGCCAAGCCGGCCACCTGCCCAGACTCCCGTTTACCGTGGCCAGACCGTGTCGCCGTCGCCTCTCAACAGGGTCCACTCTTTCCACGGCTACACCACCTTCATGACCACCCCACCGCCAAACGGCATCCAGGTCAACTACTACCACCGTCAGTACATCACCGATTCCCCGACAGTCCTTTACAACAACGTGAACATTTACAGGCCCATGAGAGTAAGACAAGAGGAATTTAGTAGGGCACGGATGAACCCAGTCTGGCGCTGCCTTCACAAAGCCAACCTGATTGGATGATTTGCAGCCAGGTGACTTGTATCTTCCATTGCTGTGAGCATGAATGGTTTGGGTATGGTCAGAGGAGGCAGCATGATCCTCCTGCCTGGCGGCTGAGGTCCTCTGAGAGGCGCTCTTGGTGGTCCCACATGGGTCAGAGATCCATTTGGAAACCACCAGGAGTAGGGCCTTCAGTGTGATGGCTCCCACCCTCTGGAACGCCCTCCTGAGATCAGGAATACACCTACGCTAGTTAGTTTTCGGCATTTGCTGAAAACTTTTCTTTTCGGGCAAGCATTTCCTGACAAATGACAAACTTACACCCGATTTTATTGATGTTCCTGTTTTTATTGTAATTTTTGTTTTTGTATTTTCTTTTTTTCTACATGGCTCCAATAACTTTTGCTGTGGAGTGGCTTTTAAATTCATTCATAGATAGATAGATAGATAGATAGATAGATAGATAGAAAGCTGGTGGCTCCAATTTCGGTAGAGCTGTGAATCCATACTGGGTTTTAGCCCAAACCAATCAGAATTCTAAAGAAGCTGTCTGAGCTGTATTGATGTATTTGTTGTATTTGATTTTATATATGACTTGTAACTGGCTAAAACCTATTCAGGGTTGCCATAATAATAAATGAACTAAAGGAGCTAGTGTGTTGCTAGCTCCTTTAGAGTTCTGTCTGAAACCTGGAATAGATTCATAGCCCCACCTAAACTGGAGCCCCCAGTGGATAGATAGATTGAGACAGGACAGTGAGTGGTCCCAGTGATTATTCCTAGAGGCTGAGAATCTCAGTTGTCCTTTCAAACAAAAGCTTTCTAGACCTCATGGCCACTGAGAAGCATGAGAAAACGTTATGGCAGTGTGCTTTGACGCCTTAGAAATGAGACACCAGCTGGAAAATAAAAGATTCCTAAATGGGAAATGTATAACCAATTAAGATAAGTATCTGATCTATGATTTTGAGAGTTTGCAATGCCAAAGCCCTTCATGCATGTTTAGACAAAAAAATGTTCCAGTTGCAAGCCATTTTTTTCTGTTTAAACATGCACAGAGTTGCATCCTTAGATACAAAACAGACTTTTCTATGGAATTAACTAAGAGTGAAATGCACCCCAAGCTACTCTGAGAAGACCTTATTCTTGTCAAACCCCAGTTTGTGCGGACTAGGCGAGATCACTGAGAGAGGAATCTTATGTTTAATCAGAAGTAAGTCCAAGTGTAGTCCATGGCGCTTACTCTCAGGTGAATGTGTTTACGATTGCATCCTGAAACATGTTTGCATGCAACCTACTCTGAATCCTTAAAAGAGGAAGGAAGGAAGGAAGGAAGGAAAGGATATTTTGCATGTATTGTGTATATGTTACTGCTATTCATTTATACCTGGCATTTCAGCATATAAAAAATAAAATTTTGCAGAAACATTTCCAGCTATGTATCACCATATTATCATTCAGATGTCCTGCTCTAGAGGTCATGTGAATTTCAATGCAAAGAGGTATGTCCACAAAGCTGCCCCCCCCCCTTAAAGGGAAAAAGGGAATCCTTTTGGGCAGGGGAGTTCAAGGAGCACCCATCCCTACAGATATCCACTATGTTCAGGTAAAACACATACATACATACATACATACATACATACATACATACATAGAAACTGAAAAAATAAACTACAGAGCCACAGTTGGGCCACAGCTGCAAACATAAAGATTTTTTGTAACTTACGTAAATGGGGCTGTTTCAACCTTCACATCAAAACACTGTTTTAATTAAAAGGCCTTAGAGCAACTGCAAAGCATAAAAACCAACCTGAAAGTAGAACTAAGTTGATATAACTTTCAGCCCAATTCAAGGTGCTGGTTTTAACTTACAAAGTCTTACACGGCTTGGGACCACAACACCTGACGGAACACCTTTCCCGACATGAACCTACCCGAACACTACGTTCAACATCTAAGGTCCTCCTCCAGGTGCCTACTACAAGGGAAGCTCGGAGGGTGGCGACAAGAGAGAGGGCCTTCTCTGTGGTGGCCCCCCAACTATGGAACAATCTCCCTGACAAGGCCCGCCTGGCACCGAAATTGTCATCTTTTCAGCGCCAGGTTAAGACTTTTCTCTTCTCCCAGGCATTTAGCAATATGTAATGACCATGGGTCTGGTTTTTTGGCTCATCGTTTTTAAAGTTGTTATAGTAGTTTTAAATATATGTGTATTTTGCTTGTTTTTTGTGGTTTTTAATCTTTGTATATTGTTGTTAAGTGTTATCTTATATGAATCGCCCAGAGAGCTTCGGCTATGGAGCAGTATACAAATGCAATCAATAAAAGGGAGCGGGGAGGAAAGTAATCAAGCATTGAAGAGAGCTCTCTGGTGTTGCGTTGGCAAATTCTCTCACACGGGCGTTTCCAGTCCTCATGGTTTCTGAGAAAAGTTTGAAAGGAGATTGCAATGTAAGAGACCCTTACAACACTAGGCCTGTCACATAAACGCTTCTCAGGCCAAGCGTCACCACTTGAAAACTTGAGGAAGGGTTAATTAAAACCTTTCCCCTAGCTATGAGGGAAACAGGTTTAATATAGGATCTGCTCTAAATATACTGTGGGTATACTCTGGGGTGGGTGTTTAATAACTGTAAGGCAGGTAAATAATGCTAAATTGACACGTGGTATTTGGTAGCTAACAAAATAATAAGTTTATTGTTATTTAAAAGCTTTAAATCAAAATATAATACTTTCAATCTTGCCGGATCTAAACTCTCCACATACCAACCACCTCACTCTCTTCACACCAATCCCAAGTCCCTAGAATCCAAACTCTTCGTACTCTACAACTAAACAACTATCCTCACACGCACTCAAACTCACACCCACACTCCTTCCATTCCATACTTACCAGACATACTAATTCAGACATATACAAGATACCAAACTGTGGGGTATCACAACAGAGATTGTTGAAGTTACAGAAATGAAAGAAGCGACTTGACTAGGATTTCCAGTGATCAACGGTGTGGCTTTCCATTCTCTAGTCCCCTCCTCTCCTTTCATGCCGTTCCCTTGCCGAAGTATTAAATAATATGAGTACAATAGCAGACAGACAGCAGTACATGATGCAATTTATTAGACAAATAAGAGAAAATCTGCAACAAATGAGGAAAACCAACGCTGAGTGTGCACTGTGCTGCCCTTGTAGGCTACAATGCTGAAATAAGTGTGTGCACAGCTGCCCTGAGACGCCCGCATTGCTCTTCACCTCCTTGCACAACTTCACAAGACAATCTGGTAGAATTGTTTGAGGAAGGACAACTTCCTTTCCATTTTGTACTGCGTGTCCCAATATTCCTTTACTCGGAATAATTTGCTTTATGTGTAGCCTGCTGCGACCAGCTTTAGGATTGTTCCAGATCAGGAAAAAGCAGATTTGTACATTTCTTTTATTTCCACCTCACCACACTCTACAATTCCAGAAAATCAAGGTGTGCAGGCGTTGAAGTTTTTCTCTCCCCTTCCAGCAGTTCTCATGGGTTGAGTGGTTTTATTAATTTAAAATTTGTTAACAGTCAACAAGACCCTTGGCATGATTAAGTACGGGGTGTGTGTGTGTGGGGGGGGGAGTTTGGCTCTTGCACTCTGTTCAATATACTAAATATTGCTGTGTTTTCTTAAGAATACTTCATGCATTCTTAATGATCAACACCCATGGGAGGAGTGAGAAATGTCATCCACCTCCCTAAATACCTATTTTATCAAGAAGATAAAAATACGAAGCGTGAGATCAAGCCAAGTACCATTATTTCTCTTGATAAAGTTGATATTTACAACGAGCTGCCTTGGTCTGTTCAGCCCAGTACTTTCTCCTCTGGCCAGAGAGCGAAGAGCCTCATGCCCACATGGGCGCCTTCTGAATCCCCCATCATGATGGCAGTGCTTTGTGCAGCGTTGGAGACCGTTTCCGCAGGTTTGCTTGACTTTCTGGAGCAATCTTTCGAAGGCACAGGGCAGGGCCTGCCAGGGGAAGGCGGGCCCAAACAATTCAAAGCGTTGGCTTCCACCCTTAACGGCGGCCTAGGCATCATCTTAGATTATTGGCCTTGGTGAAAGCTCAGATCAGACTTTCTGATCGGCAGCAGCTTCGCCAAAGTTGGTGTAGACATTTATTTCTGCTCCATGCAAATTGTCAATCCAGTGTTGGTAACACTGTATTTGGACTTGACTTTTGGTCCACTTATCAAAGTGCCAGCCTAGTGTGCCCTGGATTGCAGACGGACCATAACTCCATGGTAGAGCAGAGGTGCTTTGCATGAAGGAACCTCTCAGGTTCCATTCCTTGCCAAAAGATGCTCAGCCACCTACCCAATGGCCAAGATGTCCTTGGCCAGGCTGGCTAGGAATTATGGGGGTTGCTGTCCAACGCATCCAGGGTGCACCAGCTTGGAGAAGGCTGCCTCCTGATGTGAGCAGGACGGTCTCCCCTGGAAACTGAGGCTCAGATGGCTGGACCTTGTGTTAGATGTGGGACTTCCAACTAGGGCTGTGCAAGCCTTGGGTCATGGATTTGGAAATCCAAATCAGAGGCCATTTTATGGCGGATCTGCCATTACCTTGCACAGCCCTAGGCCCCCATACAGCCTACAATTCCCAGCATGCAGTGCCAGGGAAGGCTGCATTTCCTGGGGCCCAGGAACAAAGGACATACGTGGACTTGCTGTTGCCATGACCCGCTCCTCAATGTGATCACCTCCTCCACAATCGCCAGCTTCTCCTCGCAATCAGGAACACGCCATTGACCCTGGAGGCAACAGCACGTATTCCGCAGGTGCCTGTGACCACAGAGGAGGAGGAGATCATGCCGAGGAGCAGGCGATGGCGTGGAGGAGGTGATGGCGGTGGCAAGTACACATATGCGCTCTGTTCCTGGGCCCTGAGAAGTACAGCCCCCCCCAGGCACTGCATGCTGGGAACTGTAGGCTGTATGGGGGCCTAGGGCTGTGCAAGGCAATGGCGGATCTGCCATAAAATGGCCTCCACGATTCGGATTTCCAAATCCAAGAGCCAAGGCTTGCCCAGCCCTACTTCCACCCTTTCCCTGGCCACAGAGTAAAACACTAGTAGCCTGGCTACACACCGCCTTTAGCCACCTTCCTTTGGACAGCTGGGACAGAAATGAAAATAGAGCAAGAGTCTTTGTGTAGCCACATTGCATTATGTGCGACAGTCCAAGGGAGGAAAGTGCTTTCGGAGCCTTTGGAACCATTTTCTTTCGAATTCCACGGCAGATGCAGTCAGCATGGATGTCAAGGCTGTGGCCCCTAAGCATTTCACCTCTCCTTGAGCATCCTCTTTCAGCTTTTCTGGGACAAGGTCCTCTCCCATAGCCTGCAAGGGAAGCGGACAAAAGTTAACCAGCAAAACGTTAAGCGTTCACACCTAAACTTTAGGTCTCAATCTAATCAAAACAATCGATTTCATATCAAGTAAAAAAAAAAAGATCAGCACACATGCTGAGGATGCAGAAGGGCCACGATTCAGTCCCTGAAATCTCCAGTTAAAAGGATCAAATAGCAGGTGATGGAGAAAATATCTTTCATTCATTCATTCAGTTGATTTCTAGCCAGTCTTTCTACCAAAAATAGTACTCAAGGGGGCTTACAGGCACAATTAAAATTGATTAAAATGATAAAGCAATACAGTAAAAACAATTGCAGAATAAAAAATATTTTAAAAAGCACCCAACCCAACCCAACCCACCCACTTACAGGCCAAAGGCCTTCTTGAATAAAGCAGTGTTTGCTTGCTATTTACTGTTTTACTCTGTACAGCACCATGTACACTGATGGTGCTATATAAATAAATAATAATAATAATAATAATACAGGCGGAAGGACAACAGAGAAAGAGAGCACCTAGCCTCCCTTGAGAGTGGGTGCCACAGCCTGGGAGCAGCCACCAAAAAGGCCCTACTTTGGTGTCACCGCCAAGCGTGCCTCTCTGCCGGAGATTGTGGAGTGTTGCTGCCAGTCAGAGCAGGCAACACAAGATTGGATGGGCAAGTAGTCTGAACCTGTAGAAGGCAGCTGCCCATGTTCCTCCCAGGAACCCAAAGGTACAGGACCTGTGGAATAGTTGCTGTGTGTCACCCTCCAAGGCCTTAATTGCGGCCCCCAAGGGTGCCCTGACACTACAACCAAATTCCTTCCCCATTGCTCTTTTTTTCGCTGGTAGCAGCAGCAACAAGAAGAAAGCCTTTTGTATCAGGATCATTGTGGGAGAGAAGGCTTTCCCTCCCCCGGAGATCCTCATACAAATCGCATTTTCCCCACTGCTGCTAGCAGCGAAGGAAAGTGATCTGTATCAGGTTTTCTGGGATGTGCCTGTCTGTGCATACAAAATTATGTGTGGGGTGGAGAATGCGGATAGGGAGACATTTTTCTCCCTTTCCCATAATACTAGAACCCCATGAAGCTGATTGGTGGGAGATTCAGGATGCATAAAAGGAAGGACCTCTTTACACAGCGCAGAGTCAAAACTATGGAATTTGCTTCCAAAAATGTAACGATGGGCACCAAGTTGGATGGCTTTTAAAAAGGGGCTAGTCAAATTCCTGGAGGAGAAGGCTGTCAATGGCTACTAGTCCTATGCTACCTCCAGTATAAGAGGCACTATGCCTATGCATGGGTGGGAGGGTGCTGTGGAACTCGTGTCCTGCTTATGGGTATCCCGTGTTTGACCACTGTGTGAACAGAATGCTGGACTAGATGGACCTTTGGTCTGATCCAACAGGACTCTTCTTAGGTCATTAAGTGTGTGTGTTCATGCAGCCCCCGATTCTTGAGCAAGCATCATATGCTGGGGCCATAAAGGTTGTGCATCCCCCAGTTGAAGCCTATGAAATGCTGGCCATGCTCCAGAGGGCAGCATAACTTAACTCCATGTTGCTCTAGAAGGCAGGACTAGAACAGATGCGTGGAAATTGCAGGGAAGTAGAGGTCAGCTAAACATTAGGAGAGCCCTTTGTCCAGGGGAGAGTCTGCTTTGAGAAGCAGGGGCTCTCCCTCACTGGAGATAGTTAAGCAGAGACTGGAGGGCACTTTGTCAGGGATTGCCATGCCCCCACTGGAGGAAACCTCAGAGAAAGAGCTAGAACTCCCAGAAACCAAGGGCACCCCAGAGCAGTCACTGTCACCACACCAGGAGGAGCCTGGTCCTTCTGGGGAAATGGTCGCAGGCCCATCCCTGTCAGGGGAAGGCGACTCTGCTGCTGAGGGAAAGGCTGAGCAACCTGCTGGCCCGCAGGAGCATCGTCACCACAAGCAACAGGCCTGTAAGGCTCCCGCGAGAAGGAGTGCTTGCTGGCAAGGAAGAAGTCCTCAGGAGAAAGCAACTTCTCATGAGTTGGGCCCTGATGAGCAAGCTCTAACGTACTGCAGCTGAACCCTGGGTGGGGCTCAGCAGACTTTGGGGTTAAAAGACTTCAGTGTCTGCCTAACCAGTGTTGAAAACAACACTGTTCTTCTTCTAGCTCCTGTGTTTTCTATTTTGCCTCCCAGTTTTTGCCCTGTGACTGATGCTCGTGCCTTGGACTCTGCTTCTGGGCTGTGTAACTTATCTGACTGCCTCACTGTGTTTTAATCTCTGCCTGCTAGCCCAAACACTCCTGCCTTAGCCTGCACCCTATTGGACAGAAACCTGTCTGCTTAAGCATTTGCTGGCTTCATTGCCCAGCTTCTTGTTTAGACCTGCACCCAGAGTCTCCTGTGGTCAACACAGGACAGGAATGCTTAAGTTGCAATTGGATGACCTCCAAGTTCTCTACCAAATCCATTTATCTGTGATTCCATGTGTTCAGCATAACTTCATACAAGGACCCCTCCGTAGCCCCAGCTTGCCCCTCTCCGTGGCTGGCAAGAACAACACTTGTACAAATATATGCAAAACACAATAGATTTGAATCATTTATTCAGGGCTCGGAATGAGCCCAGAGTATACATTCGTTATGGCGTCTGACCTCCACTCACCTCAGTCATCAAGAACAAGACATCTTCCTTCAATCCAAAGGATGCAACTTTGTCTTCAATTTCCTGCTGCGCCTTTAAGTTACTTTCTAAAGCAAACGAAGACTGATTCAACTGCATGAGCTGAAACAAGAGTCTGGGGACGGAGGGTAAAAACAACACAAAAACGGGACATCGAAAGAGCTCTGGCAGTCAAAACCAACATAAGGCAACTCCTTCAGTAGGACCTGATCCTGCACATCATTAGACCTCCTGCCATTAAAGCCTAGCTTCACTTCAATGGCAAGAGACCTAATGATGCAAGGTCCCACTGAAGGAGGGAGAGAGTTTTGCATGGAGCTATTCTTTTGCAAATATACAAGCTGAATGGATCTTGGAGATGGTTCTGATGTAACACGGTTTACCTTGATTAGGGTGAACCATATGGAAAGGAGGACAGGGCTCCTGTATCTTTAACACTTGTAATAAAAGGGGATTTTCAACAGTATGCATGAAGCACCTGGTGAAATTCCCACTTCATCACAACAGTTAAAGCTGCAGGAGCTATACTAGAGTGACCAGATACAAAAGAGGCCACAGCTCCTGCAGCTTTAACTGTTGTGATGAAGAGGGCATTTCACCAGGTCTTACATGCATGCAAATGACACCTACTGAAATTCCCTTTTCTAGACAACTGTTAAAGATACAGGAGCCCTGTCCTCCTTTCCACAGGGTCCCCCTACCCTTGATGTTAAAACTCACACCGCTGAACTAGCCATGTTTTGCAAGAGGCCTCCAACCCCATGGCCATATTTGTATAACACGTGGCTAAACCATGGTTTTGACCGGGGGGGAGTGGGGATTGAACCTCTTTCCATTGGAGAAGCTTCAGGGGGGAGGCAAAGGGGGCAAAGCCAAAATTACAAAAAATCCAGTGTCTTTACAGCTCTTAATGCCTGTCACTATGTCCTAGAAAAGGCAGTTCAACCTTTTTTAGAATAGGGGGGAAAGCTGCAAAATTAATAGTCAACTGAGTCAACTAATTAGTCAACTAATAGTTGACTATTAGTCAACTAATAGTCAACTAATAGTCAACTCAATGCTGGCCTTAATGCACACCACGGTTGATTATAATAATGTCGTAAGGGAAGCCAGCAAAGAATTGGAAATTCAGGGGAAATGGGAAGGGGACAAGGTTTAACACCCCTGATTTAAAAAGACATGCATGAGCTGGAACAAGCCTGAGCGAGCTTCAGGAAGGCGTCCTTCCCCTGCAGTCAAGAGGAAGAAATCTCCAATGTTTATATTCAGTTTCCCTTAAACACAGCTTGACATTACATCCAAACCAACTCTGGTCAGTTTCAAAACAAGCCAACTTCATAGCACAGGTTCACTCATTCCAGCTCATGCATGTTGCACTAAACCACTGTTTAGTGTGACACGCAAACACAGCCAGTATCTGAAACCGTGGTTTGAAACTGGCTTGCAAACTACAAATGATTAACATAGAATTGGGTGAATGGATGGTCTAGTAAAACTGGGGGAGGGTTCAGGATTTTTCTTTTACTCCCTTGCTCTCTAGGCGCAAGTATTTCGATCTTTTCCCCCAGCATGACAAATATCAGCTTTGGGTGGGTGGGAAAATTTAGATTGGGAAAAATGGCACAGGGATTAATCCTGCTCCTTCTCCAATCAAATATTTCACAAACAAATGTTCAAATATTGCTTTTCAGGTCTAAGCAACCTCTCAAAGCAATTTTCAGTAATATTAAAACAAAACTTCAACTTAAGAAGTGTTGAGCAAAATTGGAAGCCCCTGTCCCAATGACTGCTTTAAAGTAAAAATAAGTGTGTGTGTGATATGATCATGGATCTCTGGTGTCACATTTGCTTCAGTTCTAAGCTGAGAATTGTAGATTATTTTGTACACAAAAACAAAATACTGTTCTATTGTACCTTGCTCTAACAAAGGAAGCACATGAGTATATGCAAATGTCTTCTGATCTTTCCTGTCCCATGGAATCCAATTCAGCACTCTTGGTTCTGTGTTGTGCCTCTGATTTTCCTGAGACAATGATGGGAACTTCTAGTCTTTGGCATTCCTCACAAGATCCACAGCTGCCGTTGATTTGGGGAGAAAACTGCAAGGTGACATCCTTCTTCCAGCTGTTCTTTTCGTGACATTGAAAGTTGGCTTCAGTTGACGAACTCTGGATGGAGTTACCTGCAGTTGAGCCATCCCCTCTCAATGGTGCTGGAGAGCAACAAAGGCTCATATAGGCCTCAGCTAGTAACTTCCAGTGCCCTGGGTGAAAGGGGTGTAACATAATGAGTCCATGTAAGCATTTGATTATTCTCTCAATATGCTCCAGTCTGCGATAAATGACGAGCTGCAGGCCAAGGATCACAGTTACGTGGTCAGTGTTAGTTGCTCCATTTCTCTACAAAAAAAGAAAAAGAGAAAGAGAGAGAGAATAAGAACAAATCATGCTGTATATGCTTTTTACAGAAGGATCTGGAGAGAGATAGAAAATCTCTTCCTTAATAAGGAAATGCCCACTGAAGCGTCTTAAAAAAGAATTTCCAAACTTAACAGAGCCAGAGGAAAGACCACAGCTAACACTTGAAGCCAATTTGAATTGCTCCAGAGGGCAGAAGTCGCCACGTGGAGAAATGTAGTAAATAAATGTGGTGAGGGTTTCATGCATTAGGGATAGGGATCATGTGATTTTTCTCCACGTCTCTGAAATTTCTCCTTCACCCTGATATACGGAGCATGACGGCAATGGAAATATTTCTTCCTGGGAAACAAGCGGAGAAATTGAAGGAGTGGGTGGGAAATAATGCCAGTCTTCAGTAAACTCACTAGCACGTCGGCATCCGTTGTGCTAGTCAGTTTTTACTGCATCATTCTGTTGATGGCAGCCCTATAAATTATCGTTATTATTTATTACATTTCTATAATGCTTCATAGCTGAAGCTCTTTGGGTGGTTTCCAAAAGATTAAACATTAAAAACGATATACAAAATTTTAAAACACACACAAAAAACCCACATACCAGACAATATACACAAAGACAACATACATCTAAAAACAACTTTGAGCAATCAGCTAAACCTGGAAAACAGATCCAGGATCGATTAAAACTTATCACATGCTGCCAAATGCCTGGGAAAAAAGAAAAGTTTTGGCCTGGCGCCGAAAAGATAGCAGTGTTGGTGCCAAGCGCCAACCTATAAAGAAATACAGCAATACGAAGAAATGGGAAAGCTACCGACCAGTGTTTCTGCAATCTCCAAGGCTTCCTTGTTTCTCCCCAGATGAGCTAAGCAGCGAGCCTGGCTCTCCTGTATATCTCTTCTCATGGCAGGATTACTGGGAGGCAAGAGCGCAAGACAGCCGGAATACTCACACAGGGCCTTCTGAAATGAGAGTTGCAAATATGGAGCTGAAAAGTAGTGGAACTCTGAAGCACTCAGTGGGATATAATCTGTGAAAGGTCATGAAACACTGGGTTCGGATGACACAATAACCAACGGTGGGTTAAATAGCCAACCATGGGTTATTGTGCCGCACAGAGTTGATTATTTGAACAACTGTTGGTTATCGTGTCGTGTATTGGGCACTGTTGGCTATTTCATCGCACACAGCTGGTTATTTTCAGTGACTACAGAGTACCCTGGCAAGAGTGGCCAAAGCTGCCGCTCTAGTCCAATCGGCAGAAATCACAATGGCTGATGGGATACCAGCAGGGGGGCTGGGGGGCGGGGAAGAGGTTAGGGAATGTGTCAATTAAATACACTATTGACTAATAGTCAACTCAATGCTGGCCTTAGTGCACACCACAGTTGATAATAATCATGTCATAAGGGAAGTACCCCCTCGATAATCAACTGTGGAATTGACAACCATCTGTCAGGGATGCTTTAGGATGGATTCCTGCATTGAGCAGGGGGTTGGACTTGATGGCCTTGTAGGCCCCTTCCAACTCTGCTATTCTATGATATGATTCTATGACTATTAACCCACCATTGACTACTGTGTTGTCCGAATACAGCCAATCTGATGTCTTAGAAGTAAAGGGTAAATTCAAGGCTGCAATCCTATACACCAAGGGGGGTGTTAAATCTTAAGATCAGGTGTCAAATCCAGACTGCCTGGCGTCATAATCTAGCTCTCAAGGGTTTCCCAGATGACTATACCCTCTTACCCACACACCGGGTAGTTCTCACGTCTCACTGCACCCCGACTGCCAATCTTTCAGTGGATTCCTGGCTTTTGCAGTCCCCCCCCATTTCTAAATGGAAGAAATGACCCCCTATCAGGCCAGCAAGAGCTTTAAGCTAAACTGTGCTGGTATCTTTGCCCCACCGCCTTCTTCCTGTGGTCCCCGCCCACTCCTGGATTGCAGCCCCTGAGACCTCCTCCAAAATTTAATGCTACCCTTGGACTGAAAGATGTTTCGCGCCCCTGCTATACACACTTACCTGGCTGTAAGTCTCACTGAACTCAATGGGGCGCACCTTTGAGTAGATATACACAGGACTGCACAATAAGTCACCAGTCCAGAGGCTGTCAGGTATAAGTCTTCGACAAAGCTGGAAGACTTATACTTGTCAGGTATAAGTCTTCTTGTTGAAGACTTATACCTGACGAAGGCCAACAGACAATTTGCACACCCTACTTTTATTTTAATATTTTTTTAAAAAAACGTGTTTGCAATTTATCTCGAGATTTTGGGGAAAGGGCAAGATGTAAAATTTAAACCTAAGACTAAAGGAAAATCAAAAGGTGATGCCAGCTTTTTGATTTGGGACAGATTTTATCATGACCACGATTAAAATCTGTCTCAGATCAAAGGGCTGCCATGAAAGTGAATCAAGAACTAGACACATACAAATGATAGGATCCAGACATTTTGCTTGCAGGAAAGTGTAAACATTGGGGGGAGGGAGAAACAGGGCAGATGACAATACCTTAAATTCTTGTCGCTTATATGCCAAATCTCCTCTGAATTTTTTAACATTGACACTTTCAGCATCATCCTCGCCGCTGCCTGTTTCCTGACAAAACCACTGTAGAAGGGAGAGAGGATTTTGTTGTGTATGTTATGAGCAATTCCAGGACCCACAATGTAATGAT
This sequence comes from Elgaria multicarinata webbii, assembly GCF_023053635.1. NCBI lineage: Eukaryota > Metazoa > Chordata > Lepidosauria > Squamata > Anguidae > Elgaria > Elgaria multicarinata. Next base: position 98,849,209 of record NC_086177.1, read on the forward strand.
TAAAACAGAAGTATGAATCCCTCCCAATCGCTTTTCTTCCAACAGGCATTCATTCCTTTTTAAGCCACGTCTTGCAGAAGCCTGTTCCCCAACACATCCACAAGCACCTGCTATTTTCACTTCATCTTGATTATTTTAAGTGCTACAAGACTCTTTGGAGTTTTTCCAGCAACAGATTTAAAACTGCAATCCTAAACTCGCTTACCTGGGAGTAAACCCAACAGACCTCAATGAGACTTACTTCCAAGTGTGTTTAGGACTGTGCTTTCAGAGGGCTGCTGCTCTTCTACGGTTGCCTTCTTCGGGGTAGGCAACCTGATGCCCGCCAGATGTTTGAACTACAGCTCCCATCAACCCTGACCATTGACTATGCTGGCTGGGGCTTATGGGAATTGTAGCCCAAAACTTATATGGAGGGCACTAGGTTGCCTGCTCCTGAATAATCATGGATGCACAAAGCCGCCAAAATCGTGAGCTGAATCCCCTCCTGTTAACCGAGTCTTACCTCGCCGCCTCCGCCCCGCACAATCTCCCACAGGCTGGCTGAAGACAAGCTTGCCTCTGAGCATGTAAAGAGTGCCTCCAAAACAGCTTATCTACTATGCCTAGAATTCGAGAGGCTGCAGGAAGGTTTTATTATCCCCAGAACCAACAACAACAGGGTGCCGAGCTGGTGGGCATCCGCTCTCTTCCCACCCAACCCTCACCTCGGGCTCGCAACATCGGGCGCTGTAAGCGGGGGAGAGAGAGGAGCGGCGGCCCCGCTCCCGCCTCCCCGCCTCGAAGACCGACTCCTCGAACTCGAACCCGAAAGGCAGCTCCATGCCGGCCAGACGGAGGAGGGGAGAACGAGTGCGCCGGAGGCTCTGCTGCTAGAGCGGCGCCTTCTGAGCCATAGAGGACAAAGGCAGAACGTCTCAATCCAAAGGATGCCATCATAGACTTACGGCGACGACAAGGGCCTTGGGATTTTTAGACTAGTAGGCAGTGTCCAACTTCCGGGTTGACTTTGGAAGCCGTTCTTTGTTCTCCCCGGTGTTGGATATTATAGGTTGGGGAAATCCAGGATGCTGTCGTAGCTGTGGTTGGGGAGCAACACTTCCTCTCCCTTGAGTTTTGTTTATGTGTTTTTTTTTAAAGTGCAAGGCATCTACATTCAATTATTATTGAATTTTAAGATGCCTTTTAATGGTGTGTTGCTTTTAATGATGCACTGGTTTTAAACGTTTGAATTAGTTGTATGTATATTTTATGGTGTTTTTATTTGTGTTGTACCCCGCCTCGATCCAGAGGGAGAAGCAGGTAACAATTATTATTATTATCATCATCATCATCATCAAGCCAATGGAGGAGCACAGGGCCAATGCATGCAGCTGAGCCAGTGGAGGCTGGTGGCTCTGATGTCGGTGGGGCTGAGAATGCAGTCTGGATGTCAGTCAAAACCAGCCAGATTTCTAAAAGAGCCATCCAAGTTACTTTACACTAACCCCAAATGGATGCAGCTCGTTGGCTAGCTCCTTTAGAGTTTTGACCGGTTCCGACTGAAGCCCAGAATGAATTCACAGGCCGTCTGACACCTGAGCCACCAGCCTCCACTGAACTAAGCGCTCTTAGCTGGGGCGGGGTTAGGGCAGCCTTCCCCAACCTGGCCTTCCTCCAAATGTTTGGATTCTAACTCCCATCAGCCCCAGGCAGCATAGCCAATAGTCAAAAGATCTGGAGAACACCAGGTTGGAAAAAGCTGTGTTAGAGGGTGAGGATACTGTTGCAGGTCAAAACCACAAAGAGCCTCGTATGGCACCTTAAAAACTATCAAGTTAATGTTTCATATCTATTTATAATACTTTTAAACAGCTTAATATACTAAAATACCTAAGCAGTGCACTTAAAAAAACCATATTAATAGTCATGAAATACAGGCTACTGAATTGTCACTCTCTAATTTCTATCTCTAGGATAGATAGATGGATAGAGGATTCACGGCCAAGGCAATTGGCGGCGTTCAATCGTAACTGGAAGTTTAGACTCTTTCTGTCACTCTTACCCCACCTCTACGTTTTAATATATGCTAAAAACAGGTGGGTCGGTTCTTTTCTCTCCCTGCCGGGTGAGCAGGGCAAGGGAAAGCCCGTCAGCGGCGCAGATGTACAGGACTACAACTTCCATCATGCTGGCTGGGAATCATGGAACTTGCAGTCCAACACCAGGTTGCAGAAGGCTTGCTCTTACCTATCAAAGATGCAGAGTAGTTTGCAAAATGGCCCGACGCAGGCAGTCCTGGAAGGTCTTCCCCTCATCAGGCCTGGAGAAATTGCCTGTAGTTAGTAGCGAGGCAAAGTTAACCTGTAGAACTCCCTGCCACAAAACGTGGGTGTTGGCCGCTACAACTAGGGGTGTGCACGGACCCCCCGCTCTGCCCCGCGGGCCGATCCAAAAATTTCGGGTTGGCCCGCGCCGCTCCGCCCATACTCCGCTCCTCTTCGCCGAGGAGCTCCGGCTCCGAATCGGAGCTCCACAGTGGAGGGGAGTGGTGACGGCGGCAGAGCCCGGTAAGGGACCAAGGGGGAGGGGGGGCCTTACCTGCCTCCGTCCGCGGTCCGTCGGCGTCTTCAATTGAGCCCGCGGTTCAACCAGGAAGTCTGGGCCGCGGCTTCCTGGTTGAACCGCGGGCTCAACTGAAGACGCCGACGGACCGCGGACGGAGGCAGGTAAGGGATAGGAGGGCGGGGGGGTTACTGGGTCCTGCCGCCGTTGCTGCCCATGCGGCGACAGCGGCAGAGCCCGGTAAGTGACCAAGGGAGAGGGGGGCCTTACCTGCCTCTGTCCGCGGTCCGTCAGCGTCTTCAATTGAGCCTGCGGTTCAACCAGGAAGACTGGGCCGCATGTGGCCCAAAGTTCCTGGTTGAACCGCGGGCTCAATTGAAGACGCCGATGGACCGCGAACGGAGGCAGGTAAGGGAGAGGAGGGCGGGGGGGTTACCGGGCCCTGCCGCTGTCGCCGCATGGGCGACAGCGCCAGGGCCCAGTAAACCCCACTTACCTTTCCGGCGGAGCTCCGGATCGAGGCGAAGGATCCGCCTTCACCTCGATCCTCTTCACCACGCTCCGCCGGCCCCCCAATCCTCTTCGCCTCCGCCTTAAGGGCAGGCGAAGCCCCCCGCTCCGCTTCTAATTCGCCAGTCCGATTAGAAGTGGAGCACATCCCTAGCTACAACCCCCAGATGCCTTCTGATGAAGCTGGATAATGAGAGATTAAGGGCATATAGTTAACCTATGGAATTTGGATGTGCTGATGGCCACCCACTCAGATGGCTTTAAAAGGGGGATTAGACAATGTAGGGAAGGACTATTGACAGCTACTAATCATGATGGCTGTATATTACGTTACCCCCAGTATCAGTCTCTGTGTACCAGTTGCTGGGGAAAGTGAGCAGGAGGGTGCTGTTGCTGTCATGTCCTGCTCATCCGGTTGGCCACAGTCACTGTGGGAAGCAGAATCTTGGCCTAGTTGGACCTTTGGTCTGATCGTATGTTCTTAAACACACTTCCAGCTACAGTACAATCATATGCATGTTTGCTCAGAAGTTCTTTTTTTCTTTTTCTATATGCAGCTCGATTTTGCTGGTCTGTTAATGCATTCGTTACTGTAATTCCATTTGATTTTTCACTTAAATAAAATGGAAAATCAATGAAAGAGAATTACTATGGAATGCTGATCTTTATTAGGGAAAGAACACAAAGCAAATATGGGCAGAGTCCCTTCCCCAAATATCTTAAGCTTGCAAGCGTCAGATCAACACCACTCTTGCAAAAAGGAAACGCACACAGATAAAACTATTTACAATGACAGTTATTCTAACAACGGAGATGGGTATTAAAATGTAAATATATTCATAGCCTTCATAGTACAGTATCAGAAAGCATGTCAAATCATGTAAACTACTGGAAATGTTAGACACAGACTGACCTAAGATCACATTCAGCAAAAAAGAAGAAAAGAAAAAAAGGAATATCACAGTAAGATTACAGCAGAAGGTAGATTCATCAGATGTCACTAGATCAGGGGACATGATGTGTGTACAGGCAAACCCACTCCCTATGTCCCTTGAGTCAGGATCAAGATGAAAAAACACAAGTACTCCCAAACTATTTGTTATAATGCATCTTTGATTTTAATGCATCTTTGACTGATGCTGCTCAATTCTTCCACACATTCAGGGTGCAGCAAACCAGAGGACCCCTTGCTCTGTTATCTTAGTAAGTATAGCCCTACCCCAAGATACTTAAAGGCAGACACTTTAAAAGCATAGTTAAAATTCTGCATATATCATATCATAGAATCATAGAATAGTAGAGTTGGAAGGGGCCTATAAGGCCATCGAGTCCAAACACACACACACCCTGCTCAATGCAGCAATCCACCTTAAAGAAGGCCTGACAGATGGCTGTCCAGCTGCCTCTTGAAGGCCTCTAGTGTGGGAGAGCCCACAACCTCCCTAGGTCATTGGTTCCCTTGTCATACTGTTCTAACAGTCAGGACGTTTTTCCTGATGTCCAGCCAGAACATGTAATTCCTCTCTGCGGCATTTGATCTGTGATGGCTCATTCATACCTGCAATTATGCATGTGTTTATGTGAAGCAACCCCACGACAGTCGATGCACATCTGTTGTACAATAAAGATTTGGGAGAGGGAATAGCCCTGACCGTTCCAGCCTATACTACCTAGCTACACCCAAAACTATACAGGTTGTCTCTTGATCAGGGATGCAAAACCTAAGGCCCAATGGCAAAATCTGGCCTTTTAGGGGCCCTCAGAAGTCCAGCACCCCTTCCGCTGGCTCCACCACCGACCCCCCAGCCACAAATTGTGATTCCCCCCCCCCCCGCAGTTTTCTCCCCATTCTAAAAGGTTGCAATGCCTTAGGTGGCAGCACTAAGAGCTTTAAGGTAAAATAGGCTATTATTTCTCATATTTTTGGTCCCCCCCCCCCCGAGAACCTCTCCAAAGTTCGGTCCTGGGCAGAAAGAGATTCTGTCCTCCTGGCTCTACACTTTCAGAACAAGACAAAGGTATCTACATTCAATGACACCTGGCAAGTTGAGGACTGAATGATCACAGTTTAAGGACAAAAACAGAAAACAACTTTTAAAAAGCTTGCTAGTATGAAATAGCAAAGTCTCTTTACATCAAACTTGCCCACCAAGCAATTTCAGCGGATGGCCTGATCCGTAATGCACTAATTGATTCCATGAAACTGTTTGGTCCAAGATTAGCCAGTTGAACAGTTTTGGGGTACAATGCAGCATATTGAGTAATAGTTAATATTACAATAAAAGGGAACTGCTTTTAAAAAGGAAATCAACATGCCTATTGAAGTTTTTCAGGAACTCCCTTGTGAAAAAAGAAAAAGGGGAAGCAAAAAGATGATAAAATATATTTACAATGATTATTGTTCAAGCACACACCCACACACCCACACAAACACCTGATGGGATAATCACATTGTGGCAGTACCTTCTAGCTTTATTCGGGTATAGGCATGTGTACTCTGTGAAATATATAATCAAAGTAATCTATATTCTGCATAAACAAAAGCTGCAATCTGCAATGAGTGTAAAATACGAAAAGTTGCATTCTGAAATTGCGTAATTTCATCTGGCTCTGACATTCCTGGGGAGGAGTGTGGAAGGAGGCAGGCCACTGAGCCTAAAAACCCATGAAATTCTATTTAGTCACCCCACCCCGCTGGTTTCTCAGAGTTCATCAACAATGCTTAGACATTTTTATTCACATTTTTTTTTATCATAAAGGTTAGTCTCTTTTTTTCTGTACCCTGTATTGCCTTTTTTGGTCCTTCTGCAAAATTGCAATGTAGATATAAAGAGCCCTGCATTTGGTCTTGTGACATCTCATCCTTCAATGTGGAGCGCTACAGGAGTCCAGCTGAGTAGTCCTTAGCAGAGAATGAAAAAATTCAGACATGTAGCAGCAAAGTTAGAATCCCAATTCTGCAAACACTTTTAACATTCGTATACAGACCCAGTCATGAGTCTATGTACAAGTATTTGTGTATTCAATAGCATGTACAAATATTTGTGCATTCAAATCTATAAAAGGCAACTGTGCAGTTCCCAGTGAATTGGGTTCAAAAGTTCAACATTTCAATTTCCTTCAGGATCCCTCAAAACTGAAATCTTAAAATTACGATCTTCATCCACTGCAAGGGTCCCCAACAGTTCTGGGTTGGTGGGCACCTTTGGAATTTTAAGTGTTGTGGGCACTCTTACAAAATGGCTGCCACCAGAGGGCTTGTCCATTCATAAAATAGCTGCCATGGCGGGCATGGCTGGTCCCCAAACCCTCATTTCCTATAAAGCAAAGTGGTGGGTCTGAAATAAAAGTAATTTGCCCAAAAATAGAGGCAGGGAGTTGAGCTTTAAAACACAAAAACGCGCTTTTGAACTCCAATCAAGATGGTGCAGAACAGCACTTCACTTTGCAGCATGCCAACCTCCCAGTTAAAACTTTTATAATTAAAATACTTAATAAAAATAAAAATGGGGGGGGGGATTAAAGGAGCCTGGTGGCCACGAAGAGAAGTATCTGTGGGCCCACCACATTGGAGACACACTGGAGACACCATTTGGAAAAACTTAAAAAGCACATGTCTAATTAGCAATTTAGGGTGGATTCCTACACGTTTATACAGAAAAAAAGTCCTACAACCTCCAGCATTCACCAGCCAGCATGCCTTAAGAGCTCATGCCTTGAGAGCTGATACTCCGCTGAAGTGTCTATCCCCTCAACCCCATTTAAATGGTCAAAAATGATAAAAGTAAATTTTGCAGTAGGTGGCCCAGGGCCTGGCTCCACCCCTGTCTCGTTGCCTAGAAGAGCATCCAATCCCAAGAATGCCCAACACACACACAAACAGCACATAGTCAAACTCTGGAATTTACTACCACAAGATGTAGGGATGGCCACCCGTTTGGATGGCTTTAAAAGGGTTTGGATGAATTCCTTCAATGGCTACTAGCCCTGATGGTTATGTTCTACCTCCAGTATCTGAAGCAGTAAGCCTACATGCACCAGTCGCTGGGGAACATGGGTGGGAGGGTGCTGTTGCACTGTGTCCTGATTTGCTGGTCCCTGGCCGATGGCTAGTTGGCCACTGTGTGAACAGAGTGCTGGACTAGACGGACCTCGGTCTGATCCAGCATGGCACTTATGTTATTTCTCCCACCAAGTAGAGGCAAATGGCTCTTTGGCCCTCTCCATGCCAGTGTGAAGAGCAACAGAGAAGCCAAAGGCCTTTTCCTAGTATGCATCTTGGTGGTTTCCTGTCCCACTAAGACATAGCCAAATATGATGCCTTCCAGAGACCATATGGCCAAAATATGTAGATTTTGCTCCATTAAAAATATGCCCTCTGCTAAAAATCCATTGGCTTCCAGGCTTGTAATGTGCAAATCAGAAAAGGATGTTGGGAAAAAGACTTCTGTTGGCATGAACATGTTTTCTCATTCCTGCGTTCAGTTTTAGGGGTGGGAGGGAGAATTATTATTTCTGTTGTCAAGGTTTTTGATATTTATTCCTGGGGCCGCCTTCCGGACTTTTTGCAAGAGTAGCAACAGTCCCAATCCCCACCGAGTTTTCTCTGGCTGTGTGAACAAAAGGAAATTCAGTTTGAAATATTACAAGTCTCTTAAAGTAGTAGCATCCGCTCTGAAAGCAAGCCGCATCTACAGAATCCATAGTCCACCCAAAGTGTGCAAGACGTTTCAAAAGTATGTTGCATCTTCCATGCATGTTTTTAATCGTTGTACAAATACATGTACGTTTGAACAAATCCTAGTAAATAAGACACAGAAATATCCATCAAGTGTACTTGTTTCTAAGAACTTTTACTCTGTAAAATGTTTGGTCACTCAAAGCTATAAGCTTAAATCACATATCAAAGAACACAGGCAATAAAGCCCATTTTTATACTAAGAACATACAGTATTGGTACAAGCCAGACAAAAATCTAGTGGTTGTCGTTTCTCCTTTAGGTTAAAGTTCTTAAAAACATGAAAGTTTCTATCATGTAGTAGCAGAATAGAAATGTTCTGTATTAAAATCTGATCTCTCCCCCACCCACCCCCGGTCCATTTTTTTCTTTACAAGTTTCATTTAACCAGTCTTATTTACAGTACAGAACTTCTGCCAACTGCAGTAGTTTTTAACTTTGGCACAACATGGATGGTCCAATCCTTGTGGCATATTCCAATCTTGGGGTTGTGTGTGTCCAATTCTTTTTCTTCCACAAAAGATCAGGCACCCCCATCCCCTCATTCACAGTAAACCAGAATTGCTGGACTCATATGTATCTCCTTTCCGAACCCCAAGAATCCCCCCCCCCCGCTGTTGCTAGAAAGGAAGAAAGGTATAAGCTGCTTTGCATCCATCCAGCAAAAAATAAAATCTTCACTTCTAAGGAGTCTAAAAGCACGGGTCACCTGCAATGACAATACACCTGGAAAGCAGATTTAGTTACCTTCTTCATGCTGCTGTCACATTTTTACGGGCAATTACAGAAGCACCATTCTTATGATTCAAATACATCACAATGTAGTCCTTGCAACTGCAAATTCAGAGAAATAAGGTGTTTATTTGCATGTGTACTGAAAAAGCTGCAGGACCTTCATTGAAGTAAATCTGCAGTTTTCAATCCCCTGTGATATATATTCAGTGCAATTCTTTCACCCTGTATTACCCTCAAACCTTTCCTATGGATAGCTAGCAACTACTTGTACTTTCCAGAAGTTGGGGGGGGGGGGAAGCCACTTCGAAAGGCGTTAACGCAACAGGAAGTCCTGCAGCTCAATCTCGTCACAGTGCTGGTTGTGGCCTCACAACGTTGTGCTTGTAACGCTATCTTTTTTTCAGCAGCGTTAGGAACATTGAGCTGTAAACAAATGCAAGTCAAAACAATATCCCATGGTATTGTCGGGCCAAAAAAGCTTTGCAAGAAACAAGACACACAAAACGTAACTGAAATAGGAACAGAAAGAGCATTGCTATAATATAGGGTTGATTTAATCAGTGCTAAAATGCTTTTCATCTCTGGAAAGAGAAGGAGTTTGGGTCCCATGAGATTCATGAGCAAGAATCAGAGATCTAATATCCTAATAAGCGGCCTCAGTGCTCAAATATGGGGTGGGTCTTTGTAAAGAAGGTTGTATGCAAGGTTAACGCACACCCTAGCACACTGACTTCCAAACCCTCCTCAGTTCTGATTGGTCATGACTATACCATCATGGTATACAGGTACCGTTTTTGAAAAATGTCACTGCCAAATTACCCTGCTAAAAAGATCTCAACCTACTCTATCACTTCAATCTTGAAAATCAAAGGAGTTGATTTGCGCCCTCTCTTAGAATGAATGGGGCAACCCACAAAAGCACTTCTGAGTACACAGATATCTTGAAAAGAATATACAAAGGTCTGTAGTATGGACATCAACCAAATATGGGATTTAAAATCGATCACCTGCTCGATGCATACCTTTCGCAAAAGGGGGGGGGGAATTGCTTGCAATTTAATTAACAAAGGATGCCACACGGAGTTAAAAGGAAATGCTGTCCTTTAAAGAGAAGATTAATTCCCTATACCATGCCAGAACCAAAATAGCCTCAACAATAAAAATGGGTGCCTCCCCTAATCCTCAAGTCCCACCCATCAATTAAAATTGGCCTTTAATTCACTAAAGCAGGGTGGGTAATTTGTAGTCTTCCAGACGGTTTTGGCCTAGAACGCCCCAGGTGAGAGATAATGGAAGTTTACTTGTTTGTTATATTTGTATTCCACCTTTCTTCCACGTAACCTGCAGGGGTGTACATGATTTTCCTTGCCTCCATTTTGTCCTCACAACAAACCTGTGAGGTAGGCTAGGCTGAGAGTCAGTGACTGGCCCAAAATCACCCAGTGAGCTTCATGGCTGAGGGCGTGTGTCTAGAACCCAGATCTCCTGAATCCCAAGTCCAACACCCTAACCACTACACCACTGGCTTTCTGTTGGCCAAAACATCTGGAGGTCCACAAGTTGCCCACCCTTGAACTAAAGCATTAGTAGGCTGACCTACTGATACTAACTCGCAATATTGGGAGACGCCTATTAAAATCTATGTCACAAGAAACTCCACCACCACCCAAGTAATTTTGATTTCTTTTAAGAATCTGTTGTACAGTTTATGCTTCTGAACAACAGTTCAAAATCTGTTGTGGTTAATTTGGCATTCTTAGCAATACCTGCATAGTATTTGCCAAGTGCAGCTTTCTAAAAACCTACCAAAAACTGCCAGATTCCCAACTAGGACAATGGGGGAATTCTGAAATGGAATCTGTGTAACTGGACCTTACTAGTCATATTATCTTCAAGGAGAGGGGGCCCAATCCTGAAGTGAGCAGGCCCAGTTGTCTCTGGGCCACGGGCATTGCTAGGCACTTAAAAAGATTCAGGGGCCAAGCCTACAAGACACAAATCTCTAGGTAGTTTATATCTATACATGCACATTTAGAAATAATTACTAGTGTTTAACTTTCACAGAAGGTGAAGCCAGGCAATCTATTTCCCATCCAAATCACACCAAATGAAACAAATGCTTTAATGGATTTGCATCCCAACACCCAAATCATCTCAAATCAGTAATTCCTATTCAGTTACAATTGATTTGCAGTGGCTGTGAACAAGTGTGGAAAAAATAAACAGAAGAGAAGGGTTGGTAGTTTGCTTCTTGAGTCTTTTTAGACACACTCCTAAAAACGGCAATTTGAAAAAGCATGTTATATTGATTCAAAAGCAAACCAAGAACAAACCAGGATATCAACCCCCCCCCCCCCAATTCATTTGATAATCCATTTGCCTTCAGTTATCTCCAAGGGTGAGGAACCTCTTTCAGCAGGAAGGAGGGATTCAATTTCAGAGGCACGCGTGGGCTGCATATTCCAGTGGTGGGCGGAGTCAAATGCAAAAGGGGGCAGGGCAAATATGCCAGCATATTTTAGCTTAAAGTTCTGACTGCCAGTAACTAAACCCTGGGAAAGGCATTTCAATGAGGAATAAACTATGCAAAATCAAGAAAACTGCCAAGGGATCGGTGGATGGGGCCAGAGGAAGGGAGCATGACCCTTTGGTGAACCCTGGAGGGCAGGATTGGGCTTACAGTTGCCCACCTCCAAATTACCCTAGCCATCGGTCATTATGATCTACATAAATTAAATTCAAAATAAAAGTGTGGTGCACAATTCTGGGGATGGGAGTGCATGCTGGCTGGGGAGGATGGGACTTGCAGTCTAACATATACGGTGGGCACCAGGTTGGGGAAAGGGGGTTATACAAGCATGTCTCAGGCCACATAGTACCTTCTGTCCCTCTCAGCGGAGGCTGGTGGCTTCAACTTCAGTGGGGTGGTGAATCCACTCCGGGTTTCAGTCAGAACACTAAAGGACCTGTCCTTTAGCTAACGCACAGTCCTTGTGCAATATGGACTGAGGGAGGGGCTTAACACCTTGGATAGCTCCTTTATAGTTCTGATTGATTCTGACTGAAACCCGGAGCGGATTCACTGCCCCACTGACATCGGAGCCACCAGCCTCCACTGGTTCCTCTTAAGTGCCAATTATTGTGTTCACTTTTGATACAGTAAAGCAGCTTTCCCCAACTTGTGCCCTCCAAATCTTTTGGATTACAACTCCCAGCAGCCCAAACCAGCATAGCCAATAGACAGGAATCTAGGAGGGCATCAGGTTGCGGAAAGTTGCGATAGACACATCATGACATGGTTCTACAATATCATTTTCACAGCGAACGCTCATTACTGGTGCACTGTGAGAAGGAAGTATTTTACGCTGGCTGAAAGATCCAGCAGCAAAACGGCAGTTTCCACTAGGGAGGAAGGGCCTGTTCCTAAGAAATATTACATGAAAGACTGTGTGTGGGGGGGGGGGATCACTTTGTGTTGACATTTCCATATCAAACACAAAACAGAGGAACCAGGTCTACCTGGCCCCTGACCCTAAGCAATGTTTCAGTGAGCACCTTGCAAGGCCCGACAGACTAAAAGAGAGTCTCTGAGCGAGTCCAGAACCACCTCCACCAGCCCTTGAGTGTCACGGATTTGTTTGCCAGCGGCCAGTGCCAAGGAGACACCGGCTCCCTGCAAAACATGGTTTGACCCAACCTCAGCAAACGCATGCTCTCCGGAGCAAATCCCCAACTCTCTTCCGGTAGCACGAATTAAATGTACAGCCCGCCTTTCTGCCAAACATGGTGCGGAGAGCAGCTAAAGATGCTAAGATACCCATGCAAACAGAATCTCGGTGAAAGCGCAATTAAAAGCATGGCAATAAGAAAAAAGAAATAAAACAGCAGCCAACCAGTTGAAACCCCCGTCAGGAACAAACCAGCTTACATCCTTGAATGAAAAGGGCTTGGCCTGTCGAGGGAAAGCAACGAAGAGGAAGCCAAGCTAGCCTCCATCGGCAGGGAGTTCCAGAGCCTGGGGAGCTGCCACTGACAAGGCCCTCTTCCACATGGCCTCCAATGTGGTGAGATCAAGAGAAAGGCTCCACCAAAGAACTTAAAATCCAGTGGGCTGATATGGGAGAAGGCAGACTTTCAAATAGCTTGGTCCCAAGTTGCATTGGGCTTTATAGGTCATAACTGATGCTTTGAATTGTGTCCAGAAACAAACTGGTAGCTAGTGAAGCTGCTGGAACAATGGGTCATGTGCCCCATAGAACCAGCCCTGGTCAATGGCTGCAACATTCTGGAGCAGCTGAACATTTTCAAAGGTAGCTCAACGTAGAGTGTGTTGCAATCATCCAAATGGGATGCAGCTAAGGCATGTGTCACCATGGCCAGATCAGACATCTCCAGGAGCAGGCACAACTGGCATGCTAGCCTCGGCTATGCAAATGCACTCATGGCCACTGCCGAAACCTGGGCATCCAGGTTCCAGGCTGAATCCAGGAGTACACCCAAACTGCAAACATGAGTCATTGGTTCTAGTTTAGCTGGCATTTCAGGCACAGACACAAAACAATAGTCCTCTCATAAAAGCAGGATCTGAAATCAGAACTTGGAGTAAGTTTGTAGGGCATTAGATATAAAAGCCCCTGGTTAGTGTTAAAACCATGGTTGGTGCATATGCAATGCTCAACTGTGGTTAACATGAATGTTGGAAGAAGAAATTCCCTTCAGGGAGGGAAGGGAATATGCATTCCTGAGACTGGCTTTCAAGCTGCAAACCATGGTTTGCTGGGAGCCAGGATTGCATCTGCATCAGACCAGGGAGCAAGCTGGCCACGAACTATTGAGATCTGGCTACTTTAACTTTAATGAATCAAAGAAAGTTCCACTACACTGATTTTTAAGTTGGTCCTTTAAACATTTTGGGAAATGCAGCTTTCTGGGCATTACTACTGTAGAACAACAACGAATCCTCCCTAAAATATTAAAGCACTTCAGGAAATGAAGCCCAAATAATGTCAAGGACTGAAGAGAAAAGAAGAAAGCTTGATTTTGCATTGTAGAGCAGCAGAAGTGATGGACTGCATGAAGGCATTGCTATGAAGTCTGCTTAAGCTGGCTGCGTAAATTCACTCACTTGAGCTACTACTGCAAAGGAAGACAATAGAGGCAATTGAGAATTGCACAAATTATTTAGCAATACCCAGAGCTGGAAAGGCAAGAAATGTGAACATTTCAAAACTTGTATGAATTTAAACACTAGGCCACTGGCAAAAATAAATAAATGTTTTTTAAAAAATAATAATCTGAATTGTTCTTATCTGAATCTGTAGCTGCACTTTAATCTCCAGCTTGTAAAACAATTTCAAATCCAAAGTCCTAAACAGGGAGGATGCCATTTACCAGGGCTCTGTGAGTTCTTTCCCCATCTCAGTTTCTAAGAGCCTGGATTGGGCCACTAACTTCCAATCTGTACAGAGGGGAGCATGTAGAACAGGAGCCAGGAACGGCTTTCATCTTGGAGAAGGTCTTGGGAGATGCATTCCAGTGGTAGGTGGGGCTGAAGGCAAAAGGGGCGGGGCAAGAAAGTCAAAGAAGCTCTTACTGTCAATAACTAAGCCTTAGGCATTGAGGGACCATACCTCAGTGTGACAGAGCACATGCTTTGCATGCAGAAGGTTCCCCGTTCGATCCTCGGCTTCTCCAAGTAGGGTGAGTAAAAGAATCCCTGCCAGTCAATGGTCTGACTTAGTATCAGGCAGCTTCCTATGTTTCATGGACTCATAGAATTGATGAGTTGGAAGGGACCACAAAGATCATCTAGTCAAACCCTCTGCAATGTGCAGGAAAACCAATTAAACTATCCATGAAAGGTGGCAGTCCAGCCTCTTCTTAAAAACTTCCAGAGATGGAGAATCCATGACCTCCGTAGGTAACTGTTCCACTGTTGTACAGATCTTACCATCAGGAAGTTTTTCCTTATACTTAACCAGAATCGAGGTTGCTGAAACTTATACCCATTATTTTGGGTCCTAATTTCTGTGGCCATAGAAAACAGTTCTTGGCCATCTTCCCTGTGGCATCCTTTTATGTACCTGAACACTGCTATCATGTCTCCCCTCAGTCTTCTTTCCTCCAGACTGAACATCCCAAGTTCCTTCAGCCTGTCCTCCCAGAGCATCTCTTCAAGTCCCTGTATCATTTTTGCTGCCCTCCTCTGAACCATTTCAACCTTTCAGAATAGGGAGAAAAGGCACAAAAGCCAGGAAAACACCAAACAGTGGCTGGGGAAAAGGAGGTGGGAAAGGGGGGCATCTGGGGATCGAGACCCCAGGCAGGTCGGATTTGGCCCACGGACCTGATGGTTCCCCACTCCTGATGTAGAATTTGCAGTGCGGTTTTTGGGCAAAGCCACAGTCAGCAAGGCAGACCACCACTTATTTGGTGGTGGTCTTTTTCTTTTCTTTTTTGCATTGTGCTCCTTTAAGCACCACCCAGAGCAAGACGCTCTCATTTCCAATCAAGCATATATCGGCTTGATTGCACCGTTCACGGGATTACAGGCCCAGAGCAAGTTCAGCCACCTGAGCTACTTGCCGGGTCTTACATTACGTTCACTCCAGGAAGTTCCTTGGAGCCTTGCCCTGAAAACATTTGAGAGAATCGCCCCTTCTAAATCAGTCCCATTTAACCCCGCTAATGATTCCATTCAGCCCCTTCCATCCCACCTTGGGCCAGGTGAGGAAGCATTAGACCATCACTTGATACCTGGCTGGCAATCTTCCATCAGGAAACGTGAGGCCCACCTGGAAACGGCCAGGTAAGAAGCTGTGATCCGCAGACTGCTTTTTGCTAGGCATTGATGCTTCTCCAGTAAGATACGATGACTCTCATTCCTCTTTCAACCTGGCAGGTACCCTTCCTGTGATAGGAGAGATATCAGCCAAGTTCCACGGCCTTTGAGGCTCCCTGGCCAAGCTGCCTGATGTGAGTTTGGAGGGAGAAATGAGAAGTACACATGATCAGGGAGTCTCTGACTCCCCCAGGATGAAAGATTTAGCCATCACCGTTCTAAACAAAGCAAACTGTGTGGTCTTTTAGCTTTGCTCCTTTCATGAAAAAGGCCTGCTATGCAGAATTTTTAGGAGGCGGGGTGGGTGGGTAGAGGGGCTTTTTGTACAGAAAATTCTGTTCACTTAACAGTTTTCAGAAGAACTGCACGATCAAAGACAAGTTTTGGTATTGGCTGCATTAACTGTATCTAGTATTTAAATATGATATACGCTGATTAGGTTTTAATATAAAAACATACTTCAGACCCAAACTCCCTGAACCCAGCTAGAGAGACACATTCAATATGACTTCTGTAAACCTAGCACACAGGCTCCATATGTAACAAAGATATTCCTTTCCTCTACTGCCCTAAAAAAAAAAAACCTACCCTCAAGCAATCATCCCTCTGCTGCTTCTGTCCTTTGGCATCCTTTACCCCAATCCATCTCACTTCTCTCGGAATCTTTGCTTATGCTTGGAGGGAGGAAAACTGACATGCAGTTTTGCAATACGAACACTGTTAAGCACATGTTTGTTTTTCATTTTGCAGTTATGTTCCACCTGCAATAGGAGGAAAACAACGTTTTAAAAATGCATCTCCATCCTTAAAGGATTTTTGGAAACAACATAAGGCCATTAAAGTCCCTTAAATAGTGTGCCCCTTTCAGCAGAGATGTGACGAAGAGCCAAATTTGGAGAGGCTTTGTAATTCCAAATCCTGGATTTGCTTTTCCATCTCTGCTAAACAATGAACAAGTCTCTCTCCGTGTGTGTGTGTGTGTGTCTGATTGCAGCATGAGTTAGCAACTCATTTCTCCCTTCCAGGTGGAGCAATTCTAAGCAAGGTGGTCACTAGAATTGGAGGGCCATTTGGCACTGCACGGCAAGGTTTCGTTCCCACAACCCACAAACTTACACTTCAGTCTGATTTTGAGAGTTTACGCCTAACATGCCGAGGAGGTTCCCAATTGTCACTGTCGTCGGTTTCTTCTTCTTCCTCCTCTTCCTCCTCCTCCTCGTCATCGTCATCGCCATCCTGGTCATCCAGCAGCTCCTCCTCTTCCTCCTCCTCCTCAAACAACTCAAGGCCTTGCTCAGCTCTTCTTTGCCTATCTGCAAACCACTCTCTGACCTGCTCATATCCCATGTGCGATTTGGCTACCAGCTCATCAAGGTCCTGTTCATTAAGAAATTTGTGTTTCAGATAATAATCCTTAAGGATGGCTTTTCCAGTTTTAAATTTGATGACTGGCGTTCTGTCCCAGTGTTTGATCCTTTTGTTGGCCCTTGGTCGCCCGCGAGGCCTCCCCCTTCCTCTCCCCTTTGGTCTTCCCCTCCCCCTCCTTCTGGAATAGCCTCGACCATTCACGCTATTCGCATTGGCCCCTTGATAATAGTAGTACCATTTCAAGCCACCGTTTTTCCAGGCGTAGCGAGTATCTCCAAACCAACTCACAATCTCTGGTCGAGGAAGTCCAGTTTCTTCTGCCAACTTGTCATATTCCTCTGCAGATGGCCACTGAGTTCGGACAAAAGACATTTTCAGCATATGCAACTGTTCCTGTGACTTTTTAGTCATCTTCCCCGCTTTCTGCACTCCGGTGCCTTCCCCCCCAGATGTGTCTGCAGCAGATGTTTCCTTCAAGCTCCCTGCATTACTTTCAGTCAATTCCTCACTTTCATCAGGTAGAACATTGGATCTCTTCTGTTCTGAAAACCAAGCATCGATCTCTCGCCGGGTCAGCTTTGTTTCTGTCCGTATCCTGTTCAGTTCGTCATCCGTAAGGTCGGGATTGTTGTGGAAGCTATCTTGGAGGACTTGCAGTTGTTCAGCTGTCTTCTCTTTGAATTTCAGAGGGCTGATCTCAGAGGGGTTCGATGACTGTTTCTGCTGTGGCTGGACCAGTGTTGGGGGCTCGTTCGTTTCATCACTTGAGTCAATAATGATAGTGCAGGAATCGTTGAGATGATTGTAATGGTTGTGCTTTGAGTTCCTTTGGTTGTACCTGGTGTCACTGAACCACTTTTTGATCTCCCCTTTAGTCAGGCCTGTTATTTTCATGAGTCTAATGATCTCTGAATCAAGAGGAAAGTGACTTTTAAGGTAGCTGATCTTTAACTCCGTCAGCTGTTCCTTCGTCTTCTTCGCACGGACTCCGACTGTGTCGCTGTTGGCTGCCGCTGCCACCACCTCCGATTTGGTCAACTGAGGGGCAGGGACAGCAGCTACTTGCTTGGTTTCGGTAACTGGTTGAGTCGCCTGGACATGTGCTTTCTGCAGCTGGGCTTGACTCGGGACTCCTGCCACCGTCAAAGCAATTGGGGCCGTCACAGGAAGCGTGCCAGTGCCTGCAACTTGTGTAAGAACCAGGCCCGGCTGGCCAACAATTTGGCACGTCTGTAGAATGGAAGGCAGGCCATTGCCAGCTGCTGAAATGTGTGCCGGAATGACCGTAATGGTCTGAGGAACGGTATGCACAGTGCCGTTGAACTGCTTTCTCCTCGCTTCTTCCACTTCTTCCGGTGTCCAGCTGACCCCGTGTTTCAGCCTCTGTGCAGAGAACCAAATTTTTATCTGTTCCTCAGTGTATTTAGCTTGCGTTGCTAGAAGTGTGATTTCCGACACAGTTGGGTAAGGAAACTTGTTGTAGGTGTTTAGCAAGAGAGGGTTGTTATCCAAAGCGGTGTTGTAGGTCGGAATGCTGTTTATAGGGATCAAGACTTTAGAAATTAAGCTGGAGTTCTGTGGAGATGCGATGGTAGTGATCACTTGGGCAGGCTGAATCACCGTTGTAGGGTTCACAACTGTGCTAATGGCTTCTGCAGTCAGCGTAGGACTTGTGTTGGAGTCCGAAACCACAGAGGCTGGTTTTTCTATGACTTCCTCACATTCCGAGTCACTTTCAGCATCTTTCTCTTCCCCAAGGCCATCCTCTGCTGCATTGTGAAAGACAGCTATTCGCTTTGCTTCATTCTTATTCTTCATCATTTTCATAATTGGGGTTTTACTAATTGAGATCCCTGACAAGTGGCCATCAGAAGCATCTAGTTCTTCGGCTTTCTCCTCTTGCACAAAACTCCCGTCAAAAGTTAGATCGTTTACCGTTTGCTCAAAGATTGTCTGGTTGTTACGTTTCACCATGGTCAGCTTAAAATTCTCCTCTCCGGGGTGGTACTTTAAATTATGTTCTGAAAGGGCATCATACCTTTTGGTAACGAACTTGCATTCAAGACAGACATAGGAGGAACTTAATACAACATTGGGGTGCTCAGAGTCCACATGGAAAGTAAACATATTGAGATCTGGAGTCTGAAATGTGCAGTATTTGCATTCATAACCGCCTTCCACTTTCTTATTTTGCTGATTGTCCGAGTCCACAAATTCTCGGGAGTCCTCGTCACTGGACACACTACCTGCTGGTGTAATTACAGGAGGCTCTTCGTCAACATCAGACACCAGATCCAGGTGTGGATACGGCTCACTTGCCAGGACCATGCAGGGCGTAGTGGATTTTCGCTTACTGGCCATGTTGCTGCGGTGGAATGACAACAAACTGAACCGATGTGGATCCTGCCCCTTCAAGCTTTCCAGAGGCGTCTATGACTATAATGGCTTTTGGTGCTACATCAATGCATGGTCACTTCTTAACATTTAACCCCTTAGCAGCATTTTCATAGTGCAACTACATAAGATAGCAACTTGCAGTCTGAAGGTTCAAAGAATGAGCAGCAGCTTCTTGACATCTGCACCGGCCACCTGCACTTAAGGAACAGAGAGAGAGAGAGAGAGAGAAAGAGATTTTTTTTTCAGGAGATTGTTTCCATTGTATGAAGTCCAACATCTTTGCACCTCCTGATCATTTAAATCCAAGGGAGAATTGCAGTAACGCAAACTGTGTGGGGGGGTGGGGGTACTTCATGGGCTGTATTCAACAGTGTCATCCCACAAATGACATCGCGCTAGTGGAAAGCAACTTTCGAACTACGCGGAAGGGGAGAATCCAACTGAACTTCCACTTGCGCAACTGCGCACAGATCTTAGCTTTACAAAATGGTCTGCTAGCAACTGCGCAACGGGAAAAGGCAGCAGAGCCCTCCATAAGCCTCCTGTTATTACTGTTTTCTGGAGACTACAAGGACAATGGGCTTGCCAAGGACTGGGCAGGCCAACAGATAAGGTTGGTGGGCTGTTTTCCAGCAAAGTGGAGAAACCAATTGTGTAGGCCTGGATTAAAAGGTTGCACATCATCAACACCATATGATCAAGCAGCCTTCCCCAACCTGGTGTCCTCCAGATGTTCTAGACTACAATGTCCAGGATTTCTGGCCATTGGCCGTGCTGGCTGGGGCTGATGGGAGTTGAAGTCCACAACATCTGGAAGGCACCAGGTTGGGGAAGGCTGTATTAGAGTAGAAGGAAACTGCCTCCAACAAGTTCAGACTATTTGTCCACCTAGCCTATTGTCTGTCCTATTCTTACTGGTAGCAGCTGGCCAATATCTCAGGCAGCAGCTTTTGCCCATCAACTATCTGATCATTTTTAATTGGAAATGCCAAGAATTAAACCTTGGACCTTCTGCACACAAAGCATGTGAGCTCTGGTCCCTCAATTCTCGTCACAAGCAGCCATTTCAGCCGGCTGTAACAGAGGGAGATGAGGGAAGAGGGGTCATTCCATGAGCCCTGCTGAAAGATGACTTCAAGTTTTTTTTCCTCTTCTCTCCTCAGCCCTTCTTTCTCATGTGTCACACCATTTTTAGATTGTAACCCGCTTGTTTCAGTAATAGTATGGAAGTTGTTCTGGTAGATTTTTCAGCTGAGAAACAGGAGAAAAATACTTTAAATAAAGACAAAAGATGGTTGGGAAATGATTAGAAGACTTATTTGCGGACCCGACAATAAGTGGGCTTTCCTTACATCGTAACAAATCCTGCTTAACAGACAATTTGGAAACTGGCAACACACACCTTCTATCAAATTCAGCTAAGAACTTATCTCTATGGCTGGTAAACAACCTTGGTTATGTTTCATCAAGCACTTAAGGAGGAAGAAACCTAACAAAAGAAGCTATGTTTCCAATTACGTTTTACAACTTTCTTTCATAAGGAATAAGATATGATATTATTATTATTACAACGTTTTTATACTGCCCGATAGCCGAAGCGCTCCAGGCAGTGCCCCAAAACCATAAAAAATACAGTAAGTATATAATAAATTAAACATT